>NC_140579.1:872419073-873128448 GCF_964204655.1 Triturus cristatus | reverse complement strand
GTAGGGGGTCATGCTGGGGTCGTGTTTTAGGGTTTGGGGTAGTGCAGTGGTGTTTGGGTAGTGTATGGGGTAGTGCTGGGGTAGTGTTTTAGGGTTTAGGGTAGTGCAGTGTTGTTTTTGTTGTGTAGGGGGTTGTGCTGGGGGTAGTGTTTTAGGGTTTAGGGTAGTGCAGTGTTGTTTATGTAGTGTAGGGGGACGTGTTTTAGGGTTTAAGGTAGTGCAGTGGTATTTGGGTAGAGTAGGGGGTTCATGCTGGGGTTAGTGTTTTATGGTTTAGGGTATTGCAGTGGTGTTTGTGTAGTGTAGGGGGTCATGCTGGTGATAGTATTTTAGGGTTTTGGGTAATGCAGTGCTGTTTCTGTATTGTAGGGGGTCGTGCTGGGGGTAGTGTTTTATGGTTTAGGGTAGTGCAGTGGTGTTTGGGTAGTGTAGGGGGTCATGCTGGGATTAGTGTTTTGGGGTTTAGTGTGGCGCAGTTGTGTTTGGTTTGTGAAGGGGGTCGTGCTGGGGGTAGTGTTTTAGGGTTTAGTGCAGTGGTGTTTGTGTAGTGTAGGGAGTCATGTTGGGGGTAGATTTAGGGTTTAGGGTAGTGCAGTGGTGTTTGTGTAGTGTAGAGGGACGTGTTTTTGGGTTTAAGGTGGTGAAGTGGTGATTGGGTAGTGTAGGGGGTCAAGATGGGGTTAGTGTTTTAGGGTTTTGGGTATTGCATTAGTGTTTGGGTAGTGTAGTGGTTCATGCTGGGGTAGTGTTTAGGGTAGTGCAGTGGTGGTTGTGTAGTGTGGGAGGTCATGCTGGGGGAAGATTTAGTGTTTAGTGTAGTGCAGTGGTATTTGGGTATTGTAGGGAGTTGTGTTGGGGGTATTGTTTTATGGTTTAGGGTAGTGCAGTGGTGTTTGTATAGTGTAGGGAGTCATGCTGGGGGTAGTGTTTTAGGGTTTAGGGTAGTGCAGTGGTGTTTGTGTAGTGTAGGGGGTCATGCTGGGGTTAGTGTTTTGGGGTTTAGCGTGGTGCAGTTGTGTTTGGGTAGTGAAGGGGGTCGTGCTGGGGTAGTGTTTTAGGGTTTAGGGTCGTGTAGTGGTGTTTGTGTAGTGTAAGGGGTCGTGCTGGGGCAGTGCTTTAGAGGTTAAGGCAGTGCAGTGGTGTTTGTGTAGTCTAGGGCTTTGTGCTGGGGTAGATTTAGGGTTTAGGATAGTGCAGTGGTGTTTGGGTAGTGTAGGGAGTCGTGCTGGTGGCAGTGTTTTAGGTTAAGGGTAGTGCAGTGATGTATGGGTAGTGTAGGGTGTCGTGTTGGGGTTAGTGTTTTAGGGTTTAGGGTAGTGCAATGGTGTTTGGGTAGTGTATGGGTTCATGCTGGTGGTAGTGTTTTAGGGTTTATGGTAGTGCAGTAGTGTTTGTGTAGTTTAGGGTGTAGTGTTTTAGGGTTTAGGGTAGTGCAGTGGTGTTTGTGTAGTGTAGGGGGTTATGCTGTGCGCAGTGTTTTAAGGTTTAGGGTAGTGCAGTGGTGTTTGTGTATTGTAGGGGATCATGTTTTGGGGTATAGGGTAGTGCAGTGGTGTTTGGGTAGGGGAGGGGGTCATGTTGGGGTTAGTGTTTTAGCATTTAGGATAGTGCAGTGGTGTTTGAGTAGGGTAGGGGTTCGTGCTGGAGTAGTGTTTTATGGTTTAGGGTATTGTAGTGGTGTTTGTGTAGTGTGGGAGGTCATGCTGGGGGTAGACTTACGGTTTAGTGTAGTGCAGTGATGTTTGGTTAGCGTAGGAAGTTGTGCTGGGGATAGATTTAGGGTTTAGGGTAGTGTAGTCGTGTTTGTGTTGTGAGGGGGTCATGCTGTGGTAGTGTTTTAGGGCTTAGGGTAGTTCAGTGGTGTTTGTATAGTGCATGGGTCATGCTTGGGATAGTGTTGTAATGTTTAGGGTAGTGCAGTGGTGTTTTTGTAGTATAGGGGGTCATGCTGGGGTAGTGTTTTAAGGTTTAGGGTAGTGCAGTGGTGTTTGTGTCTAGTGTAAGGGGTAGTGTTTTAGGGTTTAGGGTAGTGCAGTGGTGTTTGTGTAGTGTAGTGGGTCATGCTGTATATAGTGGTTTAGGGTAGTGCAGTGGTGATTGTGCAGTGTAGGGGGTCATATTGTAGGGTATAGGGTAGTACAGTGGTATTTGGGTAGTGCAGGGGCTCATGCTGTGGTTAGTGTTTTAGGGTTTAGGGTAGTGCAGTGGTGTTTGGGTAGTGTAGGGGTTCGTGCCTGGGTAGTGATTTAGGGTTTAGGGTAGGGCAGTGGTGTTTGTGTAGTGTGGGAGGTCATGCTGGGGGTAGATTTAGGGTTTAGTATAGTGCAGTGGTGTTTGTGTAGTGTAGGAAGTTGTGCTGGGTGTAGTGTTTCAGGGTTTAGGGTAGTGCAGTCGGGTTTGTGTTGTGAGGGGGTCATGTTGAGGGTAGTGTTTTAGGGTTTAGGGTAGTGCAGTGGTGTATGGGTAGTGTAGGGGTTCATGCTGGGGGAAGTGTTTTAGGGTTTAGGTTAGTGCACTGGTGTTTGCGTAGTGTAGGTGGTCATGCTGGTGTAGTGTTTTAGGGTTTAGGGTAGTGAAGTGGTGTTTGTGTAGTGTAGGGGGATCTTTTTTAGGGTTTAGGGTAGTGCAGTGCTGTTTGTGTAGTATAGGGGGTCCTGTTTTAGGGTTTAGGGTAGTGCAGTGGTGTTTGTGTAGTGTGGGAGGTCATGCTGGGGGTAGTGTTTAGGATAGTGCAGTGGTGTTTGTGTTGTGAGGGGGGTCATGCTGGGGGTAGTGTTTTAGAGTTTAGGGTAGTGCAGTGGTGTTTGTATACTGTAGGGGATCATGCCTTGGGTAGTGTTTTAGGGTTTAGGGTAGTGCAGTGGTGTTTGTGTTGTGTAGGGGGTCATGCTGATGGTAGTGTTTTAGGGTTTAGGGTAGTGCAGTGGTGTTTGTGTCTACTGTAGGGGATAACATTTTAGTGTTTAGGGTAGTGCAGTGTGGTTTGTGTAGTGTAGTGGGTCATGTTTTTGGATAGAGGGTAGTGCAGTGGTGTTTGGGTAGTGTAGGGGGTCATGTTGGGGTTAGTGTTTTTGGGTTTATGGTAGTGCAGTGCTGTTTTTGTAGTGTAGGGAGTCGTACTGGTGGTAGAGTTTTAGGGTTTTGGGTAGTACAGTGGTGTCTGTGTAGTGTAGGGGGTCATGCTGGGGGTAGTGTTTTAGGGTTTAGGGTAGTGCAGTAGTGTTTATGTAGTGTAGGGGGTCATGCTGGGGTCGTGTTTCAGGGTTTAGGGTAGTGCAGTGTTGTTTTTGTTGTGTAGGGGGTCGTGCTGGGGGTAGTGTTTTAGGGTTTAGGGTAGTGCAGTGTTGTTTATGTAGTGTAGGAGGACGTGTTTTAGGGTTTAAGGTAGTGCAGTGGTGTTTGGGTAGTGTATGGGGTAGTGCTGGGGTAGTGTTTTAGGGTTTAGGGTAGTGCAGTGTTGTTTTTGTTGTGTAGGGGGTCGTGCTGGGGGTAGTGTTTTAGGGTTTAGGGTAGTGCAGTGTTGTTTATGTAGTGTAGGAGGACGTGTTTTAGGGTTTAAGGTAGTGCAGTGGTGATTGGGTAGAGTAGGGGGTCATGCTGGGGTTAGTGTTTTAGGGTTTAGGGTATTGCAGTGGTGTTTGGGTAGTGTAGGGGGTCATGGTGGTGATAGTATTTTAGGGTTTAGGGTAGTGCAGTGGTGTTTGTGTAGTGTAGTGGGTCGTGCTGTATTTAGTGGTTTGGGGTTTAGGGTGGTGCAGTGGTGTTTGTGTAGTGTAGAGGGTCATGTTTTAGGGTAATGCTGAGGGAAGATTTAGTGTTTAGGGTAGTGCAGTGGTGTTGGGGTATTGTAGGGAGTAGTGCTTGGGGTAGTGTTTTAGGGTTTAGGATAGTGCAGTGGTGTTTGTATAGTGTAGGGAGTCGTGCTGGGGGTAGTGTTTTAGGGTTTAGGGTAATGCAGTGCTGTTTCTGTATTGTAGGGGGTCGTGCTGGGGGTAGTGTTTTATGGTTTAGGGTAGTGCAGTGGTGTTTGGGTAGTGTAGGGGGTCATGCTGGGGTTAGTGTTTTGGGGTTTAGTGTGGCGCAGTTGTGTTTGTTTTGTGAAGGGGGTCGTGCTGGGGGTAGTGTTTTAGGGTTTAGGGTAGTACAGTGGAGTTTGTGTAGTGCAGGGGGTTGTACTGGGGGAGTGTTTTACGGTTTAGTGCAGTGGTGTTTGTGTAGTGTAGGGAGTCATGTTGGGGAGAGATTTAGGGTTTACGGTCGTGTAGTGGTGTTTGTGTAGTGTAGGGGGTCATGCTGGGGCAGTGCTTTAGAGTTTAAGGCAGTGCAGTGGTGTTTGTGTAGTCTAGGGGGTTGTGCTGGGGGTAGATTTAGGGTTTAGGGTAGTGCAGTGGTTTTTGGGTAGTGTAGGGAGACGTGCTGGTGGTAGTGTTTTAGGTTAAGGGTAGTGCAGTGATGTTTGGGTAGTGTAGGGTGTCGTGTTGGGGTAGTGTTTTAGGGTAGTGCAGTGGTGCTTGTCTAGTGTAGGGGTCGTGCTAGGGGTAGTGTTTTAGGGTTTAGGGTGGTGCAATGGTGGTTGGGTAGTGTAGGGGTTCATGCTGGGGGTAGTGTTTTAGGGTTTAGGGTAGTGCAGTGGAGTTTGTGTAGTGTAGGGGGTCGTGCTTGGGGTAGTGTTTTAGGGTTTAGGGTAGTGCAGTGGTGTTTGTGTAGTGTAGGGAGTCAATTTTGGGGGTAGATTTAGGGTTTACGGTCGTGTAGTGGTGTTTGTGTAGTGTAGGGGGTCGTGCTGGGGCAGTGCTTTAGAGTTTAAGGCAGTGCAGTGGTGTTTGTGTAGTCTAGGGGGTTGTGCTGGTGGTAGATTTAGGGTTTAGGGTAGTGCAGTGGTGTTTGGGTAGTGTAGGGAGACGTGCTGGTGGTAGTGTTTTAGGTTAAGGGTAGTGCAGTGATGTTTGGGTAGTGTAGGGTGTCGTGTTGGGGTAGTGTTTTAGGGTAGTGCATTGGTGCTTGTCTAGTGTAGAGGGTCGTGTAGGGGTAGTGTTTTAGGGTTTAGGGTAGTGCAATGGTGGTTGGGTAGTGTAGGGGTTCATGCTGGGGATAGTGTTTTAGGGTTTAGGGTAGTGCAGTGGTGTTTGGGTGTGTAGGGGGTCATACTGTGGGTAGATTTAAGGTATAGGGTAGTGCAGTGGTGATTGTGTTGTGAGGGAGTCATGCTGGGGGTAGTGTTGTAGGTTTAGGTTAGTGCAGTGTTGTTTGTTTAGTGTATGGGGTCATGCTGGGGGGAGTCATTTAGGGTTTAGGGTAGTACAATGGAGTTTGGGTAGTGTAGAGGATCATGCTGGGGGAAGTGCAGTGGTGTTTGTGAAGTGTATGGGGTCATGCTGGGGGTAGTGTTTTAGGGTTTAGGGTAGTGCAGTGGTGTTTGGGTAGTGTAGGGGTTCATGCTGGGGGTAGTGTTTTAGGGTTTAGGGTAGTGCAGTGTTGTTTGTGTAGTGAAGGGAGTCGTGCTGGGGATAGTGTTTTAGGGTTTAGGGTAGTGCAGTGGTGTTTCGGTAGTGTAGGGGGTCATGCTGGGGATAGTGTTTTAGGGTTTAGGGTAGTGCAGTGGTATTTGTGCAGTGTAGGGGTCGTGCTTGGGGTAGTGTTTAAAGGTTTAGGGTAGTGCAGTGATGTTTGTGTAGTTTAGGGGGTAGTGTTTAAGGGTTTAGTGTAGTATTGTGGTGTTTGTGTAGTGTAGGGGGTCGTGCTGGGGTAGTGTTTTAGGGTTTAGGGTAGTGCAGTGGTGTTTGGGTAGTGTAGGGGGAATGTTTTAGGGTATAGGGTAGTGCAGTGGTGTTTGGGAAGTTTAGGGGGTCATGCTGGGGTTAGTATTTTAGCGTTTAGGGTAGTGCAGTGGTGTTTGGGTAGTATAGGGGGTCATGCTGGGGTTAGTGTTTTAGGGTTTAGGGTATTGCAGTGATGTTTGGGTAGTGTAGGGGTTCATGCTGGGGGTAGTGTTTTAGTGTTTAGGGTAGTGCAGTGGTGGTTGTGTAGTGTGGGAGATCATGCTGGGGGAAGATTTAGTGTTTAGGGTAGTGCAGTGGTTTTGGGGTATTGTAGGGAGTAGTGCTTGGGGTAGTGTTTTAGGGTTTAGAGTAGTGCAGTGGTGTTTGTATAGTGTAGGGAGTCGTGCTGGGGGTAGTATTTTAGGGTTTAGGGTAATGCAGTGGTGTTTGTGTATTGTAGGGGGTCGTGCTGGGGGTAGTGTTTTATGGTTTAGGGTAGTGCAGTGGTGTTTGGGTAGTGTAGGGGGTCATGCTGGGGTTAGGGTTTTGGGGTTTAGCGTGGCGCAGTTGTGTTTGGTTTGTGAAGGGGGTTGTACTGGGGGTAGTGTTTTAGGGTTTAGGGTAGTACAGTGGAGTTTGTGTAGTGTAGGGGGTCGTGCTGGGGCAGTGCTTTAGTGTTTAAGGCAGTGCAGTGGTGTTTGTGTAGTCTAGGGGGTTGTGCTGGGGGTAGATTTAGGATATAGGGTAGTGCAGTGGTGTTTTGGTAGTGTAGGGAGACGTGCTGCTGGTAGTGTTTTAGGTTAAGGGTAGTGAAGCGATGTTTGGGTAGTGTAGGGTGTCGTGTTGGTGTAGTGTTTTAGGGTAGTGCAGTGGTGCTTGTCTAGTGTAGGGGATCGTGCTAGGGGTAGTGCTTTAGGGTTTAGGGTAGTGCAATGGTGGTTGGGTAGTGTAGGGGTTCATGCTGGGGTAGTGTTTTAGGGTTCGGGTAGTGCAGTGGTGTTTGGGTGTGTAGGGGGTCATACTGTGGGTAGATTTAAGGTTTAGGGTAGTGCAGTGGTGATTGTGTTGTGAGGGAGACATGCTGGGGGTAGTGTTTTAGGTTTAGGTTAGTGCAGTGGTGTTTGTTTAGTGTAGGGGTCATGCTGGGGGGAGTCTTTTAGGGTTTAGGGTAGTACAGTGGAGTTTGGGTAGTGTAGAGGATCATGCTGGGGGTAGTGTTTTAGGGTTTAAGGTAGTGCAGTGGTGTTTGTGAAGTGTATGGGGTCATGCTGGGGATAGTGTTTTAGGGTTTAGGGTAGTGCAGTGGTGTTTGGGTAGTGTAGGGGTTCATGCTGGGGTAGTGTTTTAGGGTTTAGGGTAGTGCAGTGCTGTTTGTGTAGTGAAGGGAGTCGTGCTGGGGGTAGTGTTTTAGGGTTAAGGGTAGTGCAGTGGTGTTTGGGTAGTGTAGGGGGTCATGCTGGGGATAGTGTTTTAGGGTTTAGGGTACTGCAATGGTGTTTGTGTTTTGAGGGGGTCATGCTGGGGGTAGTGTTTTTGGGTTTAGGGTAGTACAGTGGTATTTGTGCAGTGTAGGGGTCGTGCTTGGGGTAGTGTTTAAGAGTTTAGGGTAGTGCAGTAGTGTATGTGTAGTTTAGGGGGTAGTGTTTAAGGGTTTAGTGTAGTGCAGTGGTGTTTGTGTAGAGTAGCGGGGTCGTGTTTTAGGGTTTAGGGTAGTGCAGTGGTGTTTGGGTAGTGTAGGGAGTTATGCTGGGGGTAGTGTTCTTGGGTTTAGCGTAGTGCAGTTGTGTTTGTGTAGTGTGCGGAGTCATGCTGGGGGTAGTGTTTTAGGGTTTAAGGTAGTGCAGTGGTTTTTGTGTACTGTAAGGGGTAATGCTGGGGGTAGTGTTTTAGGGTTTAGGGTAGTGCAGAGGTGTTTGTGTAGTGTAGGGGTAGTGTTTTAGGGATTAGGTTAGTGCAGTGGTGTTTGTGTAGTGTAGAGGGTAATGCTGTGGGTAGTGATTTAGGGTTTAGGGTAGTGCAGTGGTGTTTGTGTAGTGTAGGGGGCAATGTTTTAGGGTATAGGGTAGTGCAGTGGCGTTTGGGAAGTTTAGGGGGTCATGCTGGGGTTAGTGTTTTAGCGTTTAGGGTAGTGCAGTGGTGTTTGGGTAGTGTAGGGGGTCATGCTGGGGTTAGTGTTTTAGGGTTTAGGGTATTGCAGTGGTGTTTGGGTAGTGTAGGGGTTCATGCTGGGGGTAGTCTTTTAGTGTTTAGGGTAGTGCAGTGGTGGTTGTGTAGTGTGGGAGGACATGCTGGGGGACGATTTAGTGTTTAGGGTAGTGCAGTGGTATTTGGGTATTGTAGGGAGTAGTGCTTGGGGTAGTGTTTTAGGGTTTAGGGTAGTGCAGTGGTGTTTGTATAGTGTAGGGAGACGTGCTGGGGTAGTGTTTTAAGGTTTAGGGTAATGCAGTGGTGTTTGTGTATTGTAGGGGGTCGTGCTGGGGGTAGTGTTTTATGGTTTAGGGTAGTGCAGTGGTGTTTGTGTAGTGTGGGAGGTCATGCTGGGGTAGATTTAGGATTTAGTGTAGTGCAGTGGTGTTTGGTTAGCATAGGGGTTCATGCTGGGGGTAGTGTTTTAGGGTTTAGGGTAGTGCTGTGTTGTTTGTGTAGTGAAGGGAGTCATGCTGGGGGTAGTGTTTTAGGGTTTAGGGTAGTGCAGTGGTGTTTGGGTAGTGCAGGGGGTTGTGCTGGGGATAATGTTGTAGGGTTTAGGGTAGTGCAATGGTGTTTGGGTAGTGTAGGGGTTCATGCTGGGGGTAGATTTAGGGTTTAGGGTAGTGCAGTGGTGATTGTGTTGTGAGGGTGTCATGCTGGGGGTAGTGTTTTTGGGTTTAGCGTAGTGAAGTTGTGTTTGGGTAGTGAAGGGGGTCGTGCTGGGAGTAGTGTTTTAGGGTTCAGGGTAGTACAGTGGTGTTTGTGTAGTGTAGCGGGTCATGCTTGGGGTAGTGTTTTAGGGTTTAGGGTAGTGCAGTGGTGTTTGTGTAGTGTAGGGGGCCATGCTGGGGGTAGTGTTTTAGGGTTTAGGGTAGTGCAGTGGTGTTTGTGTAGTGTAGGGGGTAGTGGTTTAGGGTTTAGGGTAGTGCAGTGGTGTTTGTGTAGTGAAGGCAGTCATGCTGGTGGTAGTGTTTTAGGGTTTAGGGGAGTGCAGTGGTGTTTTGGTAGTGTAAGGGGTCATGCTGGGGTAGTTTTTTAGGGTTTAGGGTAGTGCAGTGGTGTTTGTGTCTAGTGTAGGGGTAGTGTTTTAGAGTTTAGGGTAGTGCAGTGGTGTTTGTGTAGTTTAGTGGGTCATGCTGTGTATAGTGTTTCAGGGTTTAGGGTAGTGTAGTGGTGTATGTGTAGTTTGGGAGGTAATTCTGGCGGTCTATTTAGGGTTTAGTGTAGTGCAGTGGTGTTTGGTTAGCGTAGGTAGTCGTGCTGGGGGTAGATTTAGAGTTTAGGGTAGTGCAGTCGTGTTTGTGTTGTGATGCGGTCATGCTGGGGTAGTCTTTTACGGCTTAGGGTGGTGCAGTGGTGTTTGTATAGTGTAGGGGGTCATGCTAGGGGAAGTGTTTTAGGGTTTAGGGTAGTGCAGTGGTGTTTGTGTAGTGTAGGGGGTTATGCTGGGGATAGTATTTCAGGGTTTGGGGTAGTGCAGTGGTGTTTGTGTAGTGTAGTGGGTCATGCTGTATATAGTGGTTTAGGGTTTAGGGTGGTGCAGTGGTGTTTGTGTAATGTAGGGGGTCATGTTTTAGGGTATAGGGTAGTGCAGTGGTGTCTGGGTAGTGTAGGGGGTCATGCTTGGGTTAGTGTTTTAGGGTTTAAGGTAGTGCAGTGGTGTTTGGGTAGTGTAGGGGTTCGTGCTGGGGGTAGTGTTTTAGGGTTTAGGGTAGTGCAGAGGTGTTTGTGTAGTGTGGGAGGTCATGCTGGGGGTAGATTTAGGGTTTAGTGTAGTGCATTGGTGTTTGTGTAGTGCAGGGAGTTATGCTGGGGGTAGTGTTTTAGGGTTTAGGGTAGTGCAGTTATGTTTGTGTAGTTTAGGGAGTCGTGCTGGGGTAGTGTTTTAGGGTTTAGCGTAGTGCAGTGGTGTTTATGTAGTGTAGGGAGTCGTGCTGGGGTAATGTTTTAGGGTTTACGGTAGTGCAGTGGTGTTTGGGTAGTATTGGGGTAGTGCTGGGGGAGTGTTTTAGGGTTTAGGGTAGTGTAGTCGTGTTTGTGTAGTATAGGGGGTCATGCTGGGGTAGTGTTTTATGGTTTAGGGTAGTGCAGTGGTGTTTGTTTAGCGTAGGGGTCACGTTTTAGGGTTTAGGGTAGTGCAGTGGTGTTTGGATAGTGTAGGGGGTCATGCTGGGGTTAGTGTTTTAGGGTTTAGGGTAGAGCAGTTTTATGTGGGTAGTGTAGGGAGTCGTGCTGGGGTAGTGTTTTAGGGTTTACGGTAGTGCAGTGGTGTTTGGGTAGTATTGGGGTAGTGCTGGGGGAGTGTTTTAGGGTTTAGGGTAGTGTAGTCGTGTTTGTGTAGTATAGGGGGTCATGCTGGGGTAGTGTTTTATGGTTTAGGGTAGTGCAGTGGTGTTTGTTTAGCGTAGGGGTCACGTTTTAGGGTTTAGGGTAGTGCAGTGGTGTTTGGATAGTGTAGGGGGTCATGCTGGGGTTAGTGTTTTAGGGTTTAGGGTAGTGCAGTTTTATGTGGGTAGTGAAGGGGGTCGTGCTGGGGGTAGTCTTTTAGTGTTTAGGGTAGTGCAGTGGTGGTTGTGTAGTGTGGGAGGACATGCTGGGGGACGATTTAGTGTTTAGGGTAGTGCAGTGGTATTTGGGTATTGTAGGGAGTAGTGCTTGGGGTAGTGTTTTAGGGTTTAGGGTAGTGCAGTGGTGTTTGTATAGTGTAGGGAGACGTGCTGGGGGTAGTGTTTTAAGGTTTGGGTAATGCAGTGGTGTTTGTGTATTGTAGGGGGTCGTGCTGGGGGTAGTGTTTTATGGTTTAGGGTAGTGCAGTGGTGTTTGTGTAGTGTGGGAGGTCATGCTGGGGTAGATTTAGGATTTAGTGTAGTGCAGTGGTGTTTGGTTAGCATAGGGGTTCATGCTGGGGGTAGTGTTTTAGGGTTTAGGGTAGTGCTGTGTTGTTTGTGTAGTGAAGGGAGTCATGCTGGGGGTAGTGTTTTAGGGTTTAGGGTAGTGCAGTCGTGTTTGGGTAGTGCAGGGGGTTGTGCTGGGGATAATGTTGTAGGGTTTAGGGTAGTGCAATGGTGTTTGGGTAGTGTAGGGGTTCATGCTGGGGGTAGATTTAGGGTTTAGGGTAGTGCAGTGGTGATTGTGTTGTGAGGGTGTCATGCTGGGGGTAGTGTTTTTGGGTTTAGCGTAGTGAAGTTGTGTTTGGGTAGTGAAGGGGGTCGTGCTGGGAGTAGTGTTTTAGGGTTCAGGGTAGTACAGTGGTGTTTTTGTAGTGTAGCGGGTCATGCTTGGGGTAGTGTTTTAGGGTTTAGGGTAGTGCAGTGGTGTTTGTGTAGTGTAGGGGGCCATGCTGGGGGTAGTGTTTTAGGGTTTAGGGTAGTGCAGTGGTGTTTGTGTAGTGTAGGGGGTAGTGGTTTAGGGTTTAGGGTAGTGCAGTGGTGTTTGTGTAGTGAAGGCAGTCATGCTGGTGGTAGTGTTTTAGGGTTTAGGGGAGTGCAGTGGTGTTTTGGTAGTGTAAGGGTTCATGCTGGGGTAGTTTTTTAGGGTTTAGGGTAGTGCAGTGGTGTTTGTGTCTAGTGTAGGGGTAGTGTTTTAGAGTTTAGGGTAGTGCAGTGGTGTTTGTGTAGTTTAGTGGGTCATGCTGTGTATAGTGTTTCAGGGTTTAGGGTAGTGTAGTGGTGTATGTGTAGTTTGGGAGGTAATTCTGGCGGTCTATTTAGGGTTTAGTGTAGTGCAGTGGTGTTTGGTTAGCGTAGGTAGTCGTGCTGGGGGTAGATTTAGGGTTTAGGGTAGTGCAGTCGTGTTTGTGTTGTGATGGGGTCATGCTGGGGTAGTCTTTTACGGCTTAGGGTGGTGCAGTGGTGTTTGTATAGTGTAGGGGGTCATGCTAGGGGAAGTGTTTTAGGGTTTAGGGTAGTGCAGTGGTGTTTGTGTAGTGTAGTGGGTCATGCTGTATATAGTGGTTTAGGGTGGTGCAGTGGTGTTTGTGTAATGTAGGGGGTCATGTTTTAGGGTATAGGGTAGTGCAGTGGTGTCTGGGTAGTGTAGGGGGTCATGCTTGGGTTAGTGTTTTAGGGTTTAAGGTAGTGCAGTGGTGTTTGGGTAGTGTAGGGGTTCGTGCTGGGGGTAGTGTTTTAGGGTTTAGGGTAGTGCAGAGGTGTTTGTGTAGTGTGGGAGGTCATGCTGGGGGTAGATTTAGGGTTTAGTGTAGTGCATTGGTGTTTGTGTAGTGCAGGGAGTTATGCTGGGGGTAGTGTTTTAGGGTTTAGGGTAGTGCAGTTGTGTTTGTGTAGTTTAGGGAGTCGTGCTGGGGTAGTGTTTTAGGGTTTAGCGTAGTGCAGTGGTGTTTATGTAGTGTAGGGAGTCGTGCTGGGGTAGTGTTTTAGGGTTTACGGTAGTGCAGTGGTGTTTGGGTAGTATTGGGGTAGTGCTGGGGGAGTGTTTTAGGGTTTAGTATAGGGGGTCATGCTGGGGTAGTGTTTTATGTTTTAGGGTAGTGCAGTGGTGTTTGTTTAGCGTAGGGGTCACGTTTTAGGGTTTAGGGTAGTGCAGTGGTGTTTGGATATTGTAGGGGGTCATTTTGGGGTTAGTGTTTTAGGGTTTAGGGTAGTGCAGTTTTATGTGGGTAGTGAAGGGGGTCGTGCTGGGAGTAGTGTTTTAGGGTTTAGGGTAGTACAGTGGTGTTTGTGTAGTGTAGCGGGTCTTGCTTGGGGTAGTGTTTTAGGGTTTAGGGTAGTGCACTGGTGTTTGTGTAGCGTAGGAGGCCATGCTGGGGGTTGTGTTTTAGGGTTTAGGGTAGTGAAGTGGTGTTTGGATAGTGTAGGGGGTCTTGCTGGGGGTAGTGTTTTATGGTTTAGGGTAGTGCAGTGGTGTTTTTGTCGTGAAGGGGGTTGTGCTGGAGTAGTGTTTTAGGGTTTAGGGTAGTGCAATGGTGTTTGGGTAGTGTAGGGGTTCATGCTGGGGGTAGTGATTTAGGGTTTAGGGTAGTGCAGTGGTGTTTGAGTAGTGTAGGGGTTCATACTGGGGGTAGTGATTTAGGGTTTTGGGTAGTGCAGTGGTGTTTGTGCTGTGAGGTGGTCATGCTCGGGGTAGTGTTTTTGGGTTTAGCGTAGTGCAGTTGTGTTTGGGTTGTGAAGGGGGTAGTGCTGGGGGTAGTGTTTTATGATTTAGGGTATTACTGTGGTGTTTGTGTAGTGTAGGGGGTCATGTTTGGGGTAGGGTTTTAGGGATAAGGGTAGTGCAGTGGTGTTTGTGTAGTGTAGGGGGTCATGCTGGGGGTTGTGTTTTAGGGTTTAGGGTAGTGCAGTGGTGTTTGTGTCTAGTGTAGTGGGTAGTGTTTTAGGGTTTAGGGTAGTGCAGTGGTGTTTGTGTAGTGTAGGGGCCAATGTTTTAGGGTAGTGGAGTGGAGTTTGGGTAGTGTAGGGGGTCATGCTGTGGTTAGTGTTTTAGCATTTAGGGTAGTGCAGTGGTGTTTGGGTAGTGTAGGGGCTCGTGCTGGGGTAGTGTTTTAGGGTTTAGGGTAGTGCAGTGGTGATTGTGTAGTTTTGGGGGTTCATGCTGGGGGTAGTGTTTTAGGGTTTAGGGTAGTGCAGTTGTGTTTGTGTAGTTTAGGGAGTCGTGCTGGGGTAGTGTTTTAGGGTTTAGCATAGTGCAGTGGTGTTTATGTAGTGTAGGGAGTCGTGCTGGGGTAGTGTTTTAGGGTTTAGGGTAGTGCAGTGGTGTTTGGGTAGTATTGGGGTAGTGCTGGCTGGGGGAGTGTTTTAGGGTTTAGGGTAGTGTAGTCGTGTTTGTGTAGTATAGGGGGTCATGCTGGGGTAGTATTTTATGGTTTAGGGTAGTGCAGTGGTGTTTGTTTAGCGTAGGGGTCACGTTTTAGGGTTTAGGGTAGTGCAGTGGTGTTTGGATAGTGTAGGGGGTCATGCTGGGGTTAGTGTTTTAGGGTTTAGGGTAGTGCAGTTTTGTGTGGGTAGTGAAGGGGGTCGTGCTGGGAGTAGTGTTTTAGGGTTTAGGGTAGTACAGTGGTGTTTGTGTAGTGTAGCGGGTCTTGCTTGGGGTAGTGTTTTAGGGTTTAGGGTAGTGCAGTGGTGTTTGTGTAGCGTAGGAGGCCATGCTGGGGGTTGTGTTTTAGGGTTTAGGGTAGTGCAGTGGTGTTTGGATAGTGTAGGGGGTCTTGCTGGGGGTAGTGTTTTATGGTTTAGGGTAGTGCAGTGGTGTTTTTGTCGTGAAGGGGGTTGTGCTGGAGTAGTGTTTTAGGGTTTAGGGTAGTGCAATGGTGTTTGGGTAGTGTAGGGGTTCATGCTGGGGGTAGTGATTTAGGGTTTAGGGTAGTGCAGTGGTGTTTGAGTAGTGTAGGGGGTCATGCTGGGGGAAGTGTTTTAGGGTTTAGGGTAGTGCAGTGGTGTTTTTGTCGTGAAGGGGGTTGTGCTGGAGTAGTGTTTTAGGGTTTAGGGTAGTGCAATGGTGTTTGGGTAGTGTAGGGGTTCATGCTGAGGGTAGTGTTTTAGGGTTTAGGGTAGTGCAATGGTGTTTGGGTAGTGTAGGGGTTCATGCTGGGGTAGTGAGTTAGGGTTTTGGGTAGTGCAGTGGTGTTTGTGCTGTGAGGTGGTCATGCTCGGTGTAGTGTTTTTGGGTTTAGCGTAGTGCAGTTGTGTTTGGGTTGTGAAGTGGGTAGTGCTGGGGTAGTGTTTTATGATTTAGGGTATTACTGTGGTGTTTTTGTAGTGTAGGGGGTCATGTTTGGGGTAGTGTTTTAGGGATAAGGGTAGTGCAGTGCTGTTTGTGTAGTGTAGGGGGTCATGCTGGGGGTTGTGTTTTAGGGTTTAGGGTAGTGCAGTGGTGTTTGTGTCTAGTGTAGTGGGTAGTGTTTTAGGGTTTAGGGTGGTGCAGTGGTGTTTGTGTAGTGTAGGGGCCAATGTTTTAGGGTAGTGCAGTGGTGTTTGGATAGTGTAGGGGGTCATGCTGTGGTTAGTGTTTTAGCGTTTAGGGTAGTGCAGTGGTGTTTGGGTAGTGTAGGGGCTTGTGCTGGGGGTAGTGTTTTAGGGTGTAGGGTAGTGCAGTGGTGATTGTGTAGTTTTGGGGGTTCATGCTGGGGGTAGTGTTTTAGGGTTTAGGGTAGTGCTGTGTTGTTTGTGTAGTGAAGAGAGTCGTGTTGGGGGTGGTGTTTTAGGGTTTAGGGCAGTGCAGTGGTGTTTGGGTAGTGTAGGTGGTCGTGCTGGGGATAATGTTTTAGGGTTTAGGGTAGTGCAATGGTGTTTGGGTAGTGTAGGGGCTCATGCTGGTGGTAGATTTAGGGTTTAGGGTAGTGCAGTGGTGATTGTGTTGTGAGGGTGTCATGCTGGGGGTAGTGTTTTTGGGTTTAGCGTAGTGAAGTTGTGTTTGCGTAGTGAAGGGGGTCATGCTGGGAGTAATGTTTTAGGGTTTAGGGTAGTACAGTGGTGTTTGTGTAGTGTAGCGGGTCGTGCTTGGGGTAGTGTTTTAGGGTTTAGGGTAGTGCAGTGGTGTTTGTGTAGTGTCGGGGGCCCTGCTGGGGGTAGTGTTTTAGGGTTTAGAGTAGTGCAGTGGTGTTTGTGTAGTGTAGGGGTTCGTGTTTTAGGGTTTAGGGTAGTGCAGTGGTGTTTGGGTAGTGTAGGGGTTCATGCTGGGGGTAGTGTTTTAGGGTTTAGGGTAGTGCAGTGGTGTTTGTGTAGTGAAGGCAGTCATGCTGGGGGTATTGTTTTAGGGTTTAGGGTAGTGCAGTGGTGTTTGGATAGTTTAGGGGTCTTGCTGGGGGTAGTGTTTTAGGGTTTAGGGTAGTGCAGTGGTGTTTTTGTCGTGAAGAGGGTTGTGCTGGGGTAGTGTTTTAGGGTTTAGAGTAGTGCAATGGTGTTTGGGTAGTGTAGGGGTCATGCTGGGTGGAGATTTAGGGTTTTGGGTAGTGCAGTGGTGTTTGGGTAGTGTAGGGGGTCATGCTGGGGGAAGATTTAGGGTTTTGGGTAGTGCAGTGGTGTTTGTGTTGTGAGGTGGTCATGCTCGGGTAGTGTTTTTGGGTTTAGCGTAGTGCAGTTGTGTTTGGGTAGTGAAGGGGGTAGTGCTGGGGGTAGTGTTTTATGATTTAGGGTATTACAGTGGAGTTTGTGTAGTGTAGGGGGTCGTGCTGGGGCAGTGCTTTAGAGTTTAAGGCAGTGCAGTGGTGTTTGTGTAGTCTAGGGGGTTGTGCTGGGGGTAGATTTAGGATTTAGGGTAGTGCAGTGGTGTTTGGGTAGTGTAGGGAGACGTGCTGGTGGTAGTGTTTTAGGTTAAGGGTAGTGCAGTGATGTTTGGGTAGTGTAGGGTGTCGTGTTGGGGTAGTGTTTTAGGGTAGTGCAGTGGTGCTTGTCTAGTGTAGGGGGTCGTGCTAGGGGTAGTGTTTTAGGGTTTAGGGAAGTGCAATGGTGGTTGGGTAGTATAGGGGTTCATGCTGGGGTAGTGTTTTAGGGTTCGAGTAGTGCAGTGGTGTTTGGGTGTGTAGGGGGTCATACTGTGGGTAGATTTAAGGTTTAGGGTAGTGCAGTGGTTATTGTGTTGTGAGGGAGACATGCTGGGGGTAGTGTTTTAGGTTTAGGTTAGTGCAGTGGTGTTTGTTTAGTGTAGGGGTCATGCTGGGGGGAGTCTTTTAGGGTTTAGGGTAGTACAGTGGAGTTTGGGTAGTGTAGAGGATCATGCTGGGGATAGTGTTTTAAGGTTTAGGGTAGTGCAGTGATATTTGTGCAGTGTAGGGGTCGTGCTTGGGGTAGTGTTTAAAGGTTTAGGGTAGTGCAGTGATGTTTGTGTAGTTTAGGGGGTAGTGTTTAAGGGTTTAGTGTAGTATTGTGGTGTTTATGTAGTGTAGGGGGTCGTGCTGGGGTAGTGTTTTAGGGTTTAGGGTAGTGCAGTGGTGTTTGGGTAGTGTAGGGGGAATGTTTTAGGGTATAGGGTAGTGCAGTGGTGTTTGGGAAGTTTAGGGGGTCATGCTGGGGTTAGTATTTTAGCGTTTAGGGTAGTGCAGTGGTGTTTGGGTAGTATAGGGGGTCATGCTGGGGTTAGTGTTTTAGGGTTTAGGGTATTGCAGTGATGTTTGGGTAGTGTAGGGGTTCATGCTGGGGGTAGTGTTTTAGTGTTTAGGGTAGTGCAGTGGTGGTTGTGTAGTGTGGGAGATCATGCTGGGGGAAGATTTAGTGCTTAGGGTAGTGCAGTGGTTTTGGGGTATTGTAGGGAGTAGTGCTTGGGGTAGTGTTTTAGGGTTTAGAGTAGTGCAGTGGTGTTTGTATAGTGTAGGGAGTCGTGCTGGGGGTAGTATTTTAGGGTTTAGGGTAATGCAGTGGTGTTTGTGTATTGTAGGGGGTCGTGCTGGGGGTAGTGTTTTATGGTTTAGGGTAGTGCAGTGGTGTTTGGGTAGTGTAGGGGGTCATGCTGGGGTTAGGGTTTTGGGGTTTAGCGTGGCGCAGTTGTGTTTGGTTTGTGAAGGGGGTCGTACTGGGGGTAGTGTTTTAGGGTTTAGGGTAGTACAGTGGAGTTTGTGTAGTGTAGGGGGTCGTTGTTGGGATAGTGTTTTAGGGTTTAGGGTAGCGCAGTGGTGTTTGTGTAGTGTAGGAAGTCATGTTGGGGGTAGATTTAGGGTTTACGTTCGTCTAGTGGTGTTTTTGTTGTGTAGGGGGTCGTGCTGGGGCAGTGCTTTAGTGTTTAAGGCAGTGCAGTGGTGTTTGTGTAGTCTAGGGGGTTGTGCTGGGGGTAGATTTAGGATATAGGGTAGTGCAGTGGTGTTTTGGTAGTGTAGGGAGACGTGCTGCTGGTAGTGTTTTAGGTTAAGGGTAGTGAAGCGATGTTTGGGTAGTGTAGGGTGTCGTGTTGGTGTAGTGTTTTAGGGTAGTGCAGTGGTGCTTGTCTAGTGTAGGGGATCGTGCTAGGGGTAGTGTTTTAGGGTTTAGGGTAGTGCAATGGTGGTTGGGTAGTGTAGGGGTTCATGCTGGGGTAGTGTTTTAGGGTTTGGGTAGTGCAGTGGTGTTTGGGTGTGTAGGGGGTCATACTGTGGGTAGATTTAAGGTTTAGGGTAGTGCAGTGGTGATTGTGTTGTGAGGGAGACATGCTGGGGGTAGTGTTTTAGGTTTAGGTTAGTGCAGTGGTGTTTGTTTAGTGTAGGGGTCATGCTGGGGGGAGTCTTTTAGGGTTTAGGGTAGTACAGTGGAGTTTGGGTAGTGTAGAGGATCATGCTGGGGGTAGTGTTTTAGGGTTTAAGGTAGTGCAGTGGTGTTTGTGAAGTGTATGGGGTCACAGCTGGGGATAGTGTTTTAGGGTTTAGGGTAGTGCAGTGGTGTTTGGGTAGTGTAGGGGTTCATGCTGGGGTAGTGTTTTAGGGTTTAGGGTAGTGCAGTGCTGTTTGTGTAGTGAAGGGAGTCGTGCTGGGGGTAGTGTTTTAGGGTTAAGGGTAGTGCAGTGGTGTTTGGGTAGTGTAGGGGGTCATGCTGGGGATAGTGTTTTAGGGTTTAGGGTACTGCAATGGTGTTTGTATTTTGAGGGGGTCATGCTGGGGGTAGTGTTTTTGGGTTTAGGGTAGTACAGTGGTATTTGTGCAGTGTAGGGGTCGTGCTTGGGGTAGTGTTTAAGAGTTTAGGGTAGTGCAGTAGTGTATGTGTAGTTTAGGGGGTAGTGTTTAAGGGTTTAGTGTAGTGCAGTGGTGTTTGTGTAGAGTAGCGGGGTCGTGTTTTAGGGTTTAGGGTAGTGCAGTGGTGTTTGGGTAGTGTAGGGAGTTATGCTGGGGGTAGTGTTCTTGGGTTTAGCGTAGTGCAGTTGTGTTTGTGTAGTGTGCGGAGTCATGCTGGGGGTAGTGTTTTAGGGTTTAAGGTAGTGCAGTGGTTTTTGTGTACTGTAAGGGGTAATGCTGGGGGTAGTGTTTTAGGGTTTAGGGTAGTGGAGAGGTGAAGTACTGGGTATTTTAGTCCCAGCGGTGCAGGGGCACACACCCTATGACTTCTGGGTTCACCCTGTTCCAGACCTACAGAAACACAGAGTCTTCTGGGTGAAGTCAAAGATTCATTTATTGGCTGCAGACCAATTACAGGTATCCTAGAAGTACAACAGCGTGTATGTTCTCAGGAGACTGCTGAAAATCATAGCAATGGACTTCATCTTAAATACCCTTTTTCTTGCCTCAAGCATACATTCCTAGGTTTATGATATGGCCATTACAAGTATACAATACAAACGAAAAAGCAGAGTCATGATGACCATCCCACATTCCAGTTCGGCCAGCCCACAATGATTTACACAGTAAGGTTCAGATCCCACATTTGATGTCAATAGACCCCCCAATAAACATGAGCATCTCCTGTTTTGGGAAACAAGTCATAAAGCAGGAACAAGCAGGTGCAAAAGAGATTAGCCGGAGGATTGTGTAGAATGAAAGGGTTTTATGACGGGTCAAGCCCTGATGCTAATCACAGGTGGACGGAGGAAGGGGAGCTCGTGAGACCGGTTTGACCTGGGGCAGCAGAGCCAGCTGCCCAGGTCACAGAGAAGTCAGAGGGAAAGCCCATGTACTGTGAGGCCCGTATTTACTCCATTATAGCCTATGTGAGGGCAATGACAAGATGGCCACTGCTTCCAAAATGGAACCCGCGTAGTGAAGCAGAATAGCGTGTACACAGTGCATTCATAGCTAGAACAATATATAAAGCACTTGTACATACCGCATTTACCATTTGCGGTTTGCTAATACCAAGATAGACAGGGGTAGGGCCCTGTCCCCTACGCGGTCCCGGATATTAAAGTACGACAGACCCTCCTTTTGCCCTTACATAGGCAATCACTATACTCATCTTAATCCGAGTCTAGGTCAATATTCACAAAGTCATGGAGATGTTGCTGTAGCATCATCCTATTACTTAGCTCGTCCCTCGATACAGGTTTCCTTACACATAAGGTAGCACAGAGGCCACATATCGTAGGAGCACACTGTATGCACAGACAGAACAGGAAAAGAATGGCTAAGATCATTCCAATGACCGTCAGAACTTTCCAACCCCAGGCAGATATCAATTCCCAGAACCACCCCACCAGTGACCAATCTCCCTTATCCACGTGTATGGATTCAGATATTTTATGGAGTTTGGAGATGGCTTGATATACTGTTGGAGCGTTATCTGGTATGAAAATGCAGCAACTGGATTGGATGACCTTGCATACCCCACCGCGGTCTGCAAGAATAACGTCTAGAACCATGCGGTTCTGTAAAGTCATAAGGCGATCCGCTTGGAGCTCAGCTGTCAGATTACCAAGGGCACCAGCCGTTACATTGACAGTGGATTCAACCACACGAGTTAGCTGTCTCAGGTTCCTACTATTGACCATAGGTCCCCAAAACGGCAGGAAACCCAAAAAGAAGTCTCCCGCTTCCTGACCGGCAGTATCTTCCTTACTAATCACGCCTCTCACAACTCTGGTCTTGTGATAGTCAGAGGCGGCAGTAAATGTCGGCGGTAGCAAGTTCGCAATATAACATGTGCCCGAGAAATCAGGGGGCAACCATGTATATGCTCGGTCATTACAGATGAAATATGTGCCCTTGGCAGCCAAAAACGCAGGGGAAAACTGTGACGGGAAAGTGTACGTTTCAGTACAGTCACTTCTTCCCAGTTGAGCTCTAGGATTCTGACCATTACCCTGTAAGCAGAACCGACCCATATGGGGTACGACCCAGATTGGAGATGAGATTTTTCGCTGTCTTTCACCCAGACTAATACTATACCCCGTCGCGTTCCATCCTACATAAGGTCTCAACTCTTCTTTGGGAATGGATGAGTATGCATCGATATCCCTACTCATATCGGCAACTCCTTTTATCAAAGCCTTATTATTGGTGATAGGTCTGATGGAACGCGGTTGGCGAGGGGAGTACGTATCTAGAGCATAGAGAAACATGGTCTGGAATGCCCATGACGATCCATTGTAACTGTACGGCAGCACCAGGTAGGGAATACCCTTGTTAATGGTATGTGGCATTAACCCACACACCCAGCAATTGGTCGTATTCATTACTAGTTGGTGCTGGTGCAAGAGCTGGATAAACGAGTTATTTACGAACTCTGATCGTCTGGTCTGTTCGTGCTCAGGCAAAGGGTGAAAAGAGTGAGAGGAGGCGGTAGAAAGAGATATAGGCTGTTCAGTGGGTGTAATGGGCTTTTGAGCGGAGAAAAACACAAATCCTACAATAAACATTGTGATACTACACAGTGTAAAAAGGCACAAAAATACAAAACATTTACTTTTTACAATTCTACACATCCTTGCTTTAAAGTTCATTTCCTCAATCGGTCTCTCCATCTTAAAAAACTCCATCCTCTACTCGGGCCGCTCGCGGCGGATGAGTGTCTTCTGCTAAGGAGTACGCCTGTCAGTCCAGGGAAACGCCCTAGACCAACCAGAACCGTTGACCTAACGTCTTCGGCCTGTACCCCAAAGTCTTGGCACCGCGACCCTGCGGCAGAACCCGGATGGTGGTTCGAAAAACAAAAATCAAGAAAGTCCTTCAGATGGGAGAGCAAAAATGTCAAAAAGGAAATAGTAAGGAAATCTTTATTTGTCCATGGGCCTTGGTCTCAAATTATAGCGGAGACGGCCAGGTGCTGTTTGGTCTTGAAACAAAAGTTCAGGCTCAGTGGTGTCCAATCGATTTGATGGTGGCACAGCTTCCTGCAGAATATTGTCACTCTCTTGGTCTGAAACTGTGTCTTTTAGGCGTGCGTCACTGAATGGTACAAAACGAGGTACAGTGTCTGTCTCAGAGTCGGCGATACCCTCCTTGACCCACTGGTCATATGGCAGAGGCAAAGGGACTACTTTACAGTGGGTACCATGGATCCAGTGTTTCTTCCCTTTTACTCGCACCGCTGATCTTGTCGACAGGAATACAAGGTGAGGGCCGATCCAGCGAGGCTCGTCGTTGCTCTTACGCTGGAAATTTCGGATCAGGACCCACAAGCCAGGGTTGATAGGGTGTCCAGGAGGTTCAGAAGCTTGGGGAAGAGTATCATGTACCCGTTGGTGCAAAACACGCAGTTTAACAGTCAAATCATACAGGTAATCGAGTAGTACTGGATGCTCAATCTCACTGAACTTCGTAGGCCTCGGTACACCCCATACGTTGGCCGGACGGCCAAAAACAACCTCGTAAGGGCTAAGTCCCACTCGTGAGTGTATGGTCATTCTGGTGGACAGGAGTGCTAAAGGCAGGGCGTCAGGCCATTTAAGACCGGTGCTCGCCTGGATTTTGGCCAGCTTGAGCTTTAAGGCTCCATTGTAGCGTTCTACTAATCCAGCTGATTGGGGGTGATTTGCAGCATGGAACTTCTGCTTTATCCCTAGCCCTTCACATACATTCTTCATCACTTTACCCACAAACTCACTTCCGTTATCACACCACACCATTCTTGGCATCCCAAACCTAGGGAAAAATTCCTTCACAAGGGCTTTGGCTGTGGATAGGGCAGTGTTATCTTTCAGAGGATAAGCCTCTATCCATTTTGAGAAAGCACAAACAACCACCAGTACATATTTCAGGTTGTTGCATCTTTCCATGTGAATAAAGTCCAGCTGCAAAACTTCAAATGGACATGATGGGGGTGCAAAGTGACCAGCTGGAGTTGGGGTTCCCCTACCAGGGTTATACTTCAAGCATACCATGCAATTCTTGACCACATTCTCTGCACACTTGGGAATCCCAGCATTCTGCCATACTGGAGCCAACAACTTGCATATACCTTTCGTACTGATATGTGCCATTCCATGTGCCATAGTAACCACTGGAAGCACATATGCATCAGGCAATAACCATCGCCTATGTTCTGTCAGATCAATCCAACAACCATTCTCATCCAACTTACCCATACTTTCTCTCCACTTGCTTAACTCTTCCTCTGTTGCTTCAGCTTGAAGCGACTTCACACTCTCTATTGTGTTCTCACACATTCCCACATCATTAACCCATCTTGCGGGGCCTGCAACATACATTCTAGTCTTCACATTCTGTGCTGTTTCTTTCGCGGTCTCATCAGCAAACGCATTCCCACGTCCAACATCATCTGTGACTTTCCTGTGCGCACTGCATTTCATGATCGCAACTTGCAACGGTAGGGTCAGTGACTCAAGGAGATCATTCACCAACTTGCCATTCTGAATTTTAGCTCCATGCGACGTCAGGAACCCACGCTCCTTCCACAAACGCCCAAAATTATGAGCCACGCCAAAGGCGTACTGGCTATCTGTGTATATATTTACTCTCATTCCTTCAGACAACACGCATGCTCTCGTGAGGGCGATTAATTCCGCTGCTTGGGCCGAATTATGTGGCACTCGTGCAGTTTCCACGACCGTGTGTAAAGTCGTGATAGCATATGCAGCAGTCGTGTCACCATTAGGGAGTTTGAAACACGAACCATCCACCCATAAAGTGCCATCACACTCAGTCAGGGGAGTATCTTTTAGATCTACTCTCCCTTTCGTCTCTTCTTCTGTTCTGAACAGACAGTCATGTTGCTCAATCTCATCTGAGTCTGCTGGAATTGGCAGCAATGTAGCTGGATTCAGCGTATTGCATCTCTTTATGTGTATGTGATTTGCTAACAGTGTAAGCTCATAACCTGATAATCGCGCACTAGTCAAGTGTTGTGTCTTGGTTCTATTTAATAATGTGTCTACAGCGTGTGGAACCATAACACTCAATGTATTGTCCATTACCAAACCAGCAGATTGTCGGATAGACATTGCTGCAGCAGCTGTCGCTCTCAGACAGCTTGGCAATGCCCTCGCTACAGGGTCCAAGGTTGATGAAAAATATGCGCATGGGCGCGGTCTGTCGCCAAAAGGAGGCTGTGTTAACACTGACAACGCACATCCATCTTTCTCGTGAACATACAATGTAAAAGGTTTGCTGTAGTCAGGAGTGCCCAACACAGGTGCTGAACATAATGCATTACGCAATTCCACAAAACTTTTCTGGCACTCTTCAGACCATGGGATAGGATTCGGTGTGTCTTTGCATGTTAAGGCTAACAAAGGTTTTGCCAACAAAGAAAAACTAGGGATCCAATGCCTACAGTATGAAGTGATGCCCAAGAAAGCACGCACTTCTCTCTGTGTTTTTGGCACACTCAACTGTGCAATGGCTTGAATTCTTTCTGGGGTCAGTTTCCTTCCCTCCTTCGATAAGAGATGACCTAAGTAGGTCACTTCTTGTCGACAATATTGCAGCTTAGAGAGAGACACTTTGTGGTGGAAAGCAGATAAATGGCGCAACAGTGACAATGTGGCTTCTTTACAAATCTTCTCAGTATCCGCAGCGATCAGTAAATCGTCCACGTACTGAATCAGGATAGCGCCACTAGGTAAAACAAGTGCATCAAGCTGCGCTTTCAAAGCTTGACTATATATTGATGGACTTTCACAGTAGCCCTGGGGAGCGCGTTTGAAGCGGAAGCTTCGGCCTCCCAGACTAAAACCAAAAATATCTCTGCTCTCTTCTGCAATTGGGATACTAAAGAAAGCATTCTTTAAATCAATCACTGAAAACCATGCAGCAGAGGCTGGAATCATCGTTAACAAGGCAGTTATATCAGGGACAACCGGAAACTGTGGCACAACAATCTTATTAACCTCTCTAAGATCAATCACAAATCTGTAAGCAGGTGGCTGTGAAGGATCCGTTCGTTTTAAGACAGGTAAAATCGGACTATTGCAAACGTTGCCTCTTGTCTCTTCAATCACACCCTTATTAATCAAGTCGCTGACAATGTCTAACAATGCTTTCTGGCCTTCATTAGAGATCTTGTACTGGGGAATACGTGGCAGTCTGACATTAGCCTTTAAAGTCACCACGTATGGCGGTATCTCCAAGAGGCCCACATCATTGGGACCAGTAGCCCAAAGGGCATCCGGAAGGGATGATAATTCAGGTGGCATTGTATTTTTAGACAAGTACATTGGGGAAATCACTTCCCTACCTAATGTAAGTTGTACTCCTGAAGGAGAACAATACAGTGTAGCGTACAATCTTTTCAACAAATCTAATCCCAGCAAATTCTCACCACAACCTGTTGTTAGGATCAGGGGTGCTTTCAGCTCGCAAGGTCCAACAGAAAGTGACATGGGACTAGAAATCGGGTTCCTAACCGGGGCGCCAGAAAAACCTACTGAAACATTTATATCGCCAGACAAAGGTGCGCCAGGGAGTTTTGAATGCATGATTGAACTCTTTGCAGCACCAGTGTCTAGCAGAAAAGGCTCTGTTACATTTGCTGTAGTTACCTCAACATACGGTCCACTCTGATCCACTGGCACTGAAACAACTCCCTCTCTCTGTCTATGGCTGTCCTAGTAATCATTACTTTCTGCATCACCGTCTTCTGCATAATAATCATTATTATAATACTGGGCCGTATTACTAGTCGCGTTAGCTTGCTGATCAAAGCTATTGATGGTATTTTGAGGCGGCAGAGGACGCGCGTTCTGGGGAGCATTTCCACGCCCTCTGCCTCTAGGAGCTTGCTGACCACCCCTACCTCTTGCGCCATACGCATTACCGTTCCGCTGCATTAATTTAGGGCAACTATATTAATAATGACCTTCCTCTTTGCAGTATGAACATTGGTTGGGACCTACAGGGACACGTGGTTGATAATACCCGTTCATTTGCTGATTGTTCTGAAACTGTTGGGGTTGGTGATAGACACCTTGGGGTTGTCTATAATTATTCTGACCTCCACGTGGCGGATAGGCCTGCTGTAAAAGGACCTTTGTCTTTAATTCCTTCGTTTTCTTTTCTGTTCTATCTTTCTCATCTTTATCTCTATTTTCATAATACTGTGCAGTAGCCAGTATTTGCGCTGAAGAAGAAACAGCCCAAGAACTTTCCGAATCCTTTAACTTTTTACACAGGTCAGGGAGTAGATTCTGCACAAACTTATCCACAAACAACCGTTGGCCACCCTCAGTACTCATATCTTGCCCACTGTGATCAATAAACGTTTCTTCAAACCTAGTAAAGAAGTCTGACACTGTCTCATCTTTCTTCTGCTTGCATGCAGATAGCTTGTCCCAATTTACGCGCATCGCAGGCATTATTGTCTTCATATACCTAATGATTCTACCAGGCAGTTCAGCTACTAAAGGTTCTGGTTTCGCGCCACCAGTTTGTCTAGCATCAGCAGCAATAATGTTAGCCCATGTATCCCCTAGTTCTGCATCGTGATCTACATTACGAATTGACCCCCATAGAGGCTGTGGAACAACGTTACCAAACAACATGTCTATGTCGGCCAGATTCATAACGCATGACCCTGCCGTCTGTGACAACTCTTTATAATAACCTGCTGGGTTTTTACGGGGATCAGGTAAGGACTGCTTAAGTGCTAACACCTCTGAGCGCTTCCATGGAACATGCACCCAAACACGCTAGAAATGCGCTGGCACAGCGGCGATACCGGCACCAGCTGCAACTGCTTCCTTCCATACCGGGGGAACTTCTCTCATGGGGTATTGTCGCGCTTTTACCTTTTTCCCCACAAGGACATCTTGTTCAAACAATGACTGTTGACAATCATCATTCCTGAAGGACAATACAACCGCAACTGCTTTATCTACCTCGCGGTCCACAATTATACCAGTTCCAAAATCAAACCTCACTCTACACAATTCCTGCGGGCTCGGATTTTTACCACTATCCTCCAATTCTTCACAGAGAATTTCGCACATTTTCTCAAACACATATCTCTGTTTTGGGGCATCCCATTGATGGAAAACGTTGACAACTGATTCCACATCATACAGTGAAGGGAAAACAATCCTTCTACGCGCCATGTTATCTATTACCTTTTTCTCATCGGGGTTAGGCAATTGACTGCGCAGTTGCTTACGCTGTAAACCAGGAGTCGCACCAGATGACTCAAAGAGAGGAGACATTAATGTAGTAACCACATTAGCTAAGCGCTGTCGCGCTGAAGGAGAAGCTGAGGCGAAAACAGGGGGATAAACAGAGGGGAGAAAAGAGGATGTAGAAACAGGTACTGGAGTGGTGCAAGGAAGAGTGTCAGAAGAGGCAGCTGCTGTATTAGGCAAAGTCGCAGGAAGTGCGGGGGCAGTTGGAAGCACAACTGGCGGCCCTTGAGAGGGCTGCGCTACATGGATAAGAGCCGGCTGCAAAGCAGCTGGCGGTTGCGGCAAGGCTTGCAATATATTCACTGGAGGTGGCATATTCACAAGCTGGGGAGGTGCCGTGGCATTTTGAGCATACGGGGGTGGCGAACTCAACAAATGTGACATCAGGGGATCTTTCTCCTTTTCTTCTAACTCATTCTGCTTAGAATGTGGTAAAGCTGGGTAACATTTGTCAATCCCTAACTTGCGCTGCCTGTGCAATTGCTCACTCATCTGCTCCTCCTCATTGTCTTTAAATTGTACAGCTGCTTGCATTACTGTCATACCTTTCTCTCTCTTATTCTTTTTCGCTAGCTTAATTTCCTTTTGTTTGGCTTCCTTTCGCCATAAGCGGAAAGAGTCAAACATCGCCGGCCGGGCTTTCTTCTTAAACAATTTAATTTCCAAATTATCTAAAATATCGGTATCGAAACTACCATTTTGGGGCCATTTTAAAACACCGTCTTTCCTGGTGTAGTGGATCCACACTTCGTTATATGCAATGGGGCCTACGCCATGTTTTACATAGAGCTCATAAGTTGGAGTTCCAACCGGAGGAACCGGACATGATTCCTCTAGCTGGAAATCTTTTCCACAACCCAAACAGAATAATCTACCAAATAGTCCAGAACCAGGCATCTTCGCTCACTAGTCTAGATCCAAACGTCAAAGGATTATCGATTACGATATTCTCGTGAATACACGAGTCCTCTGGTTTTGGCGTTTGCAAACTCCAAATGACCAATTCAAACGATCCCGAAGGATACCAAAACAAATAGGAGACGCTCCACTTATACTTAACTGAATATTGCTGATCGATGGCGTCACCAGAAGACTCTCTCGATTGTTTCGCTCTCTCAAATTCGTCAAGGGTCCAAAACAGGTCGATTAATCAGGGCAGCAGTC
Organism: Triturus cristatus; assembly: GCF_964204655.1. Classification (NCBI taxonomy): domain Eukaryota; kingdom Metazoa; phylum Chordata; class Amphibia; order Caudata; family Salamandridae; genus Triturus; species Triturus cristatus. The sequence continues at coordinate 873,100,426 of NC_140579.1, read as the reverse complement.
CTTCGTAGCCGTCGGGACGCGGAGAACCTCGCAGAAAAGACTTTCGGACCACGTCGACATGCAGGGGTCGATGAAGTGGCGGCCTTCCTCCGGAATTTCCACACGAAGCTCCTCACGAACCTCTGGCTTGGACTGGTACCGCTGAAATCGTCCCGAGTTGGGCGCCAAACTGAAGTACTGGGTATTTTAGTCCCAGCGGTGCAGGGGCAAACACCCTATGACTTCTGGGTTCACCCTGTCCCAGACCTACAGAAACACAGAGTCTTCTGGGTGAAGTCAAAGATTCATTTATTGGCTGCAGACCAATTACAGGTATCCTAGAAGTACAACAGCGTGTATGTTCTCAGGAGACTGCTGAAAATCATAGCAATGGACTTCATCTTAAATACCCTTTTTCTTGCCTCAAGCATACATTCCTAGGTTTATGATATGGCCATTACAAGTATACATTACAAACGAAAAAGCAGAGTCATGATGACCATCCCACATTCCAGTTCGGCCAGCCCACAATGATTTACACAGTAAGGTTCAGATCCCACATTTGATGTCAATAGACCCCCCAATAAACATGAGCATCTCCTGTTTTGGGAAACAAGTCATAAAGCAGGAACAAGCAGGTGCGAAAGAGATTAGCCGGAGGATTGTGTAGAATGAAAGGGTTTTATGACGGGTCAAGCCCTGATGCTAATCACAGGTGGACGGAGGAAGGGGAGCTCGTGAGACCGGTTTGACCTGGGGCAGCAGAGCCAGCTGCCCAGGTCACAGAGAAGTCAGAGGGAAAGCCCATGTACTGTGAGGCCCGTATTTACTCCATTATAGCCTATGTGAGGGCAATGACAAGCTGGCCACTGCTTCCAAAATGGAACCCGCGTAGTGAAGCAGAATAGCGTGTACACAGTGCATTCATAGCTAGAACGATATATAAAGCACTTGTACATACCGCATTTACAATTTGCGGTTTGCTAATACCAAGATAGACAGGGGTAGGGCCCTGTCCCCTACGCGGTCCCGAATATTAAAGTACGACAGAGGTGTTTGTGTAGTGTAGGGGTAGTGTTTTAGGGATTAGGTTAGTGCAGTGGTGTTTGTGTAGTGTAGAGGGTAATGCTGTGGGTAGTGATTTAGGGTTTAGGGTAGTGCAGTGGTGTTTGTGTAGTGTAGGGGGCAATGTTTTAGGGTATAGGGTAGTGCAGTGGCGTTTGGGAAGTTTAGGGGGTCATGCTGGGGTTAGTGTTTTAGCGTTTAGGGTAGTGCAGTGGTGTTTGGGTAGTGTAGGGGGTCATGCTGGGGTTAGTGTTTTAGGGTTTAGGGTATTGCAGTGGTGTTTGGGTAGTGTAGGGGTTCATGCTGGGGGTAGTCTTTTAGTATTTAGGGTAGTGCAGTGGTGGTTGTGTAGTGTGGGAGGACATGCTGGGGGACGATTTAGTGTTTAGGGTAGTGCAGTGGTATTTGGGTATTGTAGGGAGTAGTGCTTGGGGTAGTGTTTTAGGGTTTAGGGTAGTGCAGTGGTGTTTGTATAGTGTAGGGAGACGTGCTGGGGGTAGTGTTTTAAGGTTTAGGGTAATGCAGTGGTGTTTGTGTATTGTAGGGGGTCGTGCTGGGGGTAGTGTTTTATGGTTTAGGGTAGTGCAGTGGTGTTTGTGTAGTGTGGGAGGTCATGCTGGGGTAGATTTAGGATTTAGTGTAGTGCAGTGGTGTTTGGTTAGCATAGGGGTTCATGCTGGGGGTAGTGTTTTAGGGTTTAGGGTAGTGCTGTGTTGTTTGTGTAGTGAAGGGAGTCATGCTGGGGGTAGTGTTTTAGGGTTTAGGGTAGTGCAGTGGTGTTTGGGTAGTGCAGGGGGTTGTGCTGGGGATAATGTTGTAGGGTTTAGGGTAGTGCAATGGTGTTTGGGTAGTGTAGGGGTTCATGCTGGGGGTAGATTTAGGGTTTAGGGTAGTGCAGTGGTGATTGTGTTGTGAGGGTGTCATGCTGGGGGTAGTGTTTTTGGGTTTAGCGTAGTGAAGTTGTGTTTGGGTAGTGAAGGGGGTCGTGCTGGGAGTAGTGTTTTAGGGTTCAGGGTAGTACAGTGGTGTTTGTGTAGTGTAGCGGGTCATGCTTGGGGTAGTGTTTTAGGGTTTAGGGTAGTGCAGTGGTGTTTGTGTAGTGTAGGGGGCCATGCTGGGGGTAGTGTTTTAGGGTTTAGGGTAGTGCAGTGGTGTTTGTGTAGTGTAGGGGGTAGTGGTTTAGGGTTTAGGGTAGTGCAGTGGTGTTTGTGTAGTGAAGGCAGTCATGCTGGTGGTAGTGTTTTAGGGTTTAGGGGAGTGCAGTGGTGTTTTGGTTGTGTAAGGGTTCATGCTGGGGTAGTTTTTTAGGGTTTAGGGTAGTGCAGTGGTGTTTGTGTCTAGTGTAGGGGTAGTGTTTTAGAGTTTAGGGTAGTGCAGTGGTGTTTGTGTAGTTTAGTGGGTCATGCTGTGTATAGTGTTTCAGGGTTTAGGGTAGTGTAGTGGTGTATGCGTAGTTTGGGAGGTAATTCTGGCGGTCTATTTAGGGTTTAGTGTAGTGCAGTGGTGTTTGGTTAGCGTAGGTAGTCGTGCTGGGGGTAGATTTAGGGTTTAGGGTAGTGCAGTCGTGTTTGTGTTGTGATGGGGTCATGCTGGGGTAGTCTTTTACGGCTTAGGGTGGTGCAGTGGTGTTTGTATAGTGTAGGGGGTCATGCTAGGGGAAGTGTTTTAGGGTTTAGGGTAGTGCAGTGGTGTTTGTGTAGTGTAGGGGGTTATGCTGGGGATAGTATTTCAGGGTTTGGGGTAGTGCAGTGGTGTTTGTGTAGTGTAGTGGGTCATGCTGTATATAGTGGTTTAGGGTTTAGGGTGGTGCAGTGGTGTTTGTGTAATGTAGGGGGTCATGTTTTAGGGTATAGGGTAGTGCAGTGGTGTCTGGGTAGTGTAGGGGGTCATGCTTGGGTTAGTGTTTTAGGGTTTAAGGTAGTGCAGTGGTGTTTGGGTAGTGTAGGGGTTCGTGCTGGGGGTAGTGTTTTAGGGTTTAGGGTAGTGCAGAGGTGTTTGTGTAGTGTGGGAGGTCATGCTGGGGGTAGATTTAGGGTTTAGTGTAGTGCATTGGTGTTTGTGTAGTGCAGGGAGTTATGCTGGGGTAGTGTTTTAGGGTTTAGGGTAGTGCAGTTGTGTTTGTGTAGTTTAGGGAGTCGTGCTGGGGTAGTGTTTTAGGGTTTAGCGTAGTGCAGTGGTGTTTATGTAGTGTAGGGAGTCGTGCTGGGGTAGTGTTTTAGGGTTTACGGTAGTGCAGTGGTGTGTGGGTAGTATTGGGGTAGTGCTGGGGGAGTGTTTTAGGGTTTAGGGTAGTGTAGTCGTGTTTGTGTAGTATAGGGGGTCATGCTGGGGTAGTGTTTTATGGTTTAGGGTAGTGCAGTGGTGTTTGTTTAGCGTAGGGGTCACGTTTTAGGGTTTAGGGTAGTGCAGTGGTGTTTGGATAGTGTAGGGGGTCATGCTGGGGTTAGTGTTTTAGGGTTTAGGGTAGTGCAGTTTTATGTGGGTAGTGTAGGGAGTCGTGCTGGGGTAGTGTTTTAGGGTTTACGGTAGTGCAGTGGTGTTTGGGTAGTATTGGGGTAGTGCTGGGGGAGTGTTTTAGGGTTTAGGGTAATGTAGTCGTGTTTGTGTAGTATAGGGGGTCATGCTGGGGTAGTGTTTTATGGTTTAGGGTAGTGCAGTGGTGTTTGTTTAGCGTAGGGGTCACGTTTTAGGGTTTAGGGTAGTGCAGTGGTGTTTGGATAGTTTAGGGGGTCATGCTGGGGTTAGTGTTTTAGGGTTTAGGGTAGTGCAGTTTTATGTGGGTAGTGAAGGGGGTCGTGCTGGGGGTAGTCTTTTAGTGTTTAGGGTAGTGCAGTGGTGGTTGTGTAGTGTGGGAGGACATGCTGGGGGACGATTTAGTGTTTAGGGTAGTGCAGTGGTATTTGGGTATTGTAGGGAGTAGTGCTTGGGGTAGTGTTTTAGGGTTTAGGGTAGTGCAGTGGTGTTTGTATAGTGTAGGGAGACGTGCTGGGGGTAGTGTTTTAAGGTTTAGGGTAATGCAGTGGTGTTTGTGTATTGTAGGGGGTCGTGCTGGGGGTTGTGTTTTATGGTTTAGGGTAGTGCAGTGGTGTTTGTGTAGTGTGGGAGGTCATGCTGGGGTAGATTTAGGATTTAGTGTAGTGCAGTGGTGTTTGGTTAGCATAGGGGTTCATGCTGGGGGTAGTGTTTTAGGGTTTAGGGTAGTGCTGTGTTGTTTGTGTAGTGAAGGGAGTCATGCTGGGGGTAGTGTTTTAGGGTTTAGGGTAGTGCAGTCGTGTTTGGGTAGTGCAGGGGGTTGTGCTGGGGATAATGTTGTAGGGTTTAGGGTAGTGCAATGGTGTTTGGGTAGTGTAGGGGTTCATGCTGGGGGTAGATTTAGGGTTTAGGGTAGTGCAGTGGTGATTGTGTTGTGAGGGTGTCATGCTGGGGGTAGTGTTTTTGGGTTTAGCGTAGTGAAGTTGTGTTTGGGTAGTGAAGGGGGTCGTGCTGGGAGTAGTGTTTTAGGGTTCAGGGTAGTACAGTGGTGTTTGTGTAGTGTAGCGGGTCATGCTTGGGGTAGTGTTTTAGGGTTTAGGGTAGTGCAGTGGTGTTTGTGTAGTGTAGGGGGCCATGCTGGGGGTAGTGTTTTAGGGTTTAGGGTAGTGCAGTGGTGTTTGTGTAGTGTAGGGGGTAGTGGTTTAGGGTTTAGGGTAGTGCAGTGGTGTTTGTGTAGTGAAGGCAGTCATGCTGGTTGTAGTGTTTTAGGGTTTAGGGGAGTGCAGTGGTGTTTTGGTAGTGTAAGGGTTCATGCTGGGGTAGTTTTTTAGGGTTTAGGGTAGTGCAGTGGTGTTTGTGTCTAGTGTAGGGGTAGTGTTTTAGAGTTTAGGGTAGTGCAGTGGTGTTTGTGTAGTTTAGTGGGTCATGCTGTGTATAGTGTTTCAGGGTTTAGGGTAGTGTAGTGGTGTATGTGTAGTTTGGGAGGTAATTCTGGCGGTCTATTTAGGGTTTAGTGTAGTGCAGTGGTGTTTGGTTAGCGTAGGTAGTCGTGCTGGGGGTAGATTTAGGGTTTAGGGTAGTGCAGTCGTGTTTGTGTTGTGATGGGGTCATGCTGGGGTAGTCTTTTACGGCTTAGGGTGGCGCAGTGGTGTTTGTATAGTGTAGGGGGTCATGCTAGGGGAAGTGTTTTAGGGTTTAGGGTAGTGCAGTGGTGTTTGTGTAGTGTAGGGGGTTATGCTGGGGATAGTATTTCAGGGTTTGGGGTAGTGCAGTGGTGTTTGTGTAGTGTAGTGGGTCATGCTGTAAATAGTGGTTTAGGGTTTAGGGTGGTGCAGTGGTGTTTGTGTAATGTAGGGGGTCATGTTTTAGGGTATAGGGTAGTGCAGTGGTGTCTGGGTAGTGTAGGGGGTCATGCTTGGGTTAGTGTTTTAGGGTTTAAGGTAGTGCAGTGGTGTTTGGGTAGTGTAGGGGTTCGTGCTGGGGGTAGTGTTTTAGGGTTTAGGGTAGTGCAGAGGTGTTTGTGTAGTGTGGGAGGTCATGCTGGGGGTAGATTTAGGGTTTAGTGTAGTGCATTGGTGTTTGTGTAGTGCAGGGAGTTATGCTGGGGGTAGTGTTTTAGGGTTTAGGGTAGTGCAGTTGTGTTTGTGTAGTTTAGGGAGTCGTGCTGGGGTAGTGTTTTAGGGTTTAGCGTAGTGCAGTGGTGTTTATGTAGTGTAGGGAGTCGTGCTGGGGTAGTGTTTTAGGGTTTACGGTAGTGCAGTGGTGTTTGGGTAGTATTGGGGTAGTGCTAGGGGAGTGTTTTAGGGTTTCGGGTAGTGTAGTCGTGTTTGTGTATTATAGGGGGTCATGCTGGGGGTAGTGTTTTATGGTTTAGGGTAGTGCAGTGGTGTTTGTGTAGTGAAGGCAGTCATGCTGGGGGTAGTGTTTTAGGGTTTAGGGTAGTGTAGTGGTGTTTGGGTAGTGTAGGAGTTCATGCTGGGGGTAGTGATTTAGGGTTTAGGGTAGGGTAGTGGATCATGCTGGGGGTAGTGATTTAGGGTTTAGTGTAGTGGAGTGGTGTTTGGTTAGCGTAGGTAGTCGTGCTGGGGTAGATTTTGGGTTTAGGGTAGTGCAGTTGTGTTTGTGTTGTGAGGGGGTCATGCTGGGGTAGTGTTTTAGGGCTTAGGGTAGTGCAGTGGTGTTTGTGTTGTGAGGGGGTCATGCTCGGGCAGTGTTTTGGGCTTTAGCGTAGTGAAGTTGTGTTTGGGTAGTGAAGGGGTCATGCTGGGAATATTTTTATAGGGTTTAGGGTAGTACAGTGGTGTTTGTGTAGTGTAGGGGGTCGTGCTTGGGGCAGTGTTTTAGGGATTAAGGTAGTGCAGTGGTGATTGTGTAGTGCAGGGGGTCATGCTGGGGGTAGTGTTTTAGGGTTTAGGGTAGTGCAATGGTGTTTGGGTAGTGTAGGGGTTCATGCTGGGGGTAGATTTAGGGTTTAGGGTAGTGCAGTGGGAATTGTGTTGTGAGGGTGTCATGCTGGGGGTAGTGTTTTTGGGTTTAGCGTAGTGAAGTTGTGTTTGGGTAGTGAAGGGGGTCGCGCTGGGAGTAGTGTTTTAGAGTTTAGGGTAGTACAGTGGTGTTTGTGTAGTGTAACTGGTCGTGCTTGGGGTAGTGTTTTAGGGTTTATGGTAGTGCAGTGGTGGTTGTGTAGTGTATGGGGCCATGCTGGCAGTAGTGTTTTAGGGTTTAGGGTAGTGCACTGGTGTTTGTGTAGTGCAGGGGGTCGTGTTTTAGGGATTAGGGTTGTGCAGTGGTGTTTGGATAGTGTAGGGGATCATGTTGGGGTTAGTGTCTTAGGGTTTAAGGTAGTGCAGTGGTGTTTGGGTAGTGTAGGGGTTCATGCTGGGGGTAGATTTAGGGTTTAGAGTAGTGCAGTGGTGATTGTGTTGTGAGGGTGTCATGCTGGGGGTAGTGTTTTTGGGTTTAGCGTAGTGAAGTTGTGTTTGGGTAGTGAAGGCAGTCATCCTGGGGTAGTGTTTTAGGGTTTAGGGTAGTGCAGTGGTGTTTGGGTAGTGTAGGGGTCTTGCTGGGGGTAGTGTTTTAGGGTTTAGGGTAGTGCAGTGGTGTTTTTGTAGTGTAGGGGGTTGTGCTGGGGGTAGTGTTATAGGGTTTACGGTAGTGCAATGGTGTTTGGGTAGTGTAGGGGTTCATGCTGGGGGTAGTGATTTAGGGTTTAGGGCAGTGCAGTGGTGTGTGGGTAGTGTAGGGGTTCATGCTGGGGGTAGTGATTTAGGGTTTAGGGTAGTGCAGTGGTGTTTGGGTAGTGTAGGGGGTCATGCTGGGGGAAGATTTAGGTTTTAGGGTAGTGCAGTGGTGTTTGTGTTGTGAGGGGGTCATGCTCGGGGCAGTGTTTTTGGGTTTAGCGTAGTGAAGTTGTGTTTGGGTAGTGAAGGGTTCATGCTGGGAGGAGTGTTTTAGGGTTTAGGGTAGTACAGTGGTGTTTGTGTAGTGTAGGGGGTCATGCTTGGGGTAGTGTTTTAGGGTTTAGGGTAGTGTAGTGGTGTTTGTGTAGTGAAGAGGGTCCTGCTGTGTGTAGTGTTGTATGGTTTAGGGTAGTACAGTGGTGTTTGTCTAGTGTAGGGGGTCGTGCTTGGGGTAGTGTTTTAGGGAATAGGGTAGTGCAGTGGTGTTTGTGTAGTGTAGGGGGTCATGCTGGGGGTAGTGTTTTAGGGTTTAGAGTAGTGCAGTGGTGTTTGTGCAGTGTAAGGAGTTGTGTTTTAGGATTTAGTTTAGTGCAGTGGTGTTTGTGTAGGGTAGGAGGTTGTGCTGGGGTAGTGTTTTAGGGTTTAGGGTAGTGAAGTAGTGTTTGTGTAGTGTAGGGGGTCGTGTTTTAGGGTTTAGGGTAGTGCAGTTTTGTTTGGGTAGTGTGGGGGGTCATGATGGGGGTAGTATGTTTGGGTTTAGCGTAGTGTAGTTGTGTTTGGGTAGTGAAGTTGGTCATGCTGGGGGTAGTTGTTTTAGGGTTTAGGGGAGTACAGTGGTGTTTGTGTAGTGTAGGGGGTCGTGCTCGGGATAGTGTTTTAGGGTATAGGGCAGTGCAGTGGTGTTTGTGTAGTGTAGGGTGTCATGCTAGGGGTAGATTTAGGGTTTAGGGCAGTGCAGTGGTGTTTGTGTAGTGCAGGGGGTCATGCTGGGGGTAGTGTTTTAGGGTTTAGGGTAGTGTAGTGGTGTTTGGGTAGTGTATAGGTTCATGCTGGGGATAGTGTTTTAGGGTTTAGGGTAGTGCTGTGTTCGTTGTGTAGTGAAGGGGGTCGTGCTGGGGGTAGTGTTTTAGGGTTTAGGGTAGTGCAGTGGTGTCTGGGTAGTGTAGGGGGTCGTGCTGGGAGTAGTGTTTTAGGGTTTAGGGCAGTGCAGTGGTGTTTGTGTAGTGTAGGGTGTCATGCTGGGGGTAGATTTAGGGTTTAGGGTAGTGCAGTGGTAATTGTGTTGTGAGGGTGTCATGCTGGGGGTAGTGTTTTGGGGTTTAGCGTAGTGAAGTTATGTTTGTGTAGTGTAACAGTTCGTGCTTGGGGTAGTGTTTTAGGTTTCATGGTAGTGCAGTGGTGTTTGTTTAGTGTAGGGGGCCATGCTGGGGGTAGTGTTTTATGGTTTAGGGTAGTGCAGTGGTGTTTGTGTAGTGTAGGGGGTCGTGTTGTAGGGTTTAGGGTTGTGCAGTGGTGTTTGGATAGTGTAGGGGATCATGTTGGGGTTAGTGTTTTAGGGTTTAGGGTAGTGCAGTGGTGATTGGGTAGTGTAGGGGGTCATGCTGGGGGTAGTGTTTTAAGGTTTAGGGTAGTGCAGTGGTGTTTGTGAAGTGAAGGCAGTCATGCTGGGGGTAGTGTTTTAGGGTTTAGGGTAGTGCAGTGGTGTTTGGATAGTGTAGGGGGTCTTGCTGGGGGTAGTGTTTTAGGGTTTAGGGTAGTGCAGTGGTGTTTTTGTCGTGAAGGGGGTTGTGCTGGGGATAGTGTTTTAGGGTTTAGGGTAGTGCAATGGTGTGTGAGTCGTGTAGGTGTTCATGCTGGGGGTAGTGTTTTATGGTTTAGGGTAGTGCAGTGGTGTTAGTGTAGCGTAGGGGGTCAAGTTTTAGGGTTTAGGGTAGTGCAGTGATGTTTGGATAGTGTAGGGGGTCATGCTGGGGTTAGTGTTTTAGAGTTTAGGGTAGTGCAGTGTTGTTTGGGTAGTGTAGGGGTTCATGCTGGGGATAGTGTTTTAGGGTTTAGGGTAGTGCAGTGGTGTTTGTGTAGTGAAGGCAGTCATGCTGGGGGTAGTGTTTTAGGGTTTAGGGTAGTGCATTGGTGTTTTTGTAGTGTAGTGGGTTGTTCTGGGGGTAGTGTTTTAGGGTTTAGGGTAGTGCAATGGTGTTTCGGTAGTGTAAGGGTTCATGCTGGGGGTAGTGTGTTGGGGTTTAGTGTAGTGCAGTGGTGTTTCGGTAGTGTAGGGGGTCATGCTGCGGGAAGATTTAGGGTTTAGCGTAGTGCAGTGGTGTTTGTGTTCTGAGGGGGTCATGCTTGGGTAGTGTTTTAGGGATTAGGGTAGTGCAGTTTTGTTTGTGTAGTGTAGGGGTAGTGTTTTAGGCTTTAGGGTAGTGCAGTGGTGTTTGTGTAGTGTAGGGGGCCATGCTGGGGTAGTGTTTTAGGGTTTTGGGTAGTGCAGTGGTGTTTGTGTAGTGTAGGGGGTCGTGCTGGTATAGTGTTTTAGGGTTTAGGGTCGTGCAGTAGTGTTTGTGTAGTGTAGGGAGTCGTGTTTTATGGTTTAGAGTAGTAAAGTCGTGTTTGGGTAATGTAGGGGGTCATGCTGGTGGTAGTGTTTTTGTGTTTAGCATAGTGCAGTTGTGTTTGGGTAGTGAAGGGGGTCGTGCTGGGGTAGTTGTTTTAGGGTTTAGGGTAGTACAGTGGTGTTTGTGTAGTGTAGGCGGTCGTGCTTGGGGTGGTGTTTTCGGGTTTAGGGTAGTGCCGTGGTATTTGCGTAGTGTAGGGGGTCATTCTGGGGCTAGATTTAGTGTTTAGGGTAGTGCAGTGGTGTTTGTGTAGTGTATGGGTTTGTGCTGGGGGTAGTGTTTTAAGGTTTAAGGCATTGCAGTGGTGATTGTGTTGTGTAGGGGGTCATGCTGGGGGTAGTGTTTTAGGGTTTAGGGTAGAGCAGTGGTGTTTGGGTAGTGTAGGAGGTCATGCTGGGGTTAGTGTTTTAGGGTAGTGCAGTGGTGTTTGGGTAGTGTAGGGAGTTGTGCTGGGGTAGTGTTTTAAGATTTAGGGTAGTGCAGTGGTGTTTGTGTAGTGTAGGGAGTCATGCTTGGGTAGTGTTTTGGGGTTTAGAGTAGTGCAGTGGTGTTTATGTAGTGTAGGGAGTCGTGCTAGGTGTAGTGTTTTAGGGTTTAGGGTGTGCAGTGGTATTTGGGTAGTATTGGGGTAGTGCTGGGAAGTGTTTTAGAGTTTAGGGCAGTGTATTCGTGTTTGTGTAGTATACGGGGTCATGCTGCGGTAGTGTTTTATGGATTAGGGTAGTGCAGTGGTGTTTGTGTAGTGTAGGGGGTCGTGTTTCATGGTTTAGGGTAGTGAAGTGGTGTTTGGATAGTGTAGGGGGTCATGCTGGGGTTACTGTTTTAGGGTTCAGTTTTCTGCAGTCGTGTTTGGATAGTGTAGGGGTTCATGCTGGGGGAAGTGTTTTAGGGTTTAGGGTAGTGCGGTAGTGTTTGTGTTGTGTAGGGTGTCGTGCTGGGGGTAGTGTTTTAGGGTTTAGGGCAGTGCAGTGGTGTTTGGGTAGTGTAGGGGGTCGTGCTGGGGGTAGTGCTGGGGGTAGTGTTTTAGGTTTTAGGGTAGTGTAGTGGTGTTTTTGTAGTGTTGGGGTTCGTGCTGGGGTAGTGTTTTAGGGTTTAGGGTAGTGCAATGGTGTTTGGGTAGTGTAGGGGTTCATGCTGGGGGTAATGCTTTAAGCTTTTGGGTAGTGCAGTGGTGTTTGGGTAGTGAAGGGGATCATGCTGGGGTAGATTTAGGGTTCAGGGTAGTGCTGTGGTGTTTGTGTTTTGAGGGGTTCGTGCTGGGGGTAGTGTTTTCGGGTTTAGGTTAGTACAGTGGTGTTTGGGTAGTGTAGGGGTTTGTGCTGGGGTAGTGTTTTAAGGTTTAAGGTATTGCAGTGGTGATTGTGTTGTGTAGGGGGTCATGCTGGGGGTAGTGTTTTAGGGTTTAGGGTAGAGCAGTGGTGTTTGGGTAGTGTAGGAGTTCATGCTGGGGTTAGTGTTTTAGGGTAGTGCAGTGGTGTTTGGGTAGTGTAGGGAGTTGTGCTGTGGGTAGTGTTTTAGGATTTAGGGTAGTGCAGTGGTGTTTGTGTAGTGTAGGGAGTCAGGCTTGGGTAGTGTTTTGGGGTTTAGAGTAGTGCAGTGGTGTTTATGTAGTGTAGGGAGTCGTGCTAGGCGTAGTGTTTTAGGGTTTAGGGTAGTGCAGTGGTATTTGGGTAGTATTGGGGTAGTGCTGGGAAGTGTTTTAGAGTTTAGGGAAGTGTATTCGTGTTTGTGTACTATACGGGGTCATGCTGCGGTAGTGTTTTATGGATTAGGGTAGTGCAGTGGTGTTTGTGTAGTGTAGGGGGTCGTGTTTCATGGTTTAGGGTAGTGAAGTGGTGTTTGGATAGTGTAGGGGGTCATGCTGGGGTTACTGTTTTAGGGTTCAGTTTTCTGCAGTCGTGTTTGGGTAGTGTAGGGGTTCATGCTGGGGGAAGTGTTTTAGGGTTTAGGGTAGTGCGGTAGTGTTTGTGTTGTGTAGGGTGTCGTGCTGGGGGTAGTGTTTTAGGGTTTAGGGCAGTGCAGTGGTGTTTGGGTAGTGTAGGGGGTCGTGCTGGGGGTAGTGTTTTAGGTTTTAGGGTAGTGTAGTGGTGTTTTTGTAGTGTCTGGGTTCGTGCTGGGGTAGTGTTTTAGGGTTTAGGGTAGTGCAATGGTGTTTGGGTAGTGTAGGGGTTCATGCTGGGGATAGTGCTTTAAGCTTTTGGGTAGTGCAGTGGTGTTTGGGTAGTGAAGGGGGATCATGCTGGGGGTAGATTTAGGGTTCAGGGTAGTGCTGTGATGTTTGTGTTGTGAGGGGGTCGTGCTGGGGGTAGTGTTTTCGGGTTTAGGTTAGTACAGTGGTGTTTGGGTAGTGTAGGGGGTCGTTCTTGGCGTAGTGTTTTAGGGTTTAAGGTAGTGCAGTGGTGTTTGTGTAGTGTAGGGGGTCATGCGGGGGTAGTGTTTTAGGATTTAGGGTAGTGCAGTAGTGTTTGTGTAGTGTAGGGGGTCGTGTTTTAGGGTTTAGGGTAGTGCAGTGTTGTTTAGGTAGTGTAGGGGGTCATGTTGGGGTTAGTGTTTTAGGGTTTAGGGTAGTGCAGTGGTGTTTGGGTAGTGTAGGGGTTCATGCTGGGGGTAGTGTTTTAGGGTTTAGGGTAGTGCAGTAGTTTTTGTGTAGTGAAGGGGGTCGTGCTGGGGGTAGTGTTTTAGGGATTAGGGTAGTGCAGTGATGTTTGGGTAGTGTAGGGGGTCATGCTGGGGGTAGTGTTTTAGGGTTTAGGGTAGTGAAGTGGTGTTTGGGTAGTGTAGGGGATCATGCTGGTTGTAGATTCAGGGCTTAGGGTAGTGCAGTGGTGTTTGTGTTGTGAGGGGGTCATACTGGGGGTAGTGTTTTTGGGTTTAGTGTAGTGCAGCTTGGGTTGGGTAGTGAAGGGGGTCGTGCTGGGGGTAGTGTTTTAGGGTTTAGGGTAGTACTGTGGTGTTTGTCTAGTGTAGGGGGTTGTTCTTGGGGTAGTGTTTTAGGGTAGTGCAGTGGTGTTTGTGTATTGTAGGGGGTCATGCTGAGGGTAGTGTTTTAGGGTTTAGGGTAGTGCAGTGGTGTTGTGTTGTGTAGTGGGTAGTGTTTTAGGGTTTAGTATAGTGCAGTGGTGTTTGTGTAGTGTAGGGGGTCGTGCTGGGTGTAGTGTTTTAGAGTTTAGGGTAGTGCAGTAGTGTTTGTGTAGTGTAGGGGGTTGTGTTTTAGGGTTTAGGGTAGTGCAGTGGTGTTTAAATAGTGTAGGGGGTCATGCTGGGGGTAGTGTTTTGGGGTTTAGCGTAGTGCAGTTGTGTTTGAGTAGTAAAGGGGGTCGTGCTGGGGGTAGTTGTTTTAGGGTTTAGGGTAGTGCAGTAGTGTTTGTGTAGTGCAGGGGGTCATGCTGTGGGTAGTGTTTTAGGGTTTAGTGTAGTACAGTGTTGTTTGTGTAGTGCAGGGAGTTGTGCTGGGGTAGAGTTTTAAGGATTAGGGTAGTGCAGTGGTGTTTGTGTGGTGTAGGGAGTTTTGCTGGGCTAGTGTTTTAGGGTTAGGGTAGTGCAGTGGTGTATATGTAGTGTAGGGGGTCGTGCTGGGGGTAGTGTTTTAGGGATTAGGGTAGTGCAGTGGTGTTTGGGTAGTATTGGGGTAGTGCTGGGGTACTGTTTTAGGGTTTAGGGTAGTATATTCGTGTTTGTGTAGTATATGGGGGTCATGCTGGGGTAGTGTTTTATAGTTTAGGGTAGTGCAGTGGTGTTTATGTAGTGTAGGTGGTCGTTTTTAAGGGTTTAGGGTAGTGCAGTGGTGTTTGGATAGTGTAGGGGTCATGCTAGGGTTAGTGATTTAGGGTTTAGGGTAGTGTAGTGGTGTTTGTGTAGTGTAGGGGGTTCTGCTGGGGGTAGTGTTTTAGGGATTAGGGTAGTGCAGTGATGTTTGGGTAGTATACGGGTCATGCTGGGAGAAAATTTAGGTTTTAGGGAAGTGCAGTGGTGTTTGTGTACTGTAGGGGGCCATGCTGGGCGTAGTGATTTAGGGATTAGGGTAGTGCAGTGGTGTTTGGGTAGTGTAGGGGGTCATGCTGTGGGTATTCTTTTAGGATTTAGGGTTGTGCAGTGGTGTTTGTGTAGTATAGGGGGTAGTGTTTTAGGGTTTAATGTAGTGCAGTGTTGTTTGTGTAGTGTAGGGGGTCGTGCTGGGGTAGTGTTTTAGGGTTTAGGGTGGTGCAGTCATGTTTCTGTAGTATAGGGGGTCGTGTTTTAGGGTTTAGGGTAGTGCAGTGGTGTTTGGGTAGTGTAGGGGGTCATGCTGGGTGTAGTGTTTTTGGGTTTAGCATAGTGCAGTTATGTTTGGGTAGTGAAGGGGGTCGTGCTGGGGGTAGCTGTTTTAGGGTTTAGGGGAGTACAGTGGTGTTTGTGTAGTGTAGGGGGTCTTGCTGGGGGTAGTGTTTTAGGGTTTAGGGCAGTGCAGTGGTGTTTGCGTAATGTAGGGGGTCATGCTGGGGGTAGTGCTTTTGGGTTTAGCGTAGTGCAGTTGTGTTTGGGTAGTGAAGGGGGTTGTGATTGGGATAGTGTTTTAGCGTTGAGGGTAGTTTAGTGGTGTTTGTGTAGCGTAGGGGGTCATGCTGTGGGGAGTGTTTTAGGGTTTAGGGTATTGCAGTGGTGTTTGGGTAGTGTAGTGGCTCATACTGGGGGTAGTGTTTTAGGGTTCAAGGTAGTGCAGTGGTTTTTGTGTAGTGTAGGGGGTCATTCGGGGGGTAGTGTTTTAGGGTTTAGGATAGTGCAGTGCTGTTTGTGTAGTGTAGGATGTAGTGTTTTAGGGTTTAGGGTAGTGCAGTGGTGATTGTGTAGTGTAGGGGGTAATGTTTTAGGTTATAGGGTAGTGCAGTGGTGTTTGGGTAGTGTAGGGGTTCATGCTGGGGATAGTGTTTTAGCGTTTAGGGTAGTACAGTGGTGCTTTGGTAGTGTAGGGGTACGTGTTGGGGGTAGTGTTTTAGGGTTTAGGGTAGTGCAGTGGTGTTTGTGTAGTGTGGGATATCATGCTAGGGTAGATTTAGGGTTTAGTGTAGTGCAGTGGTGTTTGGTTAGCATAGGGAGTCGTGCTGGGGTAGATTTAGGGTTTAGGGTAGTGCAGTCGTGTTTGTGTTGTGAGGGGGTCATGCTGGGGTAGTGTTTTAGGGCTTAGGGTAGTTCAGTGGTGTTTGTATAGTGTAGGGGGTCATGCGGAGGGTAGAGTTTTGAAGTTTAGGGTAGTGCAGTGGTGTTTGGGTATTGTAGGGGGTCATGCTGGGGGTGGTGTTTTAAGGTTTAGCGTACTGCAGTGGTGTTTCTGTAGTGTAGGGGGTCATGCTGGGGGTAGTGTTTTAGGGTTTAGGGCAGTGCAGTGGTGTTTGTGTCTAGTGTAGGGGTAGTGTTTTAGGGTTTAGGGTATTGCAGTGGTGTTTGTGTAGTGTAGTGGGTCATGCTGTGTATAGTGTTTTAGGGTTAAGGTAGTGCAGTGGTGTTTGTGAAGTGTAGGGGGTCATGTTTTAGGGTATAGGGTATTGCAGTGGTGTTTGGGTAGTGTAGGGGGTCCTGTTTGGATTAGTGTTTTAGGGTTTAGGGTAGTGCAGTGGTGTTTGGGTAGTGTAGGGGTTTGTTCTGTGGGTAGTGTTTTAGGGTTTAGGGTAGTGCAGTGGTGTTTGTGTAGTGTGGGAGGTCATGCTGGGGGTAGATTTAGAGTTTAGTGTAGTGCAGTGGTGTTTGTGGAGTGTAGGGAGTTGTGCTTGGGGTAGTGTTTTAGGGTTTAGGGTAGTGCAGTGGTGTTTGTGTAGCGTAGGGGGTCATACTGGTAGTAGATATATGGTTTGGGGTTGTGCAGTGGTGTTTGTGTAGTGTAGGGGTTCGTGCAGGGGGTAGTGTTTTAGGGTTTAAAGTAGTTCAGTGGTGTTTGTGTAGTTTCGGGGGTCATGCTGGGGGTAGTGTTTTAGGGTTTAGGGTAGTGCAGTGGTGTTTGGTTAATGTAGCGGGTCATGCTGGGGGTAGTGTTTTTGGGTTTAGCGTAGTGCAGTTGTGTTTGGGTAGTGAAGGGGGTCGTGCTTGGGATAGTGTTTTAGGGTAGAGGGTAGTGCAGTGGTGTTTGTGTAGCGTAGGGGGTCATGCTGTGTGGAGTGTTTTATGGTTTAGGGCAGTGCAGTGGTGTTTGTGTCTAGTGTAGGGGTAGTGTTTTAGGGTTTAGGGTATTGCAGTGGTGTTTGTGTAGTGTAGTGGGTCATGCTGTGTATAGTGTTTTAGGGTTAAGGTAGTGCAGTGGTGTTTGTGAAGTGTAGGGGGTCATGTTTTAGGGTATAGGGTATTGCAGTGGTGTTTGGGTAGTGTAGGGGGTCCTGTTTGGATTAGTGTTTTAGGGTTTAGGGTAGTGCAGTGGTGTTTGGGTAGTGTAGGGGTTTGTTCTGTGGGTAGTGTTTTAGGGTTTAGGGTAGTGCAGTGGTGTTTGTGTAGTGTGGGAGGTCATGCTGGGGGTAGATTTAGAGTTTAGTGTAGTGCAGTGGTGTTTGTGGAGTGTAGGGAGTTGTGCTTGGGGTAGTGTTTTAGGGTTTAGGGTAGTGCAGTGGTGTTTGTGTAGCGTAGGGGGTCATACTGGTAGTAGATATATGGTTTGGGGTTGTGCAGTGGTGTTTGTGTAGTGTAGGGGTTCGTGCAGGGGGTAGTGTTTTAGGGTTTAAAGTAGTTCAGTGGTGTTTGTGTAGTTTCGGGGGTCATGCTGGGGGTAGTGTTTTAGGGTTTAGGGTAGTGCAGTGGTGTTTGGTTAATGTAGCGGGTCATGCTGGGGGTAGTGTTTTTGGGTTTAGCGTAGTGCAGTTGTGTTTGGGTAGTGAAGGGGGTCGTGCTTGGGATAGTGTTTTAGGGTAGAGGGTAGTGCAGTGGTGTTTGTGTAGCGTAGGGGGTCATGCTGTGTGGAGTGTTTTAGGGTTTAGGGCAGTGCAGTGGTGTTTGCGTAATGTAGGGGGTCATGCTGGGAGTAGTGCTTTTGGGTTTAGCGTAGTGCAGTTGTGTTTGGGTAGTGAATGGGGTCGTGATTGGGGTAGTGTTTTAGGGTTGAGGGTAGTGCAGTGGTGTTTGTGTAGCGTAGGGGGTCATGCTGTGGGGAGTGTTTTAGGGTTTAGGGTATTGCAGTGGTGTTTGTGTAGTGTAGCGGGTCATACTGGGGATAGTGTTTTAGGGTTCAAGGTAGTGCAGTGGTTTTTGTGTAGTGTAGGGGGTCATTCTGGGGGTAGTGTTTTATGGTTTAGGATAGTGCAGTGCTGTTTGTGTAGTGTAGGATGTAGTGTTTTAGTGTTTAGGGTAGTGCAGTGGTGTTTGTGTAGTGTAGGGGGTAATGTTTTAGGGTATAGGGTAGTGCAGTGGTGTTTGGGTAGTGTATGGGTTCATGCTGGGGTTAGTGTTTTAGCGTTTAGGGTAGTACAGTGGTGCTTGGGTAGTGTAGGGGTACGTGTTTGGGGTAGTGTTTTAGGGTTTAGGGTAGTGCAGTGGTATTTGTGTAGTGTGGGATCTCATGCTAGGGTAGATTTAGGGTTTAGTGTAGTGCAGTGGTGTTTGGTTAGCATAGGCAGTCGTGCTGGGGTAGATTTAGGGTTTAGGGTAGTGCAGTCGTGTTTGTGTTGTGAGGGGGTCATGCTGGGGTAGTGTTTTAGGGCTTAGGGTAGTGCAGTGGTGTTTGTATAGTGTAGGGGGTCATGCGGAGGGTAGAGTTTTGGAGTTTAGGGTAGTGCAGTGGTGTTTGGGTATTGTAGGGGGTCATGCTGGGGGTGGTGTTTTAAGGTTTAGCGTACTGCAGTGGTGTTTCTGTAGTGTAGGGGTCATGCTGCGGGTAGTGTTTTAGGGTTTAGGGCAGTGCAGTGGTGTTTGTGTCTAGTGTAGGGGTAGTGTTTTAGGGTTTAGGGTATTGCAGTGGTGTTTGTGTAGTGTAGTGGGGCATGCTGTGTATAGTGGTTTAGGGTTAAGGTAGTGCAGTGGTGTTTGTGAAGTGTAGGAGGTCATGTTTTAGGGTATAGGGTATTGCAGTGGTGTTTGGGTAGTGTAGGGGGTCCTGTTGGGATTAGTGTTTTAGGGTTTAGGGTAGTGCAGTGGTGTTTGGGTAGTGTAGGGGTTTTTTCTGCGGGTAGTGTTTTAGGGTTTAGGGTAGTGCAGTGGTGTTTGTGTAGTGTGGGAGGTCATGCTGGGGGTAGATTTAGGGTTTAGTGTAGTGCAGTGGTGTTTGTGGAGTGTAGGGAGTTGTGCTTGGGGTAGTGTTTTAGGGTTTAGGGTAGTGAAGTGGTGTTTGTGTAGTGTAGGGGGTCATACTGGTAGTAGATGTATGGTTTGGGGTTGTGCAATGGTGTTTGTTTAGTTTCGGGGGTCATGCTGGGGGTAGTGTTTTTGGGTTTAGCGTAGTGCAGTTGTGTTTGGGTAGTGAAGGGGGTCGTGCTTGGGATAGTGTTTTAGGGTAGAGGGTAGTGCAGTGGTGTTTGTGTAGCATAGGGGGTCATGCTGTGGGGAGTGTTTTAGGGTTTAGGGTAGTGCAGTAGTGTTTGTGTAGTGAAGGGAGTCGTGCTGGGGGTAGTGTTTTAGGGATTAGGGTAGTGCAGTGATGTTTGGGTAGTGTAGGGGGTCATGCTGGGGGTAGTGTTTTAGGGTTTAGGGTAGTGCAGTGGTGTTTGGGTAGTGTAGGGGGTCATGCTGGGGGTAGTGTTTTAAGGTTTAGGGTAGTGCAGTGGTGTTTGGGTAGTGTAGGGGATCATGCTGGGGGTAGATTTAGGGTTCAGGGTAGTGCAGTGGTGTTTGTGTTGTGAGGGGGTCGTGCTGGGGGTAGTGTTTTCGGATTTAGGTTAGTACAGTGGTGTTTGTGTAGTATAGGGGGTCGTTCTTGGGGTAGTGTTTTAGGGTTCAAGGTAGTGCAGTGGTTTTTGTGTAGTGTAGGGGGTCATTCTGGGGGTAGTGTTTTAGGGTTTAGGATAGTGCAGTGGTGTTTGTGTAGTGTAGGAGGTAGTGTTTTAGGGTATAGGGTAGTGCAATGGTGTTTGGGTAGTGTAGGGGTTCATGCTGGGGGCAGTGTTTTAAGCTTTTGGGTAGTGCAGTAGTGTTTGTGTAGTGTAGGGAGTCGTGTTTTAGGGTTTAGAGTAGTAAAGTCGTGTTTGTGTAATGTAGGGGGTCATGCTGGTGGTAGTGTTTTTGTGTTTAGCATAGTGCAGTTGTGTTTGGGTAGTGAAGGGGGTCGTGCTGGGGGTAGTTGTTTTAGGGTTTAGGGTAGTACAGTGGTGTTTGTGTAGTGTAGGGGGTCGTGCTTGGGGTAGTATTTTAGGGTTTAGGGTAGTGCAGTGGTGTTTGCATAGTGTAGGGGGTCATTCTGGGTCTAGATTTAGGGTTTAGGGTAGTGCAGTGGTGTTTGTGTAGTGTAGGGGTAGTGTTTTAGGCTTTAGGGTAGTGCAGTAGTGGTGGTAGTGTTTTAGGGTTTAGTGTTGTTTATGTAGTGCAGGGAATTGTGCTGGGGGTAGTGTTTTATGGATTAGGGTAGTGCAGTGTTGTTTGGGTAGTATTGGGGTAGTGCTGGGGTACTGTATTAGGGTTTAGGGTAGTATATTCGTGTTTGTGTAGTATATGGGGTCATGCTGGGGTAGTGTTTTATGGTTTAGTGTAGTGCAGTGGTGTTTATGTAGTGTAGGTGGTCGTGTTTTAGGGTTTAGGGTAGTGCAGTGGTGCTTGGATAGTGTAGGGGGTCATGCTGGGGTTAGTGATTTAGGGTTTAGGGTAGTGTAGTGGTGTTTGTGTAGTGTAGGGGGTTCTGCTGGGGGTATGGTTTTAGGGTTTAGGGTAGTGCAATGGTGTTTGGGTAGTGTAGGGGTTCATGATGGGGGTAGTGTTTTAGGGATTAGGGTAGTGCAGTGATGTTTGGGTAGTATAGGGGGTCATGCTGGGAGAAAATTTAGGTTTTAGGGTAGTGCAGTGGTGTTTGTGTACTGTAGGGGGCCATGCTGGGGGTAGTGATTTAGGGATTAGGGTAGTGCTGTAGTGTTTGTGTAGTGTAGGGGTCATGCTGTGGGTAGTGTTTTAGGGTTTAGGGTTGTGCAGTGGTGTTTGTGTAGTATAGGGGTAGTGTTTTAGGGTTTAGTGTAGTGCAGTCTTGTTTGTGTAGTGCAGGGGGTCGTGCTGGGGTAGTTTTTTTAGGGTTTAGGGTGGTGCAGTGGTGTTTGGGTAGTGTAGGGGGTCATGCTGGGGGTAGTGTTTTTGGGTTTAGCATAGTGCAGTTATGTTTGGGTAGTGAAGGGGGTCATGGTGGGGGTAGCTGTTTTAGGGTTTAGGGGAGTACAGTGGTGTTTGTGTAGTGTAGGGGGTCGTGCTTGGGGTAGTGTTTTAGGGTTTAGGGTAGTGCAGTGGTGTTTGTGTAGTGTAGGGGTTCATGCAGGAGGTAGTGTTTTAGGGTTTAAAGTAGTGCAGTGGTGTTTGTGTAGTTTAGGGGGTCATGCTGGGGATAGTGTTTTAGGGTTTAGGGTAGTGCAGTGGTGTTTGCATAATGTAGGAGGTCATGCTGGGGGTAGTGTTTTTGGGTGTAGCGTAGTGCAGTTGTGTTTGGGTAGTGAAGGGGGTCGTGATTGGGGTAGTGTTTTAGGGTTGAGTGTAGTGCAGTGGTGTTTGTGTAGCGTCGGGGGTCATGCTGTTGGGAGTGTTTTAGGGTTTAGGGTATTGCAGTGGTGTTTGGGTAGTGTAGCGGGTCATACTGGGGGTAGTGTTTTAGGGTTCAAGGTAGTGCAGTGGTTTTTGTGTAGTGTAGGGGGTCATTCTGGGGGTAGTGTTTTAGGGTTTAGGATAGTGCAGTGGTGTTTGTGTAGTGTAGGATGTAGTGTTTTAGGGCTTAGGGTAGTGCAGTGGTGTTTAGGTAGTGTAGGGGGTCATGCGGAGGGTAGAGTTTTGGAGTTTAGGGTAGTGCAGTGGTGTTTGGGTATTGTAGGGGGTCATGCTGGGGGTAGTGTTTTAAGGTTTAGCGTACTACAGTGGTGTTTCTGTAGTGTAGGGGGTCATGCTGGGGGTTGTGTTTTAGGGTTTAGGGCAGTCCAGTGGTGTTTGTGTCTAGTGTAGGGGGGAGTGTTTTAGGGTTTAGGGTATTGCAGTGGTGTTTGTGTAGTGTAGTGGGTCATGCTGTGTATAGTGTTTTAGGGTTAAGGTAGTGCAGTGGTGTTTGTGAAGTGTAGGGGGTCATGTTTTAGGGTATAGGGTATTGCAGTGGTGTTTGGGTAGTGTAGGGGGTCCTGTTGGGATTAGTGTTTTAGGGTTTAGGGTAGTGCAGTGGTGTTTGGGTAGTGTAGGGGTTTGTGCTGGGGTAGTGTTTTTGGGTTTAGGGTAGTGCAGTGGTGTTTGTGTAGTGTGGGAGGTCATGCTGGGGGTAGATTTAGGGTTTAGTGTAGTGCAGTGGTGTTTGTGGAGTGTAGGGAGTTGTGCTTGGGGTAGATGTATGGTTTGGGGTAGTGCAGTGGTGTGTGTGTAGTGTAGGGGTTCGTGCAGGGGGTAGTGTTTTAGGGTTTAAAGTAGTTCAGTGGTGTTTGTGTAGTTTCGGGGCTCATGCTGTGGGTAGTGTTTTAGGGTTTAGGGTAGTGCAGTGGTGTTTGGTTAATGTAGCGGGTCATGCTGGGGGTAGTGTTTTTGTGTTTAGCATAGTGCTGTTGTGTTTAGGTAGTGAAGGGGGTCGTGCTTGGGATAGTGTTTTAGGGTTGAGGGTAGTGCAGTGGTGTTTGTGTAGCGTAGGGGGTCATGCTGTGGGGAGTGTTTTAGGGTTTAGTGTATTGCAGTGGTGTTTGGGTAGTGTAGCGGGTCATACTGGGGGTAGTGTTTTAGGGTTCAAGGTAGTGCAGTGGTTTTTGTGTAGTATAGGGGGTCATTCTGGGGGTAGTGTTTTAGGGTTTAGGGTAGTGCAGTGGTGTTTATGTAGTGTAGGAGGTAGTGTTTTAGGGTTTAGGGTAGTGCAGTGGTGTTTGTGTAGTATAGGGGGTAATGTTTTAGGGTATAGGGTAGTGCAGTGGTGTTTGGGTAGTGTAGGGGTTCATGCTGGGGTTAGTGTTTTAGGGTTTAGGGTAGTGCAGTGGTGTTTGTGTAGTGTGGGATCTAATGCTGGGGTAGATTTAGGGTTTAGTGTAGTGCAGTGGTGTTTGGTTAGCATAGGTAGTCGTGCTGGGGGTAGATTTAGGGTTTAGGGTAGTGCAGTCGTGTTTGTGTTGTGAGGGGGTCATGCTGGGGTAGTGTTTTAGGGCTTAGGGTAGTGCAGTGGTGTTTGTATAGTGTAGGGGGTCATGGGGAGGGTAGTGTTTTGGGTTTTAGGGTAGTGCAGTGGTGTTTTTGTATTGTAGGGGTCGTGCTGGGGGTTGTGTTTTAAGGTTTAGCGTACTGCAGTGGTGTTTCTGTAGTGTAGGGGGTCATGCTGGGGGTAGTGTTATTGGATTTAGCGTAGTGCAGTTGTGTTTGGGTAGTGAAGGGGGTCGTGCTGGGGGTAGTGTTTTAGGGTTTAGGGTAGTACAGTGGTGTTAGTGCAGTGTAGGGGGTCATGATTGAGGTAGTGTTTTAGGGTTTAGAGTAGTGCAGTGCTGTTTGTGTAGTGTAGGGGGTAGTGTTTTAGCGTTTAGTATAGTGCAGTGGTGTTTGTGTAATGTAGGGTATCGTGCTGGGGGTAGTGTTTAAGGGTTTAGGGTAGTGCAGTAATGTTTGTGTAAAGTACGGGGTGGTGTTTTAGGGTTTAGTGTAGTGCAGTTATGTGTAGGTAGTGTCGGCGGTCATGCTGGGGGTAGTGTTTTGGGGTTTAGCGTAGTGCAGTTGTGTTTGAGTAGTGAAGTGGGTCATTCTGGGGGTAGTTGTTTTAGGGTTTAGGGTTAGTGCAGGGTTTTTTGTGCAGTGTAGGGGGTCATGCTGGGGATAGATTTAGGGATTAGGGTAGTGTAGTGGTGTTTTTGTGGTGTAGGGGATCGTGCTGAGGGTACTATTTTAGCATTTAAGGCAGGGCAGTGGTGTTTGTGTAGTGAAGGGGTCATGCTGGGGTAGTGTTTTAGGGTGTAGGGTAGTGCAGTGGTGTTTGTGTAGTCTAGGGGGTTGTGCATGGGGTAGATTCATGGTTGTGGGTAGTCCAGTGGTGTTTGGGTAGTTTATGGAGCCGTGCTGTTGGTAGTGTTTTAGGGGTAGGCTAGTTCAGTGATGTTTGGCTAGTGTAGGGTGTCATGCTGGGGGTAGTGTTTTAGGGTAATGCAGTGGTGCTTGTGTAGTGATAGGGATTTATTCTGGGAGTAGTGTTTTAGGTTTTAGGGTAGTGCAATGGTGTTTGGGTAGTGTAGGAGTTCATGCTGGGGGAAGTGTTTTATGGTTTAGGGTAGTTCAGTGGTGATTGGGTAGTGTAGGGGATCATGCTGGGGGTAGATTCAGGGTTTAGGATAGTGCAGTGGTGTTTGTGTTGTGAGGGGGTCATACTACGGGTAGATTTAGGGTTTAGGGTAGTGCAGTGGTGTTTGTGTAGTGTAGGGGGTAGTGTTTTAGGGTTTAGGGTAGAGCACTAGTGTTTGTGTAGTGTAGCTGGTCGTGTTTTAGGGTTTAGAGTAGTAAAGTCGTGTTTGGGTAATGTAGGGGGTCATGCTGGGGGTAGTGTTTTTGGGTTTAGCATAGTGCAGTTATGTTTGGGTAGTTAAGGGGGTCGTGCTGGGGGTAGTTGTTTTAGGGTTTAGGGTAGTACAGTGGTGTTTGTGTAGTGTAGGGGGTCGTGCTTGGGGTAGTGTTTTAGGGTTTAGGGTAGTGCAGTGGTGTTTGTGTAGTGTAGGGGTTCATGCAGGAGGTAGTGTTTTAGGGTTTAAAGTAGTGCAGTGGTGTTTGTGTAGTTTAGGGGGTCATGCTGGGGGTAGTGTTTAAGGGTTTAGGGTAGTGCAGTGGTGTTTGCATAATGTAGGAGGTCATGCTGGGGGTAGTGTTTTTGGGTGTAGCGTAGTGCAGTTGTGTTTAGGTAGTGAAGGGGGTCGTGATTGGGGTAGTGTTTTAGGGTTGAGGGTAGTGCAGTGGTGTTTGTGTAGTGTAGGGGGTCATGCTGTGGGGAGTGTTTTAGGGTTTAGGGTATTGCAGTGGTGTTTCGGTAGTGTAGCGGGTCATACTGGGGGTAGTGTTTTAGGGTTCAAGGTAGTGCAGTGGTTTTTGTGTAGTGTAGGGGGTCATTCTGGGGGTAGTGTTTTAGGGTTTAGTAGTGCAGTGGTGTTTGTGTAGTGTGGGAGGTCATGCTGGGGGTAGATTTAGGGTTTAGTGTAGTGCAGTGGTATTTGTGTAGTGTAGGGAGCCGAGCTGGGGTAGTGTTTTAGGATTAAGGGTAGCGCAGTGGTGTTTATGTATTATAGGGGGTCATGCGGGGGGTAGTGTTTTAGGTTTTAGGGTATTGCAGTGGTGTTTGGATATTGTAGGGGGTCATACTGGGGTTAGTGTTTTAGGGTTTAGGGTTCTGCAGTGGTGTTTGGGTAGTGTAGGGGTCATGCTGGGGTAGTGTTTTAGGGTTTAGGGTAGTGCAGTGGTGTTTGTGTAGTGTAGGGAGTCGTGCTGGGGGTAGGGTTTTAGGGTTTAGGGTAGTGCAGTGCTATTTGGGTAGTGTAGGGGTTCGTTCTGGCGGTAGTGTTTTAGGGTTTAGGGTAGTGCAGTGCTGTTTTTGTAGTGGAGGGGGTTGTGCTGGGGGTAGTGTTTTAGGGTTTAGGGTAGTGCAATGGTATTTGGGTAGTGTAGGGATTCATGCCTGGGAGTGTTTTAAGGTTTAGGGTAGTGCAGTGGTATTTGGGTAGTGTAGGGGATCATGCTGGTGGTAGATTTAGGGTTTAGGGTAGTGCAGTGGTGTTTATGTTGTGAGGGGGTCATGCTGGGGGTAGTGTTTTGGGATTTAGCGTAGTGCAGTTGTGTTGGAATAGTGAAGGGGGTCGTGCTGGGGGTAGTGTTTTAAGGTTTAGGGTAGTACAGTGGTGTTAGTGTAGTATAGGGGATCGTGCTTGGGTAGTGTTTTGGGGTTTAGGGTAGTACAGTGGTGTTTGTGTAGTGTAGATGGTCATGCTGGGGTAATGTTTTAGGGTTTAGAGTAGTGCAGTGCTGTTTGTGTAGTGTAGGGGGTAGTGTTTTAGGTTTTAGGGTAGTGCAGTGGTGTTTGCATAGTATTGGGGGTAGTGCTGGGGTAGTGTTTTCGGGTTTAGGGTAGTGTGGTGAAATTTGTGTAGTATAGGGGGTGACGCTGGGGTAGTGTTTTAGGGTTTAGGGTAGTGCAGTGGTGTTTGGATAATGTAGGGGGTCATGCTGGGGTTAGTGTTTTAGGTTTTAGGGTTCTGCAGTGGTGTTTGGGTAGTGTAGGGGTTCATGCTGGGGTAGTGTTTTAGGGTTTAGGGTAGTGCAGTGGTGTTTGGGTAGTGTAGGGGTTCGTTCTGGTGGTAGTGTTTTAGCGTTTAGGGTAGTGCAGTGCTGTTTTTGTAGTGTAGGGGGTTGTGCTGGGGGTAGTGTTTTAGGGTTTAGGGTTGTGCAATGGTGTTTGGGTAGTGTAGGGATTCATGTTGGGGGGAGTGTTTTAAGGTTTAGGGTAGTGCAGTGGTGTTTGGGTAGTGTAGAGGATCATGCCGGGGGTAGAATTAGGGTTTAGGGTAGTGCAGTGGTGTTTGTGTTGTGAGGGGTTCATGCTGGGGGTAGTGTTTTTGGATTTAGCGTAGTGCAGTTGTGTTTGGGTAGTGAAGGGGGTCGTGCTGGGGGTAGTGTTTTAGGGTTTAGGGTAGTACAGTGGTGTTAGTGTAGTGTAGGGGTCATGCTGGGGGTAGTGTTTTGGGGTTTAGGGTAGTACAGTGGTGTTTGTGTAGTGTAGGTGGTCATGCTGGGGTAATGTTTTAGGGTTTAGAGTAGTGCAGTGCTGTTTGTGTAGTGTAGGGGGTAGTGTTTTAGGGTTTAGGGTAGTACATTGGGGTTTGCGTAGTATTGGGGGTAGTGCTGGGGTAGTGTTTTAGGGTTTAGGGTAGTGTAGTGAAATTTGTGTAGTATAGGGGGTCATGCTGGGGTAGTGTTTTATGGTTTAGGGTAGTGCAGTGGTGTTTTTGTAGTGTAGGGGGTTGTGTTTTACGGTTTAGGGTATTGCAGTGGTGTTTGGATAATGTAGGGGGTCATGCTGGGGTTAGTGTTTTAAGGTTTAGGGTTCTGCAGTGGTTTTTGGGTAGTGTAGGGGTTCATGCTGGGGTAGTGTTTTAGGGTTAAGGGTTGTGCAGTGGTGTTTGTGTAGTGTAGGGAGTCGTGCTGGGGGTTGTGTTTTAGGGCTTAGGGTAGTGCAGTGGTGTTTGGGTAGTGTAGGGGTTCGTTCTGGCGGAAGTGTTTTAGGGTTTAGGGTAGTGCAGTGCTGTTTTTGTAGTGTAAGGGGTTGTGCTGGGGGTAGTGTTTTAGGGTTTAGGGTAGTGCAATGGTGTTTTGGTAGTGTAGGGATTCATGTTGGGGGGAGTGTTGTAAGGTTTAGGGTAGTGCAGTGGTGTTTGGGTAGTGTAGAGGATCATGCTGGGGGTAGATTTAGGGTTTAGGGTAGTGCAGTGGTGTTTGTGTTGTGAGGGGGTCATGCTGAGGGTAGTGTTTTTGGATTTAGCGTAGTGCAGTTGTGTTTGGGTAGTGAAGGGGGTCGTGCTGGGGGTAGTGTTTTAGGGTTTAGGGTAGTACAGTGGTGTTAGTGCAGTGTAGGGGGTCATGATTGAGGTAGTGTTTTAGGGTTTAGAGTAGTGCAGTGCTGTTTGTGTAGTATAGGGGGTAGTGTTTTAGCGTTTAGTATAGTGCAGTGGTGTTTGTGTAATGTAGGGTATCGTGCTGGGGGTAGTGTTTAAGGGTTTAGGGTAGTGCAGTAATGTTTGTGTAATGTAGGGGGTGGTGTTTTAGGGTTTAGGGTAGTGCAGTGGTGTTTAGGTAGTGTCGGCGGTCATGCTAGGGGTAGTGTTTTTGGGTTTAGTGTAGTGCAGTTGTGTTTGAGTAGTGAAGTGGGTCATTCTGGGGGTAGTTGTTTTACGGTTTAGGGTAGTGCAGTGTTTTTTGTGCAGTGTAGGGGGTCATGCTGGGGGTAGATTTAGGGATTAGGGTAGTGTAGTGGTGTTTTTGTGGTGTAGGGGATCGTGCTGAGGGTACTATTTTAGCGTTTAAGGCAGGGCAGTGGTGTTTGTGTAGTGAAGGGGTCATGCTGGGGGTAGTGTTTTAGGGTTTAGGGTAGTGCAGTGGTGTTTGTGTAGTCTAGGGGGTTGTGCCTGGGGCAGATTTATGGTTGTGGGTAGTGCAGTGGTGTTTGGGTAGTTTATGGAGCCGTGCTGGTGGTAGTGTTTTAGGGGTAGGCTAGTTCAGTGATGTTTGGGTAGTGTAGTGTGTCATGCTGGGGGTAGTGTTTTAGGGTTTAGGGTAATGCAGTGGTGCTTGTGTAGTGATAGGGATTTATTCTGGGAGTAGTGTTTTAGGTTTTACGGTAGTGCAATGGTGTTTGGGTAGTATAGGAGTTCATGCTGGGGGTAGTGTTTTATGGTTTAGGGTAGTTCAGTGGTCATTGGGTAGTGTAGGGGATCATGCTGGGGGTAGATTTAGGGTTTAGGGTAGTGCAGTGGTGTTTGTGTAGTGTAGGGGTTCGTGCTGAGAGTTCTATTTTAGCATTTAAGGCAGGGCAGTGGTGTTTGTGTAGTGAAGGGGTCCTGCTGGGGGTAGTGTTTTAGGGTTTAGGGTAGTGCAGTGGTGTTTGTGTAGTCTAGGGGGTCATGCAGGGGGTAGTGTTTTAGAGATTAGGGTAGTGCAGTGATGTTTGTATAGTGTAGGGGGTCATGCTGGTGGGAGTGTTTTAGTGTTTAGGGTAGTGCAGGGGTGTTTGGGTAGTGTAGGGGGTCATACTGGGGGTAGTGTTTTAGGGTTTAGGGTAGAGCAGTGGTGTTTGTGTAGTATAGGGGGTCATGCTGGGGTTACTATTAGGGTTTAGGATAGTTCAGTGGTGTCTGTGTAGTGTAGGTGGTAGTGTTTTAGGGTTTAGGGTAGTGCAGTGGTGTTTGTGTAGTGTAGGGGGTCATGCTGTGAGTAGTGTTTTATGGTTTAGGGTAGTGCAGTGGTGTTTGTGTAGTGTAGGGGATCATGTTTTAAGGTATCGGGTAGTGCAGTTGTGTTTGGGTAGTGTAGGGGGTCATGCTGAGGTTAGTGTTTTAGGGTTTAGGGTAGTGCAGTGGTGTTTGGGTAGGATAGGGGTTCGTGCTGAGGTAGTGTTTTAGGGTTTAGGGTACTGCAGTGGTGTTTGTGAAGTGTGGGAGGTCATGCTGGGGGTAGATGTAGGGTTTAGTGTAGTGCAGTGGTGTTTGGGTAGTGTAGGAGGTCGTGCTGGGCATTGTGTTCTAGGGTTTAGGATAGTGCAGTTGTGTTTGGGTAGTGTAGGCGGTCGTGCTGGGGGAGTGTTATAGGGTTTAGGGTAGTGCAATGGTGTTTGGGTAGTGTAGGGGGTCATGCTGGGGATAGATTAAGAGTCTAGGGTAGTGCAGTGGTGTTTGTGCAGTGTAGGGGGTAGTGTTTTAGGATTTAGTGTAGTGCAGTGGTGTTTGTGTAGGGTAGGGGGTCGTGCTAGGGTAGTGTTTTAGTGTTTAGGGTAGTGCAGTAGTGTTTGAGTAGTGTAGGGGGTCGTATTTTAGGGTTTAGGGTAGTGCAGTGATGTTTGGGTAGTGTAGGGGGTCATGATGGGGGTAGTGTGTTTGGGTTTAGCGTAGTGCAGTTGTGTTTGGGTAGTGAAGTGGGCCATGCTGGGGGTAGTTGTTTTAGGGTTTAGGGAAGTACAGTGGTGTTTGTGTAGTGTAGGGGGTCGTGCTTGGGATAGTGTTTTAGGGTTTAGGGTAGTGCAGTGGTGTTTGTGTAGTGTAGGGTAGGGTGTCACGCTGGGGGTAGATTTAGGGTTTAGGGCAGTGCAGTGGTGTTTTTGTAGTGCAGAGGGTCATGCTGGGGGTAGTGTTTTATGGTTTAGGGTAGTGCAGTGGTGTTTGGGTAGTGTAGGGGTTCATGCTGGGGATAGTGTTTTAGGGTTTAGGGTAGTGCTGTGTTGTTTGTGAAGTGAAGGGAGTCGTGCTGGGGGTAGTGTTTTAGGGTTTAGGGTAGTGCAGTGCTGTTTGGGTAGTGTAGGGGTCGTGCTGGGGATAATGTTTTAGGGTTTAGGGTAGTGCAGTGGTAATTGTGTTGTGAGGGTGTCATGCTGGGGGTAGTGTTTTTGGGTTTAGCGTAGTGAAGTTGTGTTTGGGTAGTGAAGGGGGTCGTGCTGGGAGTAGTGCTTTGGGTAGTACAGTGGTGTTTGTGTAGTGTAACGGGTCGTGCTTGGGGTAGTGTTTTAGGGTTTATGGTAGTGCAGTGGTGTTTGTGTAGTGTAGGGGGTCGTGTTAAAGGGTTTAGGGTTGCGCAGTGGTGTTTGGATAATGTAGGGGATCATGTTGGGGTTAGTGTTTTAGGGTTTAGGGTAGTGCAGTGGTGTTTGGGTAGTGTAGGGGTTCATGTTGGGGGTAGTGTTTTAGGGTTTAGGGTTGTGCAGTGGTGTTTGTGCAGTGAAGGCAGTCATGCTGGGGGTAGTGTTTTAGGGTTTAGGGTAGTGCAGTGGTGTTTGGATAGTATAGGGGGTCTTGCTGGGGGTAGTATTTTAGGGTTTAGGGTAGTGCAGTGGTGTTTATGTCGTGAAGGGGGTTGTGCTGGGGATAGTGTTTTAGGGTTTAGGGTAGTGCAATGGTGTTTGAGTAGTGTAGGGGTTCATGCTGGGGGTAGTGATTTAGGGTTTATGGTAGTGCAGTGGTGTTTTTGTAGCGTAGGCGGTCATGCTGGGGGAAGATTTAGGTTTTTGGGTAGTGCAGCGTTGTTTGTGTTGTGAGGGGGTCATGCTCGGGATAGTGTTTTTGGGTTTAGCGTAGTGCAGTTGTGTTTGGGTAGTGAAGGGGGCTGTGCTGGGGGTAGTGTTTTATGATTTAGGGTATTACAGTGGTGTTTGTGTAGTATAGTATAGTATAACTTTATTCGATAAAAAAATTTTCATCATAAAAGTAAACAATAATCATGACATATAAAAATATCACAATGCAAGGAAATGCAGTTAAAACTCATCAGACTTAATATACAATATACATCATAAACTACACACTTCCCCAATTGTTCTATATACCTATAACAACAAACATAACCATAAGAACTTCCTTCTTGAGGGCCCTCTGTCCTATACGGTAAGTTGGGGCTTGAGTCTCCTCATACGTATCTTCCAAGCACTTCCAATAAATTTGGCTATGCCACACACCATCGAGGAAGAGGACGTATCGGTACAAAGGATCCGCAGGGCCATTACATGGCATCTAAGGCCCAATCCCTTACATAGAGGTTTGAACCATATCCTCCTAGCCACCCTATAGGCTGGGCAAGCAAACATGAGGTGCGCCACAGACTCCACAGGGGCTGCACAACATGGACAAGCCTTGGATAAACCACTTTGATTATTCCACCCAAAAGTAAAATCATTTACAGGGAGAATCCGAAACCTAACTTTTAAGTACAGTGATCTGTCCAAGGGTTTCTCAATAAAATCAAGAAGTGGTTCGAATAACCTGAACCATTTAAACTCTAAGAATCGCTCAGTGAGAGAACCCCCTGCACCTCTGCTTAAGGCCTCCCGCTGGACCCAATCCCAATACAACTTCTTAATAACTAGCTTAGGTGGCGGGGATTGACTCTTCCAGAGGTCACTCAAGCCTATGTGTCCAACCAGCTGCCTCAGATTACACAGCCACTCAATCCTATTACCTCTATCAAGCAAGATAAGTTCATCTAAGGCAGCTGCATAGTTTTTGAGCTCTTCAGTCCTTCTCAATCGAACCCAGAAGAGTAAAGGGCGAAGGCGCACTATTTCTTTGAGAGTGTGCCTTCCCATATCTAAACGTAATGGGATTAATGGGGTGGAAACTGGTAAGGCAACCAAATCCCTCAAGAACTTATTTTCTAAAGTGATTAGCTCCGGGATGTTCTCGAACCCCCAGAGTTCAGAGCCATATAGGGCAGTTGGTAGTACTTGGCCTTCATAAATTGCGAGAGTAGGTGCCATGGGTTTACTCGTAGACGCCCTATGATCTCGCAAGACCGCCCCGGCAACTCTTTTGAAGTTTAATAACATTTTGGCCAGATGGTCATTCCAGCTCATCCGACTGTTCACCCTAACACCCAGATAGTCAAAAGAATCCACCATCTCCAAAGACTCGTCATTTAGCATGAGGTTGTTCTTAAATCTTTTGGAAGGTGAAAGGGACATAAGCTTAGTTTTAGAGGTGTTAATTGTGAGTTCCCTGTCATTACAAAACTCGCTAAAGCGGTGCAGAAGCTTTTGGAGGCCTGCTGGAGTTTTCGAGATCAGAATGGTATCGTCCGCGAAGAGTAGGGTTGGAGTTTTTTCCCCTGCCAGGGATGGCGCATCCGCCGGTTCTTCCCTCAGGTAGTCCACCACACCATTCATAAATAGGGAGAATAGGGTCGGCGCCATAACACATCCCTGGTGAACTCCCCTCCTCACGGGCACCCTCTCAGTCAGTTGTCCCTGGGTGCCCCATCTGATCCTCGCATAGTTTCCCTCGTGGAGTTTCACAATGAAATCCAACAATGGACCTGGGAAGCCCATCTTCTCCAGAATATCCCACAACCTTGCTCGGGGGACCAGGTCAAACGCCATCCTGAGATCTATGAAAGCCAGGTAAAGACTACCGTGATTAATTGTCACCGACTTCCAATAGATCGCAAAAAAGCGGAAGACCTGGTCCATCGTGCCCACTTTTTTCCGAAAACCGGCCTGGAAATGGGAGAGAACCTGCTCCTCCTCCATCCATGCACCAACCCGCAAGATGATGACCCTGCCAACCACTTTCTGGATCACGTCAATCAGACTGATCGGTCTGTAGTTAGCAGGGTCATCTCTAGCACCCTTTTTATAAACAGTAATCACCTCTGCACCCTTCCACGAGTCTGGGATAGGGTGACCCTTAGAGATTAGGTTCATTATTAATGCAATGAGTGCAGCCCAGGCTGTGGGTTCTTCCAAGAGAAGATCCCCCGGGATACCGTCTTGACCAGCAGCCTTCTTCGGGGTTAGATGTCTTAAAGCCAGTACTACTTCAGAAGTCAAAAATGGCTCCTCCAGCGTCGAAAAAGGAGGGGCCCATCTGGCTAGATCAGAAGAGATAGAATTAGCTGCATCCAAACCGCCATATACGGTTGAGAAATGGGAATGCCATTGTTGGCTGGTAATATGATTAACTAATAGAGGCCTGTTATACTGTCTGGCCTTGTTAATCAATTCCCAGAACAGCGAGGCGTTTTTCCTTTTGGATGCACTTTTAAGATCCTGCCAGTGCTGTTCCTCCCACTCTTTTTTAGCCCGCACTTGTTCTTTCGCGTACTCCTTCCTAGCTTTGTTTGTGTAGTGTAGGGGGTCATGTTTGGGGTAGTGTTTTAGGGATTAGGGTAGTGCAGTGGTGTTTGTGTAGTGTAGGGGGTCATGCTGGGGGTTGTGTTTTAGTGTTTAGGGTAGTGCAGTGGTGTTTGTGTAGTGTAGGGGGTTGTGTTTTAGGGTTTAGTGTAGTGCAGTGGTGTTTGTGTAGAGTAGGGGGTCGTGCTGGGGTAGTGTTTTAGGGTTTAGGGCAGTGCATAAGTGTTTGTGTAGTGTAGAAGGTCGTGTTTTAGAGTTTAGGGCAGTGTAGTGGTGTTTGGGTGGTGTAGGGGGTCATGATGGGGGTCGTGTTTTTGGGTTTAGCGTAGTGCAGTTGTGTTTGGGTAGTGAAGGGGGTCGTGCTGGAGGTAGTTGTTTTAGAGTTTAGCGAGTACAGTGGTGTTTGTGTAGTGTAGGGGGTCATGCTTTGGGTAGTGTTTTAGGGTTTAGGGTAGTGCAGTGGTATTTGTGTAGTGTAAGGGGTCATGCTGGGGGTAGATTTAGGGTTTAGGGTAGTTCAGTGGTGTTTGTGTAGTGTAGGGGTTCGTGCTGGGGGTGGTGTTTTAGGGTTTAAGGTAGTGCAGTGGTGTTTGTGTAGTGTAGGGGGTCATGCTGTGGGTAGTGTTTTAGGGTTTAGGGAAGCGCAGTGGTGTATTGTAGTGTAGGGGGTCATGCTGGGGTTAGTGTTTTAGGGTTTAAGGTAGTGCAGTGGGTTTTTGTGTACTGTAGGGGGTCATTCTGTGGGTAGTTTTTTAGGGTTTAGGGTTGTGCAGTGGTGTTTGTGTAGTGTAGGGGTAGTGTTTTAGAGTTTAGGGCAGTGTAGTGGTGTTTGGGTGGTGTAGGGGGTCATGATGGGGGTCGTGTTTTTGGGTTTAGCGTGGTGCAGTTGTGTTTGGGTAGTGAAGGGGGTCGTGCTGGAGGTAGTTGTTTTAGACTTTAGGGAGTACAGTGGTGTTTGTGTAGAGTAGGGGGTCGTGCTTGGGGCAGTGTTTTAGGGTTTAGGGTAGTGCAGTGGTGTTTGTGTAGCGTAAGGGGTCATGCTGGGGGTAGTTTTGTAGGGTTAGGGTAGTGCAGTGGTGTTTGGGTAGTATAGGGGTTCATGCTGGGGATAGTGTTTTAGGGTTTAGGGTAGTGCAGTGTTGTTTGTGTAGTGAAGGGAGTCGTGCTGGAGGTAGTGTTTTAGGGTTTACGGTAGTGCAGTGGTGTTTGGGTAGTGTAGGGGTTCATGCTGGGGGTAGATTTAGGGTTTAGGGAAGTGAAGTGGTGTTTGTGTTGTGAGGGGGTCATGCTGGGGGTAGTGTTTTTGGATTTAGCGTAGTGAAGTTGTGTTTTGGTAGTGATGGGGGTCGTTCTGGGGGTAGTGTTTTAGGGTTTAAGGTAGTGCAGTGGTGTATGTGAAGTGTAGGGGGTCATGCTGAGGGTAGTGGTTTAGGGTTTAGGGTAGTGCAGTGGTGTTTGTGTAGTGTAGGGGTTAGTGTTTTAGGCTTTACGGTAGTGCAGTGGTGTTTGTGTAGTGTAGGGGGCCATGATGGGGTAGTGGTTTAGGGTTTAGGGTAGTGCAGTGGTGTTTATGTAGTGTAGGGGGTAGTGTTGTAGGGTTTAGTGTAGTGCAGTGGTGTTTGTGTAGTGTAGGGGGTCGTGCTGGGGTAGTGTTTTAAGGTTTAGGGTAGTGCAGTATTGTTTGTGTAGTATAGGGGGTCGTGTTTTAGGGTTTAGGGTAGTGCAGTCATGATTGGGTAGTGTAGGGGGTCATGCTGGTGGTAGTGTTTTTGTGTTTAGCATAGTGCAGTTGTGTTTGGGTAGTGAAGGGGGTCGTGCTGGGGGTAGTTGTTTTAGGGTTTAGGGTAGTACACTGGTGTTTGTGTAGTGTAGGGGGTCGTGCTTGGGGTAGTGTTTTAGGGTTTAGTTTAGTGCAGTGGTGTTTGTGTAGTGTAGGGGGTCATGCTGGGGCTAGATTTAGGGTTTAGGGTAGTGCAGTGGTGTTTGTGTAGTGTAGCGGTTTGTGCTGGGGGTAGTGTTTTAGGGTTTAAGGTAGTGCAGTGGTGTTTGTGTAGTGTAGGGGGTCATGCTGGGGGTAGTGTTTTTGGGTTTAGCGTAGTGCACTTGTGTTTGGGTAGTGAATTGGGTCGTGCGTGGGGGTAGTTGTTTCAGGGTTTAGGGAAGCGCAGTGGTGTTTTGTAGTATAGGGGGTCATGCTGGGATTAGTGTTTTAGGGTTTAAGGTAGTGCAGTGGTTTTTGTGTACTGTAGGGGGTCATTCTGTGGGTAGTGTTTTAGGGTTTAGGGTTGTGCAGTGGTGTTTGTTTAGTGTAGGTGTAGTGTTATAGGGTTTGGGGTAGTGCAGTGGCATTTGTGTAGTGTAGGGGGTCATGCTGTGGGTAGTGTTTTAGGGTTTAGGGTAGTGCAGTGGTATTTGTGTAGTGAATGGGGTAATGTGTTAGGGTATAGGGTAGTGCAGTGGTGTTTGGGTAGTGTAGGGGCTCGTCTGGGGGTAGTGTTTTAGGGTTTAGGGTAGTGCAGTGGTGATTGTGTAGTATAGGGGGTCATGCTGGGGGTAGTGTTTTGGGGTTTAGGCTAGTACAGTGGTGTTTGTATAGTATAGGGGGTCATGCTGGGGGTAGTGTTTTGGGGTTTAGGGTAGCGCAGTGGTGTTTGGGTATTGTAGGGGGTCATGCTGGGGGTAGTGTTTTAGGGTTTAGGGTATTGCAGTGGTGTTTGTGTAGTGTAGGGGGTCATGCTGGTGGTAGGGCTTTAGGGTTTAGGGTAGTGTAGTGGTGTTTGTGTCTAGTGTAGGAATAGTGTTTTAGGGTTTAGGGTAGCGCAATGGTGTTTGTGTAGTCTGGGAGGTCATGCTGGGGGTAGTGTTTTAGGGTTTAGGGTAGTGCAGTGGTGTTTGTGTAGTGTAGGGGGTCAAGCTGTTGGTAGGGTTTTAGGGTTCAAGGTAGTGTAGTGGTGTTTGTGTCTAGTGTAGGAATAGTGTTTTAGGGTTTAGGGAAGTGCAATGGTGTTTGTGTAGTGTAGTAGGTCATGCTGTGTATAGTGTTTTAGGGTTTAGGTTAGTGCAGTGGTGTTTGTGTAGTCTGGGAGGTCATGCTGGGGGTAGATTTAGGGTTTAGTGTAGTGCACTGGTATTTGGTTAGCGTAGGTAGTCGTGCTGGGGGTAGATTTAGGGTTTAGGGTAGTGCAGTTGTGTTTGTGTTGTGAGGGGGTCATGCTGGGGTAGTGTTCTAGGGCTTAGGGTAGTGCAGTGGTGTATGTATAGTGTAGGGGGCCATGCTGGTGGTAGTGTTTTAGGGTTTTGTGTAGTGTTTGTGTAGTGTAGGGGGTCATGCTGGGGGTAGTGTTTTAGGGTTTAGGGTAGTGCGGTGGAGTTTGTGTCTAGTGTAGGGGGTAGTGTTTTTTTGGTAGTGCAGTGGTGTTTGTGTAGTGTAGTGGGTCATGATGTATATAGTGGTTTAGGGTTTAGGGAAGTGCAGTGGTGTTTGTGTAGTGTAGGGGGTCATGTTTTAGGGTATAGGGTAGTGCAGTGGTGTTTGGGTAGTGTAGGGGGTCATGCTGGGGTTAGTAGTTTAGGATTTAGGGTAGTGCAGTGGTGTTTGGGTAGTGTAGGGGTCCGTGCTGGGGTAGTGTTTTAGGGTTTAGGTTAGTGCAGTGGTGTTTGTGTAGTGTGGGAGGTCATGCTGGGGGAAGATTTAGGGTTTAGTGTAGTGCAGTGGTGTTTGTGTAGTGTAGGGAGTCATGCTGGGTTAGTGTTTTAGGGTTTAGGGTAGTGCAGTGGTGTTTATGTAGTGTAGGGAGTCATGCTGGGTTTAGTGTTTTAGGGTTTAGGGTAGTGCAGTGGTGTTTGGGTTGTATTGGGGTAGTGCTGCGGTAGTGTTTTAGGGTTTAGGGTAGTGTAGTCATGTTTTTGTAGTGTAGTGGGTTGTGCTGGGGGTAGTGTTTTAGGGTTTAGGGTTTAGGGTAGTGCAATGGTGTTTGGGTAGTGTAAGGGTTGATGCTGGGGGTAGTGTTTTAGGGTTTAGTGTAGTGCTGTGGTGTTTGGGTAGTGTAGGGGGTCATGCTGTGGGAAGATTTAGGGTTTAGAGTAGTGCAGTGGTGTTTGTGTTCTGAGGGGGTCATGCTCGGGAAGTGTTTTAGGGTTTAGCGTAGTGCAGTGGTGTTTGTGTAGTGTAGGGGTAGTGTTTTAGGGTTTAGTGTAGTGCAGTGGTGTTTGCGTAGTGTATGGGTCGTGCTGGGGTAGTGGTTTAGGGTTTAGGGTAGTGTTTGTGTAGTGTAGGGGTTTGTGTTTTAGGGTTTAGGGTAGTGCAGTGGTGTTTGGGTAGTGTAGGGGGTCATGCTGGGGGTAGTGTTTCTGGGTTTAGCATAGTGCAGTTGTGTTTGGGTAGTGAAGGGGGTCGTTCTGGGGGTAGTTGTTTTAGGGTTTAGGGGAGTACAGTGGTGTTTGTGTAGTGTAGTGGGTCGAGCTTCGGGTAGTGTTTTAGGGTTTAGGGTGGTGCAATGGTGTTTGTGTGGTGTAGGGGGTCATGCTTAGGGTAGATTAAGGGTTTAAGGTAGTGCAGTGGTGTTTGTGAAGTGTAGGGGGTCATCCTGGGGGGAGTGTTTTAGTGTTTAGGGTATGGCAGTGGTGTTTGGGTAGTGTAGAGGGTCGTGCTGGGGTAGTTGTTTTAGGGTTTAGGGTTGTACAGTGGTGTTT
This sequence comes from Triturus cristatus, assembly GCF_964204655.1. Lineage (NCBI taxonomy): Eukaryota > Metazoa > Chordata > Amphibia > Caudata > Salamandridae > Triturus > Triturus cristatus. The sequence continues at coordinate 873,063,500 of NC_140579.1, read as the reverse complement.
GTATAGTGTAGGGGGTAGTGTTTTAGGCTTTAGGATAGTGCAGTGGTGTTTATGTAGTGTAGGGGGCCATGCTGGGATAGTGGTTTATCGTTTAGGGTAGTGCAGTGGTGTTTGTGTAGTGTAGGGGGTAGTGTTTTAGGGTTTAGTGTAGTGCAGTGGTGTTTGTGTAGTGTAGGGGGTCGTGCTGGGGTAGTGTTTTAGGGTTTAGGGTAGTGCAGTAGTGTTTGTGTAGTGTAGGGGGTCGTGTTTTAGGGTTTAGGGTAGTGCAGTCGTGTTTGGGTAGTGTAGGGGGTCATGCTGGTGGTAGTGTTTTTGTGTTTAGCATAGTGCAGTTGTGTTTGGGTAGTGAAGGGGGTTGTGCTGGATGTAGTTGTTTGAGGGTTCAAAGTAGTACAGTGGTGTTTGTGTAGTGCAGGGGGTCGTTTTTTAGGGTTTAGGGTAGTGCAGTGGTGTTTGTGTAGTGTAGGGGGTCCTTCTGGGGCTAGATTTAGGGTTTAGCGTAGTGCAGTGGTGTTTGTGTAGTGTAGGGGTTTGTGCTGGGGGTAGTGTTTTTGGGGTTTAAGGTAGTGCAGTGGTGTTTGTATAGTGTAGGGGGTCATGCTGGGGGTAGTGTTTTAGGGTTTAGGGTAGTGCAGTGGTGTTTGGGTAGTGTAGGGGGTCATGCTGGGGCTAGTGTTTTTGGGTTTAGCGTAGTGCAGTTGTGTTTGGGTAGTGAATTGGGTCGTGCGGGGGTAGTTGTTTTAGGGTTTAGGGTAGTACAGTGGTGTTTGTGTAGTGGAGGGGATAGTGTTTTATAGTTTAGGGTAGTGCAGTGGCGTTTGTGTAGTGTAGGGGGTCATGCTGTGGGTAGTGTTTTAGGGTTCAGGGAAGCGCAGTGGTGTTTTGTAGTGTAGGGGGTCATGCTGGGGTTAGTGTTTTAGGGTTTAGTGTAGTGCTGTGGTGTTTGTGTAGTGTAGGGCGTCGTTCTGGAGTAGTGGTTTAGGGTTTAGGGTAGTGCAGTAGTGTTTGTGTAGTGTAGGGGTTTGTGTTTTAGGGTTTAGGGTAGTGCAGTGGTGTTTGGGTAGTGTAGGGGGTCATGCTGGGGGTAGTGTTTTTGGGTTTAGCATAGTGCAGTTGTGTTTGGGTAGTGAAGGGGGTCGTGCTGGGGGTAGTTGTTTTAGGGTTTAGGGGAGTACAGAGGTGTTTGTATAGTGTAGTGGGTCGTGCTTCGGGTAGTGTTTTAGGGTTTAGGGTAGTGCAGTGGTGTTTGTGGTGTGTAGGGGGTCATGCTGGGGGCAGATTTAGGGTATAGGGTAGTGCAGTGGTGTTTGTGTAGTGTAGGGGTTTGTGCAGGGTGTAGTGTTTTAGGGTTTAAGGTAGTGCAGTGGTGTTTGTGAAGTGTAGGGGGTCATGCTGGGGGCAGTGTTTTAGTGTTTAGGGTATGGCAGTGGTGTTTGGGTAGTGTAGAGGGTCATGCTGGGGGTAGTGTTTTAGGGTTTTTAGATAGTGCAGTGTTTTTTGTGTAGTGTATGGGGTCATGCTTGGGGTAGTGTTTTAGGGTTTATGGTTGTGCAGTGGTGTTTGTGTAGTGTAGGGGGTAGTATTTTAGGGTTTAGGGTAGTGCAGTGGTGTTTGTGTAGTGTAGGAGGTCATGCAGTTAGTAGGGTTTTAGGGTTTAGGGTAGTGCAGTGGTGTTTGTGTAGTGTAGGTGGTAATTTTTTAGGGTATAGGGTAGTGCAGTGATGTTTGAGTAATGTAGGGGTTCATGTTGGGGGTAGTTTATTAGGGTTTAGGGTAGTGCAGTGGTGTTTGTGTAGTGTGGGATGTCATGCTGGGGGTAGATTTAGGGTTTAGTGTAGTGCAGTGGTGTTTGGTTAGTGTAGGTAGTCGTGCTGGGGATAGATTTAGGGTTTAGGGTAGTGCAGTGGTGTTTGTGTAGTGTAGGGGTTTGTGCTGGGGGTAGTGTTTTAGGGTTTAAGGTAGTGCAGTGGTGATTGTGTTATGTAGGGGGTCATGCTGGGGGTAGTGTTTTAGGGTTTAGGGTAGTGCAGTGGTGTTTGGGTAGTGTAGGGGGTCAGGCTGGGGGTAGTGTTTTAGGGTTTAGGGTAGTGCAGTGGTGTTTGGGTAGTGCAGGGGTTTGTGTTTTAGGGTTTAGGGTAGTGCAGTGGTGTTTGGGTAGTGTAGGGGGTCATGCTGGGGGTAGTGTTTCTGGGTTTAGCATAGTGCAGTTGTGTTTGGGTAGTGAAGGGGGTCGTTCTGAGGGTAGTTGTTTTAGGGTTTAGGGGAGTACAGTGGTGTTTGGGTAGTGTAGGGGGTCATGCTGGTGGTAGTGTTTTTGTGTTTAGCATAGTGCAGTTGTGTTTGGGTAGTGTAGGGGGTCATGCTGGGGGTAGTGTTTCTGGGTTTAGCATAGTGCAGTTGTGTTTGGGTAGTGAAGGGGGTCGTTCTGAGGGTAGTTGTTTTAGGGTTTAGGGGAGTACAGTGGTGTTTGTGTAGTGTAGTGGGTCGAGCTTCGGGTAGTGTTTTAGGGTTTAGGGTGGTGCAATGGTGTTTGTGTGGTGTAGGGGGTCATGCTTAGGGTAGATTAAGGGTTTAAGGTAGTGCAGTGGTGTTTGTGAAGTGTAGGGGGTCATCCTGTGGGGAGTGTTTTAGTGTTTAGGGTATGGCAGTGGTGTTTGGGTAGTGTAGAGGGTCGTGCTGGGGTAGTTGTTTTAGGGTTTAGGGTAGTACAGTGGTGTTTGTGTAGTGTAGGGGGTAGTGTTTTAGGCTTTAGGATAGTGCAGTGGTGTTTATGTAGTGTAGGGGGCCATGCTGGGGTAGTGGTTTATCGTTTAGGGTAGTGCAGTGGTGTTTGTGTAGTGTAGGGGGTAGTGTTTTAGGGTTTAGTGTAGTGCAGTGGTGTTTGTGTAGTGTAGGGGGTTGTGCTGGGGTAGTGTTTTAGGGTTTAGGGTAGTGCAGCAGTGTTTGTGTAGTGTAGGGGGTCGTGTTTTAGGGTTTAGGGTAGTGCAGTCGTGTTTGGGTAGTGTAGGGGGTCATGCTGGTGGTAGTGTTTTTGTGTTTAGCATAGTGCAGTTGTGTTTGGGTAGTGAAGGGGGTTGTGCTGGGGTAGTTGTTTGAGGGTTCAAAGTAGTACAGTGGTGTTTGTGTAGTGTAGGGGGTCGTTTTTTAGGGTTTAGGGTAGTGCAGTGGTGTTTGTGTAGTGTAGGGGGTCCTTCTGGGGCTAGATTTAGGGTTTAGCGTAGTGCAGTGGTGTTTGTGTAGTGTAGGGGTTTGTGCTGGGGGTAGTGTTTTTGGGGTTTAAGGTAGTGCAGTGGTGTTTGTATGGTGTAGGGGGTCATGCTGGGGGTGGTGTTTTAGGGTTTAGGGTAGTGCAGTGGTGTTTGGGTAGTGTAGGGGGTCATGCTGGGGCTAGTGTTTTTGGGTTTAGCGTAGTGCAGTTGTGTTTGGGTAGTGAATTGGGTCGTGCGGGGGTAGTTGTTTTAGGGTTTAGGGTAGTACAGTGGTGTTTGTGTAGTGGAGGGGATAGTGTTTTATGGTTTAGGGTAGTGCAGTGGCGTTTGTGTAGTGTAGGGGGTCATGCTGTGGGTAGTGTTTTAGGGTTCAGGGAAGCGCAGTGGTTTTTTTTAGTGTAGGGGGTCATGCTGGGGTTAGTGTTTTAGGGTTTAGTGTAGTGCTGTGGTGTTTGTGTAGTGTAGGGCGTCGTTCTGGAGTAGTGGTTTAGGGTTTAGGGTAGTGCAGTAGTGTTTGTGTAGTGTAGGGGATTGTGTTTTAGGGTTTAGGGTAGTGCAGTGGTGTTTGGGTAGTGTAGGGGGTCATGCTGGGAGTAGTGTTTTTGGGTTTAGCATAGTGCAGTTGTGTTTGGGTAGTGAAGGGGGTCATGCTGGGGGTAGTTGTTTTAGGGTTTAGGGGAGTACAGTGGTGTTTGTATAGTGTAGTGGGTCGTGCTTCGGGTAGTGTTTTAGGGTTTAGGGTAGTGCAGTGGTGTTTGTGGTGTGTAGGGGGTCATGCTGGGGTAGATTTAGGGTATAGGGTAGTGCAGTGGTGTTTGTGTAGTGTAGGGGTTTGTGCAGGGTGTAGTGTTTTAGGGTTTAAGGTAGTGCAGTGGTGTTTGTGAAGTGTAGGGGGTCATGCTGGGGGCAGTGTTTTAGTGTTTAGGGTATGGCAGTGGTGTTTGGGTGGTGTAGAGGGTCATGCTGGGGGTAGTGTTTTAGGGTTTTTAGATAGTGCAGTGTTTTTTGTGTAGTGTATGGGGTCATGCTTGGGGTAGTGTTTTAGGGTTTATGGTTGTGCAGTGGTGTTTGTGTAGTGTAGGGGGTAGTATTTTAGGGTTTAGGGTAGTGCAGTGGTGTTTGTGTAGTGTAGGAGGTCATGCAGTTAGTAGGGTTTTAGGGTTTAGGGTAGTGCAGTGGTGTTTGTGTAGTGTAGGTGGTAATTTTTTAGGGTATAGGGTAGTGCAGTGATGTTTGAGTAATGTAGGGGTTCATGTTGGGGGTAGTTTATTAGGGTTTAGGGTAGTGCAGTGGTGTTTGTGTAGTGTGGGATGTCATGCTGGGGGTAGATGTAGGGTTTAGTGTAGTGCAGTGGTGTTTGGTTAGTGTAGGTAGTCAGTCAGAATATCTTTATTCGACTTATTACAAGTCATACAAAGAACGCCTACTATACATCTATTTACATTTCCCACACAAAAAAACCTAATAATCAAACAGAAGAAAAATTTTAGACATGGATAAAATATTTCTATACAAATCTATCACGTAAACATGCTCAAACAACAAGAGAAGTTTTAAAGTAAGCTATGGCTAACAGGTTTCGCCCGCATTGCGGCTACCAGAAAGTTTGCCATACAAAAAGTAACATGTATGTTAGGTAGTAGTTGTAGAAAGAGCAGGGCTGGTCTTACTTGGACAAAAGGTAGTTGTAGGTAGTCGTGCTGGGGATAGATTTAGGGTTTAGGGTAGTGCAGTAGTGTTTGTGTTGTAAGGGGGTCATGCTGGGGTAGTGTGTTAGAGCTTAGGGTAGTGCAGTGGTGTTTGCGTAATGTAGGGGGTCATTCTGGGGCTTGATTTAGGGTTTAGGGTAGTGCAGTGGTGTTTGTGTAGTGTAGGGGTTTGTGCTGGGGGTAGTGTTTTAGGGTTTAAGGTAGTGCAGTGGTGATTGTGTTATGTAGGGGGTCATGCTGGGGGTAGTGTTTTAGGGTTTAGGGTAGTGCAGTGGTGTTTGTGTAGTGTGGGATGTCATGCTGGGGGTAGATTTAGGGTTTAGTGTAGTGCAGTGGTGATTGTGTTATGTAGGGGGTCATGCTGGGGGTAGTGTTTTAGGGTTTAGGGTAGTGCAGTGGTGTTTGGGTAGTGCAGGGGTTTGTGTTTTAGGGTTTAGGGTAGTGCAGTGGTGTTTGGGTAGTGTAGGGGGTCATGCTGGGGGTAGTGTTTCTGGGTTTAGCATAGTGCAGTTGTGTTTGGTTAGTGAAGGGGGTCGTTCTGAGGGTAGTTGTTTTAGGGTTTAGGGGAGTACAGTGGTGTTTGGGTAGTGCAGGGGGTCATGCTGGTGGTAGTGTTTTTGTGTTTAGCATAGTGCAGTTGTGTTTGGGTAGTGTAGGGGGTCATGCTGGGGGTAGTGTTTCTGGGTTTAGCATAGTGCAGTTGTGTTTGGGTAGTGAAGGGGGTCGTTCTGAGGGTAGTTGTTTTAGGGTTTAGGGGAGTACAGTGGTGTTTGTGTAGTGTAGTGGGTCGAGCTTCGGGTAGTGTTTTAGGGTTTAGGGTGGTGCAATGGTGTTTGTGTGGTGTAGGGGGTCATGCTTAGGGTAGATTAAGGGTTTAAGGTAGTGCAGTGGTGTTTGTGAAGTGTAGGGGGTCATCCTGTGGGGAGTGTTTTAGTGTTTAGGGTATGGCAGTGGTGTTTGGGTAGTGTAGAGGGTCGTGCTGGGGTAGTTGTTTTAGGGTTTAGGGTAGTACAGTGGTGTTTGTGTAGTGTAGGGGGTAGTGTTTTAGGCTTTAGGATAGTGCAGTGGTGTTTATGTAGTGTAGGGGGCCATGCTGGCGTAGTGGTTTATCGTTTAGGGTAGTGCAGTGGTGTTTGTGTAGTGTAGGGGGTAGTGTTTTAGGGTTTAGTGTAGTGCAGTGGTGTATGTGTAGTGTAGGGGGTCGTGCTGGGGTAGTGTTTTAGGGTTTAGGGTAGTGCAGCAGTGTTTGTGTAGTGTAGGGGGTCGTGTTTTAGGGTTATGGGTAGTGCAGTCGTGTTTGGGTAGTGTAGGGGGTCATGCTGGTGGTAGTGTTTTTGTGTTTAGCATAGTGCAGTTGTGTTTAGGTAGTGAAGGGGGTTGTGCTGGGGTAGTTGTTTGAGGGTTCAAAGTAGTACAGTGGTGTTTGTGTAGTGTAGGGGGTCGTTTTTTAGGGTTTAGGGTAGTGCAGTGGTGTTTGTGTAGTGTAGGGGGTCCTTCTGGGGCTAGATTTAGGGTTTAGCGTAGTGCAGTGGTGTTTGTGTAGTGTAGGGGTTTGTGCTGGGGGTAGTGTTTTTGGGGTTTAAGGTAGTGCAGTGGTGTTTGTATAGTGTAGGGGGTCATGCTGGGGGTAGTGTTTTAGGGTTTAGGGTAGTGCAGTGGTGTTTGGGTAGTGTAGGGGGTCATGCTGGGGCTAGTGTTTTTGGGTTTAGCGTAGTGCAGTTGTGTTTGGGTAGTGAATTGGGTCGTGCGGGGGTAGTTGTTTTAGGGTTTAGGGTAGTACAGTGGTGTTTGTGTAGTGGAGGGGATAGTTTTTCATGGTTTAGGGTAGTGCAGTGGCGTTTGTGTAGTGTAGGGGGTCATGCTGTGGGTAGTGTTTTAGGGTTCAGGGAAGCGCAGTGGTGTTTTTTAGTGTAGGGGGTCATGCTGGGGTTAGTGTTTTAGGGTTTAGTGTAGTGCTGTGGTGTTTGTGTAGTGTAGGGCGTCGTTCTGGAGTAGTGGTTTAGGGTTTAGGGTAGTGCAGTAGTGTTTGTGTAGTGTAGGGGATTGTGTTTTAGGGTTTAGGGTAGTGCAGTGGTGTTTGGGTAGTGTAGGGGGTCATGCTGGGGGTAGTGTTTTTGGGTTTAGCATAGTGCAGTTGTGTTTGGGTAGTGAAGGGGGTCGTGCTGGGGGTAGTTGTTTTAGGGTTTAGGGGAGTACAGTGGTGTTTGTATAGTGTAGTGGGTCGTGCTTCGGGTAGTGTTTTAGGGTTTAGGGTAGTGCAGTGGTGTTTGTGGTGTGTAGGGTGTCATGCTGGGGTAGATTTAGGGTATAGGGTAGTGCAGTGGTGTTTGTGTAGTGTAGGGGTTTGTGCAGGGTGTAGTGTTTTAGGGTTTAAGGTAGTGCAGTGGTGTTTGTGAAGTGTAGGGGGTCATGCTGGGGGCAGTGTTTTAGTGTTTAGGGTATGGCAGTGGTGTTTGGGTGGTGTAGAGGGTCATGCTGGGGGTAGTGTTTTAGGGTTTTTAGATAGTGCAGTGTTTTTTGTGTAGTGTATGGGGTCATGCAGTTGGTAGGGTTTTAGGGTTTAGGGTAGTGCAGTGGTGTTTGTGTAGTGTAGGTGGTAATATTTTAGGGTATAGGGTAGTGCAGTGATGTTTGAGTAATGTAGGGGTTCATGTTGGGGGTAGTTTATTAGGGTTTAGGGTAGTGCAGTGGTGTTTGTGTAGTGTGGGATGTCATGCTGGGGGTAGATTTAGGGTTTAGTGTAGTGCAGTGGTGTTTGGTTAGTGTAGGTAGTCATGCTGGGGATAGATTTAGGGTTTAGGGTAGTGCAGTAGTGTTTGTGTTGTAAGGGGGTCATGCTGGGGTAGTGTGTTAGGGCTTAGGGTAGTGCAGTGGTGTTTGCGTAGTGTAGGGGGTCATTCTGGGGCTTGATTTAGGGTTTAGGGTAGTGCAGTGGTGTTTGTGTAGTGTAGGGGTTTGTGCTGGGGGTAGTGTTTTAGGGTTTAAGGTAGTGCAGTGGTGATTGTGTTATGTAGGGGGTCATGCTGGGGGTAGTGTTTTAGGGTTTAGGGTAGTGCAGTGGTGTTTGGGTAGTGTAGGGGGTCAGGCTGGGGGTAGTGTTTTAGGGTTTAGGGTAGTGCAGTGGTGTTTGGGTAGTGCAGGGGTTTGTGTTTTAGGGTTTAGGGTAGTGCAGTGGTGTTTGGGTAGTGTAGGGGGTCATGCTGGGGAAAGGGTTTCTGGGTTTAGCATAGTGCAGTTGTGTTTGGGTAGTGAATTGGGTCATGCGGGGGTAGTTGTTTTAGGGTTTAGGGTAGTACAGTGGTGTTTGTGTAGTGGAGGGGATAGTGTTTTATGGTATAGGGTAGTGCAGTGGCGTTTGTGTTGTGTAGGGGGTCATGCTGTGGGTAGTGTTTTAGGGTTCAGGGAAGTGCAGTGGTGTTTTGTAGTGTAGGGGGTCATGCTGGGGTTAGTGTTTTAGGGTTTAGTGTAGTGCTGTGGTGTTTGTGTAGTGTAGGGCGTCGTTCTGGAGTAGTGGTTTAGGGTTTAGGGTAGTGCAGTAGTGTTTGTGTAGTGTAGGGGTTTGTGTTTTAGGGTTTAGGGTAGTGCAGTGGTGTTTGGGTAGTGTAGGGGGTCATGCTGGGGGTAGTGTTTTTGGGTTTAGCATAGTGCAGTTGTGTTTGGGTAGTGAAGGGGGTCGTGCTGGGGGTAGTTGTTTTAGGGTTTAGGGGAGTACAGTGGTGTTTGTATAGTGTAGTGGGTCGTGCTTCGGGTAGTGTTTTAGGGTTTAGGGTAGTGCAGTGGTGTTTGTGGTGTGTAGGGGTCATGCTGGGGTAGATTTAGGGTATAGGGTAGTTCAGTGGTGTTTGTGTAGTGTAGGGGTTTGTGCAGGGTGTAGTGTTTTAGGGTTTAAGGTAGTGCAGTGATGTTTGTGAAGTGTAGGGGGTCATGCTGGGGGCAGTGTTTTAGTGTTTAGGGTATGGCAGTGGTGTTTGGGTAGTGTAGAGGGTCATGCTGGGGGTAGTGTTTTAGGGTTTTTAGATAGTGCAGTGTTTTTGTGTAGTGTATGGGGTCATGCTTGGGGTAGTGTTTTAGGGTTTATGGTTGTGCAGTGGTGTTTGTGTAGTGTAGGGGGTAGTATTTTAAGGTTTAGGGTAGTGCAGTGGTGTTTGTGTAGTGTAGGAGGTCATGCAGTTAGTAGGGTTTTAGGGTTTAGGGTAGTGCAGTGGTGTTTGTGTAGTGTAGGTGATAATTTTTTAGGGTATAGGGTAGTGCAGTGATGTTTGAGTAATGTAGGGGTTCATGTTGGGGGTAGTTTATTAGGGTTTAGGGTAGTGCAGTGGTGTTTGTGTAGTGTGGGATGTCATGCTGGGGGTAGATTTAGGGTTTAGTGTAGTGCAGTGGTGTTTGGTTAGTGTAGGTAGTCGTGCTGGGGATAGATTTAGGGTTTAGGGTAGTGCAGCAGTGTTTGTGTTGTAAGGGGGTCATGCTGGGGTAGTGTGTTAGGGCTTAGGGTAGTGCAGTGGTGTTTGCGTAGTGTAGGGGGTCATTCTGGGGCTTGATTTAGGGTTTAGGGTAGTGCAGTGGTGTTTGTGTAGTGTAGGGGTTTGTGCTGGGGGTAGTGTTTTAGGGTTTAAGGTAGTGCAGTGGTGATTGTGTTATGTAGGGGGTCATGCTGGGGGTAGTGTTTTAGGGTTTAGGGTAGTGCAGTGGTGTTTGGGTAGTGTAGGGGGTCAGGCTGGGGGTAGTGTTTTAGGGTTTAGGGTAGTGCAGTGGTGTTTGGGTAGTGCAGAGGTTTGTGTTTTAGGGTTTAGGGTAGTGCAGTGGTGTTTGGGTAGTGTAGGGGGTCATGCTGGGGGTAGTGTTTCTGGGTTTAGCATAGTGCAGTTGTGTTTGGGTAGTGAAGGGGGTCGTTCTGAGGGTAGTTGTTTTAGGGTTTAGGGGAGTACAGTGGTGTTTGGGTAGTGTAGGGGGTCATGCTGGTGGTAGTGTTTTTGTGTTTAGCACAGTGCAGTTGTGTTTGGGTAGTGTAGGGGGTCATGCTGGGGGTAGTGTTTCTGGGTTTAGCATAGTGCAGTTGTGTTTGGGTAGTGAAGGGGGTCGTTCTGAGGGTAGTTGTTTTAGGGTTTAGGGGAGTACAGTGGTGTTTGTGTAGTGTGGTGGGTCGAGCTTCGGGTAGTGTTTTAGGGTTTAGGGTGGTGCAATGGTGTTTGTGTGGTGTAGGGGGTCATGCTTAGGGTAGATTAAGGGTTTAAGGTAGTGCTGTGGTGTTTGTGAAGTGTAGGGGGTCATCCTGTGGGGAGTGTTTTAGTGTTTAGGGTATGGCAGTGGTGTTTGGGTAGTGTAGAGGGTCGTGCTGGGGTAGTTGTTTTAGGGTTTAGGGTAGTACAGTGGTGTTTGTGTAGTGTAGGGGGTAGTGTTTTAGGCTTTAGGATAGTGCAGTGGTGTTTATGTAGTGTAGGGGGCCATGCTGGGGTAGTGGTTTATCGTTTAGGGTAGTGCAGTGGTGTTTGTGTAGTGTAGGGGGTAGTGTTTTAGGGTTTAGTGTAGTGCAGTGGTGTTTGTGTAGTGTAGGGGGTCGTGCTGGGGTAGTGTTTTAGGGTTTAGGGTAGTGCAGCAGTGTTTGTGTAGTGTAGGGGGTCGTGTTTTAGGGTTTAGGGTAGTGCAGTCGTGTTTGGGTAGTGTAGGGGGTCATGCTGGTGGTAGTGTTTTTGTGTTTAGCATAGTGCAGTTGTGTTTGGGTAGTGAAGGGGGTTGTGCTGGGGTAGTTGTTTGAGGGTTCAAAGTAGTACAGTGGTGTTTGTGTAGTGTAGGGGGTCGTTTTTTAGGGTTTAGGGTAGTGCAGTGGTGTTTGTGTAGTGTAGGGGGTCCTTCTGGGGCTTGATTTAGGGTTTAGCGTAGTGCAGTGGTGTTTGTGTAGTGTAGGGGTTTGTGCTGGGGGTAGTGTTTTTGGGGTTTAAGGTAGTGCAGTGGTGTTTGTATAGTGTAGGGGGTCATGCTGGGGGTAGTGTTTTAGGGTTTAGGGTAGTGCAGTGGTGTTTGGGTAGTGTAGGGGGTCATGCTGGGGCTAGTGCTTTTGGGTTTAGCGTAGTGCAGTTGTGTTTGGGTAGTGAATTGGGTCGTGCGGGGGTAGTTGTTTTAGGGTTTAGGGTAGTACAGTGGTGTTTGTGTAGTGGAGGGGATAGTGTTTTATGGTTTAGGGTAGTGCAGTGGCGTTTGTGTAGTGTAGGGGGTCATGCTGTGGGTAGTGTTTTAGGGTTCAGGGAAGCGCAGTGGTGTTTTTTAGTGTAGGGGGTCATGCTGGGGTTAGTGTTTTAGGGTTTAGTGTAGTGCTGTGGTGTTTGTGTAGTGTAGGGCGTCGTTCTGGAGTAGTGGTTTAGGGTTTAGGGTAGTGCAGTAGTGTTTGTGTAGTGTAGGGGTTTGTGTTTTAGGGTTTAGGGTAGTGCAGTGGTGTTTGGGTAGTGTAGGGGGTCATGCTGGGGGTAGTGTTTTTGGGTTTAGCATAGTGCAGTTGTGTTTGGGTAGTGAAGGGGGTCGTGCTGGGGGTAGTTGTTTTAGGGTTTAGGGGAGTACAGTGGTGTTTGTATAGTGTAGTGGGTCGTGCTTCGGGTAGTGTTTTAGGGTTTAGGGTAGTGCAGTGGTGTTTGTGGTGTGTAGGGGTCATGCTGGGGTAGATTTAGGGTATAGGGTAGTTCAGTGGTGTTTGTGTAGTGTAGGGGTTTGTGCAGGGTGTAGTGTTTTAGGGTTTAAGGTAGTGCAGTGATGTTTGTGAAGTGTAGGGGGTCATGCTGGGGGCAGTGTTTTAGTGTTTAGGGTATGGCAGTGGTGTTTGGGTAGTGTAGAGGGTCATGCTGGGGGTAGTGTTTTAGGGTTTTTAGATAGTGCAGTGTTTTTGTGTAGTGTATGGGGTCATGCTTGGGGTAGTGTTTTAGGGTTTATGGTTGTGCAGTGGTGTTTGTGTAGTGTAGGGGGTAGTATTTTAAGGTTTAGGGTAGTGCAGTGGTGTTTGTGTAGTGTAGGAGGTCATGCAGTTAGTAGGGTTTTAGGGTTTAGGGTAGTGCAGTGGTGTTTGTGTAGTGTAGGTGATAATTTTTTAGGGTATAGGGTAGTGCAGTGATGTTTGAGTAATGTAGGGGTTCATGTTGGGGGTAGTTTATTAGGGTTTAGGGTAGTGCAGTGGTGTTTGTGTAGTGTGGGATGTCATGCTGGGGGTAGATTTAGGGTTTAGTGTAGTGCAGTGGTGTTTGGTTAGTGTAGGTAGTCGTGCTGGGGATAGATTTAGGGTTTAGGGTAGTGCAGCAGTGTTTGTGTTGTAAGGGGGTCATGCTGGGGTAGTGTGTTAGGGCTTAGGGTAGTGCAGTGGTGTTTGCGTAGTGTAGGGGGTCATTCTGGGGCTTGATTTAGGGTTTAGGGTAGTGCAGTGGTGTTTGTGTAGTGTAGGGGTTTGTGCTGGGGGTAGTGTTTTAGGGTTTAAGGTAGTGCAGTGGTGATTGTGTTATGTAGGGGGTCATGCTGGGGGTAGTGTTTTAGGGTTTAGGGTAGTGCAGTGGTGTTTGGGTAGTGTAGGGGGTCAGGCTGGGGGTAGTGTTTTAGGGTTTAGGGTAGTGCAGTGGTGTTTGGGTAGTGCAGAGGTTTGTGTTTTAGGGTTTAGGGTAGTGCAGTGGTGTTTGGGTAGTGTAGGGGGTCATGCTGGGGGTAGTGTTTCTGGGTTTAGCATAGTGCAGTTGTGTTTGGGTAGTGAAGGGGGTCGTTCTGAGGGTAGTTGTTTTAGGGTTTAGGGGAGTACAGTGGTGTTTGGGTAGTGTAGGGGGTCATGCTGGTGGTAGTGTTTTTGTGTTTAGCACAGTGCAGTTGTGTTTGGGTAGTGTAGGGGGTCATGCTGGGGGTAGTGTTTCTGGGTTTAGCATAGTGCAGTTGTGTTTGGGTAGTGAAGGGGGTCGTTCTGAGGGTAGTTGTTTTAGGGTTTAGGGGAGTACAGTGGTGTTTGTGTAGTGTGGTGGGTCGAGCTTCGGGTAGTGTTTTAGGGTTTAGGGTGGTGCAATGGTGTTTGTGTGGTGTAGGGGGTCATGCTTAGGGTAGATTAAGGGTTTAAGGTAGTGCTGTGGTGTTTGTGAAGTGTAGGGGGTCATCCTGTGGGGAGTGTTTTAGTGTTTAGGGTATGGCAGTGGTGTTTGGGTAGTGTAGAGGGTCGTGCTGGGGTAGTTGTTTTAGGGTTTAGGGTAGTACAGTGGTGTTTGTGTAGTGTAGGGGGTAGTGTTTTAGGCTTTAGGATAGTGCAGTGGTGTTTATGTAGTGTAGGGGGCCATGCTGGGGTAGTGGTTTATCGTTTAGGGTAGTGCAGTGGTGTTTGTGTAGTGTAGGGGGTAGTGTTTTAGGGTTTAGTGTAGTGCAGTGGTGTTTGTGTAGTGTAGGGGGTCGTGCTGGGGTAGTGTTTTAGGGTTTAGGGTAGTGCAGCAGTGTTTGTGTAGTGTAGGGGGTCGTGTTTTAGGGTTTAGGGTAGTGCAGTCGTGTTTGGGTAGTGTAGGGGGTCATGCTGGTGGTAGTGTTTTTGTGTTTAGCATAGTGCAGTTGTGTTTGGGTAGTGAAGGGGGTTGTGCTGGGGTAGTTGTTTGAGGGTTCAAAGTAGTACAGTGGTGTTTGTGTAGTGTAGGGGGTCGTTTTTTAGGGTTTAGGGTAGTGCAGTGGTGTTTGTGTAGTGTAGGGGGTCCTTCTGGGGCTTGATTTAGGGTTTAGCGTAGTGCAGTGGTGTTTGTGTAGTGTAGGGGTTTGTGCTGGGGGTAGTGTTTTTGGGGTTTAAGGTAGTGCAGTGGTGTTTGTATAGTGTAGGGGGTCATGCTGGGGGTAGTATTTTAGGGTTTAGGGTAGTGCAGTGGTGTTTGGGTAGTGTAGGGGGTCATGCTGGGGCTAGTGTTTTTGGGTTTAGCGTAGTGCAGTTGTGTTTGGGTAGTGAATTGGGTCGTGCGGGGGTAGTTGTTTTAGGGTTTAGGGTAGTACAGTGGTGTTTGTGTAGTGGAGGGGATAGTGTTTTATGGTTTAGGGTAGTGCAGTGGCGTTTGTGTAGTGTAGGGGGTCATGCTGTGGGTAGTGTTTTAGGGTTCAGGGAAGCGCAGTGGTGTTTTTTAGTGTAGGGGGTCATGCTGGGGTTAGTGTTTTAGGGTTTAGTGTAGTGCTGTGGTGTTTGTGTAGTGTAGGGCATCGTTCTGGAGTAGTGGTTTAAGGTTTAGGGTAGTGCAGTAGTGTTTGTGTAGTGTAGGGGATTGTGTTTTAGGGTTTAGGGTAGTGCACTGGTGTTTGGGTAGTGTAGGGGCTCATGCTGGGGGTAGTGTTTTTGGGTTTAGCATAGTGCAGTTGTGTTTGGGTAGTGAAGGGGGTCGTGCTGGGGGTAGTTGTTTTAGGGTTTAGGGGAGTACAGTGGTGTTTGTATAGTGTAGTGGGTCGTGCTTCGGGTAGTGTTTTAGGGTTTAGGGTAGTGCAGTGGTGTTTGTGGTATGTAGGGGGTCATGCTGGGGTAGATTTAGGGTATAGGGTAGTGCAGTGGTGTTTGTGAAGTGTAGGGGATCATGCTGGGGGCAGTGTTTTAGTGTTTAGGGTATGGCAGTGGTGTTTGGGTGGTGTAGAGGGTCATGCTGGGGGTAGTGTTTTAGGGTTTTTAGATAGTGCAGTGTTTTTTGTGTAGTGTATGGGGTCATGCTTGGGGTAGTGTTTTAGGGTTTATGGTTGTGCAGTGGTGTTTGTGTAGTGTAGGGGGTAGTATTTTAGGGTTTAGGGTAGTGCAGTGGTGTTTGTGTAGTGTAGGAGGTCATGTAGTTGGTAGGGTTTTAGGGTTTAGGGTAGTGCAGTGGTGTTTGTGTAGTGTAGGTGGTAATTTTTTAGGGTATAGGGTAGTGCAGTGATGTTTGAGTAATGTAGGGGTTCATGTTGGCGGTAGTTTATTAGGGTTTAGGGTAGTGCAGTGGTGTTTGTGTAGTGTGGGATGTCATGCTGGGGGTAGATTTAGGGTTTAGTGTAGTGCAGTGGTGTTTGGTTAGTGTAGGTAGTCGTGCTGGGGATAGATTTAGGGTTTAGGGTAGTGCAGTAGTGTTTGTGTTGTAAGGGGGTCATGCTGGGGTAGTGTGTTAGGGCTTAGGGTAGTGCAGTGGTGTTTGCGTAGTGTAGGGGGTCATTCTGGGGCTTGATTTAGGGTTTAGGGTAGTGCAGTGGTGTTTGTGTAGTGTAGAGGTGTGGCTCACTGGTTAGAGGCGGCAGATCCGTAAGCAGAGAATCGGCCAGGGACCAGGGTTCAATTCCCGACGCGGCAGGGTCATGGACCAGGGTCAAAACAGACTCGATAATTCTCGCCTCGGTACCTACTCTAACCATGAACACACTCGGCAACTCTGGGCATTAGCTTGCCTCATCTCCACAACGGCCCCCCACATTCGCTGGGGATGCCTGGTTTCACCTTGGAGATACCCTGGAGGGACCATCTCACAGGGATAGCCAGGACGGGTTCCCCAGCGGTCTACAGCGCCAGGACGCCTCAGGGCAGCAGTGCGCTTTACAAGACACATACATTTACATTTACATTTACATTAGGGGTTTGTGCTGGGGGTAGTGTTTTAGGGTTTAAGGTAGTGCAGTGGTGATTGTGTTATGTAGGGGGTCATGCTGGGGGTAGTGTTTTAGGGTTTAGGGTAGTGCAGTGGTGTTTGGGTAGTGTAGGGGGTCAGGCTGGGGGTAGTGTTTTAGGGTTTAGGGTAGTGCAGTGGTGTGTGGGTAGTGCAGGGGTTTGTGTTTTAGGGTTTAGGGTAGTGCAGTGGTGTTTGGGTAGTGTAGGGGGTCATGCTGGGGGTAGTGTTTCTGGGTTTAGCATAGTGCAGTTGTGTTTGGGTAGTGAAGGGGGTCGTTCTGAGGGTAGTTGTTTTAGGGTTTAGGGGAGTACAGTGGTGTTTGTGTAGTGTAGTTGGTCGAGCTTCGGGTAGTGTTTTAGGGTTTAGGGTGGTGCAATGGTGTTTGTGTGGTGTAGGGGGTCATGCTTAGGGTAGATTAAAGGTTTAAGGTAGTGCAGTGGTGTTTGTGAAGTGTAGGGGGTCATCCTGTGGGGAGTGTTTTAGTGTTTAGGGTATGGCAGTGGTGTTTGGGTAGTGTAGAGGGTCGTGCTGGGGTAGTTGTTTTAGGGTTTAGTGTAGTACAGTGGTGTTTGTGTAGTGTAGGGGGTAGTGTTTTAGGCTTTAGGATAGTGCAGTGGTGTTTATGTAGTGTAGGGGGCCATGCTGGGGTAGTGGTTTATCGTTTAGGGTAGTGCAGTGGTGTTTGTATAGTGTAGGGGGTAGTGTTTAGGGTTTAGTGTAGTGCAGTGGTGTTTGTGTAGTGTAGGGGGTCGTGCTGGGGTAGTGTTTTAGGGTTTAGGGTAGTGCAGCAGTGTTTGTGTAGTGTAGGGGGTCGTGTTTTAGGGTTTAGGGTAGTGCAGTCATGTTTGGGTAGTGTGGGGGGTCATGCTGGTGGTAGTGTTTTTGTGTTTAGCATAGTGCAGTTGTGTTTTGGTAGTGAAGGGGGTTGTGCTGGGGTAGTTGTTTGAGGGTTCAAAGTAGTACAGTGGTGTTTGTGTAGTGTAGGGGGTAGTTTTTTAGGGTTTAGGGTAGTGCAGTGGTGTTTGTGTAGTGTAGGGGGTCCTTCTGGGGCTAGATTTAGGGTTTAGCGTAGTGCAGTGGTGTTTGTGTAGTGTAGGGGTTTGTGCTGGGGGTAGTGTTTTTGGGGTTTAAGGTAGTGCAGTGGTGTTTGTATAGTGTAGGGGGTCATGCTGGGGGTAGTGTTTTAGGGTTTAGGGTAGTGCAGTGGTGTTTGGGTAGTGTAGGGGGTCATGCTGGGGCTAGTGTTTTTGGGTTTAGCGTAGTGCAGTTGTGTTTGGGTAGTGAATTGGGTCGTGCGGGGGTAGTTGTTTTAGGGTTTAGGGTAGTACAGTGGTGTTTGTGTAGTGGAGGGGATAGTGTTTTATGGTTTAGGGTAGTGCAGTGGCGTTTGTGTAGTGTAGGGGGTCATGCTGTGGGTAGTGTTTTAGGGTTCAGGGAAGCGCAGTGGTGTTTTGTAGTGTAGGGGGTCATGCTGGGGTTAGTGTTTTAGGGTTTAGTGTAGTGCTGTGGTGTTTGTGTAGTGTAGGGCGTCGTTCTGGAGTAGTGGTTTAGGGTTTAGGGTAGTGCAGTAGTGTTTGTGTAGTGTAGGGGATTGTGTTTTAGGGTTTAGGGTAATGCAGTGGTGTTTGGGTAGTGTAGGGGGTCATGCTGGGGGTAGTGTTTTTGGGTTTAGCATAGTGCAGTTGTGTTTGGGTAGTGAAGGGGGTCGTGCTGGGGGTTTAGGGGAGTACAGTGGTGTTTGTATAGTGTACTGGGTTGTGCTTCGGGTAGTGTTTTAGGGTTAAGGGTAGTGCAGTGGTGTTTGTGGTGTGTAGGGGGTCATGCTGGGGTAGATTTAGGGTATAGGGTAGTGCAGTGGTGTTTGTGTAGTGTAGGGGTTTGTGCAGGGTGTAGTGTTTTAGGGTTTAAGGTAGTGCAGTGGTGTTTGTGAAGTGTAGGGGATCATGCTGGGGGCAGTGTTTTAGTGTTTAGGGTATGGCAGTGGTGTTTGGGTGGTGTAGAGGGTCATGCTGCGGGTAGTGTTTTAGGGTTTTTAGATAGTGCAGTGTTTTTTGTGTAGTGTATGGGGTCATGCTTGGGGTAGTGTTTTACGGTTTATGGTTGTGCAGTGGTGTTTGTGTAGTGTAGGGGGTAGTATTTTAGGGTTTAGGGTAGTGCAGTGGTGTTTGTGTAGTGTAGGAGGTCATGCAGTTGGTAGGGTTTTAGGGTTTAGGGTAGTGCAGTGGTGTTTGTGTAGTGTAGGTGGTAATTTTTTAGGGTATAGGGTAGTGCAGTGATGTTTGAGTAATGTAGGGGTTCATGTTGGGGGTAGTTTATTAGGGTTTAGGGTAGTGCAGTGGTGTTTGTGTAGTGTGGGATGTCATGCTGGGGGTAGATTTAGGGTTTAGTGTAGTGCAGTGGTGTTTGGTTAGTGTAGGTAGTCGTGCTTGGGATAGATTTAGGGTTTAGGGTAGTGCAGTAGTGTTTGTGTTGTAAGGGGGTCATGCTGGGGTAGTGTGTTAGGGCTTAGGGTAGTGCAGTGGTGTTTGCGTAGTGTAGGGGGTCATTCTGGGGCTTGATTTAGGGTTTAGGGTAGTGCAGTGGTGTTTGTGTAGTGTAGGGGTTTGTGCTGGGGGTAGTGTTTTAGGGTTTAAGGTAGTGCAGTGGTGATTGTGTTATGTAGGGGGTCATGCTGGGGGTAGTGTTTTAGGGTTTAGGGTAGTGCAGTGGTCTTTGGGTAGTGTAGGGGGTCAGGCTGGGGGTAGTGATTTAGGGTTTAGGGTAGTGCAGTGGTGTTTGGGTAGTGCAGGGAGTTGTGCTGGGGGTAGTGTTTTAGGATTTAGGGTAGTGCAGTGGTGTTTGTGTAGTGTAGGGAGTCGTGCTTGGGTAGTGTTTTAGGGTTTAGAGTAGAGCAGTGGTGTTTATGTAGTATAGTGAGTCATGCTGGGCGTAGTGTTTTAGGGTTTAGGGTAGTGCAGCGGTGTCTGGGTAGTATTGGGGTAGTGCTGGGGCAGTGTTTTAGAGTTTAGGGCAGTGTATACGTGTTTGTGTAGTATACGGGGTCATGCTGCGGTAGTGTTTTATGGATTAGGGTAGTGCAGTGGTGTTTGTGTAGTGTAGGTGGTCGTGTTTTAGGGTTTAGGGTAGTGAAGTGGTGTTTGGATAGTGTAGGGGGTCATGCTGGGGTTAGTGTTTTAGGGTTCAGGGTTCTGCAGACGTGTTTTGGTAGTGTAGGGGTTCATGCTGGGGGAAGTGTTTTAGGGTTTAGAGCAGTGCAGTGGTGTTTGTGTAGTGTAGGGAGTCGTGCTTGGGTAGTGTTTTAGGGTTTAGAGTAGAGCAGTGGTGTTTATGTAGTATAGTGAGTCATGCTGGGGGTAGTGTTTTAGGGTTTAGGGCAGTGCAGTGGTGTTTGGGTAGTGTAGGGGGTCGTGCTGGGGCTAGTGTTTTAGGTTTTAGGGTAGTGTAGTGGTGTTTTTGTAGTGTCGGGGTTCGTGCTGGTGTAGGGGTTTAGGGTAGTGCAATGGTGTTGGGGTAGTGTAGGGGTTCATGCTGGGGGTAGTGTTTTAAGCTTTTGGGTAGTGCAGTGGTGGTTGGGTAGTGAAGGGGATCATGCTGGGGGTAGATTTAGGGTTCAGGGTAGTGCAGTGGTGTTTGTGTTGTGAGGGGGTCGTGCTGGGGGTAGTGTTTTCGGGTTTAGGTTAGTACAGTGGTGTTTGTGTAGTGTAGGGGGTCGTTCTTGGGGTAGTGATTTAGGGTTTAGAGTAGTGCAGTGGTGTTTGTGTAGTGTAGGGGGTCATGCGGGGGGTAGTGTTTTAGGGTTTAGGGTAGTGTAGTAGTGTTTGTGTAGTGTAGGGGGTCGTGTTTTAGGGTTTAGGGGAGTGCAGTGGTGTTTAGGCAGTGTAGGGGGTCATGCTGGGGGTGGTGTTTTTGGGTTTAGCGTAGTACAGTTGTGTTTGACTAGTGCAGGGGGTCGTTCTGGGGTAGGTATTTTAGGGTTTAGGGTAGTGCAGTGGTGTTTGTGTAGTGTAGGGGGTCGTGCTGGGGGTAGTGTTTTAGGGTTTAGTGTAGTGCAGTGGTGTTTGTGTAGTGCAGGGAGTTGTGCTGGGGGTAGTGTTTTAGGATTTAGGGTAGTGCAGTGGTGTTTGGGTAGTATTTGGGTAGTGCTGGGGTAGAGTTTTAGAGTTTAGGGCAGTGTAGTCGTGTTTGTGTAGTATACGGGGTCATGCTGCGGTAGTGTTTTATGGATTAGGGTAGTGCAGTGGTGTTTGTGTAGTGTAGGGAGTCGTGTTTTAGGGTTTAGGGTAGTGAAGTGGTGTTTGGATAGTGTAGGGGGTCATGCTGGGTTTAGTGTTTTAGGGTTTAGGGTAGTGCAGTGGTGTTTGGGTAGTGTAGGGGTTCATGCTGGGGGTAGTGTTTTAGGGTTTAGGGTAGTGCAGTAGTGTTTGTGTAGTGAAGGGAGTCGTGCTGGGGGTAGTGTTTTGAGATTAGGGTAGTGCAGTGATGTTTGGGTAGTGTAGGGGGTCATGCTGGGGTAGTGTTTTGGGGTTTAGGTTAGTGCAGAAGTGTTTTTGTAGTGTAGGGGGTTGTGCTGGGGATATGGTTTTAGGGTTTAGGGTTGTGCAATGGTGTTTGGGTAGTGTAGGGGTTCATGCTGGGGGTAGTGTTTTAGGGTTTAGGGTAGTGCAGTGGTGTTTGGGTAGTGTACGGGATCATGCTGGTGGTAAATTTAGAGTTTAGGGTAGTGCAGTGGTGTTTGTGTTGTGAGGGGATCATACTGGGGGTAGTGTTTTTGGGTTTAGTGTAGTGCAGCTGTGGTTGGGTAGTGAAGGGGGTTGTGCTGGGGGTAGTGTTTTAGGGTTTAGGGGAGTACAGTGGTGTTTGTGTAGTGTAGGGGGTTGTTCTTGGGGTAGTGTTTTAGGGTTTAGGGTAGTGCAGTTCTGTTTAAATAGTGTAGGGGGTCATGCTAGGGGCAGTGTTTTGGGGTTTAGCGTAGTGCAGTTGGGTTTGAGTAGTGAAGGGGGTCAAGCTGGGGGTAGTTGTTTTAGGGTTTAGGGTAGTGCTGTGGTGTTTGTGTTGTGTAGGAGGTCGTGCTGGGGGTAGTGTTTTAGGGTTTAGGGTAGTGCAGTAGTGTTTGTGTAGTGAAGGGAGTCGTGCTGGGGTAGTGTTTTAGGGATTAGGGTAGTGCAGTGGTGTATATGTAGTGTAGGGGGTTGTGCTGGGGTAGTGTTTTAGGGTTTAGTATAGTGCATTGTTGTTTGTGTAGTGCAGGGAGTTGTGCTGGGGGTAGTGTTTTAGGGATTAGGGTAGTGCAGTGGTGTTTGGGTAGTATTGGGGTAGTGCTGGGGTAGTGTTTTAGGGTTTAGGGTAGTATAGTCGTGTTTGTGTAGTATACGGGGTCATGCTGGGGTCGTCTTTTATGGTTTAGGGTAGTGCAGTGGTGTTTGTGTAGTGTAGGGGGTTATATTTTAGGGTTTAGGGTAGTGCAGTGGTGTTTGGGTAGTATAGGGGGTCATGCTAGGAGAAAATTTAGGTTTTAGGGTAGTGCAGTGGTGTTTGTGTACTGTAGGGGGCCATGCTGGGGGTAGTGTTTTAGAGATTAGGGTAGTGCAGTGGTGTTTGTGTAGTGTAGGGGGTCATGCTGAGGGTAGTGTTTTAGGGTTTAGGGTTGTGCAGTGGTGTTTGTGTAGAATAGGGGGTAGTGTTTTAGGGTTTAGTGTAGTGCAGTGTTGTTTGTGTAGTGTAGGGGGTCGTGCTGGGGTAGTGTTTTAGGGTTTAGGGTAGTGCAGTAATGTGTCTGTAGTATAGGGGGTCGTGTTTTAGTGTTTAGGGTAGTGCAGTGGTGTTTGGGTAGTGTAGGGGGTCATGCTGGAGGTCGTGTTTTTGGGTTTAGCATAGTGCAGTTAGGTTTGGGTAGTGAAGGGGGTCGTGCAGGGGGTAGCTGTTTTAGGGTTTAGAGGAGTACAGTGGTGTTTCTGTAGTGTAGGGGTCGTGCTTGGGGTAGTGTTTTAGGGTTTAGGGTAGTGCAGTGGTGTTTGTGTAGTGTAGGGGGTCATGCTGGTGGTAGATGTATGGTTTGGGGTAGTGCAGTGGTGTTTGTGTAGTGTAGGGGTTCGTGCAGGGGGTAGTGTTTTATGGTTTAAAGTAGTGCAGTGGTGTTTGTTTAGTTTAGGGGGTCATGCTGGGGGTAGTGTTTTAGGGTTTAGGGTAGTGCAGTGGTGTTTGTGTACTGTAGGGGGCCATGCTGGGGGTAGTGTTTTAGAGATTAGGGTAGTGCAGTGGTGTTTGTGTAGTGTAGGGGGTCATGCTGTGGGTAGTGTTTTAGGGTTTAGGCTTGTGCAGTGGTGTTTGTGTAGAATAGGGGGTAGTGTTTTAGGGTTTAGTGTAGTGCAGTGTTGTTTGTGTAGTGTAGGGGGTCATGCTGGGGTAGTGTTTTAGGGTTTAGGGTAGTGCAGTAATGTGTCTGTAGTATAGGGGGTCGTGTTTTAGTGTTTAGGGTAGTGCAGTGGTGTTTGGATAGTGTAGGGGGTCATGCTGGAGGTAGTGTTTTTGGGTTTAGCATAGTGCAGTTAGGTTTGGGTAGTGAAGGGGGTCGTGCAGGGGGTAGCTGTTTTAGGGTTTAGAGGAGTACAGTGGTGTTTCTGTAGTGTAGGGGTTGTGCTTGGGGTAGTGTTTTAGGGTTTAGGGTAGTGCAGTGGTGTTTGTGTAGTGTAGGGGGTCATACTAGTGGTAGATGTATGGTTTGGGGTAGTGCAGTGGTGTTTGTGTAGTGTAGGGGTTCGTGCAGGGGGTAGTGTTTTATGGTTTAAAGTAGTGCAGTGGTGTTTGTTTAGTTTAGGGGGTCATGCTGGGGTAGTGTTTTAGGGTTTAGGGTAGTGCAGTGGTGTTTGTGTATTGTAGGGGGTCATGCTGGGGGTAGAGTTTTTGGGTTTAGCGTAGTGCAGTGGTGTTTGTGTTGTGAGGGGGCCATGCTGGGGGTAGAGTTTTTAGATTTAGCGTAGTGCAGTGGTGTTTGGGTAGTGAAGGGGATCGTGCTTGGGATAGTGTTTTAGGGTTTAGGGCAGTACAGTGGTGTTAGTGCAGTGTAGGGGTCATGCTTGGGGTAGTGTTTTAGGGTTTAGAGTAGTGCAGTGCTGTGTGTGTAGTGTAGGGGGTAGTGTTTTAGCGTTTAGTATAGTGCAGTGGTGTTTGTGTAATGTAGGGTATCGTGCTGGGGGTAGTGTTTTAGGGTTTAGGGTAGTGCAGTAATGTTTGTGTAATGTAGGGGGTGGTGTTTTAAGGTTTAGTGTAGTGAAGTGGTGTTAAGGTAGTGTCGGCGGTCATGCTGGGGGTAGTGTTTTTGGGTTTAGCGTAGTGCAGTTGTGTTTGAGTAGTGAAGGGGGTCGGTTTTGGCATAGTGTTTTAGGGTTTCGGGTAGTGCAGTGGTGTTTGTGTAGTGTAGGGGGTCGGTTTTGGCATAGTGTTTTAGGGTTTAGGGTAGTGCAGTTCTGTTTAAATAGTGTAGGGGGTCATGCTAGGGGTAGTGTTTTGGGGTTTAGCGTAGTGCAGTTGTGTTTGAGTAGTGAAGGGGGTCAAGCTGGGGGTAGTTGTTTTAGGGTTTAGGGTAGTGCAGTGGTGTTTGTGTAGTGTAGGGGGTCGTGCTGGGGGTAGTGTTTTAGGGTTTAGTGTAGTGCAGTGTTGTTTGTGTAGTGCAGGGAGTTGTGCTGGGGTAGTGTTTTAGGGATTAGGGTAGTGCAGTGGTGTTTGTGTAGTGAAGGGTGTCGTGCTGGGGTAGTGTTTTAGGGTTTAGGGTAGTGCAGTGGTGTATATGTAGTGTAGGGGGTTGTGCTGGGGGTAGTGTTTTAGGGTTTAGTGTAGGTCAGTGTTGTTTGTGTAGTGCAGGGAGTTGTGCTGGGGGTAGTGTTTTAGGGATTAGGGTAGTGCAGTGGTGTTTGGGTAGTATTGGGGTAGTGCTGGGGTAGTGTTTTAGGGTTTAGGGTAGTATACTCGTGTTTGTGTAGTATACGGGGTCATGCTGGGGTCGTGTTTTATGGTTTAGGGTAGTGCAGTGGTGTTTGTGTAGTGTAGGGGTCATGTTTTAGGATTTAGGGTAGTGCAGTGGTGTTTGGATAGTTAAGGGGGGTCATGCTGGGGTTAGTGATTTAGGGTTTAGAATAGTGTAGTGGTGTTTGTGTAGTGAAGAGAGTCATGCTAGGTGAGGTGTTTTAGGGTTTAGGGTAGTGCAGTGGTGTTTGGGTAGTGTAGGGGTCGTGCTGGGGGTAGTGTTTTAGGGTTTAGGGTAGTGCAGTGGTGTTTTTGTAGTGTAGGGGTTTGTGCTGAGGATATGGTTTTAGGGTTTAGGGTAGTGCAATGGTGTTTGGGTAGTGTAGGGGTTCATGCTGGGGGTAGTGTTTTAGGGATTAGGGTAGTGCAGTGGTGTTTGGGTAGTATAGGGGGTCATGCTGGGAGAACATTTAGGTTTTAGGGTAGTGCAGTGGTGTTTGTGTACTGTAAGGGGCCATGCTGGGGGTAGTGTTTTAGAGATTAGGGTAGTGCAGTGGTGTTTGTGTAGTGTAGGGGGTCATGCTGTGGGTAGTGTTTTAGCGTTTAGGGTTGTGCAGTGGTGTTTGTGTAGAATAGGGGGTAGTGTTTTAGGGTTTAGTGTAGTGCAGTGTTGTTTGTGTAGTGTAGGGGTTCGTGCTGGGGTAGTGTTTTAGGGTTTAGGGTAGTGCAGTAATGTGTCTGTAGTATAGGGGGTCATGTTTTAGTGTTTAGGGTAGTGCAGTGGTGTTTGGGTAGTGTAGGGGGTCATGCTGGAGGTAGTGTTTTTGGGTTTAGCATAGTGCAGTTAGGTTTGGGTAGTGAAGGGGGTTGTGCAGGGGGTAGCTGTTTTAGGGTTTAGGGGAGTACAGTGGTGTTTCTGTAGTGTAGGGGGTCATGCTTGGGGTAGTGTTTTAGGGTTTAGGGTAGTGCAGTGGTGTTTGTGTAGTGTAGGGGGTCATACTGGTGGTAGATGTATGGTTTGGGGTAGTGCAGTGGTGTTTGTGTAGTGTAGAGGTTCGTGCAGGGGGTAGTGTTTTATGGTTTAAAGTAGTGCAGTGGTGTTTGTTTAGTTTAGGGGGTCATGCTGGGGGTAGTGTTTTAGGGTTTAGGGTAGTGCAGTGGTGTTTGTGTATTGTAGGGGGTCATGCTGGGGGTAGAGTTTTTGGGTTTAGCTTAGTGCAGTGGTGTTTGAGTAGTGAAGGGGGTCGTGCTTGGGATAGTGTTTTAGGGTTTAGGGCAGTACAGTGGTGTTAGTGCAGTGTAGGGGTCATGCTTGGGGTAGTGTTTTAGGGTTTAGAGTAGTGCAGTGCTGTTTGTGTAGTGTAGGGGGTAGTGTTTTAGCGTTTAGTATAGTGCAGTGGTGTTTGTGTAATGTAGGGTATCGTGCTGGGGGTAGTGTTTTAGGGTTTATGGTAGTGCAGTAATGTTTGTGTAATGTAGGGGGTGGTGTTTTAAGGTTTAGTGTAGTGCAGTGGTGTTTAGGTAGTGTCGGCGGTCATGCTGGGGGTAGTGTTTTTGGGTTTAGCATAGTGCAGTTGTGTTTGAGTAGTGAAGGGGGTCGGTTTTGGCATAGTGTTTTAGGGTTTCAGGTAGTGCAGTGGTGTTTGTGTAGTGTAGGGGGTCGGTTTTGGCATACTGTTTTAGGGTTTAGGGTAGTGCAGTGGTTTTTGTGTAGTGTAGGGAGTCATGCTGGGGGTAGATTTAGGGTTTAGGGTCGTGTAGTGGTGTTTTTGTAGTGTAGGGGTTCGTGCTGAGGGTACTATTTTAGCATTTAAGGCCGGGCAGTGGTGTTTGTGTAGTGAAGGGGTCGTGCTGGGGGTAGTGTTTTAGGGTTTAGGGTAGTGCAGTGGTGTTTGTGTAGTCTAGGGGGTTGTGCTTGGGGTAGATATATGGTTTTGGGTAGTGCAGTGGTGTTTGGGTAGTTTATGGAGTCGTGCTGGTGGTAGTGTTTTAGGGTTTAGTGTAGTTCAGTGATGTTTGGGTAGTGTAGGGTGTCATGCCGGGGGTAGTGTTTTAGGGTTAAGGGTAATGCAGTGTTGCTTGTGTAGTGTAGGTTTTTTTTCTGGGAGTAGTGTTTTAGGTTTTAGGGTAGTGTAATGGTGTTTGGGTAGTGTAGGAGTTCATGCTGGGGGTAGTGTTTTAGGGTTTAGGGTAGTTCAGTGGTGATTGGGTAGTGTAGAGGTCATGCTGGGGGTAAATTTAGGGTTTAGGGTAGTGCAGTGGTGTTTGTGTAGTGTAGGAGTTCGTGCTGAGGGTACTATTTTAGCATTTAAGGCAGGGCAGTGGTGTTTGTGTAGTGAAGGGGTCCTGCTGGGGGTAGTGTTTTAGGGTTTAGGGTAGTGCAGTGGTGTTTATGTAGTCTAGGGTGTCATGCAGGGGGTAGTGTTTTAGGGTTTAGGGTAGTGCAGTGGTGTTTGGATAGTGTAGGGGGTCATGCTGGGATTACTGTTTTAGGGTTTAGGATAGTGTAGGGGTGTCTGTGTAGTGTAGGTGGTAGTGTTTTAGGGTTTAGGGTAGTGCAGTGGTGTTTGAGTAGAGTAGGGGGTCATGCTGTGGGTAGTGTTTTAGGGTTTAGGGTAGTACAGTGGTGTTTGTGTAGTGTAGGGGGTCATGTTTTAAGGTATCGGGTAGTGCAGTTGTGTTTGGGTAGTGTAGGGGGTCATGCTGAGGTTAGTGTTTTAGGGTTTAGTGTAGTGCAGTGGTGTTTGGGTAGGATAGGGGTTCGTGCTGAGGTAGTGTTTTAGGGTTTAGGGTAGTGTAGTGGTGTTTGTGAAGTGTGGGAGGTCATGCTGGGGGCAGATGTAGGGTTTAGTGTAGTGCAGTGGTGTTTGGGTGGTGTAGGGGGTCATGCTGGGTGTTGTGTTCTAGGGTTTAGGATAGTGCAGTGGTGTTTGGGTAGTGTAGGCGGTCGTGCTGGGGGGAGTGTTTTAGGGTTTAGGGTAGTGCAATGGTGTTTGGGTAGTGTAGGGGGTCATGCTGGGGATAGATTAGGAGTCTAGGGTAGTGCAGTGGTGTTTGTGTTGTGAGGGGGTCATGCTGGGGGTAGTGTTTTAGGGCTTAGGGTAGTGCAGTGGTGTTTGTATAGTGTAGGGGTCATGCTGGGGGGAGTGTTTTAGGGCTTAGGGTAGGGCAATGGTGTTTGTGTAGTGTAGGGGTTCGTGCTGAGGGTACTATTTTAGCGTTTAAGGCAGGGCAATGGTGTTTGTGTAGTGAAGGGGTCGTGCTGAGGGTAGTGTTTTAGGGTTTAGGGTAGTGCAGTGGTGTTTGTGTAGTCTAGGGGGTTGTGCTTGGGGTAGATTTATGGTTTTGGGTAGTGCAGTGGTGTTTGGGTAGTTTATGGAGTCGTGCCGGTGGTAGTGTTTTAGGGTTTAGGGTAGTTCAGTGATGTTTGGGTAGTGTAGGGATTCATGCTGGAAGTAGTGTTTTAGGGTTAAGGGTAATGCAGTGGTGCTTGTGTAGTGTAGGGGTTTATTCTGGGAGTAGTGTTTTAGGGTTTAGGGTAGTGCAATGGTGTTTGGGTAGTATAGGAGTTCATGCTGGGGGTAGTGTTTTAGGGTTTAGGGTAGTTCAGTGGTGATTGGGTAGTGTAGGGGTCATGCTGGGGGTAGATTTAGAGTTTAGGGTAGTGCAGTGGTGTTTGTGTAGTGTAGGGGTTCGTGCTGAGGGTACTATTTTAGCATTTAAGGCAGGGCATTGGTGTTTGTGTAGTAAAGGGGTCCTGCTGGGGGTAGTGTTTTAGGGTTTAGGGTAGTGCAGTGGTGTTTGTGTAGTCTAGGGGGTCATCCAGTGGGTAGTGTTTTAGGGTTTAGGGTAGTGCAGTGGTGTTTGGGTAGTGTAGGGGGTCATACTGGGGGTAGTGTTTTAGGGTTTAGGGAAGTGCAGTGGTGTTTGGGTAGTGTAGAGGGTCATGCTGGGGTTACTAGTGCAGTGGTGTTTGTGTAGTGTAGGGGGTCATGTTTTAGGGTATAGGGTAGTGCAGTGGTGTTTGGGTAGTGTAGGGGGTCATGCTGGGGTTAGTAGTTTAGGATTTAGGGTAGTGCAGTGGTGTTTGGGTAGTGTAGGGGTCCGTGCTGGGGTAGTGTTTTAGGGTTTAGGTTAGTGCAGTGGTGTTTGTGTAGTGTGGGAGGTCATACTGGGGGAAGATTTAGGGTTTAGTGTAGTGCAGTGGTGTTTGTGTAGTGTAGGGAGTCATGCTGGGTTAGTGTTTTAGGGTTTAGGGTAGTGCAGTGGTGTTTATGTAGTGTAGGGAGTCATGCTGGGTTTAGTGTTTTAGGGTTTAGGGTAGTGCAGTGGTGTTTGGGTAGTATTGGGGTAGTGCTGCGGTAGTGTTTTAGGGTTTAGGGTAGTGTAGTCGTGTTTTTGTAGTGTAGTGGGTTGTGCTGGGGGTAGTGTTTCAGGGTTTAGGGTTTAGGGTAGTGCAATGGTGTTTGGGTAGTGTAAGGGTTGATGCTGGGGGTAGTGTTTTAGGGTTTAGTGTAGTGCTGTGGTGTTTGGGTAGTGTAGGGGGTCATGCTGCGGGAAGATTTAGGGTTTAGAGTAGTGCAGTGGTGTTTGTGTTCTGAGGGGGTCATGCTCGGGTAGTGTTTTAGGGTTTAGCGTAGTGCAGTGGTGTTTGTGTAGTGTAGGGGTAGTGTTTTAGGGTTTAGTGTAGTGCAGTGGTGTTTGCGTAGTGTATGGGTCGTGCTGGGGTAGTGGTTTAGGGTTTAGGGTAATGTTTGTGTAGTGTAGGGGTTTGTGTTTTAGGGTTTAGGGTAGTGCAGTGGTGTTTGGGTAGTGTAGGGGGTCACGCTGGGGGTAGTGTTTCTGGGTTTAGCATAGTGCAGTTGTGTTTGGGTAGTGAAGGGGGTCGCTCTGGGGGTAGTTGTTTTAGGGTTTAGGGGAGTACAGTGGTGTTTGTGTAGTGTAGTGGGTCGTGCTTCGGGTAGTGTTTTAGGGTTTAGGGTGGTGCAATGGTGTTTGTGTGGTGTAGGGGGTCATGCTTAGGGTAGATTAAGGGTTTAAGGTAGTGCAGTGGTGTTTGTGAAGTGTAGGGGGTCATCCTGGGGGGGTGTTTCAATGTTTAGGGTATGGCAGTGGTGTTTGGATAGTGTAGAGGGTCTTGCTGGGGTAGTTGTTTTAGGGTTTAGGGTAGTACAGTGGTGTTTGTGTAGTGTAGGGGGTAGTGTTTTAGGCTTTAGGGTAGTGCAGTGGTGTTTATGTAGTGTAGGGGGCCATTCTGGGGTAGTGGTTTAGCTTTTCGGGTAGTGCAGTGGTGTTTGTGTAGTATAGGGGGTGGTGTTTTAGGGTTTAGTGTAGTGCAGTGGTGTTTGTGTAGTGTAGGGGGTCGTGCTGGGGTAGTGTTTTAGGGTTTAGGGTAGTGCAGCAGTGTTTGTGTAGTGTAGGGGGTCGTGTTTTAGAGTTTAGGGTAGTGCAGTCGTGTTTGGGTAGTGTAGGGGGTCATGCTGGTGGTAGTGTTTTTGTGTTTAGCATAGTGCAGTTGTGTTTGGGTAGTGAAGGGGGTTGTGCTAGGGGTAGTTGTTTTAGGGTTCAAAGTAGTACAGTGGTGTTTGTGTAGTGTAGGGGGTCGTTGTTTAGGGTTTAGGGTAGTGCAGTGGTGTTTGTGTAGTGTAGGGGGTCATTCTGGGGCTAGATTTAGGGTTTAGGGTAGTGCAGTGGTGTTTGTGTAGTGTAGGGGTTTGTGCTGGGGGTAGTGTTTTTGGGGTTTAAGGTAGTGCAGTGGTGTTTGTATAGTGTAGGGGGTCATGCTGGGGGTAGTGTTTTAGGGTTTAGGGTAGTGCAGTGGTGTTTGGGTAGTGTAGGGGGTCATGCTGGGGCTAGTGTTTTTGTGTTTAGCGTAGTGCAGTTGTGTTTGGGTAGTAAATTGGGTCGTGCGGGGTAGTTGTTTTAGGGTTTAGGGTAGTACAGTGGTGTTTGTGTAGTGGAGGGGATAGTGTTTTATGGTTTAGGGTAGTGCAGTGGCGTTTGTGTACTGTAGGGGGTCATGCTGTGGGTAGTGTTTTAGGGTTCAGGGAAGCGCAGTGGTGTTTTGTAGTGTAGGGGGTCATGCTGGGGTTAGTGTTTTAGGGTTTAGTGTAGTGCTGTGGTGATTGTGTAGTGTAGGGCGTCGTTCTGGAGTAGTGGTTTAGGCTTTAGGGTAGTGCAGTAGTGTTTGTGTAGTGTAGGGGTTTGTGTTTTAGGGTGTAGGGTAGTGCAGTGGTGGTTGGGTAGTGTAGGGGGTCATGCTTGGGGTAGTGTTTTTGGGTTTAGCATAGTGCAGTTGTGTTTGGGTAGTGAAGGGGGTCGTGCTGGGGGTAGTTGTTTTAGGGTTTAGGGAAGTACAGTGGTGTTTGTATAGTGTAGTGGGTCGTGCTTCCGGTAGTGTTTTAGGGTTTAGGGTAGTGCAGTGGTGTTTGTGGTGTGTAGGGGGTCATGCTGGGGTAGATTTAGGGTTTAGGGTAGTGCAGTGGTGTTTGTGCAGGGTGTAGTGTTTTAGGGTTTAAGGTAATGCAGTGGTGTTTGTGAAGTGTAGGGGGTCATGCTGGGGGCAGTGTTTTAGTGTTTAGGGTAAGGCAGCAGTGTTTGGGTAGTGTAGAGGGTTTTTAGATAGTGTAGTGTTTTTTGTGTAGTGTATGGGGTCATGCTTGGGGTAGTGTTTTAGGGTTTATGGTTGTGCAGTGGTGTTTGTGTAGTGTAGGGGGTAGTATTTTAGGGTTTAGGGTAGTGCAGTGGTGTTTGTGTAGTGTAGGAGGTCATGCAGTTGGTAGGGTTTTAGGGTTTAGGGTAGTGCAGTGGTGTTTGTGTAGTGTAGGTAGTAATTTTTTAGGGTATAGGGTAGTGCAGTGATGTTTGGGTAATGTAGGGGTTCATGTTGGGGGTAGTTTATTAGGGTTTAGGGTAGTGGAGTGGTGTTTGTGTAGTGTTGGATGTCATGCTGGGGGTAGATTTAGGGTTGAGTGTAGTGCAGTGGTGTTTGGTTAGTGTAGGTAGTCGTGCTGGGGATAGATTTAGGGTTTAGGGTAGTGCAGTAGTGTTTGTGTTGTAAGGGGTCATGCTGGGGTAGTGTGTTAGGGCTTAGGGTAGTGCAGTGGTGTTTGCGTAGTGTAGGGGGTCATTCTGGGGCTTGATTTAGGGTTTAGGGTAGTGCAGTGGTGTTTGTGTAGTGTAGGGGGTTGTGCTGGGGTAGTGTTTTAGGGATTAAGGTAGTGCAGTGGTGATTGTGTTATATAGGGGGTCATGCTAGGGGTAGTGTTTTAGGGTTTAGGGTAGTGCAGTGGTGTTTGGGTAGTGCAGGGAGTTGTGCTGGGGGTAGTGTTTTAGGGTTTAGGGTAGTGCAGTGGTGTTTGTGTAGTGTAGGGGGTCATGCGGGGGGTAGTGTTTTAGGGTTTAGGGTAGTGCAGTAGTGTTTGTGTAGTGTAGGGGGTCATGTTTTAGGGTTTAGGGGAGTGCAGTGGTGTTTAGGCAGTGTAGGGGTCATGCTAGGGGTGGTGTTTTTGGGTTTAGTGTAGTACAGTTGTGTTTGACTAGTGCAGGGGGTCGTTCTGGGGGTAGTTATTTTAGGGTTTCGGGTAGTGCAGTGGTGTTTGTGTAGTGCAGGGAGTTGTGCTGGGGTAGTGTTTTAGGATTTAGGGTAGTGCAGTGGTGTTTGTGTAGTGTAGGGGAGTCGTGCTGGGCGTAGTGTTTTAGGGTTTAGGGTAGTGCAGTGGTGTTTGGGTAGTATTGGGGTAGTGCTGAGGTAGAGTTTTAGAGTTTAGGGCAGTGTAGTCGTGTTTGTGTAGTATACGGGGTCATGCTGCGGTAGTGTTTTATGGATTAGGGTAGTGCAGTGGTGTTTGTGTAGTGTAGGGAGTCATGTTTTAGGGTTTAGGGTAGTGAAGTGGTGTTTGCATAGTGTAGGGGGTCTCGCTGGGTTTAGTGTTTTAGGGTTTAGGGTAGTGCAGTGGTGTTTGTGAAGTGAAGGGGTCGTGCTGGGGTAGTGTTTTAGGGTTTAGGGTAGTGCAGTGGTGTTTGTTTATAGTAGGGGGTTGTGCTGGGGGTAGATATAGGGTTTGAGGTAGTGCAGTGGTGTTTGGGTAGTGTAAGGAGTCGTGCTGGTGGTAGTGTTTTAGTGTTTAGGGTAGTGCAGTGATGTTTAGGTAATGTTGGTGGTCGTGCAGGGGTAGTGTTTAAGGGTTTAGGGTAGGGCAGTGGTGTTTGTGTAGTGTAGGGGTTCATGCTAGGGGTAGTGTTTTAGGCTTTAGTGTAATGCAGTGGTGTTTGTGTAGTGTAGGGGTTCATGCTGGGGGTAATGTTTTAGGGCTTAGGGTAATGCAGTGGTGTTTGTGTAGTATAGGGGTCGTGTTTTAGGATTTAGGGTAGTGCAGTGGTGTTTGGGTAGTATATGGGGTCATGCTGGAGGTAGTGTTTTAGGGTTTAGGTTAGTGCAATGGTGTTTGTGTAGTGTAGGGGGTTGTGCTGGGGGTAGATTTAGGGTTTAGGGTAGTACAGTGGTGTTTGGGTAGTGTGGGGAGTCATGCTGGTGGTAGTGTTTTAGGGTTTAGGATAGTACAGTTATGATTCGGTAGTGTAAGGTGTTGTGCTGGGGGTAGTGTTTTAGGGTTTAGTGTAGTGCAGTGGTGCTTGTGTACTGTAGGGGGTCGTGCTGGGGGTAGTGTTTTAAGGTTAAGTATAGTGCAGTGGTTTTTGGGTTGTGTAGGGGTTCATGCTGGGGGTAGTGCTTTAGGGTTTAGGGTAGTGCAGTGGTGTTTGGGTAGTGTAGGGGGTCATGCTGGGGGTTGATTTAAGGTTTACGGTAGTGCAGTGGTGTTTGTGTTGTTAGGGGGTCATGCTGGGGGTAGTGTTTTAGGGTTTAGGGTAATGTAGTGGTGTTTGTGTAGTATAGGGGGTCATGCTGTGGGTAGTGTTTTAGGGTTTAGTGTAATGTAGTGGTATTGTGTAGTGTAGGGGGTCATGTTTTGGGGTATATGGTAGTGCAGTGGTGTTTGTGTAGTGTGGGAGGTCATGCTGGGTGTAGATGTAGTGTTTAGTGTAGTGCAGTGGTGTTTGGGTAGTGTTGGGAGTCATGCTGGTGGTTATATTTTAGGGTTTAGGGTAGTGCAGTAGTGTTTGTATAGTGTAGGGAGTTGTGCTGGGGCTAATGTTTTAGGGTTTAGGGTAGCGCAGTGGTGTTTGAGTAGTATAGGGGGTCATGCTGTGGGGGTAGTGATTCAGTGTTTAGGGTTCTGCAGTGGTGTTTGGGTAGTGTTGGGGGTAGTGCTGGGGTAGTGTTTTAGGGTTTAGGATAGTGCAGTGGTGTTTGTGTAGTATAGGGAGTCGTGCTGGGGGTAGTGATCTAGTGTTTAAGGCAGTGCAGTGGTGTTTGTGAAGTGAAGGGGTCGTGCTGGGGTAGTGTTTTAGGGTTTAGGGTAGCGCAGTGGTGTTTGTCTAGTGTAGGGGGTTGTGCTGGGGGTAGATTTAGGGTTTAAGGTAGTGCAGTGGTGTTTGTGTAGTGTAGGGAGTCGTGCTGGTGGTAGTGTTTTAGTGTTTAGGGTAGTGCAGTGATGTTTGGGTAGTGTCGGGGGTCATGCCAGGGGTAGTGTTTAAGGGTTTAGGGTAGTGCAGTGGTGTTTGTGTAGTGTAGGGGTTCATGCTAGGGGTAGTGTTTTAGGGTTTAGTGTAATGCAGTGTTGTTTGTGTAGTGTAGGGGGTCATGCTGGGGGTAGTGTTTTAGGGCTTAGGGTAATGCAGTGGTGTTTGCGCAGTATAGGGGGTCGTGTTTTAGGATTTAGGGTAGTGCAGTGGTGTTTGGGTAGTGTATGGGGTCGAGCTGGAAGTAGTGTTTTGGGGTTTAGGGTAGTGCAGTTGTGTTTGGGTAGTGAAGGGGTCTTGCTGAGCATAGTGTTTTGAAGTTTAGTGTAGTACAATGGTGTTTGTGTAGTGTAGGGGGTCATGCGGGGGGTAGTGTTTTAGGGTTTAGTGTTGTGCAGTGGTGTTTGTGTAGTGTAGGGGGTCGTGCTGGGGGTAGTATTTTAGGGTTTAGGGTAGTACAGTGGTGTTCGTGTAGTGTAGGGGATCGTGGTGCGGAATTGTTTTAGGGTTTAGGGTAGTGCAGTAGTGTTTGGGTAGTGTAGGTTTAGTGCTGGGGTAGTGTTTTAGGGTTTAGGGAAGTGCAGTGGTGTTTGTGTAGTGTAGGGAGTCGTGCTGGGGTAGTGTTTTAGGGTTTAGGGTAGTGCAGTGGAGTTTGGGTAGTGTAGGGGCCCATGCCGGGGGTAGATTTTGGTTTTAGGGTAGTGCAGTGGTGTTTGTGTTGTGAGGCGGGCGTGCTGGGGTTAGTGTTTTAGGGTTTAGGGTAATGCAGTGGTGTTTGCGCAGTGTAGGGGGTCGTGTTTTAGGATTTAAGGTAGTGCAGTGGTGTTTGGGTAGTGTATGGGGTCGTGCTGGAGGTAGTGTTTTGGGGTTTAGGGTAGTGCAGTTGTGTTTGGGTAGTGAAGGGGTTGTGCTGGGCATAGTGTTTTAAGGTTTAGTGTAGTACAATGGTGTTTGTGTAGTGTAGGGGGTCATGCTGGGGGTAGTGTTTTAGGGTTTAGGGTAGTGCAGTGGTGTTTGTGTAGTGTAGGGGGTCTTGCTGTGGGTAGTGTTTTAGGGTTGAGGGTAGTGCAGTGGTGTTTGGGTAGTGTAGGGGTCGTGCAGGGGGTAGTGTTTTAGGGTTTAGTGTTGTGCAGTGGTGTTTGTGTAGTATAGGGGGTCGTGCTGGGGGTAGTATTTTAGGGTTTAGGGTAGTACAGTGGTGTTCGTGTAGTGTAGGGGATCGTGGTGCGGAATTGTTTTAGGGTTTAGGGTAGTGCAGTGGTGTTTGGGTAGTGTAGGTTTAGTGCTGGGGTAGTGTTTTAGGGTTTAGGGAAGTGCAGTGGTGTTTGTGTAGTGTAGGGAGTCGTGCTGGGGTAGTGTTTTAGGGTTTAGGGTAGTGCAGTGGAGTTTGGGTAGTGTAGGGGGCCATGCCAGGGGTAGATTTTGGTTTTAGGGTAGTGCAGTGGTGTTTGTGTTGTGAGGCGGTCGTGCTGGGGTTAGTGTTTTAGGGTTTAGGGTAGTGCAACGTGGTTTGTGTAGTGTAGGGGGTAGTGTTTTAGGGTTAAGGGTAGTGCAGTGGTGTTTGTGTAGTGTAGGGGGTCATACTGTGGGTTGTGTTTTAGGGTTTAGGGTAGTGCAGTGGTATTGTGTAGTGTAGGGGGTCATGTTTTAGGGTATGGGGTATTGCAGTAGTGTTTGGGTAGTATAGGCGGTCACGCTGGGGGTAGTGTTTTTGGGTTTAGGGTAGTGCAGTGGTGTTTGTGTAGTATAGGGAGTCATGCTGGCGGTAGTTTTTTAGGGTGTAGGGTAGTGGAGTGGTGTTTGTGTAGTGTAGGGGGCGTGCTGGGGTAGTGTTTTAGGGTTTAGGGTAGTGCAGTGGTGTTTGTGTAGTGTAGGGGGTCGTACTGGGGTAGATTTAGGATAGTGCAGTGGTGTTTGGGTAGTGTAGGGGTTCGTGGTGGGGGTAGGGTTTTAGGGTTTAGGGCAGTGTAATGGTGTTTGGGTAGTGTAGGGGGATCGTGCTTGTGGAAGTGTTTTAGGGTTTAGGGTAGTGAAGTGGTGTTTGTGTAGTATAAGGGTTATGCTGGGGGTAGATTTAGGGTAGTGCAGTGGTGTTTGTGTAGTGTAGGGGTTCATGCTGGGGGTGGTGTTTTAGGGTTTAGGGTAGTGCAGTGGTGTTTGGGTAGTGTAGGGGGTCATGCTGGGGGTAGTGTTTTAGGGTATAGGGTAATGCAGTGGTGTTTGTGTAGTATAGGGGGTCGTGCTGGGGGTAGTGTTTTAGTGTTTATGTTAGTGCAGTGGTGTTTGAATAGATCAACAACAATAGATCTCGCCGAGGGGCAGCGCATGCGCTGCGTCACTAGGCGAGACCTAAATTCATTGCACCAAGATGGCTGCCTACACTTCCAGGATTGAAGTGTTGTCAGCCAATTAGAGCCAAGCTCGTGCTTGTGTAGTTAGCTCCCGCCCAGAAATGTAAACAAATTTTTCCTTTAATATCTCAAAATCTACAGAACGGATTTACACCATTTAAAAAAAAGGTCTCTTTCTGAGACAAGGTCTTCCTTTTTGCCAAATTTGGTGTAATTCCATTCAGCAGTTCGAGCTGTAGCCGTGTCTAAAGTTTCCTATAGGAATTAACATGGAGAAAACACGTTTTGGGACCCCCCTTTTTTGTCTTCCCCTGCTTGGCGGATCACCCCGAAACTTTCAGAATAGGAGCTAACCTGAACACCCCACAAGTTTTTTAAATTTTATGAAGATTCGTCATCCGGCCCAAAGTTATTGGGAAAACAAAAAATGCTTTTCCTAGGGAAACTAGGTCCTAATTATAACTATCTACTGGTGACTGCCAGTAGATAATATATATATATATATTACCTACTGGCAACTGCCAGTAGGTAGTTATAGTGAGGACCTATTTTCCATAGGAAATCTGCAACATTCTATTCCCAATAACTTTGGCGCTGGTTGACGAATCTTCACGAAATTTTCAAAACTTTTGGCCAGCTCCAATCCGCTCCTTTCCTGAAAGTCTCAGGTCGATTCATAAAGTGGGGGCCGAGAAAAAAGGGGGGTCCCAAAACATGTTTTCCCCATGCAATTTTCCATAGGAACCTTTAGTCGCAGCTACAGCCCGAACGGAATTACAACAAATTTGACAAAAAGGTAGCCCTTGGTTCAGAGTCGTGCCTTTTGGCTAAATGGTGTAAATCCGTTCAGTAGTTCCTGAGAAAATCAAAAGTAAAATCACATCTATATCTATGAGCGTGGTGGATCTGCGCACCATGAGCGCACCCTGCTGTTCATTGGCTGTCAACTTGCTGTCAATACTCCAAACCAGGAAGTGTTGGCAGCCATTTTGTGCCTCGGTAGAAAGAAATCCGTGAAAAAAGTGCACAAAACACAAAAAGGGGGCAGGGTAGAAACACCCTGACCCCCTAGGCCTGCTTAGGGGGTCCCACAAGGACCCCCTGGGCCCCAAAATTATTATTATTTTTTCAAATGGGAAGATGCACTCAGGGTGCGCGGATCCTGTCGATTTAAAAAACAAATGAAGCGCAGGCTCCAGCGTTACATTGGTAATTAGCCCCTGGGGGGCCAAGTCCCGGGGGCAATATTATTATGTGAATGTAGGGCCCAGAGGGGCCCCCCAGCCCCAGGGACCGCCACCCCCGGGGCTTCAATATTCATGAGTGGGGGGGCTCAAAGGCCCCCCCAAGCCCCGGGGACTGCCACCCCCGGGGCTTCCTTAGAATA
Organism: Triturus cristatus; assembly: GCF_964204655.1. Taxonomy (NCBI): domain Eukaryota; kingdom Metazoa; phylum Chordata; class Amphibia; order Caudata; family Salamandridae; genus Triturus; species Triturus cristatus. The sequence continues at coordinate 873,026,717 of NC_140579.1, read as the reverse complement.
TTTGTGGGGGGCCCGCAGCCCCGGGGACCACCACCCCCACTGCTTTTCACGCGCAAGCTTGTGAGCGGTGGGTAAAGTAATACGTATGTGTCACGTATGCGCTTGGAGTCGCGTACCGGTCGCATAGCGATCACGCACAAAAATAAGCACCCATTGCACATCCTACGCGGATCCTACACAACAATCGTAAAATGGCAGCTAGGTTCCGCGCAGTGATCGAGAAAGGTGCGCTGTGGGGGCGCAACTCCCTCCCAAATTTTTTTTTTTTAAAACCTATAATGAAAATAATATAAATATATTACAAAAATATATAAAACAAAAAAAATGAGTTTCAATATTTAAAAAAAAAAATTCCATTGATATTAAAAATATATAATGTAATTTTAAAAATAAAATATGTAAAAATTAATTGTTAAAAATATGTAGAAAATCAGTATCAAAAAAATAAATATAACTATTATTACATTTAAAAATTGTCATTTAAGAAATCTTTGAAATTCACTGAAAAAATCATAGGTTTCAGACATGGTATAGTTAGCAATTAGCATTTAAAAAACCTTTGAAATTCACAGAAAAAACCATAGTTTTCAGACATGTTATAGTTAGGAATTAGCATTTAAAAAACCTTAGAAATTCACTGAAAAAACCATAGGTTTCAGGGGTATTATAGTTAGCTGGACATTTCACTCGTACAAAAGCATTGAAATTCCTTCGTTATAGTTAGTTCTACTAACTATAACTCCCGCGCCCGCAATCCACTGCTGATGATGCCACATATTACATCATTCATGACATGGTCAGTGACATCACTGATAACATCACTGATGACATCTCAAATGACATCACAGATGACATCACTGATGACATCATCCACGTGACAATCTGATACACCTCATCATACACTAGTATAACCTTTCATCACTCATTATAAAATATACCATTGACACACCAATATAAGTTTCTAAAAACCCACTCAGTGATTCCTAGATCTACACACACATCTAAACACTTACCTATAGATTCACTCATACATTCTGACAAAGATCAATAGAACACTATCAAATATACTTATACACCTACATCAACATTACACACCAGCATACATCCTATTCACATATGCCGTCGTCCTACTCACTTATGCAAACAATTGATCATTGTTAGAAATGGGATTTCTGGTTGGCTAGGGCTTGCGACAAAGCCAGGCAGAAACCACCACTCTAGTCAGGGCTGGGGAGTTACACGCCAAAGATAACCCCTGCTCACCCCCTTGGTAGCTTGGCACGAGCAGTCAGGCTTATCCCGGAGGCAACGTGTAAAGCGTTTGCGCGCTCACCCAGCAACAACACCCAAGGCCCACCACAAAAGAAACTCCACACAAGGTTATAAATAAAAATAGCCTTTGTATTATACCAAACATATTAGATAATAAATACACACTTTACAATGTGCCACTGGCACGGGCAGAATTTACAGGGGAATCATCTACATGGGACAGGGCCTCATGAACCACTGTCAGGAATAAGCACTTTTAGAACTATCACTTTGTAGGAATAACACTTTAGAACATAGCACATCTAATCACTGTAGCACCAATTATAAAATGTAGCGCACAACCAGTAACCACTGGTAAAAGGTAAGTACCACGTAAGTACCACCTACGCAACCCTAACCACCTTAGGAAAATATTACGCAGGGAACCATGAACTCACTAGTATCACTATACTAGGTAACACAACCTCCTAGGTATAAAAATACATCTAGAGGTGAAAACAGCATAAAGGCAGGGCACATTGCGCAAAAGTATACATGTTAAAATAACCATGCACCCTAGGGGAGGGCACAACACAGGAAAACTGTCCCCAGGCCAACTTGGCCTTTCAGGGGCTCAAACGCCCTTTGTCCACAGAGTCAGGGCGGGACTGCGCAGGCTGCGCGAGCCAAAGCGCGAAGGGGCACAACCTAAACGGTGCAGCTGCCCACTAAGTGCTGGGCAGCTGGGAAAATGAGCCGGGCACCACTGTGCCTTTCAAAACATATATGTCACACGTGGGAGTCTCTCAGGGCTCTAAAACAAATATGCCCCAGTCACGTTGGAGCCTGTCTCTGGGCTCTTGAAGAATAAGGCCCCCAAAACAGCGTGGGAGCCTCGTGGGCTCTAGAACACGAAGATGCCCCCAAGATAACGTTGGAGCGGCCCGCTGCCTTCCGGGGCCACTTTTATCACAAAAAAGGATTGCCCCCGTATGTTGGAGCGCACTGGCGCCCTAAACAACCAATGCTGCCTACGTTGGAGCCCTCCAGACTCTTCAAACAATGTGCCCCTTTGGAGCCTTCTAGGCTCTTTAAACAATGTGCCCCGTTGGAGCCTTCTAGGCTCTTTAGCAAATCTGCCCCCGCGTTGGAGCACCCTCGCGCTCTTAAACAACAATGCGGTCCCGTCGTTGGAGCCTTCTCGGGGCTCTATGAACAATTGTGCCCGTTTAAGCGTCGGCGTCCCGCTCGGGGGACTCAGCAAGATATCAGGCCCTTGCGTTGGAGCGGCCCCCCCACCCTCACTCACCGGGGCTTGGCAGGACTCCTCTCCTGGGACTTCTCGGGGCTCCTCCTGATGCCGCGGACTCTGCAGCCACACGCGGGGCTCTCACCGGCGCGGAAGCCCCGCCAGCCACTGCGGCACTCCTCGCTCCTTCGAGCGCCGTCCAGCGCGGGTTGGGCTCCCGCCTGGACTCTTCTTCCTGACGGTCCTTTGTGGTTTTCGCTACCGGCACCAGTATGGGGTAGGCTCCCGTTTAACTTTACAATGAGTCCCTGGCGGGGTGGGCACCTGCTAGGGGTATTCAGATGATGGCGGGGTGGGCACCCGCTTTTACGACAAAGTTACTCCTTGAGGCGGCAATCAATAAGCGGGGTGGGCTCCCGCCAACGGGTGCCACAATGCGGGGTGGGCACCCGCTTTACCACACGGCAGAAAGCGGGGGAATCCCTACATCGGGGTTCCCTCGCTATTTATTGCAGCTCAGCGCTGCTGGCCACAACCAAGGCGCTCTTCAGAAAAAGCACTTCTCCAAACAAGGCAAGGTCCAGGAAAAGACTTCAGAAGCAGGGGGGCAAAGACTGGGCCCAGGGGCCAGCTCACAGGGCCCTCCAGCAGGGAGGCAGTCCCCAGTGGCGGTCTCTCCTGGCGCCCAGCAGCAGCAGGCCCCCCTCCAGTTAGGATCAGAAGAGAGAACATTTTACATGGGGTCACAGCCCCTTCTTATACACAGGTTTCCTTTGTCTCAAGGTGCAGGGAAGGGGCGAACCAGTTACAACTGGTTCCTGAGCACTTTGTTTTGCTCAGCCCCTCTCCCTATTCACAGAACAGGCCAGGGTCATCAGTCGCACCACAGGGGGCGGATCCAGCATTGTGTGGGGAAAGCCCAGCCCTATTCAGGTCCCAGGTGTACTCCTCCCACCCATCTGGCTGCTGATCTCCCCATTCACCACTGGGTGACTCCTCCTGACTCTGGGGATTCCCTAGCCCATCACATGACCTCAGCCAGCCAATCGCCAGACAAGGCACTTATCTCACACTGCACACGGAAATGCCAACTTCTAGAAGTGGCACTTCCACACTAGGTACATTGATGCCGCACACATCATCGCGCAGCATTTCATCACACAAGTCCGCACATACCAAACTCGCACCTGCACTCCCCATGCATCAGGAACTACCAGGGACACATACATTCCCCAATGCATTCCTATGGGAGGGCAGGCCAACCTCACTACACGCACGCACTTTACCCTGGGACACAGTGGTAAAGTGCGCAGAAGCCAATAATCACTAACACCAGGTCACAATAAAAAGCAAAAAGTTTAGGGGTGAACCTGCCAGAAGGGCCAAGTCCAACACAACCCCCTTCCAGCCAAAACGCAGGGTAGACCAATCACCACTGTGATGGTCTTCCCTGCTTGGGGCGATAAAACACAGACGCAGGCCCGCAACGGCAGGGACACTCTCTGGTTTTACGCCACTCTGAACCCACGTGGTTCCCTCTGAAAAAACTCGGCGGACCAACTGGGCTACCCCACTGGCACTCCTCAGCTGTCCGCGGCCAGGACCAGGCCCTACGCCATCCAGGTGCCACTGGTCCATGCCTAACCACAGAGTGGGGGGTAGTAACCCCTGGCACATAGCAACCATTCTCCACTCTACCCCTCATCAGGGCAGTTCTAAACTGCCACTGATCCTCCAGCCCAGGGTCTGTACCCTCAAGCTGATCAACAGTCACGGGCGAGGCTCTCCTCCCCCTACCTCTTCTTCTAGGCTTCCGTCCTCTCTTCCTCTGAGAGGCACCCTCATAACTCAACTTTCCCACCAGCTCAGGACCTCTCCCTGAGAACTGGTCTCCCAACCCAGGGTTTAACCCCTCAGGTTGCACCGGGGTCAGATGCGAGGACTCCCTCCCTCTGCACCCCCTTCCAGAGTCCGGCACCCTCCCAACTGGAGTGGTGCCCCTAACAGCTACATCGGTCAGGACACTGCTTACAGTCGTCCTTCCCTCCAGGTCAGGCTGATCCTGAACCTGGCCTCCCAACCAGGGGCCTAAACCCCTTGGCTGAGTACTTGCCTGGCACTCCAGGACTTCTGGGGACTTACACACCATCCCCCCGAGAGTAACATATGCCTCATATGTTGTGTGACAGTCTGCCTGGCGCAGATCTCCCGTCCCCTGTCCACCTGACAGTGCGTGAAGATCCCCCAGGACAGACGTGTTGTCACCATGGTCACCTCTAGGAGACTCAGCCCTCCCAGCTGATCCCTGACCCACTGGCTCCTCCACCGGGGAACACAGCCCCATGTCACTCCTCTCGCTGGACTTCTGTACCCTCCCTACTGGAGCGGCACTACCAGACATCAGAACCACTGGAGCTCTACTTACAGATGCTCCAGGTTCTCCATACGGTAGGTGATCCTCCTCAAATGGACTAACAGGACTGCCTAGGAACCCAACCTGGTGTTCCCTGAAGAAACCATCCAGGCTCTGAGACTGGGTTTCGGGCACCTGGGGACACTCAGTAACCCACTCATTCCTACTCCACTGAGACAGGACGTGAGCCCCTACACCCCTCTCACTACTCTGGGAACTAGCTGGGCTACTCTGAGCCTCTTCCTCCATACTGGACGGGAATATACCTGAGCCACTACTGTTGGAAGTACTCTCCCATACCTCATCAGAACCTTGGGCACTTTCCCAGCGGTCTGCTTCCTCTGCACGGTCCCAAGGACAAAGGGAGTCATACCTCACCAGGTGTTGGCGCAACCCGGAATAACAACTACTGAGCATCTGCTCTCTGATAACCAGATCATACAGCGCGTACTGACCACGTTCCGGGTTAACCTTTATCCAATCATCCAGTGCATCATTACGTTCATCCACAAAATCCTCCCAAGACCGGTGAGACAGTTTCCCACTGTCCCTGAACTTCAACCTGTACTCCTCCTCTGGGGAACAAGGTACCATACTTTGGGAACTGGAAATGGGACGCCCTGCACTGGACTCTATATCGCTGCCTCCACTGGACTCCACCCTCCCTGGGGAATCCAGAAACCTACCACTGCGTTCAGGGGACAATCTACCCTCCAGAGCTAATGTTTCCTTGGCGAAGGCCCTCTCAGCCTTCGCCATCTGCTTCTGAGCTAAGACCCTCTCGGTCTCAAACTTTTTCTCCTCCACATTCAGCTGCGCTATCTCCTTGGCATGCTCTAACCTGATCTTCTCCAAAGCCAGCTGATGCTCCCTTTCTTCCCTCCTTTCTACCCACTCCTCTGGGGGCAGGGAAAGGGATGGGGCGCTGCTCCTGACACTGGACCCAGCAAGGGACTCCCTATCCATGGGGTCTTCACTATCTACTGGCGTCCCTGTCCTGTCACTTTCTTTCTCCTCTTCAGACTCCTCAGGGCTCCCCTCAGACCCACCACCCTCCTAGCGTGTGGCCTGGGCCCTCTCCTCCTTACTGCGCTCACGTTCCCATTCATCCTTTTGCCATAGGATCAGGTTGTCCCTCAGTTTGGACTGGGTGTCTGACTCACCCACCTCTATGTCTCTCTCTTCACAGAATCTGACCAACTCTAACATACTGTATCTAAACAGACCACAGAAATTAAAAGCAGGCTCCATTTTGGCGGACGTTCAAGAAAAGTTCAACACAAGGAACCTAGGTGTCTGAGCTAAAACAGGAGTACACAATTCACAAAGGACACCTTTAGGAGAAGAAATAATGGAACTCAAAACAATAATCCCCAAATACGTGATTATCTAAAATGCAGAGTTTTGTAGTGCAACCAGTTGCTGCTGCGGTACAGCGCAAATACAAGTCCTATCCCACCGCTGCCACCAATGTTATAAATGGGATTTCTGGTTGGCTAGGGCTTGCGACAAAGCCAGGCAGAAACCACCACTCTAGTCAGGGCTGGGGAGTTACATGCCAAAGATAACCCCTGCTCACCCCCTTGGTAGCTTGGCACGAGCAGTCAGGCTTATCCCAGAGGCAATGTGTAAAGCGTTTGCGCGCGCACCCAGCAACAACACTAAAGGCCCACCGCAAAAGAAACTCCACACAAGGTTATATATAAAAATAGCCTTTGTATTATACCATAACACATTAGATAATAAATACACACTTTACAATGTGCCACTGGCACGGGCAGAATTTACAGGGGAATTATCTACATGGGACAGGGCCTCATGGACCACTGTCAGGAATAAGCACTTTTAGAACTAGCACTTTGTAGGAATAACACTTTAGAACATAGCACATATAATCACTGTAGCACCAATTATAAAATGTAGCGCACAACCAGTAACCACTGGTAACAGGTAAGTACCACCTACGCAACCCTAACCACCTTAGGAAAATATTACGCAGGGAACCATGAACTCACTAGTATCACTATACTAGGTAACACAACCTCCTAGGTATAAAAATACATCTAGAGGTGAAAACAGCATAAAGGCAGGGCACATTGCGCAAAAGTATACATGTTAAAATAACCATGCACCCTAGGGGAGGGCAAAACACAGGAACACTGTCCCCAGGCCAACTTGGCCTTTCAGGGGCTCAAACGCCCTTTGTCCACAGAGTCAGGGCGGGACTGCGCCTGCTGCGCAAGCCAAAGCGCGAAGGGGCACAACCTAAACGGTGCAGCTGCCCACTAAGTGCTGGGCAGCTGGGAAAATGAGCCGGGGCACCACTGTGCCTTTCAAAACATGTATGTCACACGTGGGAGCCTCTCAGGGCTCTAAAACAAATATTCCCCAGTCACGTTGGAGCCTGTCTCTGGGCTCTTAAGGAATAAGGCCCCCAAAACAGCGTGGGAGCCTCGTGGGCTCTAGAACACGAAGATGCCCCCAAGATAACGTTGGAGCGGCCCGCTGCCTTCCGGGGCTGCTCTTATCACAAAAAAGGATTGCCCCCATATGTTGGAGTGCACTAGCGCCCTAAACAACCAATGCTGCCTACGTTGGAGCCCTCTAGGCTCTTCAAACAATGTGCCCCGTTGTAGCCTTCTGGGCTCTTTAAACAATGTGTCCCGTTGGAGCCTTCTAGGCTCTTTAGCAAATCTACCCCCGCGTTGGAGCGCCCTCGCGCTCTTAAATAACAATGCGGTCCCGTCGTTGGAGCCTTCTCGGGGCTCTATGAACAATTGTGCCCGTTTAAGCGTCGGCCTCCCGCTCGGGGGACTCAGCAAGATATCAGGCCCTAGCGTTGGAGCGGCCCCCCCCCTCACTCACCAGGGCTCGGCAGGACTCCTCTCCTGGGACTTCTCGGGCTCCTCCTGATGCCGCGGACTCTGCAGCCACACGCGGGGCTCTCACCGGCGCGGAAGCCCCGCCAGCCACTGCGGCACTCCTCGCTCCTTCGAGCGCCGTCCAGCGCGGGGTGGGCTCCCGCCTGGACTCTTCCTCCGGGTCAGGCCCCGCCCACGACCAGGGCTTCCCGGACTGCTTCCGGGTCACCGCGGGCAGCGCGGCGGCCCTGACGGTCCTTTGTGGTTTTTGCTACCGACACCAGTACGGGGAAGGCTCCCGTTTAACTTTACAATGAGTCCCTGGCGGGGTGGGCACCCGCTAGGGGTATTCAGATGGTGGCGGGGTGGGCACCCGCTTTTACGACAAAGTTACTACTTGAGGCGGCAATCCCGCGGGGTAGGCACCCGTAGTTTAAATACAGAAATAAGCAGGGTGGACACCCGCCAACGGGCGCCACAATGCGGGGTGGGCACCCGCTTTACAACACAGCAGAAAGCGGGGGAATCCCTACGTCGGGGTTCCCTCGCTAATTATTGCAGCTCAGCGCTGCTGGCCACAACCAAGGCGCTCTTCAGAAAAAGCACTTCTCCAAACAAGGCAATGTCCAGGAAAAGTCTTCAGAAGCAGGGGGGCAAAGACTGGGCCCAGGGGCCAGCTCACAGGGCCCTTCAGCAGGGAGGCAGTCCCCAGTGGCGGTCTCTCCTGGCGCCCAGCAGCAGCAGGCCCCCCTCCAGTTAGGATCAGAAGAGAGAACATTTTACATGGGGTCACAGCCCCTTCTTATACACAGGTTTCCTTTGTCTCAAGGTGCAGGGAAGGGGCGAACCAGTTACAACTGGTTCCTGAGCACTTTGTTTTGCTCAGCCCCTCTCCCTATTCACAGAACAGGCCAGGGTCATCAGTCGCACCACAGGGGGCGGAGCCAGCATTGTGTGGGGAAAGCCCAGCCCTATTCAGGTCCCAGGTGTACTCCTCCCACCCATCTGGCTGCTGATCTCCCCATTCACCACTGGGTGACTCCTCCTGACTCTGGGGATTCCCTAGCCCATCACATGACCTCAGCCAGCCAATCGCCAGACAAGGCACTTATCTCACACTGCACACGGAAATGCCAACTTCTAGAAGTGGCACTTCCACACTAGGTACATTGACGCCGCACACATCATCGTGCAGCATTTCATCACACGAGTCCGCACATACCAAACTCGTATCTGCACTCCCCACGCATCAGGAACTACCAGGGACACATACATTCCCCCATGCATTCCTATGGAAGGGCAGGCCAACCTCAGTACACGCACGCACTTTACCCTGGGACACAGTGGTAAAGTGCGCAGAAGCCAATAATCACTAACACCAGGTCACAATAAAAAGCAAAAGTTTAGGGGTGAAACTGCCAGAAGGGCCAAGTCCAACACACATACTTACATTTACTCAGCTACACACTTATACAAACACCACTTCATTTATTCATATAGATAGTAACTCATACTTAGTGTGTTATAAAATCACTATTACAAGTATACAGTTATCCATACAGTCACTCATAGAATCACTGAGTCTTATGTATACTTATTTATATACAACAACTGTCACATACACTGCCTTTTATATTTCTACTTTGTTGGACATGTAGCATTGAGAAATATATTAACTCATCGCTACACCCATAAAGACATTCACTCACCCACACAACTGTTTCCACATGCAGTCTTAACCTCATATACCTACTAAATCAACTATTTACACATCTTTGGACAGTCACACACCTCCCACCCAACCACACACACATTCACTCTCCCATAAAAATACTCACTTAACTAATAAATAACTAATATAGACTTTCACATAGCTAGTAACCAACGTATGCAGTAGTTTACACAACAGGAGACAGAGTGATACAGATATTCACACAGTTTAATCACTATCCCATATATTTAGTGAGACACTTTAAATTAGTCACTTAAACAGTCAATCACACTGCTAGTAAATCCTCCATCCAGACACTTATACTTCCACTCATTCTTCAATGCAGATTGCTATATATATAATACATATTTAAATATCGAACCAAACCACATTAACTCAATGATGTCATCAGTGATGTCATCAGTGATGTCACTGACCATGTCATGAATGATGTAATATGTAACATCATCAGCAGTGGATTGCGGGCGCGCAAGTTATAGTTAGTATAACTAACTATAACGAAGGAATTTCAATGGTTTTGTATGAGTGAAATGTCCAGCTAACTATAACACCCCTGAAACCTATGTTTTTTTCAGTGAATATATATATATATATATATATATATATATATATATATATATATATATATATCCATTTACCACTCCTGTGTGCATTCACACAGGGCGAGAGAAACGGACAACTTCATGTGCTGATTTTGCCAATGCAGCGTTTATTTTTAGTTGTCGTTGCAGTCGATCATGATGCGTTTCAGCCAACGCAGTGGCCTTGGTCACACATATATATATATATATATATACATATATATATATATATATATATATATATATATATATATATATATATATATATATATATATATATATATATATGTTATCCCATATTTATCATTCAAAAATAGTTGGTAAGGGCATTTATTTTGCTGTTATATGTTCATGACGCGTTTTGGACGCCAATCGTGGCCTTGATCATATGATATCAATATGTAGAAACTTCCATTTTGGTATGTCTACACACCCCTCATATATATATGCATGCATGTATATTAACATTTATATGATTATGTTTCTGTATATTTGAGCATATATTTATTAGAATAAAGCATCTTTTAAATACGCACTTAAATAAAAATGTGATAGTATAACTGTCATCATCCATACCAGTTAGAAAAGCTACCTAAAATATAATATTTAACTTTTACAGTGAGAGATAGCCTGTGTAGGCATTGGCATCTAGTGAAATAAGACTCAGTATTGCAAGGGATGGTGTCACGTAGACCCATGGTGACTTTTAACAAAGCAAAGTAAATGAGGAATGACCTGTTCACTACCAGTCCGGAAGTGACAAGAGGGGGAGGGTGGCTAAAAGCCAGTCCCGGCATCCACAAGTGCTTTAAATGTAAAGCATGTAGATTTGGTAGGAACGAAAGACAGGTCATATCTAAGTAGCCCATGGAAAAAAGGATGTTCACTGAATTGTAAAAGTGAATTTGTGGTCTACATCTTACAATGTACATGTCCAAAACTCTATGTGGGTAGTACGATTCACATGGTGCATGGTGCATGTTCGTATTTTGCAACACCTCAGGCCAGTAAAGAATAATGATAAAAGCTATGTGGCAACACGCCACATCAATGAGGTGCATAAAGGTAACATCAATGAATTATTATATTTTGCAATTGACCAAGTACAAAAATCAAGAAGAGGTGGGAACCGAGAAAGCAAACTCCGCCAGCTGGAGTGAAAATATATTTTATTATTCAATTCTAAGGATTAAACGCTGAAGAGGATCTGCATGTCCATCATGTAAATAGCTTATCCATTGCAGTAAGATTTAAAATTTTGATTTTAACATTAAACAGAGACATGAAGACAGACCAACAACATTTAGTAAAATACAATTGCAGTGTCACTATCAAAATACAACACTTCAGGCATTTTGGAGTCAGTTTTATGCCATTCAGGAGTTTTTTAAGAAAAGTCAACCATGAAGTAATATTTAATCTTTTAATGCAACGAATTAGGATATCAAAGGAATAAAATTAATGTCTGCATGTACTGTGAAGCACTTGCACTATAATTTGTAAATTTGCACATATGTAAAACAGGCTAATGTATTTTACATTATAGATGGTATTGAAATTGAATTTTTATCTATGAGTAGTAATGCCCTGCAAACATCTGTGTATTAGTTTATATACTGTAAAGCACTTGCACTTTATTTAAACAAATGTATCCACCTTTTTGAGTACCGTAATGTAGTTGCAGGTTAGATGATAAGAATATATGTCTAAAAGGATATATTTGGTTCAACCGCAGATACATCGGTAGATTGAAATGGAAAAACTACCTGAATTTATTGAAAACAACTAAATTGACTGAAAAGGAATGTCAAAACACACAAGGGCACTCGCACTTTACGTAATGATTGCACGATGACATGATTAACTGTTTTATTCTTATCTCGAATCTTTTTCACATTTCTTATGATTGTGGTTTTATACACTGAAGGTGTCGAAATTATTAATAGGCAATTGACAATTGTTATGATGAACCCATGCGGTGCACACTCTCTATGAGATTAATCAAGGAGTGAAGCGTAGAATACAGGGCACTTGATCTAAATGTGAAAAATTAAATATAACAAGACAAGATAATGCACTGTAATAGCTTATGTGGGTTCTAAATTGACAAAGATATTGATTTTGGTAAAAATCGTTATTTTCAATGTTCATAACAATGAGGTAATTGTGGCAATGATCAATTGGAATTAATATATAAGGAGAAAAACCTAGGATTTGATAATGTGCAACGCTCTATGTCGATATATCAGTCTGTCTTCCATGTCTACACACCCCTCATATATATATATGTATGCATGTATATTAACATTTATATGATTATGTTTCTGTATATTTGAGAATATATTTATTAGAATAAAGCATCTTTTAAATACACACTTAAATAAAAATGTGATAGTATAACTATCATCATCCATACCAGTTAGAAAAGCTATCTAAAATATAACATTTTAACTTTTACATTTTATTCTGCAAAAGGAATTTCTGAAGAAAATTTTAAATGAGGATGGTGATGAAGAAACAACATTAGCCCTAGTAGGAAACAACCCAATAAATGTAAAGGGCTTGAGGAGCCTTTGTCCAATTAACATTCAAATGAACCGTAGACAGAAGACTCAAGATGGATCATAAAACTGGCTCACTGATGATGTAAGAACATTTTTAAACCATTGTACAAAGCACTTTACTACTTACGAATAAACTGAAGCATTATGAGATTAAATTCTATTATTTTAATGGAAATATCTTTGCTTTCTAGGTGCTTAATGCACGGATTTATCAAATAGTTTCAGAGCAAAGAGATGTAATTGCATTTCATCGTTTTTTTCACTATAGTTATGTCCAACTTTAAAAAAACCTAATGAACATATAAGGGATAACATTAACCCTGCCGTACATTATAAGAATATTACAAGTCACCAAGATGTCCCATAACCATATACAGGAACAATGCCGAAGGCCAAGTTCCTTTATAAAGTTATGGAACTCTAAGGTGACTTGCAAAATACTTATCAGGTATACAAGGGGGTACATTTTCAAATAAAATACATTCTCACACCATCACCTTTCCAAAAACCACTTAAAACATTGTTGCATAGTACATTTATATGAGCGAGCATGTTTGCAAAGATGAAGGATAGAAATTAAACTTGTAGTGCAAAATGTAACACATCAAAACTCTGTTGGATATTTGTTTTTAAACAGATATTAGCAACACTTCAATACAAGTCAGATTTTTATTTTAAAATAGTGCAGTAACTTGGAAAGTGAAGAAACATGAAAAACTAGCTTTTCTCTTTCTAATAGCTGCAAAAAATATTCTGTCTGCTTGTCACTGTAAGCTTTTAACAAAACAGCAGATGAAACAAAAGCAATGGTCCTTTTGATGCTTTAAACAGCTGCTTTAATAAAGCCCCAAGACCTGTTCTGCCTTTCGTCCCAGCTTCTACCTATAGATATATGAGAGAGACAAGTAAAGAGAGACATATATAGTGTAAGCGATCCAAAAACTGGCAAAACAGATGTTATACAAAAAAGAGATGGATTGAATGCTTGAATTATTCTCAGCCACTGGTAACTACTGGAGCCACACCACAGTACATCATTATTGGTCCTCCTCGCACACTGTATCACTGGACATAAGCTATACCTGGCTGATGAGCCCCAACATGAGCAAAACAAGTCCTAGGGTTGTTGTGCTCTGGTTCAGGTAGGACCTAACAGGTCAGTTTGGTCTAGATTGTTTACATTCAAGGAGGGTCAAGACTGATTTGCATATGGCTTGGTCAATAAAAAGGTGAATGCCGTACAGAGTAATTACCATTGGCTGAGATTAATTCATGCATTTTATCCAGCAGTTTTTGTACATAAGAAGCCAGTAGAGTGTCATAGGTCAACCTATTTGTGGTTTACTTGCTGGGTCCCGAAAGTCTGATTTCTGTGTTGATATGTCTCATTTAACAATTTTTATAGCAATTGGTAACATTTTCTAATTTATTCACACCTTTTTTGTGATAATGGCATTTGATAATTGTTTACAATTAATATTCCCCAACTCAGAAGACTATATTGGTTTATTACTATAGACATAAGAAGGCCTTTTTTACTTCTGATAAAGAACAGACTTTAATGTTACCATGGTCATGATCTTAACATAATATTTTAGTTATCACACAACTACTACAAGCAGATAAGAGCAGCTCTTAAATAGACTTTGACATTTTGAATTTAGTCTTCAAACTAACCAAAGTAAAGCAGCATAGCGGAGAAAAGTTTAGTGTCATACTGTAATTATGATATACTAACTTTGATAATGTTTTATATTTCCGTCCTGAAAAATCTCAAGAGTAAAACTGAAAACAGAAGAGCAAACTACATATATATATGTGGTGAAAAGCTATGACAGTCTTCTCCAACAAGCAGCTTGTGAGCCAGTGGTGACTCTCCAGCTACTTGTAAATAGATCTCCAGTATGCAATCCAGCCTACTAAATTAGAAGCTTTTGCTTGTTTTTTTCAATAAATATATACCAGTTTTGAAAAGTGTGTATTCGAGATGAAAAGCTAATGTTTTGAGAAAAGTTTTGTGAATTTCATTTAAATTTCCAGTTGAATTTGCAATACAACCAATTATTTATTTTGGCGGCAATATACCCTTTACCCTTTAGTTTGCACATGTGCTTTTTAAATCTATATGCTATGTTATATTAAAAGGTATTAATTGAGTAATAACATGCATTCGTAGGGAGTCTTATTATTGTGGTTCCAGGGGCATTACATTATTGCTGTTATGTATTACCCATTCAGAGGCCTGACAAATTGATAAAGCCTTTTTTAGCATTACTGCTAATAACCTTGCTGATGCATTGAGGTAATCACTGCTGGCAGTCTTGAATGGTGCCGCTCGTTGCTGAAACCAGAGGATTCTGTTGCCCGTGTTGGTTGGAGTGTTGGGGGACTCGAGCCTTGCTGCCTAATCGCTGGCGGGACTGCGAGGACCACTGTGCACAGCGCGGAATTCACCGCAGCACCTGTGGCCTCTTCCCGCCAGCTCCTCCCGGAAAATCTGCACCGCCTCCTCTTAAGACTCGCGGCCCCCGCTTCGCGGGTGCCGCTCGTTGCTGAAACCAGAGGATTCTGTTGCCCGTGTTGGTTGGAGTGTTGGGGGACTCGAGCCTTGCTGCCTAATCGCTGGCGGGACTGCGAGGACCACTGTGCACAGCGCGGAATTCACCGCAGCACCTGTGGCCTCTTCCCGCCAGCTCCTCCTCCGACTCCTCCCCCTATTTAATATACTACACCCTTACGCGCTAGCGGGACGCGCGCGGGGTGAAGCTCGGGGCGAAGACCGGGCCAAGAGCGGGCCCGTTCGTGACCGGTAGTGACCGGACCGGGCTACCCCCCTTAATCCTCCTGCTGCCTGATTCCCTGTGTATCACGCGAAACCAGGAGCAAATCCCGGTTGGCTGGAGGATCACAATCTGCCGCAGGAGGTATGGAGAAGTTTCTCATTAGGGCTAACAATATTATTGACAAAGAAATTGTTACACTGGAGAAACGTTTGTCCAAGGAACTAATGTCTCTTAAACGCTCCAGTATGGGTCCTTTTGCTAATGCCAAAACTCCTGAAAGACCTACTGACTGCTTGCCTGTGGTGGATGCTCATCCTTTACTACCCGATTCTGCCCCCCAGCTTAGTATTGACTCTGTTGTTATATCTAATCCCTCCACCGTCATTGCTGATTTTAGCCATGTCTCTGATTGTGCAAATGTTTCCCTTTCCTCTGTAATTGATGGAAATTCTCCCCCTCTTTCAACTCATGGGGGAAAAGAAGGGGCTATTAAGAAACGGAAGAAACAGCATTACAAAAAAGGTAAAAATAACGGGAGGGCATCCAAAACAGCTAGAATAGACGGAGTATCGGCATTGTTGAATTCCGAAGGTGGAGGGAGTTTACCCAGTAACGATATCTCCATGGATAAAATTGCAACCATACTAAAATCTTTTATTTCTCCCTTAGAGGCCAAACTAGATAGGCTTGATTTTAGAATGTCTAATATAGAGAAATCAACCGCTTTACTTTTAGCTAACTCCCCCAAGCCTAATAGTTCTGGTCTCCCTCCTAGCATGCCTGCCCCCCAAATTACCCCTTCTACTACTGTGCCCCCAATTCCCGTTTCAATGGCCACAAGCATCCAACATGTTCCCCAAGTTCCTAGTTCTGCTAGCCTTAGCCAGAATATTCAAGTCTCCCCCCCAGGTTCGCATATCCCACCCGCACTTTTGCCTATTGATACCCAAGGGCCCCCACCTGAAGACCTCAAAACTCCAAAAATTAGACGGCCCGACCTACCACCGGAGGCCAACCGGTTCATGGTAATTCTGGCAGGAGCACCTCCATTAGACAAGGGTGAAACCGAAACCTATAGCTCCCTTAAAAACCAAGTCATAAAATGGCTTAACTGGAATCGACCATTACCGGCACACCTGCACAATGAAGTCATCATGGTGAGGAGGGTACCATGGATTGGTAAAACCCCTAAATCCATTAAGGGAGACTGTATTACTGTCAGTTTTAGAGACCCACGTACTGTGTCTTACATATGTGCGGGCGTTAATAGATCATTAGATTCCACTATCCAGACTCTCCCTGTCTCCTTTTTCTTCCCCCCACCCATTAACCCCTTGTACTATGATGTAAGCGATGAATGGACTAGGGTTGAACGTAGGGGAAGACCTTTTCGCCCAAGATACTCCAGATTGCCCCCATTTCCAACCCCGCAGAACACCTTCTGGGATTATAATCGATATAGTTGTCTCGATGGGCTAGAGGGAGTCGACTGACTATCCAGTGCTTTCACCACTGTCCCCCCCCTACCCACCGTGACTAATCCGGTCGATAGCGGGGCTACTGGGGAGGATTATATCTTACCAGTAACGGTTGGCAAAATAACCTCTGATCTATTTGATCTGACCCCCTTAACTTTTGACAAACCTACTGAAGTTTACCTTTTACCACACGATGAGGTTATTGCCGATAGCGGACGTACAATGATTACTCCCTTGGAAGAGATATCAACCCCAAGGGATCAAGGGTACTCTATGATGAGCTGGAATATAGCTGGCTGGCGACAGAGAGCTTCGGCTCTAGGGTGGAGGGAACTTATCCTTGGGTTTGATATTCTATGTTTACAAGAAACATGGTCCACTTTAGACATCCATTTTGATGGTTTTGTTTCCTATAACTGTGTTGCCAAGGAATCTGCTATGGGGAGGGCTAAAGGGGGTCTGCTTGTCCTCATATCAGTCGATCTCCCGATAACTGTAGGCTCATATTCTACTGTTGGCACACATTCACAAATCCTGGAATTACAATCTAAAAAGGGTAGGAATACTTTACTGATCAATCATTACAATAACACATTTGACCCGACCAGCACCCTGGTTGTGGACGAACTGGAAGCCTCCCTAGACAAAATCTGTAATAATTCCCACACAGTTTACGACATTATTTGGGGAGGGGATTTCAATATCAGAATGTGCCCGCACTCTCAAACTTCAGTTTGTGGGTTCGATGGGGATTCGGGGGAGTATTTAGCACATTTTCAACATACCCAATATGGGACTTCCCTTAATGGTCTTCTGTTAAAACTTGATCTAGTTATCCACCAACCAGCTCTTGATAAAGAGGGCAATATTGTTCCCACGTTTAAAGGGAGGGATACTGAGTCGGTTATTGATCATGTATTGATTTCAACCCTTTTGATGCCATTTTGCACTGTGCCAATAATTAAGGACTATTGCCTGAGTGATCATAATGCCCTAACTATGTCCACTCTTATCTGGGGCCCCAGAATTACGCATACTGGCAGGGTTGTTGACAATATTGTCCCAGATAGGCCTAATGGAACCCGGATAAAGTGGTGTACAGAAAAATCAGAAAAACTACATAGTGCAGTTGTGGCAGGTGGTTCCAGGCAGATATTTTGCTGTCTGGAAGTCAATGCCCTCTCTAAGGGTATTATAGCGGATTTTGAGGATTTAGGCACTATTATTAATAGAATTTTTACTAATAATAAGTTGATTTCTAGACGGGATAAGGTTGGCTGGTTCGACCAAGCCTGTACGTCAGCGTTAAAAACCCTGAAGCAAGCACTATCCAACCATCCTAGAGTCAGGGAAGCGATTAAAACCTTGCGGTCCAACTATAACACTGAACTCAAACGCAGGAAAAACGAACTCCGGGAACAAGCCTGGGACAATCTGGATTGTGCAGCAGCTCTCCGGGATTGTAAATTGTTCTGGAGTACGATTAATGCCCCATTCCTCCAGAAAGAAGATTTCCCAGTACTTACCGCATTAGTAAGCGAAGATAGCTGGGTCCGATATTTTTCAGGAATATTTGACCCCCCCGAGGAGTCTTATGATAAAATTTGTATGAATCCCCAGTCGACCCCGCAGACTTTGGGAATTACCATCCGAGAAGTAGTCACAGCGATTAATTCTAGTAAAGGAGGTAAAGCCCCGGGACCTGATGGGGTCCCTATAGATCTTTATAAACACGATCTGGCCCTTTGGAGCCCCCTATTGACCCAGGTCTTTAATGCTGCCAATGATTTCTCCACCCCGGCAACCTGGAGTGAATCCGTAATTATCCCGATTTATAAGAAGGGAGATAGAGGAGAGGCTAAAAATTACCGTCCCATCTCCCTTTTAGATTCCTCCCTTAAAATTATGAGTCGCGTACTACTATTACGCCTCGAGGAGTGGGCGACTAATAATAATATCCTGGCACAATCACAATATGGCTTTAGAAAGGGTTTGGGGACCATTGACCAGTGCATTAACCTCAACCTTTTAATAGGAAAATATACTAAGGCCAAATCGGGTTCCTTATTTCTTTGCTTTGCGGACCTCTCTAGTGCCTTCGACCTGGTGAACCACTCCCTGTTGTGGACAACCCTTCTCGATATGGGAGCTCCCTCAGCCATTATCCATTTCTTAGCTAGGTTGTATTCCAACCTCACTACTCAGATACGATATGGACCAGCTGGAGAGTGTACGAGAAAGATTATGGTAAAATCAGGCATTAGGCAGGGGTGCGTATTGGCCCCCTTGCTTTTCTCCCTTTTTATTAATTCTATGGAACATGAACTAAAACAGGTCCAAGCTGACGCACCACAAGCAGGTGGCCTTCCAATCCCAGTGCTGTTATATGCGGACGACACCGTTTTATTATCTAGAACCCCAATCGGCCTACAGCGGCTAATGAACTGTTTTTATGACTTTATCCAGGGTAAGAAACTTAAAATTAACAATTCTAAAACATTCATCATGGTCTGTGGCAAAAAGGTGAATCACCACAAGTCTTTCTATTTTAAAGATAACAGAATTGAGGTTGTAGATAACTTCTGTTATCTGGGCATTACTTTTAACAGTCGGGGCTCATGGACACCTGAACACATTAATATAAAAGCCAGGTTGGAGAAGGCCACACTAGGTGTCTTCCGATTTGCCTGCAAATTGGGAAGCCGACGGATCCCAGCAATGCTAAATATTTATAGACACAGATGTTCATCAATAGCACTTTATGGTTCAGGGGTATGGGGGCATGGGTGTAACAAAGACTTACAAATACTGGAAAATTTATTTTTGAAACGGCTACTTTGTTTACCCTCATCGGCATCTAATTACCTGGTCCACGAGGAATTAAGGTTGGACCATATAGCCGATCTGATTGAATTGAGACCCCTCCTGGTATGGAGGTCTATTTGGCTGAAGGACGAAACAGGCTTCACAAAGAGTATTATCCAAGATTGTCTGTCTTTGGATAATTTTAAGAATATACCATGGATAAAGTATGTGTTTACTACTTTTAGAGACATCTTTGATTTGGATGTACGCAAAGATCCCGAGATTGTAACCACTTTATCCAAAAAGGAAGTGAAAGAGGAATTTTTGAGGGTAAAATTTGTTAAACGGAAAGCAGACACAAGTAATTACTCAACTCATGCTTTCTATTCCTCCAATGTAAACGAGGGTCCTGGTTTGCCTCTCTATCTCCAAACAATCTACAGGCAATCTCACCAATTCGTCCTATCCAGACTTAGGCTTGGTATTGTCCACAACCTTGTGGCCTTTCCTATAATGAAACACTATACAACATCTGCCTGTCCATGTGATGAATTAACCAAGCAAAGTACCCTTCATTTTATGTTAATCTGCCCCCTTTACAAAGCCCTACGTATTGTTTACTTGAAACCGTTATTTAAAAAACATTCTGTGTCTTCTACCTCAAATGCCATGAAATTGTTATTTTCACTTGCTAGCCCGGATTTGTGTTTTTATATAGCAACTTTTATTCTGAAATCTGTTGCTGCAAGAAAAAGTATGGTTTTTTAGCTATTTTCCCTGGTTTTTTACTGTAGACTTTTGTATGCCCTGTAAACAACCCATGATGATATGTATTTTTCCTGTGTAATGTCACTTGTATGTTTTTATCCATGTACTTTTATGACGTTTTTTAACTGTCGAATAAAGTTTATGAACTGAACTGAATGGCATTGCCACCAATGTAAATCTTGTCTGATGTGGTCACTATTACAGCACTAAAAATAATAGAAGCTCAGGAAGATTTTCATGGAACATAAGTAGCTCCTACTACAGAAAAGGTTGTAGATACAGATTTTTGTAACTTTAAAAACACTTTATATGTGATGTAACATCTTAAAATATGACATTACTAATTACATAGCATTACTGTCTGTATAATAAATAAAATTGGCTAGACTTCTATTTCTTTATACCTGGATATTTAATTTGTTGACATTTGTTTAGTGCCTTTAAATGTCATAGATTTGGGTCAAATACAATATATGATAGGAACTAAAACTTACTCCATTACCATAGTAAATATATAAATTATGGCAGAAATCAGGACCCATATTCTTTGTTGGCCTCTTCCTGTATTGCAATTATTTCTTGAGATTGTATGATGTATTAAATTAACAGTAAACAGCATATCTCATAAGATAGTTTTGGAAAGCTCAATTAATGACATGGGATAAGGTAATCAATTGTAAATTTTACAGTTGTGTGTGTGTGCTCCCATAGGATGTGCATATTTGATTGTCTATTTAAAGTATGTGATTTCTTTGAACAGTACCATAAAGCAAAAGAAAATGTCCTTTCTTGCCACTTAATGATACTTTTATCAATACGTAGCATCACATTATAGAAACATTCCAGTTTGTTTCTTGGTGGAGAGAATTAGAAACTCTCGGAACAGTGAAGCAAAACATCTCAAGATTAAAGGTAATCAAAAATAAAAGTCTTCTTTGGGTTTTTGAACCAAATAACAAAGTCCTCTTTTGGATTTTTTTGCAATAATGCTCAAACTTCATTCTGAAGAGCTTATTTACAAAAAATTTATTGTTTTATAGTTGTTCAGTGTGTATTGTCATTTTCTAAATTAATTGATGTGTTTTAATGGTGGAATATGTTGAAAATGTTAAATTGCAGGCACGTGCGCTACAATAATCACAGTTTTGTAGGAAGCAGGTAAATAAATGCAATAGGTGGACATTCTGGAATTAATGTGAATCTCCCAAAAAATAATTTATTTGCACTCAATCATTTAGCTCATATGTGCCATTAGAGATAAGGATTAACTACTTTTGCCAATCAGTCTCATAAATGTACAACCGAAAATAAAATGGTAGACCATTTATACTCTCAAGGGAGATCAGGCCCAGCTCTCTCATGCTGCTGCACCACTCTGCTTTCTCCTCATTTTTCTGAGTGTTTTGTCTTGTTTTCCATAATTTATACTGCTTTTTCCTTCCTTTACCCCCACTTTTGCATTCTTTTTCATGGCTTTCTCCTTCATCTCACCCATTTTCGGAGTGCTTCTCCTGCTTTCCCCTCATTTTTTTTTACTGTTTTCTCTTTTTATTGTCTCTGTTTTTCTGAGTGCTTTTCCTGCTTACTCCACGAAGCAGCTAGCAATTCCAGTGCCGAGAGAACTTAAAGGGTGATTTGCTCAGCTTTATACATCCTTATCGATTGAATGATTGATTAATTAATCACAGTAACTTCATATAATTGTTGACCTGTTGAGCCTCACTGTAAGCCTCTATTCATAATAGTTCAGATATGTAAATTACATTTCTGTGTTCTTCTTAGATTCCTGCTTGGCATTGTCCTTCATCTTTTAGGAATTAATCCAGAAAAGCTCATCATTCCTGTGCATATGAAATCTTGTATATCTTTCATAATTTCTAAAAGTGGCATTATGCTGATAACAAACTTCCAAGCATATTGCAGATACAGCATCCCACAAATGTTTAACTTATGAGCAGTTAGAAAATGGGGCTTTATAAAGTCTTAGGGCCATATGTAGATAGCTAAATACCGGTCGGTAACGGCCGAAAATCGGTAATTTTCCCGTTACCGACCGGTATTTAGCCCTTTCCAATGTAGGAGGCAGGTTTTCAGGATTCGGTAATTTACCGAATCGGTATTTTAAGAAATCGGTAAAATACCGATTCGGTAAATTACCGAATCCTCAAATCCTATGTAGGGAGCACTCAAGTGAGTGCTTTTTTGTTTCAAGGATTCGTTATTTACCACCAACTACAGGTTGGTGGTAAATACGGAATACCTGTTAAAAAGCACTTTTGTGCTTTTCTAGAAATGCCATGTGGCAGACATACATGCCCTTAGGGCATGTATGTGCGCCACATGTGCACACATGCACGATTCAGGGGTGCAACAGGGTGTCAATGTGACACCCTGCCACCCTTGAATCTGCTCCCCCTATTACCGAATCGGTATTTACCGAATCGGTAATAGTCAATGTCTTCCCATTCATTCCTATGGGCCTCCAGGCCCATAGGAATGAATAGGAAGGTATTCCTTATTACCGATTCGGTTAATACCGAATCAGTAATACCGAATATTACCGAATCGGTAAAATTTACCGATTTTTTACCTACATTCTATTTACCGAATCATAAATACCGAATCGGTAAAATTCGGTATTTAAGAATCGGTAAATAGAAATTACCTACATATGGCCCTTAGTGTACTCCAGGCAAAATAAAGAAGTCAAAGATAACGCCAAATGTCTGGTCACATATACTATGCAATGTTCTGTTATGTCATGTTAAGTGTACTTTTAAACCAACATCTCTCCCAGGAGGGTATCCTGGTGCACATGAGCAAGGGGGCTCTGGCTGGTGCCTATGTGAAGATCTTCATTTTTTGTTTCTTTCTGAATTAAAATACTGAGTTGGCAGCCCTCATGTGAAGGAGATTAGGAGCCAGAACCAAGAAGGTGATGCAAGTGGCTCTGGCTCTTCAGATGTGGATACCAGTGGTGATCAGGAGGTTGGCTCAGCGGAGTTGTCTAGTGGGGGTGTGAAATGTGATGCGGATGTTGCGGTGAGTGGGTCCTAGACTGCAAAGTGTTTTGCATGTATGGGTGAGTAATTTGAATAATATGTGCATATTTGCATGGGAACATTTTTCTCCTTTATGTCTGATGGGATGTAATGTGGTCCAGTAATCATGGTGGTGAAATTGTGTTTCCCTGTGCCCATAGTAAGATTGGTATGTATCTTTTAAATTTTAACATCAGGTATCAAGTACAGGGGGAGTTAACCGGTATAGCATTTCACTATAGGGACTTTTTTTAATCTGCCTCGAGTTCTGCTACAATAGTTTCCATGAAACATGAAGAATTTCACAACAAAGAAGCTGCAAACGCCCATTGCGCCCTTTGGGCACACTCTGTGATATGGCCCCCTAATGTCTATATGACGCTTGTTTAGGTCTGTAAAGGGGCTGTAAAATATTATTTGTTTAGCATTGTTTTCTATTTTCATTTTGTAGGACATTCACAAGGACAGCATTGTTTTATTTCCTCAAGTTGTTGGAGGAAGTTCACCTGAAACTGGAAACCATTTCATTCTGTGGGTATGCTAATTTACATTTAAATTAGACACATTTTAAATCTAAAGAGTTATTGTAAAATCTGACATAAGATTAAGAAGAAAATTAAATTTCAACTCTGTACTGATAAACATCATAAGCATTGACACACCCGTTTGTTGAGAAAGTGAATTTGTGGGTGTGCAAAGTGACACACATCCAAAAGATTTGAGTCCCAATCACACTTCTAGTGTAACAAACAAAGGGGCAGATTTACAAGCCCTGTATGCCACATTTGCGCCGCCGTTGTGTCACTTTTGTGACGCAGCTGCAGTGCAAAGCCAGCGCCATGCTGCGGGGTATTTACAACGTGACACATCTAGGGAGATGCATCACGTTGTAAAGCCCTACGCCACATGTGGGCATTCCGGCGCAGGGGGGGCATTCCGGCGCAGGAACGCCTCCTAAAAGTGGCTGAGGGAAATCTACAAGATTTCACTCAGTCACTTTTACGGCCATGCTGCGTCAAAACCCTGCGCCTGCTTGAAGCAGGCGTAAGGATTGATGCAGCGTGTTAGGCATAGGGGCAACCTGAGCCTTGCTGGAGCTGCATCGTGCTTGCGATGCAACTCCAGCAATGCGTCACCTTTACGGCAGCAGATGCGTCGCGCATCTGTCTATTCTTGCCCCATGGTGCACCGCATTGTAAATGCGGCGCATCCATGGTGGCGCAAGAGGTGTCTGCCGTGATGCAAAATAACTGGCACATCCCTGCTGATATGCAGGGATGTGCCAGTTATTGTAAATCTGCCCCAAAGTTTCTATCTGCTTTTGGAACAGTGGTGCTGTAGTGCCAGTTATGAATACATACATCTTTATTGGATTGTTACAATGAGATATGTATTTTGTTTCCCTTTTGTGCATATCAGTGGACAGTTGCTTAAATGCAGGAGTGTCCAATTTGAACCAAGTCTATGCCTTGTTGAAATAATATCTTATTGATGTATTGATTACTACATTTTAGATTTTTTGTATTTAAACATCCTTTATTGATAATATGGCTTGTTAAATATATATAAATGTCCGAGCATTGGACAAGCCTTTTATTAATACGTTTTGATATATAGCAATATTTCATTTGATTTTTTACAGATTTTGAATGGTAAAACACATATAATACACATTTTTGATTCCTTGGGCAAATATAACAGTATTGATGATAATGACATGAACATCCTTTGTTAAGTATCATCAGCACACCTGTTAAATTATTATTTTATAATAATAAAAGAACAACTGTGGTATATTTATCAGACGTGTCATTCTTTTCATAACTCAGTAATGTTTTCATGCACATATGGGATCTTCAACAGTGGAAAATTGAATACCCACTACAATGGAAACAGATAAACAGTGAGAGTTGTGGTGCATTTGTCTGCACTGTAAGTTTCAATAGAAATCTATATTGATGTCTATTATTGATTTCCATGGATAACCAACAACTGTCTTTCAATTAATAGGCAGCTGATGTAGTAAGTCGTGGTATCTCAATGTCATCCAAAGAATTATCAGCGAATAACTTGCAGCACCTGAGAAGATACCTTGCTTCAAAACTCATGCTGATTCTAAGAAAACAGGTATGATAATTCCTTAATCATTTAGATGATAAATACTAGTAACATTTTTCCTAGTGAAATAATATATTTTTCATAATTAAATGGGTTAACATCATACATTCAATTATGATGTGTGTACACATATTATTTATTTCACTGATTATTGTTCAATATTGATGTGCATTTTATGTGGCGGGTGAAATTATGGACTGTCAGTTTGTGGAAAATACATGCAAAGTACATTCTTGACGTCAGTTGAATGGTGGATATGAGATCATCAACTGCCCTCAGAATTTATAAGCATACATGCTGTTGGACTGTCACTCCCTAATTAGGAGAAACTGGCGCCATGCATCAGCTGGTCATGACAATAAATTGTCATCCTATTTACCTTGGCATAATTTATCCGTCTGTTACAATACAATTGGAAAACGTTATGTAATTTTGTTTTTCAAAACATGCATTTGTTCAGCCAAATATGATAGTATTCAAATACAGTTGAATGTTTAAAGCCGTGATGTGCACATATGTCAAGTTCACCTAAGACAATTTATAAAAGTAAAATGTCAACCAAAATCTATTTTTAATCTAACTGTAGCTCTGTCGGAGTTTAATGTTGTGGATTGTATGACAATCATCAGATTGTTACATCGACAGCAGATTTAAAACAAAGTATCATACAAAAATAATGAATTCCATTACATTATGCCCAATTATCCCAGTTTTTTAGATATGTTTAGATTATTTTGTGACATGATTTATCAATTGTATGCTAGTATTTTATGTAGCTACTTCTACGTTAAATTAGCAATCAATAATGTTTTTGTTAATGTCTTACCTTAAAAATGTCATTTTCAGAAAACCAAGGAAGTTAAGTACTGCTATTTTGTTCAAACTCTAATCTTGACAGTCACACTTTCCTAAGAACGGTTCTTGAATTCTGTTGTAAATTTTTACTCAAATGTCAAAGCATTTTCTCATGCAAACATATAGCACAGATGCATTTATGTCAGCATGTTGTGTTGCCCCACCTGCAATTGGACTCACTATACTTTTTTACCTTTAAAGAGAATCATTTGTCTCGGGTGGAAAACCATTTCCATGACAAACAACTATGAGGAAGTGAAGTGCATGCTTTCCTAAGTTCAACCTAGGTGCAGAAAATACCTAACTGGTAAAAGGGTCCTTATTCACTGTGTAAATTACAGCTATACAGTAACCTCACTGAACATAAACTTTTGCAAGTATATTGTTCTTTTATAGGGCATTGAGAAGGAGACGGTAGCCTCAGTTTCCAAAGAGATTGGCCTGAACACTGAACAGTTAATGCATAAAAAAGATACTATAGGAGCAGAGCAAAGGGTTGTCAAAAAAAGAGAGACAGGAAAGAGCCTTGTTCGAGGAAGCAATGACACGGAATGCATTGCAGCAAAAGTGATGGTCTGTCTATACATGCTGATTTAAAAAGTTAAGTCAGGTCTGTTAATTATATAACTATATATTATATAAACATTAGTTTGTGACAGTGAGAAGTACTAGGGTGTCTTCAAAAATCAAAACCTGCAGCTAATACAATAATTATTTTTTACAGGAAAAGTAATGCAACTGAATCTATAGTGATCTTGTTTCATGTTATAAATAAATAGCAACTGTCCTAAGCTGGAAAATAATGAGAGCACGCTTCAATTTCTTTTTTTAGACATCGTGTTTATGTTGTTCTGAGTTTTGAGGATTGAAGATAATGTTAGTAAGTACTGTTTGCCTGGAAAAGTGATGCAAAAGATGCACATTGTATTTTAAAAGTTTAATTTTCACTGTTGAATATTTGGTCTCACAATATATTTGCATGAGCAGGTCACTATATCCCAAAGAACAAAAACAAGAATGGATAGAGTGTGAAAAGTGCAAACAGTGGTTACATTCTGATTGTGCAGATGTGCCAATAACAGAACAGTTTGTGGACACACCATTTTTTTGCAGATGCCAAAAAGAATTTCCACTTGCATTGGGCAGGTAAAATGCAGTTTGATATTGAATATATGTATTTATTTGTCCTGCCTCTTTAAAGGGAAGGTGCAAAACTATAAGCCACAGTAAACTTGGATGATAGATAAGGCAGTTTGTACTGCATATCTCCACATTTATATTTTAAGAATAATTCAAGTGATGCCTTTACTGTGCCTATTACCATTTTTGCATAGGGGAACCCATAATAAATGATTAGGTGTAGATATATCTTGCTATATAATTGAACACCACATTTATGGAAATTATGAGCAGTTGAAACTTTGGATAAGCAAATTGTCATACTTGAAATTCCCATCAGTTGAAGGCCAATAGAAAGTCACCAAGGGAGGTTAAAGAAGGAACATTCTGATACTTAGTTGAGGTTTAGAGGTAGGATGTTCTACTAAGAGAAAAAAATGCCAGAAGTCGAGGATAAAACCTGTTAGCAAGCACACTTGCTACATTTCCACAAACTTAAATGGTTGCACATATATATTATTTGAAATTCCAACAGCATTCTAGAATTACTGATAGTAACCTGTAACTGCCCTAATTTATATTGAGTATTCTTAGAATTCTTCTTAGCTTTGAAAAACGTTAGTCAAGAATTCACAGTAAACTAGTATTTATGAGATTATATTTCAAGCTTTTATCAGCAATAGAGCACAGTGTAATTAACAAGTAAAAAACTATTATGTTTAAATTTAGTCACACAGTTAGTGAAATTGTTGGTAAAAAATGCACAAGGAGAAATTCAAAAAGTATGATTCTGCTAAATGCATTTTATATAATGGTTTCTAATTGTTAAAGTAAGGTCATAAATGAAAACATTTAAAAGAGTTTTTAAGGGTCAGGCATTACTGTTTTTTATTATTCTGAATAAGTATTCCTTAAAAAGAGTCATACATAGACATTAATTACATTTAGGGGTCGATTCCAATTCCGTTTGGAAATCGAACCGACCGACACGGACCGGGAACGGAGTCCGACCGACACGTACAGGTGCCGTATGAGCCGTGTAGTACGATGCAACGCCCGTGACGTACAACCGACTCGTACGGAATACAAGCCGTACGGAAACCAGTGATTCACCTGGAAACGGGACGCGATTCGCACCGACCGACAAGCACCAGGAATGAACCCGACCGACACGTACCCACGATGTCCGACCCGCGCACTACGATGCAATGCGTGGAAAACCAGACCGACTCGCACTGAGCTCAAGCTGAATGACCAACACGCACAGGAAACAGGGACATGAAGCAATAACGATCTCTGCGACCGACGCGTATGAAACACAGAAGAAAGTCAGCATGAAAGACTCGGAGAAGTCCGTACGAACCAACATCAGCATCTGTCTCGGTCAAAAGAATGTCTCCTTCATGCCTACAAAACCCAAAGAAAAAAAACAGGACCAAACAAGCAATGACAAAGTCAATACATATGTTTAAAAAAAAAACTTGGAACAAAGACACACCCACAACTCCACCTATATAAAGGCCACAAATCACTACCATGATCCTTTGCAAATTCAAGAGATCAGCCAGTAGAGAACACCATCAGACAGCAACCACAGACACACTCACAACTCACCCATCACACAACCGTCACACCATTAGCACCTCTCCAAAAGCACTCACACATACACCCAGCAAAACTGACACTCACCCACCCTCACTTGCACCCTCACACACACATCACTCCCCACCACCACCCATCACTATGCCCCCAAAGTAGAATCCAAAGTTCACAGATAGTGAGTTAGAAGTCCTGGTAGATGAAATCCTCAGAGTAGAGCCACATTTATTTGATACATTGGTCCAAAGGACCCCCATGTCACAGAAAACAAAGATGTGGGCGAGGATTGTGGACAAGGTCAACACACAAGCACCAATGTTGCGCACAAAGGATGACATCCAGAACAGGTGGTATAATGTGCGCAGGAGGGTCAAGAAGTTCCTCGAGAAGGATCACTCCTTAAGTCAGCGCACTAGTGGTGGCCCTCCTGCCAAACCAGTATACTTCAGGTCCTGGGAGGAGAAGGTGCGGGACATCCTACTACCAGAGAGCGTCCATGGTCTATCAGACATACCAGAGCCTGGTGAGTACACAACCAATATACTCAATATTGTGTGGCAATACACACACATCACTGTCAAGGGGAAAGTGAAACCATGCACCGTTAGCAAAGCCACAGCAACCAACAGATAATCATCCCAAGATGTGTATGCTAGTCAGACAAACACAATACCTGACATCTCATAGTGACTTGTAACTGTGTCATGACATGTACCAACCTACCATCAAATAGAGCAAGGCAGTGGCACAAATCTAAATAAACACTGTTAGACATTTTGCCACCACAAACCCACTACCTCACAGTGAAGCTGAGTGACAGGAAGGAATAGTGGGTATGCTGGTGAAGTGAGTGTATCCAAAAGCATGATGGGGTGTTGCAGGGATTCTGCTCATGCACAGAACTATGCGCAGGAAACCAGGACCTCAGTGAATTGTGGTGTACCAAAAACTCACCTCAGAACCCAGAACCCCTATCTGACCAGCATCAGTGTCCCATTCGTTATCCGTATTTATCTCGGCGGTCCCAATGTTTAGACAACCCAGAACAAGCGACTTAGTGTATTCTCAGAAATGGTGGGAATCAGAAATACCTGTTCGTTATTATTCTCATATCAGTCCACAACAAGAGTAAACAGAGACACTGTAAAGTTTAAAGAGTTTATTTTATAAACCTCGTGTCCTAAGATGCAGTACATAAGCAGACAAATGATTAAAATCAAAACCATCAGCATAGTTACAATACCATAGAAGATGAAAGGAGAAATCATAATAAAATGACAGTGGAATACAGCCACCTTCCTTTCGCTAGTAAACTAATATTATTAGACTAATAAAAGGTCTCTAGGCTTGAATGGAGAACCCCATACCGTAAAGATCAGCTTAGTGGAATCACATCACAGGATCAGGTGTACTCTGCTCCAGGGAAAGCTCTTCTTCCGAATGCATGAATCAAGCAAGCAGCCTGAAATATTAAAAGCGCTCGACTCTCAGGTATTTGCAGCTGTGTGCGTGTTATGGCTAAATAGTGGGCCGATCAACCTGAACCCAAAAACATGCACCGTCTAGCGATTCAGACTGTTTCTTTACACAATGTTCAGACCAAGGTCACAGCTCACTGCTAGGGATGTGAACAACAGACAGTTCTCATGTGAAGAAAAGGCGAGCAAGCATTTCTCAAATAATAACATGTAACTGCAGTGTCGTGTGCAAAAGCAGCAAAAGTGTCAAGATGGTTTTCTAACATCTAACGCAGTTATGCTAACTTAGCAATGTACGTATATAAATTGCAGCCCTCACTACACCCCCTTTTGATCAGACCACTAACCAATAGGGGTACAATTAAGGAACGCAGAGTTCAAGTTCGATAGAATGGAACTAAGGGCACAAATTGGAAATCCATATAAGGGCAGTGAAAGTTCGAAGAGAAGAAAGAGAGAAAAAAAAACATTTAAAGGAAAAGAATATTATCGATGGATGTCGAACGAAAAGGCAAAATTTCTTCCAAAGGAATGTTGGATGACATCCAAGTTAATCCATCAATGTATAAGCACAGTAAGTAGCAACGGCTTCCAAGAGGAAATCATTGGAACGTCCGGCAAAATTATCTGCCATCCAGTTCAGCAAGGGGAATGAACACACATGTTCTTCGACAACTGGAGCCTCTAGTACCATCAGAGGACAACTGGTGTGTTCTTAAAGATAACTTCTTGCCAGGAAGTCATCTGCAGCCGTACCGATGTCCCAATTCCCTAGGACTCCATGTGCTGCTCCACAGGCCATAATCCTGACACCAGAACAGTCCAACTCATGAGCCACTAAGGGGCTCATTAGCCGATCATAATCTGGGGCGGGAGACACCGAGTTCGACAAGCACAAATCCAGAGCCCATTGGAACAGACACTCTAGGCAATGAAAGACAGGTTGTATGCATGTAAAGTAAGGAAACCGGAAGGACAATCCATAGGCTAAGCTCAAGGTTGCCAGTGGTAGTGTTCCATAGTATTCAAGCATCCGGTCACGAAGATGGAGCAGCCGAGACAGGCTGTCGTGTGACACAAATTGTGCATCCATTGCGTAGCAAGCAGACCAACAACAGCACCCCAGCCACGAGGGCAAGAATCAACAGGAGACCTCCAAAGACGCTGGAAAAAACTAGAATGAAAAAATGCCGGGATCACACCAAAAATAGTTTGGAAGGAGGTCACGAGGCCGGAGCCCACAATTTTGAAAAAATGTGCCAGGCCACTTGTTGACGAGGCATTAAAGATAGTCTGAATCAGGGCACCAAAATGAAGTGGGAGATCAGTATTCAAAAGCGCTTGAACCTCTGAGCGCGTGTTTGCTACAGAAGGACAAATGTTTCCCGGGATGAAGTCAACGCGACTTCTTTTTGAGACAATAAAGCCCTTATTCTGCTCATCTTGTTGAACTCTGCTTTCAAGGTTGGAATGGAAGGCCAGATGGATACATCGAGCCGTCCATGCGGGGGTGGGAAAAGGACGTTGTTACAGCAGACTACTCTCTGTGATACAGTCACTATGTAGGGAATTCCCACTAACATCCCACTGCAAGCTTCATTATTTAATAGCAAATAACTACCGTTAGCCAGCAGCGTAAATGACGGTGTTATGACTGGCACTGGAATCCCTTTCAGGACGCAAGCTAAATTAGGAGCGTGTACATTACATGCACCATGCAATTGAATGTGCCGACACACCACAGAGTGATCCGGAGTGGAAGTGCATTCTTCACCTTTTAAGTAAACCTCTTTACCTTCCCTCACACACTTGTACGTGAATGGGAGTGACCAAACGTCATGCAGGAAGGCAGTACCTAGTTGTTCATATCTGCCTAGCGCATAATGTTTCATGCAGGAACTGAACTTAAACAGGGGAAATGGTAGTGTGATTAACCCGTGGATAAGCCACACAGCGGAGTTTAATTCGGCAACAGAGAAAGGCAAAGGTTCTAACTTTTCAATGTGCAGCAATGAGTATGTTGCATCTTTCATGGACATGAACTGTTGTTTTGCAGTTAAATTAAAAGGAAGGAACAAAGATGAAGTATTCATGTAGTCCCAAGTGACTTTCCCAGCCTTTAACGTTTGCAATGTCCATGCAAACTGCATTATAGAACGCAATTGATTTTGACCATGATATAAAACAGACACATCATCCTGCACAATGTCAACAACAGATGAAACGATATTATCTAATGTATAAATTCTGGAAGACAGGGTGTTAATGCTATTATCTATAACAGCCAATACCTTCTCCATATTGGCTTGATCAATAGCCCGTAATCTGGATGCAGCTTCAATTTGTGATAGCTTCCAAACTTCGTTATAAACAGCATATACCCATCTTTTGGACCTGCCAACCGCAGGACCCTTAAAAAAATCATTCAAATCTATTTTGTCATGTAATTGTGCTAAATGAAGTTTAACAGATGCTAAGGTGGAATGTTGCAGCCAAGATTGGCATAACTTCCCTACTGAGTAGGTAGTTACAGTATGAGAGGATTCAAAACGGGGGTCCACACGAACTTGTGTATACCCCGGATTTAAATCCAGAAACCGATGTTGACAGGAATCTGAGCTCGATTGCCATATTAACCATCCTTCCCGATTTAATTTGGAAATATTGAAGGATGTGTTATAAATGTATGACTGCAACGCAGCAAGGGACAGATCCGTATGATTATCCCAATTAGGATAAGCACCCAGATCCGGGGTAGAGGGAGAATTTACGTTTTTTAGAAGTAGCCAATCCAAAACAGGTGGTCTGAAAAATTGACAAATTCAAAAATAACATGTGGTTCGGGATGAGGCAGGCACGATGCAAAGCTTCTGTTCCCTGTACCTGCCACGGTTTAGAACCCCAAACCAATTTAAGATCAAAAGTAGCTTTCCACATATCATAACCTCTGATTGCCAAATCATCCATAAAGGATTTGGAATATAACAATTTCGTGTGTGTCAGCCTAACTTTCGAGGCAGACTCAGCTGACACTTTAAAGTAAAAGGAGGCAGGATTTGACACACTGAAATCAGAAAAATATGTGAATTTGTTCACTAACGTGGTGGAGCTGCCCAGCCTAGGCGCTGGACAGTGTTCCCATTGCGTACAATTTACAAAATTTCTAAACGTATTGGCTTTGTGAAGGAAATGATTGCCATAATGTTGATAGAAAAACTGCTCATCATAATTAGCAGTATCTAAATACAAATCCTCAGCATCAAACGCAGCATAATATTTCAAATCATAAAACAGTGCTTCTATGGCTTGAACATCCCAATCATCTGAGCGGATGCTTTGCTTAACTACATCACCCATAGAAACACGAAATACATTTGGCACATTGATTACTTCAGTGGGACCATGAATTTGAAATTTAACAGCATCCCACGCAATCCCATCCAACACAGGTCAGGCAGTAATATTCACAAAAGTCTGGTCCCTTTTCATGATATGTGATGAGGAGTGGGGGGCCAAAGTTCCATCAATTAGTCTAATTGTAGATCTTTCTTTTAGGTAGTGTCCATTCACAAGACGGAAAAACACCACCAGAAATCCAATGGACATGAACAAAAAAATAGATATGAGCACAAGCCAAATGTAAGTCCAAGAAGGAATTAAAAAATGTCTTTTAAACCAGACAGCAAAGATTGAAACTTTTGATGGGGAATTGGAAGTCATTGAGTTAGTGTCAAAGGAGAAGCGTGACTGGTTAAGTGCGGTGGATTGTAAAACAGGAAACGGTATATCTGCAGGATAAGCATACTCAGTATCTTCAGGTAGACCACCAGCTGTTGGTGGCAACAAAGGACCAGTAACTGTATGCATCTCGATGGCAACATCAGGCAAGATGGTAGAAGCTGGAGCCAAAACAGAATTTCTCAGCATCGCAGGGCAAGAAACCTCTGGAGTCATACTAAGAAGAATCGGCCACTCGCTGTAGCTTGACATTGTCAATAGAGATGTACCTGTTATCCTTGCGACCAGGAAGTGGAGGTAAAATGACTGTTCGTGTACCCTGCACGCCAAGCACTGGAACCGGTGCACGATAAGAGGGGCCAAACTCCTTCTTGTTCTCCACCTTCTCACGGACCAGATCACCAACTCGAGGTAGCCAGCCGACTACCGGAATCTGAAGCGCAGCATCAGATGTGGAGGGCACGTGTTCATTTGCTAGACTGTCTCTGGCTTCTTGTAGAGTCTGCAATACAGCACAGTGATCATCTACGTCAAAGGGTGCGGCTGACGCCGCCATGTCTAGACCATCAAGGTCCAGGACAAACATTCGTATGCCAAAGAGCATCATGTATGGGGTCCGCCCACCCAGAGACCTTCTAGGGAGATTATTAAGTGCACGTTGGACGTTATACAAATGGGCTAGCCAGTTCCGGCCAGTGCCTAAAACCCTAGCTGTCAAAGATTGCTTTTTAGTCACGGTTCATTCGCTCCACCACACTATTACCCTCAGGTCAGTAGGGAGACGAAAATTTGACTTGGACCCCCAAATTTCTCATGGCTTCTTTGTACGCCTTAGAGGCGAACGCAGGGCCTTGATCAGAATGAAAGGTACCACATGCAAAACTTCCCACAAAGACACGCAAATCCCTGATGACAGTACGGGCATCAGCACTCCTTTGTGGCCATACCCACAGAAAACGTGTGCACGAATCCACTGCAACCAAGATGTACTTGTACGCAGTGTCAGAGGTGAATGGACCGCAGTGATCTAGATAAACACACCCTAGTGGTTTATTAGATATGTACAACTGAGTTTGTGGTGGGCGCGCAGCAGTTGAAGGTTTAATCTGCTGGCAAATGTCACAATCGAGAACATAAGCGCGAGCTTGTTTATATAAACTGCACCACCAGTAGCGCTGTTGTAACAGAGATACAGTAGCTGCAACGCCGGCGTGGGCAGAGGCCATACCTTTGTGAGCCGCTAATATCAAAGATGGTCTGCAGTCCGCGTTGGGAATTAATCTGTCACCAACGTCGTTAATCCTCACTAACGGGACGTTATCAGGACTTGAGTGATAATGGTAACGAGAAGGGAAACCTCTCGGGTAACTAGTTCCCTTCTCTGTAGGCGCAATAGCTGCCAAGATGTCATCATCGATCTTACTTTTTGATCTTGTAACTGCTGCCACTAAGTATGTCGCCACTGCTGTTTTTGCTGCCTCGTCAGCTAAGCTGTTGCCAACAGCATGGACACCAACTCGTTGGTGACCGAGAGTGTGAATAACATTCATGAGAGGCAGATGTTCTTTAAGTTCTGCCACTCGAACCCAAAGCATTTTATGCTTAATTGTGCTAACTTTGGAATCACGGTATTCATTTTGAGCCCAAAAATGTAGATTGTCGTTGTAAGATTGAACACAATAAAACGAGTCACTCACTACAAGAGTAGTGACCCGAGAATCAGCAAACTCCAGTGCAAGCACCAGAGCACGGATCTCTGCCAACTGTGCGGTGCAATCACCCAATGACTGCGTATGCACGACATCAGATTGGAGTTCACCATTCACAAAAGTACCCACCACAATTGCGCAGGCCGCTGAAAAGGCATGCTTCGATCCAGTTGCTGGTTGCGCAGAACCGTCAGTGTAAATGACACAATGGTAATCCTTGAGCGGGCGAAAAGACTGAGGAGCCGGATGAACGAATTCATACTGTAAGTACTCCTGGGTCTGTAATAAGGCGTCAAAGATATAGGTGACGTCGGGCGATGTCAAGGAAGTGGCCCATTGTATTCACCAGGGATGCAAAGCTTTAGAATTTGGTACACTCGCTTTGGTCACTGCCTCAAGGGCAGGATATGGTGTGACCACCAACATGCGTTTTCCTTGCGACAGCGCTCGTTCTTTAAGAATCGCCATCTGTACTGCCGTCAAAACTATTTAGACAGAGGAAAAGCGCAGTTCAGCCGATGTGTACAGGTGTGATTTGTAGGCAATGGGGACAGTGTCGCCCTCATTGAACGTTAAGTACGTGAAACCCACTGCACCTGGCACAATTCTTATTACCAGGTTAGTGCGGTTATCACGCGTCAGTAAGTATTTTGAAGCAAGAAGGTCAGCTTGCAAAGATTGCAAAATAGCTGAATGCTCCGGCAGCCAGCATTATTTGGAAAAAGTAGGTTGTACCAAGGCATAAAGCGGCTTGATACGCTGGGCATAATCAGGAATGTACGTGCAACCGAAATTCAGAAAGCCCAGCAAAGACTGTAATTTTTTCAGTGTTGTAGGAGCACGCAGGCATGCGCACTTCTCCAGGAAGTGCGGAGCCAATCCTCGACCCTCATTGTTGAGTTTGTATCCCAAAAACAACACTGTATACTCTGCAAGGTGAGACTTCGCAAAGTTGAATTTGTAACCGAAGTCTGCAAACATAACAATAATGCAGTCAACGCGACACAGATGCGGCCACAACTCATCATCTGTGAGATAAATATCATCCACATACGAGTACGCATCAGGGTCAATGCTCTCTAACAGAGAGACTACACGAGCGGCAAAGACACCAGGGCTGTTTTTATAGCCCATGGCTAATCTTTTAAAATGTTTTTGTTTGCCGCCTGAAGTAAACGCTGTCCATTGACTACTAAGAGAGGACAGGTTATGGCTGTAAAAGCCATTGGAAATGTCAAGTGTGGTTTTAAACCGTTTTCTCACGAGACTATCGACGAGAGCAGAACTGTGGGTATTCTGTACTGCACATGTCCGGCAATGAGAGTTTAAATGCCGGTAATCTAAAACTAGGCGGTACGACCCATCAGGCTTCGTCACAGTGAATAAAGGATTATTCGTTGGTGACACACATGTTTCCATAACACTTTGATATTACAATTGTTCAAGGATTGTCGTGACGTGAGGTCTTGCTTCGCGACGCATGGGATATTGAGGTTGTGGCTGGGGCATAGACCGCAACAGAATCTCATGGCTGGGGGACAATTTATCCCAGCCTACCTGAGTACGATACAAAGCCGGTGCTAGCACCAGAGCCCACTCCTCGGCGAACTTCTTAGCTTGGTACTTTGGCACTGTGTGCGCAAAGGACGGGAGGATCACCTCCTCCCCTCTAGGAGCATCTAAAATGAAAGCCGGGGGCCAGTCTGCCTCTGCCAATAGAATTATCCCAAAAAATCCCCTGAATTGTACGTTGTATGTCACCTTCAAATTAAGAGGACTATATTATATAGTCTGTCAGGGGGAGCCACTCTAGTGTCAGCAGTTTCTACAGTAATGAACGTGTCAGTTGCTGTCGCCTCCAGATATGGACGCAGTGCTTGTGGCACTACTGTAACTTCCGCCGCGCTGTCAAGCAGCGTTAATGCCCATGTCAGGTTCCGAAGCTGCGTCCGCACTATCTGTGGCATACCTCGCTGTTAGCACAGCAACCTTCTTCTTTTGAAACGGGGGTCGTTGACATGCAGACTCGTCCTGCTTGCCTTTACCATCAGTCTGACGGGGTTGCTCACGTCCTTGTTGGGCACCCCGTCCTGTCCCACGGTCTCCGCCACCGGACTGTGAAGCCGATGTTTCCTGTGAAGAACGAGGAGAACGTTGTTCAGAAACCTGAAATCTATCAGGTGACTTAATACTAGAGCGATCGCGCAGATCATATCTGCGTTAACTAGTCGACTGTACGGGTGAGGCAGGACGAGACCCCTGTTTCTGTTGCTGCTTCCCCTGTTTCTTCGCCCGCCAATTTTGTTTTGGAAAATGTGGGTGTTCGTCCTTACCAGACGAGCTCACCTTCATTTGCTGTATCAAATCAGGAATTATTACAGTTGGTTTAACACCTAAGGCACTGCGGCCAATGGTTCTATAGGCTTCCGCAATAATCTTAGCGAACTCCTTAGGCATGTCGAGTTCGTCCACGCGGTCCAATTTATTAGCCACTTGGAACTGCATAGCATCGCCTTTGAGGTTGCCCATTACCATGGAAGCAACCACATCGAACACCCCGACAAGCCGCATTCCTAAGTCTACAGCAGCCTCCGCACCGTGATTATCTTGAACACGTTTAATGACGGAGGGAAGCACAGACATAGACGGAGTGCCGAAGCACTTCGAGTATGTCGCGGCAAAGACCTTGCCCCAGTTGTCACAATCGGCCATATCTGGGACTAAGTCTTTCGGTAAACTAATGGTGAGTATCCTGTGTTTCTCCACTGGAGTAGTATGCGGAAAAACCGCAACCAGTTGATCAAATTTCTCAGCAAGCCAATAAGGTAAGTCATCCTTATTTTGGGGGCGCTTGTCCATTACCAAATTAACCATAACAGGACTAATAACCACTGCATGGTGTTCAGCTGGTTGTCCCGCAACAGCAGGTGCCCCCACCTGCACGTTGCGTGACATGTACTGCACTAAAGCCCTATGCACTATAATAAGGGCTGTGTGAAGTACACGCAACTCAGCCACCGCTACCATCAGATAGCGGGGATGAGGCGTAAATCTGGCCCCTGGAATTGACAAAGGGCCCATTCTAGCCGGTGTAACCACATGGGGAAGGGCGCCATTAAACCAAAGGCTATGCTGCCAGGCAGAAATAGGAATTTCTTGTGTCCTATATGGCGTATAGTTTGCAGGTAGCTGCGTGGGAGTATAGGAGTGAAACGTATCATCGTCTGCATCCACCGCCGGCAACATCACCCAAGAGTAAAATAACTCGTAAGGATATGACGCATCAGCGCTCACCACAAAAATAACAGCCATCCCATCGTTCAGCACCCCATACGTCGTCAAATGACGTCGCAGAGGTGTACGGCTATGTGCAGCAATTTCAACCGCCATAAGTACACACAAAAGATCAACAACGAGTTTAATCAGTAGCACTAGGGTTCAGATATAGAAGAAACCTTTTTAATGATCAAGCTTGAAAGAACCTATTAGGCGAGTAACTGGTAGGTTTAAATCCGTCACTCCCGTTCTCCGGAAACAAGAGTGAGGGAGTCGTGGACTAATATAAGCACTACTAAGGCGTTTCAAATCAATAGACCAAACGTTAGGTGCGCCATGTTGCAGGGATTCTGCTCATGCACAGAACTATGCGCAGGAAACCAGGACCTCAGTGAATTGTGGTGTACCAAAAACTCACCTCAGAACCCAGAACCCCTATTCGACCAGCATCAGTGTCCCATTCGTTATCCGTATTTATCTCGGCGGTCCCAATGTATAGACAACCCAGAACAAACGACTTACTGGCACATGCATGAACCATAAATCAACTCGCAAAAATACCGAATCACAAAAATCACCCGTTAGCGAGTGGCAAAAAACGAATCCCAATGCATCAACACCAATAGCGAAAAAATAAAGAATCGCAAAATAATTGCCCGGTAAAATAAAGAATCGCAAAAAAATTCCCCATTAAAATAAAGAATCGCAAAGTTAAAAATCGGAAATACCGAAATCACTATTAGCGCCTGGCATTAGCCAATCGCAAATAAAGAATCGCTAATGAATGCATCAAAAGTCGCAAATACCGAAAATCCCCAAAATCGCTATTTTGTATGAGCAGATTAAGGGGAATCAGAACCAGGAGGTAAAGTTGCAGAAAAAAAAAAAATCCATAAAAAATCCAAAGTGTGCCACAGATGCAATCAATCAGAAAGCCATACAAATTGGGCCTGGAGACCCTGTTTCCTTTCACAAAATGGCAGCCCTCTACGTGCTTGCAAGGAGGATGAGAATAAATGCAGCAGCACAGCGCAGGAGAAGGATCCAGGAGAGAGTATTCAGAGTGTGCATCACATTGCTTGGCCAAAATGAGGATGAGATCTACGACAAGTATCGTCTCAATCATGCAATGATAATGCGCCTAATTGCAGACCTGGAACCACTACTGCAGCACCAGACATGTCGTACCAATGCCATTCCTGCGCACGTCCAGGTCCTATGCAGCCTGCACCTACTGGCATCTGGAAGCTTTCAGGGGGTCATAGCGGTAGCGGGAGGCGTATCACAAAGCGCACTATCACGCTTCTTCCGTAAATTCATTGATGCCATGCTGACAATGATACATACCCACATCAGCTTCCCCACAACCCCCCAGCAGTTGGACCACACCAAACAGGAATTCTACCAGGTGGCCCAACTCCCCCATGTCATAGGATGCATTGACTGCATGCATGTCCCCATCTGTCCACCCTCAGCCAATGAGTACATCTTCCGTAACAGGAAGTCCTACCACTCCATCAAGTGCAGGTCGTGTGCGATGCCAAGCACATCATCACGGACATAGTGGCACAATTTCCAGGGAGCACACACGACTCCTACATATTCAGACACAGTGGCATCCACAGGCGTCTACTCAATGGAGAATTCGGAGAGGGACTCCTGCTTGGTACGTACACATACCTCTTCATAACAACAGCATCACACATGTATCATCATGACTGACGCTAAGCCTTTGCTTCCATCCTGTAGGTGACAGTGCATACGCCCTGCGTGAATATATTTTCACCCCCTACATCAATCCAGCAACACCACAGGAGCAACGCTACAACGCGGCCCACATAAGCACCAGAAATGTGATTGAGAGGACTTTTGGGATTCTCAAGAGTCGCTTCCGGATCTTACATAAGACTGGTGGTGCCTTGCAATATAAACCAGACACCTGCTGCAGGATTGTAGCAGTATGTGCCATGCTGCACAACATTGCAACCAGAAGGGGGATACCCATAGAGGTGGATAGGAATGACGACTACCGGGATGACCAACCACCCGCACAACACCGACAGGCACATGTTCCAAACACAGCTGAGGGTCAAAGGAGGCGGACATACATCACACAACATCATTTCTGACCCAGGTAAGAATGAGCCATGACGATATCATTAGTAGTGCTACTGTTTAATTCACAAGAGCACTGATGTATGTAATGTCACACAGAAATACAAATTAGAGTTCCCCCACACATTGTGGACAAAAACATGCCCGTTGTAGTCATGGGAGTGCAATAGTTAACTTAAAGTGGGCTATGGTTACCCCACCATGGGCAGGGATGCTGTACAGAATGACTAGTGGCGTTTCCCACAAACGCCCAGCCTCCTATCGCGTGTCTCCTCCACCTCACCACGCTGTGTCTCAGTGGCTGTGGAGCAGCGCGAACTGCGCCTCCTGGTGCAGGTCTCCATCACCGAGACGCTGCTTACACTTGAAGCAGCCTCACTGCCATCCTCCCCTCCCAAGTTGCTGCCACTGAATGTCCCTGACTGCAAGTGTTCCACTGCAGTGGTCACCTGGCCTAAGGCCTTCACCACGTCACCATAGTAATGTCCGAGGTCCACCTGCAGTGACACGGAGCGGCGGGACAACACAGCAGTGCTGTTGCAGAGCCTTGTGATGGCCCTGGTCCATGCTTTGGAACGGAGCAAGTTCTGTCTATGCCTCCGGCGCTCACTGTGTTGTCCTGCTCGGATGGCATGGGTGAGTTCCTGGAGGTCTTCACTGATTTTCTCATTGCCCTCTGCCACAACTGTGGTCATGTTCCGCACTGCGTCAGTCAGAGTGCACATGTGTTTTGCGAGACGTGACATGTTTAGGTTCATTGTCCCCATGTGTCTCCCCTGCAGGCGCTGAACACGCAGCATCTGAGCCTCGATGCCACCATAAATGTACCTTGCCTGGTCGGCTCCAACGGCAGTACTGCGGAGGGACGTGCGCCGCTGCGTGACTCAGCCACGTGCTGGTGGTGGTGCTGGCGGTGTGACACCTGTAAGACTTGGCCCAGTTGTGGTTGCATCCATCACCTGCATGGGGGGGACTTGTGCCCTGCATCTTGGTGGTTTTGTTGCAGGTGTTGGTGGTATACGATACGCAGAGTATGGGCGCAGGCATGCATCTTACCTTGTTCAGTGGTGGCTGCGCCGGAGGTGTCCATCTGCGTAACTCCCACAACCGCCCCTGGCTCGATGGTCCCCTCGACGAGCTCCTCAAGGGCAGTGTTTGCAGGTACTGTGGATGGCCCCCTCCTGTGCCAGCTGCCTCCTTGACCCTTTCTGCGATTCTCTCCTTGGCCCTCTTCCTGAGGTCATACCACCTCTTCGTCATCGATGCTGCGGGGCGTCACTCCCACGGCATTCACCCTCTCCCTGATGCGGAGCCAAATTATTCTCTTCTCAGCCTCTGGCACCTTGAGGGACAGCTTACCGAACAGCTTGTCATGCTTGCTGCTCACCCCCTCAATCAAGTGCTCCAGTTCCCTGTCAGAGAACTTTCTCTTCCTCTTCCTGGCAGTTTCTGCAGTGCCTGGTGCATCCTTGTCCATCCTGGATGAGGGTGGGGTGGATGGTTTCTGCGAGTGGATTCAGTTGCCTCAGCCTGTGTCCTCTGCCTCCTGTGAGCTCCTCAGGCCAGTGAATGAGGGTGGGGCAGCTTGACTTCCTGGTAGTGATGTCATCAGCCCGCTCCTGGAGCGACCCGTTTTTTGCGAATTCGCTATTACCGAAACCGCTAGTACCGATTTCGGTAATACCGAACTCGCAATTTGCTAATCGGTGTTTACTGTACTCGCTATTGTGGCATCGGTAATTATTAGCGATTTTTAAGGAATCGCTGAAAATTACCGAATCTGTTCATGCATACCGAAAAGCGATTCCTTATTACCGATTCGTTATTTCTCGCTAATAAGGAATCGCTTTTCGGGATGTTGATGCATGTGCACCTTAGTGTATTCTCAGGAATGGTGGGAATCAGAAATACCTGTTCATTATTATTCTCATATCAGTCCACAACAAGAGTAAACAGAGACACGGTAAAGTTTAAAGAGTTTATTTTATAAACCTCGTGTCCTAAGATGCAGTTCTTTGGCTAACATAAGCAGACAAATGATTAAAATCAAAATCAGCATAGTTACAATACCATAGAAAATGAAAGGAGAAATCATAATAAAATGACAGTGGAATACAGCCACCTTCCTTTTGCTAGGAAACGAATATTATTAGACTAATAAAAGGTCTCTAGGCTTGAATGGGGAACCCCATACCGTAAAGATCACAGGAACAGGTGTACTCTGCTCCTGGGAAAGCTCTTCTTCCGAATGCATGAATCAAGCAAGCAGCCTGCAATATTATAAGCGCTCGACTCTCAGGTATTTGCAGCTGTGTGCGTGTTATGACTAAATAGTGGGCCGATCAACCAGAACCCAAAAACATGCACCGTCTAGCGACCCAGACTGTTTCTTTACACAATATTCAGACCTAGGTCGCAGCTCACTGCTAGGGATGTGAACAACAGACAGTTCTCATGTGAAGAAAAGGCGAGCAAGCATTTGTCAAATAATAACATGTAACTGCAGTGTCGTGCGCAAAAGCAGCAAAAGTGGCAAGATGGCTTTCTAACATCTAACGCGGTTATGCTAACTTAGCAATGTACGTATATAAATTGCAGCCCTCACTACAGGGGTTTGTAGTCACAGATAATGCCCCCCCTCCCAATTGGCCCATTAAGACTTCTCTGAACCATGCCCACATAACAGGGAGTGGAAAATAACTGACAAGATGGCTGACACTGGGTTCTGCTGTGGGGAGCACAAGGCCCTGGTAGGGGTTGTGCTCAAATCAGAAGCAGGACACCACTGCCTGACATCCTGAAAGCCAACTTGCACGCCCTGCAACGGAAGCACGCTCCATGGTGGGATGTCTGGTCAGGTGGGAAGGAGGACTGACAGCTCTGACCTAACTTACCAGCATGTTTCGTCACACACATCCCTCAACACAAACTCCACACAACTCACCTGGGATAATGCATTGCCTCACACTTTATTGAAATATCACCCAAAGATACACCACACTGGGTTCTGCTGTGTGAAGCACAGGGGCTCTTTTAGCCAAACAAACACCAGGACTGCACTGTCAGCCATCTTGCCATTGCTGTCACACTCCCTCACAGGGAAGAAGAG
Organism: Triturus cristatus; assembly: GCF_964204655.1. Classification (NCBI taxonomy): domain Eukaryota; kingdom Metazoa; phylum Chordata; class Amphibia; order Caudata; family Salamandridae; genus Triturus; species Triturus cristatus. The sequence goes on along the minus strand of NC_140579.1, from coordinate 872,982,075 downwards.
TCAAAAGGAAGGAAGTATGGGCATGCTGGGAAGGGGGGTGTAGCCAAGAGCATGATGGGAGTTGCAGTCACAGACAATCCTCACCCACCTACATGGCCCAGCACGCTCACACTGATTCATGCGCACCTCACAGGGAGTGGAAATGGACTGACAAGATGTCTGACACTGGGCTCTGTTGTGGGGAGCACAAGGCCCTGCTGGGAACTGGGCACCAACAAACAACAGGTCTGCACTGTCAGCCATCTTGCCATTGCTGTCACACTCCCTCACAGGGAAGCAGAGTCAAAAGGAAGGAAGTATGGGCATGCTGGGAAGGGGGTGTAGCCAAGAGCATGATGGGAGTTGCAGTCACAGACAATCCTCACCCACCTACCTGGCCCAGCAAGCTCACACTGAACCATGCTCACCTCACAGGGAGTAGAAATGGACTGACAAGATGTCTGACACTGGGCCCTGTTGTGGGGAGCACAAGGCCCTGCTGGGAACTGGGCACAAACAAACAACAGGACAACACTGACTGACATACTGAAAGTTAACCTGCACCCACTGCAATGGTGGCACGCTTCATGATGTGATAACTGGCCTGGGGGAGAAGGAGGTCCTGACTTAAAAACAAATACCACAGATGCTGGCCATACACACACCTTCTCTGCTAAAACACATTGCACACGTGGTACCAGTCACTCACACAATAAATGCCCGGGCAAGATGGCTGACACATGGGCCTGATAAATGATGTAGCTGCAAATCACACATATGCACTGGCCAACCCAAACACGTTCACACTCACAGTCATTGCAACTGTATGTTCAAACTCACTGTCTGGGGATGCAGTGTCCATGGGTGCCCCTTGGCCTGGCTGTGGAGGTGTGTCTTGCAGATGACAAGTGTGGAGATCCATATATAGTACATAGCACAAAACACACAGGAACTCACATATACATCATTGACAGGGGACACCTGACAGTGAATGGAATGGACACACCAATATAGCTGACACTGTAGCATGGTCTCATTCACACTAGGTGCTGTTGTGAGCTGCATTTCACTCCTACATCGTTCTGCAACATATGCATCCTTCACACAACACACCACTCACTGGCATAGACACTGTAGACACAAGGTGTAACCTGGACTGCGTTGGAGGAGACATGCTACTCACAGCAGCAAAACCGCAACACACACAACACTAGCTATCACTGTCATGAGCATGGGAAAGCCAGAGAGCTGCCGTGCTCAATCCATATCACCATGGAGAACATTGACAAGATAAATCACTTCAGCACGTACAAAACTCAGCACCAGCCTCATTAGCTACAGTGACATCAACACTTGTATGAAATGAGATGGGAGCTAGGAACACAGAAAAAAAACCAGATTCTCCCAAGAGATCACAGGCATACCGGACTGTGACCATGTTGTACCAACACACCAATGTTACGCACAAAGACTAGCAAAAACTGCTACCACACATGCCCCAATCTTGCAATATATCCTAAGTGGAATTGCACGTATGTCCTCGTTAAAGGTCAAATGTGTACAGGGATGACACACCTGTGTCAGCCACTTGATGGCCCTTGAGTAGCAATGGCCATGTACAGTCAAATCTATACATGAGCTGGTCATGCACACACTTCGACATGCACATTGAAATGCTTCATGTTGGCTGGACAATGTGCTACAACAATATCAATCTCTGTCTGTGACAACTTTGGACAATGCAGTGTACAGGCACGCATCCTGACGTACAGTTGCAAATGTCATGTATGTGAACCATTGATGCCTGTAGAAACATAACTTACATTGTGTGTCTCTTCCAAACACAGGTGGTGCTGGGGACACAGCAGCAAACGAAGAGGAGTCCCTGTCCCAGACTCCGGTGGACCTTGAGCTCTCTGGTGTGGATCAGTCTCTGTCCTCTTTGGATGACAAAGAACAACCTGGCACCTCCGGTGTGAGTCATCATGCAGCACCAGCAGTACAAACATCTGCACCCCCTGCACCCATGCCTCCAACATCTGGAAACAGACAGAGCACCCCCGCCAACACGGACAGACCAAGGACACAGAATTCCGACAGCACAGGGACACAGGACACCCAGGAAGCTACAGACAACAACACCAGTAACAACACCCAAGGGGGCCCAGGGTCACCTGTGCGTGCCATCGCAGGTCCTGCCCGTGTGGCTAGGGTTGGTGGGAGGGGTGGTAGGCAGAGGTCACGGCTTGCAGAGGGGTCTGGACTGCATGATGACCCCCAACTGGCATGCATCATTGATGCGTACCAGGATAGCACCGGAGGATTCGGCCAGGTAGTGGGGATCCCCAAGGACATTCCACAGGAGCAGGCTGCCCATTATGCTCGCATGGAGTCCAAGTGGGATGAACTTACGGCGGTGCATAGGGACATGCTGACATGCCTCTGCCAGATAAACACCAACATGTCCACACTTCCCTGTGTGCCCACAACATCTGTTGCTGTTAGATCTTCAAATGCCACAGGGAGGGAGAATGACTCTGGTGGAGAGTCCTCTGCACCGCAGATGCCTGCACCTGAGGTTTCCCCCCGGAAGAAGAAGAGGGGTGGTCCGAAGAAGGACAAGTGAGAAGCAGATGGCCATGCACATCCCCCAGGGACACAAAACCTGTTCTGGAAAATGTTCTTTGTGTGCAAACAGTTCACCTTGTTGTTTATAACCCAACTCACCAACATGACATGGATGGTTTATGTTGGTCTAATGTAGCAGATGACTGTGGACTTTACTCTGGACATTTCAGCTACCAACACTTCCAATTCATCTGTGAACTTTGGATTCCAAACCCAATGTACATCACCCACCATCCTGTGCACTATCCTCACACATGTTTGTAAATAAACTCACTATTACACTATACTTGCCTCTATTGTGATTCCAACTTGGTATGTGTCATGGAGATGATGATCTACTAAAGAACACAGTGCATGCTAACTACTACAGCAATGTGATCACAGTTATGTGAGTCATGGTGATGTGACACATGTGAGGGAGACACACCACTAGGGCACCACAACACATACTCACCATGGCCATGTAACCCATCGCCTACAATGATGTTGACCAGAAATACAGTGGAATGCACAGACACCACACCTATCCACAGTCAGTGGTAACAAGCCCCCGGGTGAGGTAAGCAAATGTCAGTCAGATGTGTGAAGACAGACAATGCACATAACAAAGTGAAGCACAGGTTGATTACACATCAGCAACATGTTTATTATACAACAGTTGCAAGGTAATTCTACGTGACAGTTGACACACGGTCACCAAGTGTCGAAGAATTGAAGTCCAGGGGTGTGTGGTACATCACTTGATGGAAATCGACAAATTCCACCCTGGGATTGGATTCTGGCTGTTGGAGGTCAGAGTTGACCAAACAACAGCCAAAGTACCCTGGGAAAGACAGACATAAAACACAGTCAAAAGCACAGCAGAACAGGATAGAAATGCAATACACATGCACAACACATGTCACAAGAAAACTACACAGAAACAAGTTAGCATGTCGACACTATTGTGGAGTGCAGACTACCTGAAAGGACACATCACTGCACGTATCCAGTCAAGTAGCACACAGACACACTCAGAGAGTAGCACCAACGCATTTCAGTCTAACTCAATACATTGACATAACAACCCTGTAAACTCACATTCAGGTGAAGAAGTTGTTGATGACCTGTGTGCGGACGTCACCCTAATCATCATCACTGGTAATGTGGCCCAGGCCAGGATCCTCCACAGGTGGTGGATGTAGGTCATCGTCATCCTGGATGAGAGGCAACTTCTTCCGCACAGCCATGTTGTGCAGCATGCAGCATACAATGAAAATTTTGCATACCTTTGCAGGGTCATATGGAAGGGCCACTCCGGTCTTGTCCAGGCAGTGGAAGCGGCTTTACAGGAGACCAAATGTCCGCTCGATCACCCTCCTGGTCCAACCATGTGCCTCATTGTAACGCATCTCGGCTGGTCTCACAGGGTTCCTAAGGGGTGTCAGCAACCACGGCATGTTGGGGTATCCGGAGTCACCTACATACAAACAATTGCACATTAGCTGAGTTTTGAAAGAGTGTGGAATACAACATTGCCAAACACACACAATGGTAAACAGTCAGTACACACCGACAAGCCAGGCACGCTGGTTTGTCATCTGTGACATCATCATTGCAATGCGACTACTCCTCATGATGTAGGCATCCTGCGCAGAACCGGGGAAACGTGCACACATATGTGTGATACACATGTCCGCTAGACATACCACTAGAGCATTGATGGAGTGGAAATGTTTCCTGTTTTGTATGTCTGCTCATGTGCCCATGGTGGTACCAGGGCCACATGTGTACCATCAATAGATCCGATGACGTTCGGCATCCTCCCCAGTGCATAAGAAGCAGCCTTTATGTCAGTGAGTTGACCTGGGCTAGGAAACTTGATGTACAGGTTAAGAAAATGCAACATCCCCTCCAAGACATCGCGAAGCACACGACTGAACATAGTTTGCGACAAACCACCAGCAGTAGCCACAGTGTACTGGAAGGTACTGGTAGCAAAGAAGTGCAGGGCTGCCATCACCTTCACCTTTGGGGTCAGTGCTGTAGGGTATGTCCGGCCAGGTAGCAGATGTGACGCCAACTGCTCTGCCAACTCCTCAATCAGTGGCTTGGTGAAGCGGTACCGTCGGATGCAGTCGCGTTCCAGCATGGTTTCAAGGTCTGGGAACAATCTATGGACAGCTGGTGCCCCGCAGTACAGAAATGACCAAAGGAAGATTGTCCATTCATCCACCCATGTGGCTATGACCAAGCAAAATATCACATGATACATCATGACAATACACAATGTACTGAGGTGTGTAGTGTTGGGTATGGACACATATGTCACCTACATGCCCATCATCTCACATCTCAAGTCAACATGTTTACATAAGTTCCATGTAGTGCAATGGCAAATCATTAGGCTGTGTCACAGTACCGTAGTACTCCTGTCACGTTCCAAACACACACCACAGGCGCAAGTGAGGACTGATGTCTCCCAGGCATCACAGCTCTTTGACAGGCAGATACCCAGGGTCCCTGTATTGCCACATGAACACTGGCATGACTTGGCGTATCATGTACACGCCACAAAACAACCATGAGTCCCACAGGTAGTGGCCCCTGTTGTCTCCGCAGGTCATACATGGACATCTCTGAGACACACACACAACATCAGTGTTGATGCACAAACCACATGGATGTGGAGACTGTCTCCCATTGGGCACATGGAATCAGACACATCTGAGACACAACATGCACACAGACTGTGGGTGTACATCAGAATTGTGGCTATGGGTCTCGCAGTGACATCCATACCATCCCACCCAGGACTCAGGATGTATGTGACATGTCATACACATATCCAACCTTCAACTGTGTCCATGACTCATGCCCATAAATGTAGAGTTGCACATCACAGTGGTAATGTGCACAACACACAAAGGATTCTGTCCCCATGAACCCGTGCACAGCCTGGGAGTGGCTGCACCAAAGTGCCACACAAGAAACCAAATGTTGCTCCCCCTACACAAACAGGTAATGCAGCCTTACATGCCATGGGATACAGTGTGGCACATGCTGTGGTGTGGTAAGTGTGCACCTGAGTCCCTGGCAAGTAATTGTGTGTGGAATCCATTAACAAGTCACACCAATGTCAACCAACGCGGGTGACTTCTACAGAGACGCATCACACAGTTGTGGACCGAGCCATGCGCACGCCTTGGCCAGTGACTGCAATGTTAACCGACGCGGGTGACTTTTATGCATACGCATCGCACAGTTCTGGACCGAGCAGTGCGCACGCCTTGGCCAGTGACTGCAATGTTAACCGACGCTGGTGACTTTTATGCATATGCATCGCACAGTTGTGGACCGAGCCATGCGCACGCCTTGGCCAGTGACTGCAATGTTAACCTACGTGGGAGACTTTTATGCATACGCGTCGTGCAAGCATGGACCGAGCCGTGCGCACGCATAACCCATTGAATCGTATGGAGACGGGTGCATGTGGATTTTCAAACTACGCGTCGTACAGTTAGTTGACGAGCCGTGCGCACTCCTTGGCTATGGACTGTCATGGAGACGGACACGGATTCAAAACTTGTACGAGTCGTGCACTGAAAATTCAGTTGGCTGTCTACAACAATGTTGCAATTCCTAGGGTGTCATGAATGTAAAATTTTGAACTATGCGGAAGACGTGTACGAGTCGTGCAATTCCATGGATTGGCCAGATTCATAGGATGCAACTGTGTTGGACCTATCACTTAGGACACATGGCTCAGATTCTGCCTCTGCAGCACAGATATAAGGCTGGCCGGCCCCCAGAGAGCTCACTTGCCTGCACTACATGCTACAGGACCACATCTCTGCTACCACTGCTGCTGTCTCTGCATCCTCTGGCTACTGCTATGTCACGTACTCTGGAGAGAGCCCCAGCCTTCAAAGAGGAGGAGAACCAGGCCCTGCTGGACCGGCTCCTTCCACAGTACTGCAAGCTGTATGGGAAACCAGGGAAGCAGGTGAGTGTGCAGTCCACTGCCTTCCTAATTGTGCATGTTGTCTGACTAGCAGTACTAGCAGTGTGTACACCAGTGGCAAGCGTACTCACTGAGTACTTTCAACCCCCAAAGTGTGTAGGTACATGTGATGAACATGTGTTCTGCAGCAAAAGTGCATTTGTGCAAGCTTTAACTTCCCAGGCAATGCTACCATGTCAGACATGCAGGACAATTGTCCATTTCCATGGGTGCACTACCTGTGTACCTCATTTACCTTTGTGATGACTACATGTATATCCAACTGTGTGCAGCACAAATATGTGGCATGTGTGGTAATGGCCTTTTCACTTTGTCATCCTCACAGGTTGATGCCCACCAGAAGCATGAGATCTGGCTGACCATCACCCAGGCAGTTAGATCAGTGGGGGTCTACAAGTGCCGGATCCGCAACTGCCAGAAGAGGTGGCAGGACCTTCGGGGCTGAACCAGGGGATCGCAAGGGTCCAGCTGAAGCTGTCGCCTCCTCGCAGGAGGGGCAGACACCGGACCCTGACCCCCTACATGCTCAGGATTCTGGCAGTGTTCTTCCCTGACCTGGATGGGTAGCTGAAGCCCAGACAGCAGCAAGGAGGGGGTAAGTCCATGCCTAATCTGTGAACTATGCCTGACATGCTATTTGCAGTCTTTTGGCCTGGTTACACTTCCACATTACGTCGGTCTTGTAGTCCAGGACTCATGTCCCTCAATTGTGTAATGCACCCTCCTCATCTGATCCACAGGTGTGGCCCCTACAGTCTGTGACTTGTTTCACTTGGGCACTCTGTCCCTGCAGTCAGATATGCTTAAGGTTCCGGACAGCATCTGTTACCGGGACTCTGTTGTGTGCTTCATGGGTGGGTCAATTGTTTACACAATGCCTGAGATCTGACATGTGATCTGTGTGTGCCTTTGATATGTGTTCCAATTGCTGGTCTGACTCGCCACATGTGCTTGGGGTATTTAAAACACACCCATGCAGCAGGTGACTCCGATTTTGGGGCCTCAGGAGTATGTATATCAAGTGTGTCACACTTGCTTAGCCACCTGCCTACTGTCCAGGGCTATACACTGTTTCATGTAGACCTGGGCAGTCATGCCTACTCTAGGGCATTAAAACACTCTGTACTCCCACTCCCGTACATCAACTTACAGATTGTACTTAGTGCCTCTGTGTCATTGTGGTGTGGCTTCCTTTCTAGGACAACTGGGGTGTTCATGAGTTTGAGGGTCAGCAGGACATCTGAAATGTGACTATAGGAGACGAGATCTGTTTGACATATAGGTGTGTGATCACTTGACAGTGCGCAATGGTATATGCAACTGTGAAGTTCAGTCAGCTGTGTTTCATTCACAGCAGACTATGAGGTGCTTGTGTTCAGGGAGTTGTGTTCGCAGTCACTCATATGTCTGATTTGTATGATGTGGGGTCATCAGAATCCGGAATATGTTGTTTGCAGGGGACGGACAAGTGCACTTGTCAGCTGCAGAGTTTGCTTTACCCATGAGCTATGATTGTGACACAGTGCAGACTGTTGTTGTCTGGATGCCCTGCCCCTGTGACAGGAGACAGTGATGACTGACTTTCCAGGCATGCCTGTGCCATGGCATTGAACTTGCTATGAGGGATCCTGCAGTGGAGTCAAATGTGCTCCATGCACCCCATTGTGGCATTGACTATCAGGACATGAGAACATCATTGTGTGTGGTGCTGGTATGCATCTCAATCATGTGAAATGAGACTCTGGCCATCCTTTCTTCCTGACACCTGTACTGAGTCAGTGGCAAGAGATGTGATGTGTGTATAGTAACAAACTTCTACATGTTCACTTTCATGTTCATCAACTGTGTAGGTGGTGCATGTCTGCACATTGGGGTATTAGCATCCAACATGCAACAGACATATGGGTGCAAGTCCAGGAGGGATATGAGTGCCATGGTTGATGGTCAGACTTATTCAAAACAGTGTGAGCACTTTGAGCAGTGTTCAGCTGATGATGCCAGGGCTTGCCCTGTGATGTGCTGTACTCACTGTGTTGTGTGCGGTCAGTGCAGGTGACTAATGTTGGTCTGGATTTCCTAATTCTATCCAGATACATCCACAGCCACAGGAGGGGACAGCGCCACGGACCAGGAGGAGCCGCAGAGCTAGACTGGGACAGCAAGCGAGGAGTTGGAGGGACCCAGTGGCACAGAGGGCGAGTGGAGCCACACAAGGAATCCTCAGCACCATCCACCTCAGCTGAGGACCACAGCAGCTCGGAGGATGACTCTCTTGTGGAGGCGGCTGTCAGCAGCCACCAAACCCCAGCTAGTGAGGCTGTCCCCGCCACCACCAACACCATCACCACCCTCCCATCGGCTCCCATCCCAGAGGTCCGTGGAGGCTCCCGTGTTCTGGAGCATGTCTCCTTTGTGCCAGGCACAGCACCCCCTGCCCCTGTGTCCCCTGCTGCCCTGAGTGTGGAGTCTGTGGACTTACTTCGACAGATCCATGTAGGGCAGACATCAATGCTGAGTGTCCTCCATGCACACACCAGTCTGTTGACAGAACTGGTGTCGTTCATGGAGGGCATTTCATCGGGCATGTCTGCCCTACAGAGGACCAATCAGTCCATGGCCTCCTCCCTGATGGCAGCACTGTCCCGCCTCCAACAGTCCCTCACCCCTCCTACCTCTGCCCCTTCCACAGTTCCTAGCACCCTACCTGTCCCAAGCACACACACACCAGCACTTTCACCCAAACCCACAGACACGAGCAGCACACAAAGACCCAAACCAATGTCTAAACGTGCATGCAAGCAACCTCAGGGGACTGATACCACACTCACAGGGGATGGTTTGCAAACACACACACAGGCATCCACAACCACTCCACAGTACTCCGATACCTCTCTCTCCAAGACCCCTTCCCTTGCCTCACCTGCAACCCCATCTCCCAAGAAGCTCTTCCTCTGTGACCTTGGCCTCTTCCCCACCGATCCATCAGATCCAGCATACAAGTGGAAGAGGAAGTCCCCACACACAGAGGGGAGTGCCCCCTCCCCCAGTTGCAAGCAGACTGAGGCCCCCACCCGCAAGTCCCACTGGACCCAGAAGAGCAAAACCCCACCCCGCCCCACAGCTCCACGACACAGTCTCTGTCCTCCATCCCCCAGGCCACCACTCCATAGGTTCCCCCACCACACCCTGCCCCATGTTCCCTCACCCACAGATACACCATCCCCAAAATGCTCAGGCCCTCCCCCCCTAAAACTTGCTCTTCCACCCCCACCCCCCGGTCAGCCTGTTTGTGCCACTGATGTGGGGACCGTGACCCCCCTCTGTCCTGCTGACCTCACCTGCACCCCATTCCGCTCCCATGGAGTTAAGCACTACAGTAGAGTCCACGACCACCCCGTCCGACTTGGGCACTGCAGTGGGGACCCAGTCCACTCCATCTGACCTGCCCACTGCAGTTGTGCCGGCACCCACCCCATCTGACTTGTGCCCCACAGTTGTGACGGCACCCACTATGTCAGACACCTCCACTGCAGTTGCCAGTGACTCTCCTGCACCCACCACCCCTTTACTGCCTCCTTCTGCTGAGCCCTGATCCTGTCCCTGCGCTGCCTGGCCTGCCCCCATGTATGCCCCTCCGAGTGGATGTCCCCTGTCCTTAGCAGTGCAGGCAAGCAACGTGCAACAATTGTCACTCACACCCTATTTGGACTTTAGCTATGGACTGGCCATTGGCCTTTGTTATTTATGGACTTTACATTTGATTTTCCAATTTGCTGAATAAAGCATTTGTTGTTATCCTTGTGAATTTGATTTAGCTGTACATTATGTTGATGATGTTTACCATGACCTTGCTGTTATAATGCTGGATTTTCAATGTTGAATACTGAAGTGTTGATGTGATGTACTCCATGTGGTCCATGAGATATGTATCCTATTCTGGTCGGTATCCATGTCATCCTTTGTAGCAAACTAAGTGTGTCATGATTAACAATTTTTGCACATGGATGTAAACATTTTATTTGCATGGTCACATCTGTGGCTTGCACCCATGCACATATGATGTGCTTCCCATTGTCCAATTTGTCTATTTCCCTGACTGTGGGCCCATCTCCACTAGACATGCAGGTGTGGGCATCATTGGTGTAGGAGCAACTGTGTCCTCTGTGCAACTTGCTAGACATATATATTGTGTATGTGCAGATGACTTAAGGGACACTGAGTGGGGGTGGCAGTAGTGATAGGCAACATACCCCCGATGAGTGGGGGTGGCAGTAGTGATAGGCAACATACCCCCTATGAGTGGGGGTGGCAGTAGTGATAGGCAACATACCCCCTATGAGTGAGGGTGGCAGTAGTGATGAGCAACAAGTTCCCTATGAGTGGGGCTGGTAGCAGTGATAGACATGCAACCCCTATGGTGGCCTGTTGCTGGTGGACAGGATATGGACCCCCATGGGTGTGTGTGACATTTGGCGGGTACGTGTCGTTTGTTTGTGTGGTGGGTGTCTGACTTACCGTCTGCGCCGTCCGCGTCTGTTCCTGATCCGGTCATAGATGTACAGTACTAGTATGACGTGCGCGATGGGATTCATGATGTGTTCGTCTCGTACACGCTGCTTGTTGCTCCGTCTCGTACCCGTTGCTAGCTGGTCCGTCTCGTAGCCGTGGATTGTGTTCTGGGCGAATTGTACCTGATATGCTGCTTTCCCGGATGCTGTGACGTGCTGTACGTGGTGACCCGTTCGGCACGTAGGAAGTACGCATCGTACTTGACCGCACCCCGGTAAATGCTGTGAAAATGTTTACATGCGACTCGATTGGGCGTTTACGGATCTGGCCCCTACGGAAATTGTGGATGGAGTCGGAGCGTACGTGTTGGTTGGGAATTTGGCACATTTCCGTATCGTACTTCTTTGCCCGGACGGTCCGGCTCCTGCGACGATTCGGTCATAAGGTAAGGCTACGGACAGCTCTCGGTGAGCTGTCCGACCGAGATCGGAATCGACCCCTAAATGGTTATGTTTTTTGTAATTAAAAGGTAAAATTGTCAGATAATCAATTAATATGTAAATATTCATTTTTAGGCTAAAAAAAACCCTGGAAGACAGAGGCATCACGAATTTACTTACTGAAGATGAGATAAAGGCTTGTATCAAATAATGAGTATTTCTATGAATTTTCCATTTTGTGTGTTTAAAACATGTATTCATTATCACAAACGTACTGAAAGAAAATACCTTCATGTTCAAAAGCCACGACATAAAAGGAGGTTGCATTCTGTTTGAAGACTAGTAAAAATATGAAAAAATCTTAACTTTATTGGTCTCTGTCCTCTTGGAAAACATTTTATTAATAACAACATAATTTATTAAGTATTTATGTCCCTACTAGCCATTTATCAACTTCTTTTAAAAATCTTGTGTCCTCAATTACATAGTTTTGTCATATGAATTTTTAACTATGTTGACTGTGTTCTCTGGCGGAATTAAATATGCGAAAACTCATGATTCGGGTTCAACATGCGACCTTGGTACGAATTAGTAGCAGAAGATGTGGATAAGGGGCAATATAAACATGTAGATGACTCTTAAAAAAATCTCGGTCTGAGATACGTGAAGAAACAAATATTTCACTAAATAAGGAAATAATGTGAAGTGCCTTGGTGAATTTATTTATTAAAAAAGCGCATATTTCTGACTCATGAAGTAAGAAACAAAATGTACAACAAGACCCGGAGTTACTAAAGTTTGTTGCAAGCCCATGGTCAGCACTTACAGGTCTATTCAGAAACCACATTTAGTAATATTACTATGGTGCTACTAACAATCTATAAAATGCTATTTACAAACCTATTGCAGACTGCACACCTATTATATTTTTTCCGCTGTGGAGATCTCCGTCCAACTGCGGAGTATCTGCATACCTAGGTATAAGTTAAAGTAGTACATATGGAGGGTTTTGAGGGGAGGGACTGGAAAATAGGGAACAGTTATGAATAAAGTGAATGGGTTTGGGGAATAATGAGGAATTTAGGGAGGGTCAAGAAATGTGAGTGAGGGGGTTAGGAACCCACGAAAGAGTAAGACTATTTCTATAAAAAAATTCACTTATGTAGTTACTACAGCCCAAAAGGGCTCCAAAACAGTAGGAAATCAGTCAAGCTCAGAGATGATAATGCAACACCCTCCCATAGAAGATAAAGTCATAGGAACTTACATTAAAACCCCATAGGAAATCATCTTACATTAAGATAAATTAAAATAAACAGTTACAAATTTAAATAAATAAGTTTTGATTTGAAATCTGTCATGTAAAAATTGTACTTTTGTATATAATTATAAAATATGTTATTATTTATTCTCATGTACAAATTAATGTGACAGTAATTATTATTACAATCAAATTAAATGACTTATGATTAATTCTGTACATCCTCTTTAAAAACTTTTAAGGCACAAAAATCTTTCTTCTTATTTCATTTAAAATTACCCAAAATTATTTCAATTTATTTTTATTTAGATTATTAGAAACTGTTTAACGGGATGGCAAATGTATGTGCACTGTCCATGGAGTAACCACATTCATAGTCAGGGTAAGTCAGAAACACACTGTGGAATTAACCTATGCACAACCGCTGGTGGCTTGGAACTGAGCAGGCAGGCTTAACTTCAGAGGCAATGTGTAAAGTATTTGTGCACCACATCAAACAGTAACACACTCAAACCCCCTCAAAACAATCCACACGGTTAATAAAAATAAAGACTAAGGGCCCGATTCCAATATCGCTAGTAATGCCCTCTGTACAACTTGGATCCGTAGGGCTTTACGAGCGATTCATGCAACTGGAGTCCGAACGAGCGAGTACGATGCATGCTTAAGGACTCGGTTTGCTCGGACTCCCATTGAACTCTATAGGAGCTTGTATACTGGTCACGTGTAGGCCTGGGCGAAGCACTACGCTACGCTCGCGTAGTTTGCGAAGTTCGCGCTACTTCGCACTACGCGAACTGCACGTAGCACAGTGCGAACACGCGTAGCGTAGTGTTGCGTAGTGCTGCAGTCATTTTTTGCTTGCTCGCGGTCCTCAACGTCAAGTTGGCGACCGCGAGCAATCAAAATGACATCCTGGCGAGACTTTTTCCTTGTTCGCGATCGCGAGCATGGAAAATAAACCTCCCGGCGAGATTCCCAACGCGAGGAGGTCAGGTTTCTCATTGAGAGGGCTCGCGTATGCTCGCGACCGCTCGCGATGAGAAACTACCAGTTCGCGTTGAGAAAGCTGCCGCTCGAGTAAAAATCTACTCGAGCAGCAGAAAACTCCAGCTCGCACTGTGCAAGATGCCATTTTCAATGATTGCACAGTGCCGGTTGCTTGTCCGCACTGTGCAATCATTGAAAACAACATCTTGCACAGTGCGAACATGTTACTACGCAGTTCGCGAAGTGCTACGCGTAGCTCGCGTAGTGCGAACTTCACTTTGCGTAGCTTCGCGAAGTGCTACTTCGCGAACTACGCCCACCCTTAGTCACGTGCACGGGCTCCCATAGCAAAAAGGGGTGAGTGGGGAAAAGCGTACACCCTGTGGTGGGCCCCTCATGGTGCACAACCACACTCTGCATGCATGGAAAGAGGGGACCCAGGGGTACCACCACGGGTCTGAATCGAAGGGCTCAAAGTGGGCCTGGTACGGGCCCCAAAAGAATGATTCTGGCAGAGTTTTTGATCTCGACATACCGAATCGTGAGGGCTGTCTGAATCATGCATAGTACTTGCTCGCTCGGAAACAGAGTCCATAGAGCTGTACGAAGCATCTGCGTACAAATCATACGGACTGGATAGGGTTGGGAGACGATTCACTCGAAGCGTACTTGAATTTTGCATCGTACTTGGTCCTTCGGACTAGTCTACGCATCGGTCGGGGAAAAGGGCTACGAATCGGATCCATTAAAGTCTAAACCGATTCCTAGGCCTTCCGAGCGAGATCGGAATCGACCCCTCAGTCGATGGATTAAACAATATCAAAACATTTTTTAAAAATCTGTAGAAGTCAAGGCATTAATTTTTAAAGATTAAACGCAAAAATAGAGCTTAGAAGCAGGTATTGCCTAAAGAGTTATTTGGTCACGCCAGACCAGGACAAAGACTACGATGGAGCATGGGCCGGATACAGGAACCCACCTGGGCCTATTAAACAAAAGTACCTTAGCCCTTGGTTTGCATAGATAAAGAAGTGGATTGCAGCTGAGCGATATGTCAGTTATCCCCACGCGGTTGTGGTGTTGCAACGCATGTCTCCACGCAATTGTAAAGATGATTTGTCGATCTACTCCACACATTGGCAGAGATGCATTGGTTCTGAAGTGGTGGTTCAGGAGGCGATGAGGAGGTTACGAGTGCAATGCACGGACCTGGCTTTACCACATCAGTAATGCATTACTCCAAAGCTCACTACAGGGGATTTGTTGGTTGTGATCAGTTCAACTGCCTTGATGCAAGGGTTCTGGTCCTTGCAGCACTTTATGCTAAGTTTCAAGAGCCCTGTACTGGGTTGGTTCCAGAGCAAGACTTGTAGCAAGCACAGTACAGGTGCTGTTTATTGGTTGAAAAGATGTCTTTGATATCTTTTATACTTCAGAAACAGGAGGCAAGCCAACAAGCCCTTGGAGATACTTCGGCTCAGGGATGTAGAGCTGCAGATCCAGTCCTCCTCACTCCCAGGCAAAAGGACAGTAGACAAACACAACAAAGTAGTTCAGCAAAGTGGCATTCCCTTCAGCAGCAGCACAGTAGTCCTTTTTACTGATAGAATGTCCTCAGTTCTAGAAGTGTTCTGGGTTGGTGGAGTCACCACTTATACTCTGCTGGGCCTTAGAAGTGGGGAGACTTCAAATAGATGCCTTTTAAAATGCACAAGTCATTGCCTTTCCAGCCCTGGCTCCAGACTCACAAATGCAGCCCGTTGTGTGGGGACAGTAGATTTCGCTTTCAGGTTCAAGTGTCAGCACCTTGCTTTCACCCTGCCCAGAATAGGCCCTCAGGATGTGAATGACCTATCAGTCACACCTATGCTCACTTTGTGTGTGGTCGTCTAGAGGTAATGCAGAAAGCCAGCTGTCACCCACCCCAGACGTGTATGCAAAGACACATAGAAGGCACCAAATGGTTACAGTAAAAAAGTGACATTTTCAGAATTGCAATTTAAAATCCATCTTCAACATAAGTTGTGTTTTTAAATTGTGGTTCCAGAGAGACCATAATTTGTGGTTCTCGTCTCTTTCCATTTGGAAATTATACTTATGAAAAGTAATAAGGCAATCCTAACTTATCCTATGGGAGAGATATGCCTTGCAGTAGTGAAAAACAAATTTAAGAGTATTACACAAACAGAACATGTAAAACTAAAAACAAAATATTTCCTACTTTTGAAATACACTGAAACCTGCCCATGGGCTGTCCAGGGCCTAATGTAGGGGTGACCTATGTGTAATAGGAAGGAATCTTTCGTTCAGACAAGTGGGTTCACTTTCCAGGGTAACATGGCAGTTTAAACTGCACCCACAGGCTTTGCAGTGGCAAGCATGACACATGTTTAAAGGGCTACTTAAGTAGGTGGTACAATCAGTGCTGCAGGCCCACTAGTAACATTTATTTACATGCCCTGGGCACATGGAGAGGTGTGGCTCACTGGTTAGAGGCGGCAGACCCGTAAGCAGAGAATCGGCCAGGGACCAGGGTTCAATTCCCGACGCGGCAGGGTCGTGGACCAGGGTCAAAACGGACTCGATAATTCTCGCCTCGGTACCTACTCTAACCAAGAACACACTCGGCAACTCTGGGCATTAAGCTTGCCTCATCTCTACAACGGCCCCCCACAGACGCCGGGGATGCCTGGTTTCACCTTGGAGATACCCAGAAAGGGACCATCTCACAGGGATAGCCAGGACGGGTTCCCCAGCGGTCTACAGCGCCGGGACGCCCCGTTGCTGGGGCAGCTGTGCGCTTTACAAGTCTACAACATTTACATGTAGTACACTTTACTAGGGGCTCATAAGTAAATTAAATATGCCAACTGTGGATAAGCCAATGTTGGCATGTTTTCAGTAAATCACAGTTGCACGTTAGCACTGTTTATCAGTGGTAAGGTACCCAAGCTCCTAAAGACATCAAAAGCGAAGTCAGCAAAAACACGAGCTCTGAAGGAAAAAAGGCAGGGTAAAACATGCCAAGGATGTCAGGTCTAACCGTGTCCATAGTTAAAAGTAAGAGGAAGTAAAGGAAAGAAGGTATATTCACCCCTAGCTTTTGTGAGGCCCTTGGCAAATAGTATTTTCAGGGCCCTGATTAGGTCTATTGAGCCCATCTCATGGTTCTATCATCGTTTTTGCCTTGGTAACAGAACACATATTTTGCCTTGGTCTGGTGATCTTCAGAAAGTACAAGGCCAAAACTCCTACATCTCTCTAACAGTGTCCCCAACAATATAGTCTTGCCAGACAATAATTTAGGCACAAACATACAAAGACGCCAGCAGGCTAGTGCATACATATAAGCAAACATAGAAAGAATTAGAGTGACATGCTTAACAACATACATGCTGACTTACACTTATTACAGACACAGGTATATGTAAAAATGCTTCTCTACCTTAGTCTCATAATCATTTAAGACTTACCTGCTGGGCAAAAGTGGTAAATGTATCATGTTTGCATGCTGCATAGGCAACAGGTAACTGGAGGGGAAGGCTGTGGCACTTGTCATCCAGCCACATTGCGAAAATCTTCAAAAGGGGTCAAGAGAGCTGCAGCTCTCTGTCTCCTAAATTCTGCTGGACATGATCATGAACAAAAGAACACTGAGTTATGTGAAGCTTGGGGAAGGGCCAGAGATGGGGAGATATGGAATTGGAGGAAAATTGCCTTAGACTGGTCCCTTGAAACATCAAAAAACATCTGAACCTGAGATTATAGAGGAAGGATTCTTGCAACGGTGAGTACAGGAATGAACATGCATCAGTAGCATCCTTTACCCTTGTCCCTCCTAGAGCCCACCCGCTCACGTCACTGTTGTGACAATTTAAAGAACCTGTGACTATAGATAGGATAGATCTAGAGGACTCTGCAAAGAAAATGTCTGCCTTAGAGCGAGTTATGGCAAAATAACCCCTATTAGAATCACCAGCCACTCTTCGCTGGTGCCTTGCACAAACACATAATGAGCTTGCTAGATTGGGGTAGCATTGAAGACAAACAAATACAAAATATGTGCCACTGCCATGCTATTATGCTCTTTAACTTCAAGGATCGCCGGTGGGAGGATATTAGGCTATTAGTACATATTGCCAATCCCTTTCTCATCCCTTCTCAATGAGTGAAGAGAACCACCCATAAAAGACACATTGACAACGTGTGCTAAATGTAAACAGATTTCTTATATAAAGATATATTGTTGTATAATTCTGGATCTCTTAATGAGTGATTTATATGCGGACACCTGGCTTACCTCTGCCTAAAGACAAGCTTAAAAGCAAAGGAGATACAACTGTCACCTTTTGCCAAGAAAGCCATTACATTATTATTGAAAAATAACAAATGGTCATGAGTTAACTGGTGTGTTACAAAAATGTGTTTCTAGCCTTATAGGAAAGGGAATGGATTTGGTGCAGCCACTCTTTGAATGGCAAATGTGTAGAACCATACAAGACATGTTATAATGAGGTATTTGTAGTGAGTGTGACCGAAAAAAAGAGTTCAAACAAAATAGTTGTGGAGCAAGGACCTGTGCTAGGGTGAGCTTAGACAGGAAGAGCAAACAACTGAACTAGAAGCCCTAATATGGCTAGGGTTAGATAAAGTTGAACGTCTTTCATCCAAGATGGGAGAGACAGGTATAGTGAGAACAGATACAAGCTAGTATGTTAACTTGTAAGCATTGCATAGGCAGATTTGGAATTCGGAGACCATGGCGGAATCAGGGTCTAACTGTTCCTCATTAGGTGAAGTTGTAAACAGAGCAGATAGCAGAGCAGTCATCATCATCATCCGAAATAAGAAAACAAGAGAGATACAAACCCATCAATGTAGAAGTCTATGAGAATGAGGTGGATAGATGACCTAAACATATTCTAGGCACTATGTAGGTAGCATTTGTAAAACAAATAAGAGAATGATCATGCAGACAAGGCAGTACTGGCTGGTAATGCCAGCAGAGTTGTGAAAAGACTATTTATCAGTATAGGAATAGAATATGAAGGTATGGCCCATGAAATAGGGTTACTCAGAAGATATGAGAATGGGAGGGAATCATTCATAAATTCAACCTGAGGCATGAGGTTAACAGGATAATGTGTGCATAATTTTAGAAAGCGATAGCAGGGGAGAAAGCAGTAACTAGTAAGAAAATACCTTTAGGTATTAAATTAATTGAATTAATCAGGTGCACCCAAAAGACATATCATTAGGAGGCCAATCCTAATCCAACAATGCTTCTTGAAGAGTTTCATTATTTACTTATAATCCAATTTTTATATTACATAAATTTGTGGAATTTGTACCATCATTTTATGATTTTTATCTTTACTATATGGCAAAAGGAAATTTATTAACATCCTATATAATAAAATACGTATTGTAAAGCAAAATTAATAGTGTCACAGATTAAACCTTTGTAGGTCCACTGATTTTTATTAAATTCCCCATGTGGTACATAATAAATTGTAGGGTGCATCAACTGTCATACAGAGTAAATTTAAGATAAATTTGAGATATTACCGAATGATTCTATTAAGTTACATAATCATTAATATAGTAACATACCAAGCAGAATGTCAACAAATAGCAACATTATTAGGGTGGGATTGGTATCTGGCTGCCTGGCGCAATTTCTTTGCTATTCCTTCAGCACAGTTTAGAAGAGCAGCTATTAACTTATATTGAGTTACAACAACTTTAATATGTATATATTAACTGTAAAAGTAACTCATACTTAACAGAAAATATAAAGGAGACAATTTGGAATATAGTTGCAGCAGCATGGCTCACGAGTGGGTAGGGTCAAATTTAACTTACCTTTCCGCCAGCCGGGTCCAGCATCTTCTCTGCTCCTGCTCTCCTGCCTCCGGCAGTAACAGAACCCCAAATAAGGCAGCCAGGTTCCCTCCACTAAACTAATCACACTGCTGCAAGCAGCATTGCGATTGGTTCAGATGCCCACAGCGGATTATGGGGAGGCCATGTTCTCCATGCAGGCTGCCTTACAGCCTGCATGGAGAAGGGCAGAGTGCGCATGACTAGTTTGGGCGACCCCAGGGGGCCGACGAAACAGTCATTGCACACTCAGTAGTGCGCAGGCACACCGCTCCTCCCCTGCTGCAGAGCAGTGCCGCCAACCCACCCGCCCGCAACCAAACATAAAATGCAAATAACAGAGAGTTATTACTATTTTATGTTTCTGCTTCTCGCACTGCGAGAAAGCAGTTAGGCAACACACCTCCACCCTAGTGGAGGAGCCACCTCTGTTACAATAGGCATACATTTTTATCTGGACTGATACACAAAACCTTTGCTATGATTATATGTAGACTATTATTGCAACACCCCTGGTTTACTCTTGAGTTACACGTATAAGTTGTCTTACTCCTAACTTACTCCATGTGGGGGGAATTCAAGAGTACAAGAGTACATTTGATCATGATCTTTGTAGCTTGTGCTGATAGTAAATAAAGTTGATTCTTTACAAGTCTTTTCAATAAGTAAAATGATGTAGAGCTGACTGTAGTTAAAATGTATAAGGTTGGTTAGTTAAAAACAGCAGAAAACAAACATTTTGCCAATTCACAGCTACTTGCCATGTGATAATGAGGTCAAAGTTGAGAAACATCGATTTTCTAATTGTCGATTTGTCTTTTATCGTTAATAGGAACATGCAAACAATATTATCAAGGGTAAAAAGAAATCAAATCGAATGTTCCTTTACTCAAACCCTACATTTATGCCAAAATTAAAACAAGAATTAAATATGAGTATGACAATATTCAATGAAAATGATGTGAGTAAAATATTATATTTATCAACCACACTTTGTAACTGATTTAGTAAATTAAACTATGTTGCTAATACCACAACTGTTATATTATGATTATTTTGTATTGCAGGCAAGAAGTCTAATGGAACAAATTAAAAAAGTTTTAAGTTTTCATTAATTAGCCGAAATACATCACTCATGATTGATGTTTACCAGAGGTGAGAGTTTACGTTAATGAAATGATCACTGGTTTTCTAAATTGTGTTTTTTTTAAAAATAAATAAATAACTTAAAACTGCTTTTAACACTTTTTTCTGGTTAAGTTATCAAACTATAAGTAAATACATATAAAATACAAATAAAAAGGAGTTACATTATTAGCCCACACAAATGACAAATTAGTGGTGAAGGAGTTGATTTTAAGATTAGACACATTAGATTTTATAGCATCTCATAACATGCAGCCGTGTGAATAACTTAACACATTAACATGAGGATTGCGTTGCACCATCATCAACATTGCCCACATTGTGTATATTCTTATTTAATGACAGAAATGTCAGAAAAACTATTTAAGAAAACAATATTAACACAATGAGAAGATATGAACGACTACAATTCAAATAAAGTACTGCAGATAATTACCATCATTTATGTGGTTCTCCCCAATGTGTGCCCAATGTCTTTTGCTGGATTTCAACCTATGTGCACATTATCAATACTTAAAAGGCTAAAGATCATGTGCTTCCACTTTTAACGCATGTATATGAGCTTATCCTTACCTTAAATGACTTATTTAACTTCCCTAAAAGGCTCTAGTATAGGGTTAGAAAATAAACCCAGGGCCTGGAAGTAAAAATTCCACCTGTGGACTACTTTAAACATTGTGCGATCCACGGATGGGCCTGAAAAATATGATTTAGGCCTTCCATGTCTTGCCAGACTGTAGCAGCTTAAAATGTTTTCTCTTACACATGTTACTATAACCCTTTTGACAGGAAGGAAACCTAGCTTTTAAATATTGCTAATTAACTTCTAAGTGCATTTTGCTGGCCATATGGTAAGGTACCGGAATTTAAAAGTAGATTGTGTGCAAAATAATATTGGCATGATCCGCCCATGAGTGAGAGGCATTTGAATCCCACATTGTTTAATGTATACATATCCCCTTTAATTAGGCTGACATAGAGACTTGGCCTTTTCATTATAATATACTCAAACAATTCACAAATTGTAGTCACCTTGAAAGCTGAATCTATGTCTGGGATTACTTTTCATGGCTGTATGGTTTCAGTGAACCAGTGGCTGTGAAAAACTGACTTCAAATTTAATAGGGATAAAACACAGCTTCTGACCTTGACCCTTTGTCAATAACTTTAAGTGGAAATTGGTGCACTTCCAAATTACAAGGGGCTCCTACACCGGCAACTTCTGCTAAAACACTGTGTTTCTTCATAAACATTTAGGTCACTTTCTAAAAGCAAGTCAATATAAATTTAGTGTCCTGTTTTTTCTTTTTGGGTTGCTAACCTAGGTGTGAAACTTAGTGCTACCATTCTTTCCCGAGTAGACTACTGCAATGCACTATATTTTGGGCTTCCTTCTTAAAAATTTGGCCCTGCTTGCAAAATGTGCAGAAAAGGGCAGTTAAGATTCTGCCTGCTGTGAATTGAAACAACACGATCACCCAGACATAGTCCACAGTTTACACTGTCTGCCATTAAATAAGATACATTCCAAATAGATCTTTAATATCTGCTGATGCTCTTCTCCTTGATATTCCTCAACTTAAGTATGCGCGTAAGGGGAGGAGATCATTTGCTTTTCTCACCTATAAGGTATATAATAGCATTACACCTGCAGGGTGAGCCCAATCAACAACACATTTTTAACTCTCTGAAAACTTGTTTCTTCAAAAAAGTTGCTGTGTCTATAGTCCCAGGCATTCTTTACTGGGTATATGTTGGCCACAAAACATTTTTTCCACTAACAAGGCACCAGCAGAATCCTAGAATATGTAAAGAAGTAAGGATTATATACTTTGATTTGTAACTATTGACAGGTAATTAGTACTAAATTCATGCAAAGATGTTCCATGTTTATACAAGGAAAATACATTGATAATATTGAATATTTAACAAATATTTATTTAAGGTAATTTTTAGAAAGTTACCTGTTCCCTGCCTAAAACTCTGGGATGCTAATTTGCATTAGCTCTACAGCAGATGCCAAGCCACTCCTTGGCCTTCATAAACTGTGAAAACTGCTCCCAGTGCAGTAATAATGGCCTTGCTCTGGGGAGGTGTTTTTCTTCCCCTTGCCGGAAGTCTAGTAGGGTTGGACCAAAAATGTACTTAACAAGTAAATGTATGGTGGAGCCTTGAGAAGGTTGCAATGTGGGAGGGAATCTCGTCCCTGTAATGGTTTTGAGTGACCATAAAGAAGAGTCCTGCTGATTTTCCTAACCAGCCCCATGTGTAGGCAAATAGGATCTGCACAAAGGAGGATGAATGAGCACTATCTCCAGATGAATGCAGATAAGACCAAGATCATGCTGTTTGGTAAAGCCTCTTCCATCTGGGCAGCTGATTGGTGGCCTCATCAACTGGGTGCCACTCCTGTGCCCAATCAAGCAGTAAAGAATCTTGGGATAAAACTGGACCAAGCCTTAATTATGAGAGAGCACATTCTGGCCACCACTGGCTCATGTTACCACAACCCTACGCCTACTGTGCAGAATTATCCCTTACCTCTCTATTTCCGCCCGGAGAACTTTTGTTCAGCCCATCGTAATAGGCAGACTGGATTATGGAAATGCCCTGCCGGCAAACGTCAGTGAAACGCTGATCTCTAAACTCAGGTTGTTCAAAATACGTCAGCCAGGCTTGTGATTAATTGCCCTTCTGGCACTCCCTTGGCGAATTTGCTGAAAGAACTACACTGGTTACCTGTGAAGAAACGCTCCTATTTTAAAATCTGCTGTCTCACATATAAAGGCTTAAAGTGCAAAGGCCCACATTATCTTCAGAAAAGAATAGCTCCCTGCTGTAATCTAAGATCTGTCTCGAAAGACCTGTTGTGGGTCCCCCACATTCGTTTAACACGCAGCGGGGGAAAGGCTTTTCATATCTCGCCCCTGTATACTGGAACAAGCTTCCTCTTCTTGTTTGTTCATTTCCAAATAATTCTATATTTAGGAAACAACTCAAAGCCCACTTATTTTAATCACCTTTATCGACTCTTGTTTTTTGTCCGTAACAGCGCTGAGATGCCCTAGGGTCATTTGTGTGCTATATCAAGTCAAATTAACATAACATCTTGAATTTTATTGTTTATGGGAGGAAGAGAATGGCCTCTGCAAAAATGGGACTTAGAAACCTTTTGGACTTCCAGACCTCTGAAGGACTGGGACCTACCACCATAGCAAATCTCGTGAATGTGTGACCTTCCTGGCCTGGAAAGTGTGTCCGGTTCGGTCGGAAACAAGGGTTTCCGGATCTAATTCGGCAAACACAAATCCGATTCAGAGCCCTTGTGAACGACTTCGGAATTGGGACCCTAGGCACCGTTTCCTGTTGGAGTTCTTGATGTCTCTGCCAAGGACCATAATATTTTCCTTGCTCAGGTTGGCCTGTAATAATTTATGGTTGTTGTAGATTTCAAGGGAATTCAATGCCCTTTGCAGGCCTATCAGATACGGGATAATTAGATGAACTATATAATGTTATATTTAAATATGTTGATTGTCAAATTTTAGGGTGAATACTCAGGCCTGAATTAATGCTATACCAATGTCAGCTTGATAGAGAGAGAATAGACAGCAGCCTTGTTTCCAACATTTTTAGTAGGTCCCTGGTTAGAAATTCAAGTGCCACCACCTGCTTCAAATATGACCCAAATGTTGTTGAGTACGGAAAGGATTTCACTGAGTAACTGTTTTTGGAATTCCTCAATCTTTCAAATGATCCCAAAAATCTTTCTTTCAACAACAATAAACGCTGCAGTATAGTCAATAAAACGTGCATATAACAAAATGCATTGCTTGTCAATACAGTGATGGACATAAGGATAAGAGCTATGATATTATCTTCATTGTAGCAATTTTGCCAAAACCATGTTTGATAGAAAGAGATATTCTGTTTCTCCTCATCCCAGTTTTCATGATAGAGAGCAACTTGGATTCAATCCATTGAATCCTAGCATGGAGCAGGCTTGAATCCAATATTAAAAGGGGCAATTAGGCGCTAATAGCAAAACACACAAGATGATGGACGGAATGTTGCGCATTGGCAAAACATTCACCCAACGTCATCTGTCCATCAACTGTTGTTTTTGCATTTGTCACCCTGAGTCGGAAGGGTATGCCCAGATGTGGGTCCCGTGCTCTCCATGCCACTGGAATCAAGCTATCCTGGCTGAAGAGGGGTGAAACCCCGAAACCGGTCCTAGGATGCTTGTTTCCAGTCCAGAGAGGACATGGCTTGGCAGTTCGGGCTGGACTGTACCCATGAGGCTCAGGGTCAAGGCTGATTTGCATATGGCTGTGTTCAAACTGGAACGGCATGGTGAGCAAAAAAACGATGGATTTAGGCCCAGATCGCTGTACTGGAGTGAATGTATGACATTGTTCTGCATTCTGTCCATCAACTGTTGTTTTTGCATTTGTCACCCTGAGTGGGAAGGGTATGCCCAGACGTGGGTCCCGTGCTCTCCATGCCACTGGAATCAAGCTATCCTGGCTGAAGAGGGGTAAAGCCCCGAAACCGGTCCTAGGAGGCTTGTTTCCAGTCCAGAGAGGACTTGGCTTGGCAGTTCGGGCTGGACTGTACCCATGAGACACAGGGTCAAGGCTGATTTGCATATGGATGGGTTCAAACTGGAACGGCATGGTGAGCAAAAAAACGATGGATTATGCCCAGATCTCTGTACTGGGGTGAATCTATGACATTGTTCTGCATTCTGTCCATCAACTGTTGTTTTTGCATTTGTCACCCTGAGTGGGAAGGGTATGCCTAGACGTGGGTCCCGTGCTCTCAATGCCACTGGAATCAAGCTATCCTGGCTGAAGAGGGGTGGAACCCCGAAACCGGTCCTAGGATGCTTGTTTCCTGTCCAGAGAGGACTTGGCTTGACAGTTCGGGCTGGACTGTACCCATGAGGCTCAGGGTCAAGGCTGATTTGCATATGGCTGGGTTCAAACTGGAACGGCATGGTGAGCAAAAAAACAATGGATTTAGACCCAGATCTCTGTACTGGGGTGAATGTATGACATTGTTCTGCATTCTGTCCATCAACTGTTGTTTTTGCATTTGTCACCTTGAGTGAGAAGGGTATGCCCAGACGTTGGTCCCGTGCTCTCCATGCCACTGGAATAAAGCTATCCTGGCTGAAGAGGGGTGAAACCCCAAAACCGGTCCTAGGATACTTGTTTCCAGTCCAGAGAGGACTTGGCTTGGCAGTTCGGGCTGGACTGTACCCATGAGGCAAAGGGTCAAGGCTGATTTGCATATGGCTGGGTTCAAACTGAAATGGCATCGTGAGCAAAAAAACGATGGATTTAGGCTCAGATCTCTGTACTGGGGTGAATGTATGACATTGTTCTGCATTCTGTCCATCAACTGTTGTTTTTGCATTTGTCACCCTGAGTGGGAAGGGTATGCCCAGACGTGGGTCCCGTGCTCTCCATGCCACTGGAATCAAGCTATCCTGGCTGAAGAGGGGTGAAACCCCGAAACCGGTCCTAGGATGCTTGTTTCCAGTCCAGAGAGGACTTGGCTTGGCAGTTCGGGCTGGACTGTACCCATGAGGCACAGGGTCAAGGCTGATTTGCATATGGCTGGGTTCAAACTGGAACGGCATGGTGAGCAAAAAGTGATGGATTTAGGCCCAGATCTCTGTACTGGGATGAATGTATGACACTATTCTGCATTCTGTCCATCAACTGTTGTTTTTGCATTTGTCACCCTGAGTGGGTAAGGGTATGCCCAGACGTGGGTCCTGTGCTCTCCATGCCACTGGAATCAAGCTATCCTGGCTGAAGAGGGGTGAAACCCCGAAATCGGTCCTAGGATGCTTGTTTCCAGTCCAGAGAGGACTTGGCTTGGCAGTTCGGACTGGAGTGTACCCATGAGGCACAGGGTCATGGCTGAATTGCATATGGCTGGGTTCAAACTGGAACGCCATTGTGAGCAAAAAAACGATGGATTTAGGCCCAGATCTCTGTACTGGGGTGAATGTATGACATTGTTCTGCATTCTGTCAATCAACTGTTGTTTTGCAATTAGGCGCTAATGACATGGATTGGCTCTATGTCCTGTTTGAGAAAACACGTGTAAGATGGAGCCTTCCCATGTGTCAGGGACAGGGGCCAATTGAAAGCAGGCATTAAGTACTGGGTGTGACCAAAGGACCAAGAATTTTGTATCATTTTACACACTAAAGGGTCGATTCCGATCTGGGTCGGACAGCTCTCGGAGAGCTGTTCGTAGCCTTACCTTGCGACCGACTCGTACCCTGAGCCTGTCCGTCCTGGCAATGAAGTACGATGCGTATAACTGACAAAAATCCGACCGACAACTAGGCTGTGATTCAAGCTTCATTCTCCGTCCGAGCCGTAACTCTGAACGAGTCACCCGGAAGCAGTATCCATAGCAGTTTCCGTCCAGACAAGTACGATGCGCACCTCCTACGCGCCGGACGGGTTGCCACGTACGACACGTCACAGCATCCGGAAAAGAAGCATATCAGGTACGATTTGCACCAGAACTCAATCAATGGCTACGAGACGGGCCAGCTTGCAACGGGTACGAGACGGAGCAACAAGCAGCGTGTACGAGACGAACACATCATGAATCCCATCGCGCAGGTCATACCAGTACTGTACATCTATGACCGGATCAGGAACCGACGTGGACGGCGCAGACGGTAAGTCAGACACCCACCACACAAACAAACGACACGTACCCGCAAAATGTCACACACACCCATGGGGATCCATATCCTGGCCACTAGCAACAGGCCACCATAGGGGTTGCATGGCCAGCACCACTCCCACCCTCACTCATAGGCCCTATGTTGCCCATCACTACTTCCACCCCCACCCATAGGGGACCTGTTGCCCATCACTACTGCCACCCCCACCCATAGGGCTTATGTTGCCCATCACTCCTGCCACCCCCTCCCATAGGGGACCTGTTGGCCATCACTCCTGCCACCTCCACCCATAGGGCTTATGTTGGCCATCACTCCTGCCACCCCCACCCATAGGGCTTAAGTTACCCATCACTACTGCCACCCCTACCCATAGGGGACCTGTTGCCCAGCACTACTGCCACCCCCACCCATAGGGGACCTGTTGCCCAGCACTCCTGCCACCCCCACTCATAGGGCTAATGTTGCCCATCACTACTGCCACCCCCACCCATAGGGGACCTGTTGCCCATCACTACTGCCACCCCCAACCAAAAGGCTTATGTTGCCCATCACTACTGCCACCCCCACCCATAGGGCTTATGTTACCCATCACTACTGCCAACCCCACCCATAGTGGACCTGTTGCCCATCGCTACTGCCACCCCCACCCATAGGGGACCTGCTGTCCAGCACTACTGTCACCCCCACCCATAGGAGACCTGTTACCCATCACTCCTGCCAGCCCCCACCCATAGGGCTTATGTTGCCCATCACTCCTGCCACCCCCACCCATAGGGCTTATGTTGCCCATCACTACTGCTACCCTCACCCATAGGGCTTATGTTGCCCATCACTACTGCCACCCTCACCCATAGGGCTTATGTTGCCCATCACTACTGCCACCCCCACCCATAGCAGACCTGTTGCCCATCACTACTGCCACCCCCACCCATAGGGGACCTGTTGCCCAGCACTACTGCCACCCCCACTCATAGAATGGGCGATGCACCACACATCCATCATACACCAACATTAGGTATGTCAGCAAAATACATCCCCCCTAACATCATGACAACAGTGTGTAGTCTGTAACAAATGTCCACAACAGTGATTATGACTTCGAACATACAATGTAACTACCATCACATGTGTGACCAAAAACTGAGCGTGGCCTACACAAGGCAAGCATCACTAGCACTGTGTCATTGTAAAAATAACCTCCCCTCACTGTGTAGAACAAAAGTTAAGTGTGTGGTTCCAAACTGCAGCAAATGTTGAGCATTGTGGTGATGGGGTCGAAAACCTCCCTCATCACAGTGACCAAAAGGTAAGTGTCATCATGGTCAAAGCTGCAAATGGCAAACAGCATGTATGATTTCTGGTCCCAACACATGAAACACTTTTTGGGCAAAGTAGTGCTTGTGTCCAATACCCACAGAGATGTGGTGAGGCTAACAGTGCTGTGAAAACCTAACATACTCTCGGCCATGTGCAGACAAGCACCACCCATGGGGGCTGACATTGCATACAGTGTACAATGATACAAAAGCAGAAGTGACCATCACAAAGCATACACACATCTCGAAAATCGACACACAAATCAAAACAACCTGTGTAGACTGTAGGTGTCAGGTCACAAACTCCCCTTCCATGCCAGCAATGGGACCTAACAACCAGGATGAATGTGCAGAATGATTTGATATGACTCACAGGGACAGCAGGGTAAATCACAAAAACAATATCCAGACAATGGCCCACAACAGCAATACCAATGCACTGGTGCAGATGCACAAACACAAACAGGCAACTTCACACTGCACATCTGACACAACATGTGTGTGTGTGTGTGTGTCTGAGTATCCCCAGGCAACTACACAACACATGAGGGGGGATGAACCACAGTGAGACAGATGTGGACACAGTGCCATACAAAAGTAAACCATCAATGGGCCCCCTTAGTGGGCAATCAGGCATTGTGAGATGAGAGGGAGCACAACAGACACATGTGACACAAGCTGGAATAAACAGCAACTAACACAGCAAGAGACTGACACACAACAGCACTACCCCCAGGGACCGGACATTGGGGTGACACAAGCATGCATGACACGTCCACTGTGCTGACAAAGGTAGATGTCGTACAAACTGTGAAAGCCAGACATGTGTCCTGTGCCACAAACATACATCACACCTACACAAACACAAATCACTCAGCATGGCCCCTAATCCATGGACAAACGGGAGCTAGGGGCCCATCCATGCAAACATTTACATCAGTCCACCCTCAACACCACACACCCTGAACTGCACCAATGTGCATCTGTGAAGCCCACATTGACAGGTGACATTGCACATGCACCCATGACAAACGCAGTAATGTTGGGGGGAACTAAGGTGCACAGACTCATCACACAAGGACAGTTTACAACCCTGGTGAATGACAGACAGACTGCACAGTATGCGGTACATGACCATGACGTCAAAGCTCACGTAACCTTCCGAATACCTGCCACAGTCCCAGGACAATGCAGAATCCAAGGAGAACCACAAGGCACACATGCTGACACCTGCAAACATTGCAGCCCTGAACCGGACAAGTGGGATCACTCACACGCACATACACATGTCTCAATCACTGAAATGTACCATCTAGGGACAACTACATGATATTGCGAACAAATAAGTGCCTTGGGGACCCCTGACTGTGTCCCATCTGTGTCTGACCACATCATCACCACTCAGAACAGACAAATCCTAATGATGAAACACCAATTAATAGTAATGTGTCATGCACCCACACATCTGGTAGCCCATGGCAAAGTTGTGGGATGAACACAGTACCACTCAGCAAGCATCAACAACAGGAACATATCAAGGGAACACTGCCTGTGTGTGAAAAGGGATGTGTACACACACACACATGCCCACACAACACACAACATGGGCCCAGGCAATGTCACGGAACAACACACTTACTTGAGGGGACTCAACTCCTGTGGAAGCTCAGCTGTGCCAAACATAGTCACAGCAGGTCTCAGTCATGTCAGCAGAACACTTGGTCAGTCAGCCATCAGTAACCACCCAATGAAGGCTCTAGTCACAACAGCCTGGGTACGGGAGACTCCCTTAAGTCATCTGCACATACTCAATATATATATGTCCAGCAAGTTGCACAGAGGATCCAGTTGCTCCTACCCCAATGATGCCCACACTGACATGTCCAGTGGAGATGCGCCCACAGTCAGGGAAATAGACAAATTGGACAATGGCAAGCACATCATATGTGCATGTGTGCAAGCCACAGATGTGACCATGCAAATGAAATGTTTACAGAGATGCCCACAAATTGTGAATAGTGACACACCCATTTAGCTGCAAAGGATGATATGGATAACGACCAGAATAGGATACATATCTCATGGACCACATGGAGTACCTCACATCAACACCTCAGTATTCAACAATGGAAATCCAGCATTACAACTGCAAGGTCATGCTAAACATCATCAACATAATGTGCAGCTAAATCAAATTCACAAGGAGAAAGAAAAAAGCTTTATTCAGTAATTTTAAAATGCAAAGTCCTTCCAAAACAAAGGCCAATGGCCAGTCCATATCCAAATGACAAAAAGTTAACTTGAGTGACAACTGTCACAGGTTGCTTGCCTGCACTGGTAAGGACAGGGGACATCCCCTCAGAGAGGCATACATGGGGGCAAGCCAGGCACCACAGGGACAGGATCAGGGCGCAGCAGAAGGAGGCAGTGAAGGGGTGGTGGATGCAGGAGAGTCACTGGCAACTGCAGTGGAGCTGACTGAAGTAGTGGGTGCAGTCACAACTGTGGGGCACAAGTCAGATGGGGTGTATGCTGGCACAACTGCAGTGGGCAGGTCAGATGGAGTGGACTGTGTCCCCACTGCAGTGCCAAAGTCAGACTGGGTGCTCGTGGACTCCACTACAGTACCTAACTCAATGGGAGCGGAATGGGGTTCAGGTGAGGTCGGCAGGACAGAGGGGGTGGACACAGTCCCCACATCAGTGGCACAAACTGTCTGACCGGGGTGGAAGAGCAAGTGGTAGGGGGGAGGGCCTCAGCATTTTGGGGATGGTGTATCTGTGGGTGGGGGAACCTGGGGCAGGGTGTGGCAGGGGATCCTCTGGAATGGGGGCCTGGGGGATGGAGGACGGAGACTTTGTTGTGGAGCTGCGGGGCGGGGGTGGGGTCTTGCTCTTCCGGCTCCGGGGGGACTTGTGGGTGGGGGAGGGTATCCGGGTATGAGGGGCACTCCCCTCTGTGTGTGGGGACTTCCTCTTCCCCTTGTAAGATGGATCTGCTGGGTCAGTGGGGAAGAGGCCAAGGTCACAGAGGAAGAGCTTCTGTGGAGATGGGGTTGCAGGTGAGGCAAGGGAAGGGGGCTGGGAGGGAGAGGTATCGGAGGACTGCGGAGTGGTTGTGGATGACTGTGTGTGTGTCTGCAAACCATCCCCTGTGAGTGTGGTATCAGTCCCCTGAGCTTGCTTGCGTGCACGTCTAACCCTTGGTTTGGGTGTTCGTGTGCTGCCCGTGTCTGTGGTTTTGTGAGAATGTGCAGGTGTGTTTGTGCTTGGGACAGGTAGGGTGCTAGGGTTCGTGGGTGGTGCAGGGGTAAGAGGGGTGCGGGACTGTTGGAGGAGGGACACTGCTGCCGTCAGGGAGGAGGCCACAGACTGATTGGTCCTCTGTAGGGCAGACATG
Organism: Triturus cristatus; assembly: GCF_964204655.1. Lineage (NCBI taxonomy): Eukaryota > Metazoa > Chordata > Amphibia > Caudata > Salamandridae > Triturus > Triturus cristatus. The sequence goes on along the minus strand of NC_140579.1, from coordinate 872,949,797 downwards.
CCCGATGAAATGCCCTCCATGAACGACACCAGTTGTGTCAATAGACTGGTGTGTGCATGGAGGAAACTCAGCATTGATATCTGCCCTACATGGATCTGTCGAAGCAAGTCCACAGACTCCTCACTCAGGGCAGCAGGGGACACAGAGGCAGGGGGTGCGGTGCCTGGCACAAAGGAGACATGCTACCGAACACAGGAGCCTCCACAGACCTCTGGGATGGGAGGCAATGGGAGGGTGGTGATGGTGGTGATGGGGGCGGTGGTGGGGACAACCTCACTAGCTGGGGTTTGGTGGCTGCTGACACCCGACTCCAAAAGGGAGTCATCCTCCGAGCTGCTGTGGCCCTCAGCTGGGGTGGATGGTGCTAAGGACTCCTCGGTGTGGCTCCACTCGCCCTCCGTGCCACTGGGTCCCTCCGACTCCTCGCCTTCTGTCCCAGTCAGGCTCTGTGGCTCCTCCTGGTCCATGGAGCTCTCCCCTCCTGTGGCCGTGGATGTATCTGGATAGAATTAGGAAAAAAGAGAACAACATCAGTCACCTGCACTGACTGCACACACCACAGTGAGTACATCACATCACAGGGCAAGCCCTGGCATCATCAGCTGAACACTGCTCAAAGTGCTCACACTGTTTAGAATAAACCAATTGTCAGTCTCACCATCAACCATGGCACTCATATCCCTCCTGGACTTGCACCCATATGTCTGTTGCAAGTTGGATGCTAATACCCCAATGTGCCGACATGCACCGCCTACACATTTGTCGGACATGCAAGTGAACATGTAGGAGTATGTCACTATACACACATCACATCTCTTGCCACTGACTCAGTACAGGTGTCAGGATGAAGGGATGGGCAGAGTCTCATTTCACATGCTTGTGATGCATGCCAGCAACACACATTATGATGTTCTCATGTCTTGATAGTCAATGCCACAATGGGGTGCATGGAGCACATTTGAACACAATTCAGGATCACTCACAGCAAGTTAAATGCCATGGCACTGGCATGCCTGGAACGTCAGTCAACACTGTCTCCTGTCACAGGGGCAGGGCATCCAGACAACAACAGTATGCACTGTGTGACAACCATAGCTCATGGGTAAAGCAAACTCTACAGCTGACAAGTGCACTTGCCCATCCCCTGCAAACAACATATCCCGGACCCAGAAGACCGCACATCATACAAAACAGACATATGAGTCTCTGCGAACACAACTCCCTGTACATTAGCACATCACAGTCTGCTGTGCATGTAACACAGATGCCTGAAGTGCATAGTTGCATACACCATTGTGCACTGTCAAGTGATCACACACCTATATGTCACACAGGTCTTGTCTCTCATAGTCACATCTCAGATGTCCTGCTGACCCTCAAACTCATGAACACCACAGTTGTACGGAAAAGCAGTGCCACACCACAATGACACAGAGGCAGACACCTGAAGGCACATGTCACTAAGCACAACCTGTAAATTGATGCACAGGATTGGGATTATAGAGTGTTTCTAAATGCCCTTGAGTAGGCATGACTGCCCAGGTCTACATGAAACAGTGTTTAGCCCTGAACAGTAGTCAGGTGGCTAAGCAAGTGTGACACACTTGATATACATACTCCTGAGGCACACAAATTGGAGTCCCCTGCTGCACGTGTTTGTTTGAAATACAACTGCAAAAAATGATGTATGTCCCGCACACCAATTTGATTCAAATTCACGAGTTTGTCATTTTTTAAGGGAGACGTCCCGGAATGCGCTTCGTCCTCGGAGCGCTATACTTTAAAGCAAGAGGTTGCTGATATTTATAATATTAGTCCCGGGAAGCTGCCACCATGTGGTGATCATAACCATCGATTTAATCAAATTCACGCCAAATTTCTTCACAAGATTCTCATTTTATTTCTCAGTTGTACATATGATGAAACCAGTTGTATCCAATTTTCAAATGCATGTACCATGCTCAATCGCCTTAAATACAGCATGTTGGAGTCCCAGTTCCATATTTGAATGTCAAATGCTTAACCCAATGCATTTCGGGCACATTATTGCCCTTCGTCAGGGGTACATATCTGTAAAGTTAAAATTAAAAAAGATACCGTTACATAGATATATGGGTTTTTACCAACATCAATTGTCTGTTGTTCTCTGAATCCCCATAAACAACATTTTCCCGCTAAAATTATTCAAGAAACCTTCCCATGGTGGATTGATCTAGCATGTTGCCCCGAGCAAGTCAAACATCAATATATCACGCTGATTTTTATCGTAAAACTAATAAAGGGTCCTTTCGTACCTTAAATCTTTCTAATACAAACGCGAACTCTGCGTCTTCCAGAAAAGGTGTCTGTTTCACCCTCCCACGTGATGCGATCTTTTTAAACTAACCTGTAACCCCTCCTACTTGGTTAATCAATTCCTCCTTGGGTCCATGTTAACTCTCTAAGCATACGTTTCCCAACATACACTTCGCCTAACACGCTTATCCATGTTCTTATTTAACTGGACTAGTTTCAGTGATCATAACTTTAAATCCCCCGCCCTCCCTGAATGGTTGACTAATATGTTGTAGATATACGGGAACAATTCATTTGAACAAAAAACTTCATATTATGCTAGCTCAGCTGACTTCAACAAATCAACCTCAAAATATCGAATGTAACACAAGTTTTTGATAATCAACGAGATGATAAGAAATGTCCATTCATAGTTCATTTTCTTTATCGATTCCATGCGACTGCAAAAAATGATGTATGTCCCGCACACCAATTTGATTCAAATTCACGAGTTTGTCATTGCACTGTATCACAATCATAGCTCATGGGTAAAGCAAACTCTGCAGCTGACAAGAGCACTTGCCCATCCCCTGCAAACAACATATCCCGGACCCAGAAGACCCCACATCATACAAAACAGACATATGAGTCTCTGCGAACACAACTCCCAGTGCATTAGCACATCACAGTCTGCTGTGCATGTAACACAGCTGCCTGAAGTGCACAGTTGCATACACCGTTGTGCACTGTCAAGTGATCACACACCTATATGTCACACAGGTCTTGTCTATCATAGTCACATCTCAGATGTCCTGCTGACCCTCAAACTCATGAACACCACAGTTGTACGGAAAAGCAAGCCACACCACAATGACACAGAGGCAGACACCTGAAGGCACATGTCACTAAGCACAACCTGTAAGTTGATGCACAGGATTGGGATTATAGAGTGTTTCTAAATGCCCTTGAGTAGGCATGACTGCCCAGGTCTCCATGAAACAGTGTTGAGCCCTGGACAGTAGTCAGGTGGCTAAGCAAGTGTGACACACTTGATATACATACTCCTGAGGCACACAAATTGGAGTCCCCTGCTGCATGAGTTTGTTTGAAATACCCCAGCCACATGTGGCGAGTCAGACCAGCAATTGTAACACATATCAAGGGCACACACAGATCACATGTCAGATCTCAGGCATTGTGTAAACAATTGACCCACCCATGAAACACACAACAGAGTCACGGTAACAGATGCTGTCCAGGGGCTGAAGCATAGCTGACTGCAGGGACACAGTGCCCTAGTGACACAAGCAACAGACTGAAGGGTCCACACCTGTGGATCAGATGAGGAGGGTGCATCACACAATTGAGGGACATGAGTATTGGACTACAAGACCTACGTAATGTGGAAGTGTGACCAGGCCAAAAGACTGCAATTAGCATGTCAGACATAGTACACAGATTAGGCATGGACTTACCCCCTCCTTGCTGCGTCTGGCCTTCAGCTGCCCATCCCGGTCCGGGAAGACTACCGCCAGGATCCTGTGCATGTGGGGGTTCAGGGGCCGGTGTCCGCCCCTCCTGCGAGGAGACGACAGCTTCAGCTGGACCCTTGCGATCCTCCGGGTCCCGCCCCGAAGGTCCTGCCACCTCTTCTGGCAGTTGCGGATCCGGCGCTTGTAGACCCCCACCGATCGAACTGCCCAGGCGATGGTCAGCCATATCTCCTGCTTCTGGTGGGCATCAACCGATGAGGATGACAAAGTTAGAAGTCCATTAACACACATGCCCCATATTTGTGCTGCACACAGTTGGATATACATGTCGTCATCACAAAGGAAAATTAGTTACACAGGTAGTGCACCCATGGAAAAGGACAAATGCCCTGCATGTCTGACATGTTAACAATGCCTGGGAAGGTGAAGCTTGCACAAATGCACTTTAGCTGCAGAACACCTGTTCACTACATGTACCTACACACTTTGGGGGATGAAAGTACTCACTGAGTATGCTTGACACCGGTGTACACACTGCTAGTACTGCTAGTCAGACAACATGCACAATTAAGAAGGCAGTGGACTGCGCACTCACCTGCTCCCCTGGTTTCCCATAGTGCTTGCTGTACTGTGGAAGGAGCCCATCCAGCAGGGTCAGGTTCTCCTCCTCAGTGAAGGATGGGGCCCTCTCCAGAGTACGTGCCATAGCAGTAGCCAGAGGATGCAGAGACAGCAGCAGTGGTAGCAGGGATGGGGTCCAGTAGCATGTAGTGCAGGCAAGTGAGCTCCCTGGGGGCCAGCCAGCTTTATATCAGTGCTGCAGAGGCAGACACTGTGCCATGTGTCCCAAGTGATAGGTGCAACACGGTTGCATTCTATGAATCTGGCCAATCCATGGAAATGTACGACTCGTACACGTCTTCCGCATCATTCAAATCTTCATGAAACCCTAGTAATTGCAACATTGTTGTAGGCATCCTACTGAATTTCCAGCGCACGACTCGTACAAGTTTTGAATCTGCATCCGTCTCCATGACAAGCCAGAGCCAATGGGTGCGCCCGGCTCGGTCAACTGACTGTACAATGTGTAGTTTGAAAATACACATGCACCCGTCTCCATACGATTCAATGGCCAAGGTGTACGCCGGTCCTGGACCATGCCTGCCCGACGCGTATGCATGCTAGTCACCCGCGTCGGACCTCATTGCAGTCAATGGCTAAGCGTACGCACGGCTCGGCCCTGAACTGTGCAATACGTACGCATAGTCACCCGCGTCAGACCTCATTGCAGTCAATGGCTAAGCATACGCACGGCTCGGTCCTGAACTATGCAATGCATACGCATAGTCACCCGCGTCAGACCTCATTGCAGTCAATGGCTAAGCGTACGCACGGCTCGGCCCTGAACTGTGCAATACGTACGCATAGTCACCCGCGTCAGACCTCATTGCAGTCAATGTCTAAGCATACGCACGGCTCGGTCCTGAACTATGCAATGCGTACGCATAGTCACCCGCGTCAGACCTCATTGCAGTCAATGGCTAAGCGTACGCACGGCTCGGTCCTAAACTGTGCAATGCGTACGCATTGTCACCCGCGTCGGACCTCATTGCAGTCAATGGCTAAGCGTATGCACGGCTCGCTCCTGAACTGCGCAACGCGTACGCATAGTCACCCACGTCGGACCTCATTGCAGTCAATGGCTAAGCGTACGCACGGCTCGGTCCTGAACTGTGCAATGCATACGCATTGTCACCCGCGTCTGGCATCATTGTTGTGACTATTTGACGGCTTCCACACACAATTACTTGCCAGGGACTCAGGTGCACACCTACCACATTACAGCATTGACCACACAGTGTCCCATGGCATGTAAGGCTGCATTCCCTGTGTGTTTGGGGGCGTAACATTTGGTTTGTTGTGTGGCACTTTTGTGCAGCCACTCCCAGGCTGTGCACGTGTTCATGGGGACAGAATCCTTTGTGTGTTGTGCACATTACCACTGTGATGTGCAACTCTACAGTTATGGGCATGAGTCATGGACACAGTTTCATGTTGGATATGTTTAGGACATGTCACATACACCCTGAGTCCTGGGGGTGATGGCATGTACGTCACAGTGAGACCTGTAGCCACAATTCTGATGTACACCCACAGTCTGTGTGCATGTTGTGTCTCAGATGTGGCTGATCAAATGTGCCCAATGGGAGACAGTCTCTACATCCATGTGGTTTGTGCATCAACATTGATGTTGTGTGTGTGTTCAGAGATGTACATGTAGGGCCTGCAGAGACAACAGTGGCCACTACCTGTGGGACTCACGGTTGCCTTGTGGCGTGTACATGATACGCCATGTCATGCCAGTCTCCATGTGGCAATACAGGGAGCCTGGGTATCTGCATGGCAAAGATCTGTGATGCCTGAGAGACATCAGGCCTCACTTGTCACTGTGGTGTGTGTTTGTAACGTCACAGCAGTACATGGGTAGGGTGACACAGCCCAATGATTGGCCATTGCACTACATGGAACTTATGTGGACATGTGGACTTGAGATGTGAGGTGATGGCCATGTAGGTGACATATGTGTCCATGCCCAACAGCACACACCTCAGTATATTGTGTATTGTCATGATGTATCATGTGATATTTTGCTTGGTCCTAGCCACATGGGTGGATGAACCAACAATCTTCCTTTGTGCATCTCTGTTATGCAGGGCACCAGCTGTCCATAGACCGTTCCCAGACCTTGAAACCATGCAGGAACGCGACTGTATCGGACGGTACCGCTTCACCAGGCCACTGATTGAGGAGTTGGCAGAGCAGTTGGTGCCACATCTGCTACCTGGCCGGACATACCCTACAGCACTGACCCCAGAGGTGAAGGTGATGGCAGCCCTGCACTTCTTTGCTACTGGTACCTTCCAGTACACTGTGGCTACTGCTGGTGGCATGTCGCAAACTATGTTTAGTCGTGTGCTCTGCGATGTCTTGGAGGCGATGTTGCATTTCCGTGACCTGTACATCAAGTTTCCTAGCCGAGGTCAACTCACTGAAATAAAGAATGCCTTTTATACACTGGGGAGGATGTCGAACATCATCGGATCTATTGTTGGTACACATGTGGCCCTGATACCAGCACAGGCACATGAGCAGGCATACCGGAACAGGAAACATTTCCACTCCATCAATGCTCTGGTGGTATGTCTTGCAGACATGTGTATCACACATGTGTGCACGTTTCCCCGGTTCTGCACACGATGCCTACATCATGAGGAGTAGTCGCATTGCAAAGCTGATGTCACAGATGCCAGAACAGTGTGCCTGGCTTGTCGGTGTGTACTGACTGTTTACCATTGTGTGTGTTTGGCAATGTTGTATTCCATCCTCCTTCAAAACTCTGCTAATTGTTCAATTGTTTGTGTGTAGGTGACTACAGATATCCCAACATGCCGTGGTTGCTGACACCCCTCAGGAACCCTGTGACACCAGCCGAGATGCGCTACAATGAGGCACATGGTCGGAGCAGGAGGGTGATTGAGCGGACATTTGGTCTCCTGAAAAGCCACTTCCGCTGCCTGGACAAGACCGGAGGGGCCCTCCCATATGAGCCTGCAAAGGTGTGCAAAATTATCCTTGTATGCTGCATGCTACACAACATGACAGTGTGGAAGAAGTTGCCTCTCATCCAGGATGACGATGACCGACCTCTGCCACCTGTGGAGGATCCAGGCCTGGGACACAATGCCAGTGATGATGATGATGAGGGTGACATCCGCACACAGCTCATCAACAACTTCTTCACCTGAATGTGAGTTTACCGGGTTGTTATGTCAATGTATGGAGTTAGCCTGCAATGTGTTGTGGCTGCTAAGTTGCTGTATGAGTGTGTCTGTGTGCCACTTGACCAGATCCGTGCAGTGATGTGTCCATTCAGGTGGTCTGTACTCCACAATAGTGTAGAACTGCTAACTTGTTTCTGTGTAGGTTTCTTGTGACACGTTTTGTGCATGTGTTTTGCATTTCTCTCCTGTTCTGCTGTGCTTTTGATTGTGTCTTGTGTTTGTCCTTCCCAGGGTACTTTGCCTGTTGTTTGGTCAACACTGACCCCCAACACCCAGAATCCAACACCAGTGTGGGAGTTGTCAATTCCCATCAAGTGATGTACCACACACCACTGGACTTCAATTCTCCGACACTTTGTGACCGTGTGTCCACTGTAACGTACAATTACCTTGCAACTATTGTGGAATAAACATGTTGCTGATGTATAATGAACCTGTGCTATGCTTTGTTAGGTGAGTTGTCTGTCTTCCCACATCTGAGTGACATTTGCTTACCTCACCTGTGGACTTGTTACCACTGACTGTGGATAGGTGCTGTGTCTGTGCATACCAATGTATTTCAGGTCAATATCATTGTGTGGGATATGTTACATGGACATGGTGAGTATGTGTTGTGGTGCCATAGTGGTGTGTCTTCCTCACATGTGTCACATCACCATGACTCACATAACGGTGGTCACATTGTTGTAGTATTTGCCACGCACTGTGTTGTTTAGCAGATCAACATCTCCATGACACATGACAAGTTGGAATAACAACAGAGGCAAGTATGGTGTACTGGTGAGTTTATTTACAAACATGTGTGAGGATAGTGCACAGGATGGTGGGTGCTGTACATTGGGTTTTGAATCCAAATTTCATGAACCCTCCATGTCATGTAGGCGAGTTGTGTCAGATACGACAAGGTGAACGGGTTGCGCACAAAGAACATTGTCCAGAACAGGTTTAGAGGACCTGGGGGATGTGCAGGGACATCTGCGACTCACATGTCCTTCTTCGGACAACCCCTCTTCTTCTTGGGGGGAAACCTCAGGTGCTGGCGTCTGCGGTGCAGGGGACTCTCCACCAGAGTCATCCTCCCTCCCTGTGGCACTGGCAGATGGTGTGGCAACAGATGTTGTGGCCACACAGGGAGGTGTGGACATGTTTGTGCTGATCTGGCGGAGGCATAGGAGTATGTCCCGATGCACCGCAGTAAGTGCATCCCACTTTGCCTCCATGCGGGCATGGTGGGCAGCCTGCTCCTGTTGAATGTCCTTGAGGATCCCCACTACCTGGCCAAATCCTCTGGTGCTATCCTGGTACGCATCTACGATGCGTGCCAGTTGGGGGTCATCATGCAGTCCAGACCCCTCTGCAAGGCACGTCCTCTGCCTCCCACCCCTCCCAGCACCCCTATCCAAACGGGCAGGACCAGCGGCGGCACGCACAGGTCACACTGGGACCCCTTGAGTGTTGTTGCTGGTGGTGTTGCCTGTAGCTTCCTGGGGGTCCTGTGTCCCTGTGCTGTCGGTGTTCTGTGGCCTTGGTCTGTCTGTGTTGGCGGGGGTGCCCTGTCTGTTTCCAGATGCTGGACGTGTGGGTACAGGGGGTGCTGATGTTGGTGCTGCTGGTGCTGCATGATGACTCACACCGGAGGTGCCAGGTTGTTCGTCGTCATCCGAAGAGGACAGAGACAGTTTCAAACCAGAGAGCTGAGGGTCCACCAGAGTCTGGGACCGGGACTCCTCTTCATTTGGTGCTGTGTCCCCAGCACCACCTGTGTTTGGAAGAGACACACAATGTAAGTTAGGTTTCTAAAGGCATCAATGGTTCACATACATGACATTCTACTGTACGCCCGGATGCCTGCCTGTACACTGCTTTGTACAGGGTTGTCACGGACAGATATTGATATTGTTGTTGCACATTGCCCAGCCAAAAAGTGTGTGCATGCCCAGCTCATGTATAGATTTGTTTGTACATGACCATTACTACTCAAGGGCCATCACGTTGCTGACGCAGGTGTGTCATCCCTGTACACAAGTGAGCTTTAACAAGGACATCCGTGCTATTCCACTGAGGATATGTTGTAAGATTGGGGCATGTGTGGTAGCAGATCTTGCTAGTCTTTGTGTGCCACATTGGTGTATTGGTACGACATGGTCACAGTCCGGTATGACTGTGATCTCTTTGAAGGAAGTGGTTTTTTACTGTGTTCCTAGTTCCCATCTCATTTCATACAAGTGATGATGTCACCATCGTTAATGAGTCTGGTGCTGAGTTTTGTACGTGCACATGTGATTTGACTTATCAATGTTCTCCATGGTGACATGGATTGGGCAAGGTAGCACTCTGGCTTTTCAATGCTCGTGACAGTGAGGGCTGGTGGTGTGTGTGTTGCAGTTTTGCTGCTGTGAGTAGCATGTCTCCTCCAATGCAGTCCAGGTGGGATCTTGTGTCTACAGTGTCTATGTCAGTGAGTGGTGTGTTGTTTGAAGGATGCATATGTTTCAGCACGATGTAGGAGTGGAATGCAGCTCACAACAGCATCGAGTGTGAATGAGACCATGCTATGGTGTCAGCTATATTGGTGTGTCCATTCCATTCACTGTCAGATGTCCCCTGTCAATGATTTATATGTGAGTTCCTGTGTGTTTCGTGCAATGTACCATATATGGCTCTGCACACTTGTCATCTGCAAGACACACATCCCCAGCCCGGCCAGGGGGCACCCCTGGACACTGCATCCCCAGACAATGAGTTTGAACTTTTGGTTGCAATGGCTGTGTGTGCGACTGTGTTTTGTTTGGCCAGTGCATATGTGTCAGCCACATCATTTCTTAGGACCACGTGTCAGACATCTTGCCCGGGCATCATCTTTGTGAGTGATTGGTACCACGTATGCAATGTGTTTTAGCATAGAAGGTGTGTGTATGGCCAGCATCGGTGTTATTTGTTTACAAGTCTGGGCCTCCTTCTCTCCCAGGCCAGTTAACCCATCATGAAGCGAGCCAACATTGCAGTGGGTGCAGGTAAACTTTCAGGATGTCAGTCAGTGCAGTCCTGGTGTTTGTTGGTGCCCATTTCCCAGCATGGCCTTGTGCTCCCCACAACAGAGCCGAGTGTCAGACATCTTGCAGTCCATTCCCACTCCCTGTGAGGCGAGCATGGTTCAGTGTGAGCTTGCTGGGCCATGTGGGTGGGTGGGGAATGTCTGTGACTGCAACTCCCATCATGCTCTTGGCTACACCCTCCTTCCCAGCATGCCTATACTTCCTTCCTTTTGACTCTGCTTCCCTGTGAGGGGGTGTGACAGCAATGGCAAGATGGCTGACTGTGCAGTCCTGGTGTTTGTTGGTACCCAGTTCCCCGCATGGCCTTGTGCTCCCCACAACAGAGCCCAGTGTCAGACATCTTGTCAGTCCATTCCCACTCCCTGTGAGGCGAGCATGGTTCAGTGTGAGCTTGCTGGGCCATGTGGGTAGGTGGGGAATGTCTGTGAGTGCAACTCCCATCATGCTCTTGGCTACACCCTCCTTCCCAGCAGGCCCATACTTCCTTCCTTTTGACTATGCTTCCCTGTGAGACGGTGTGACAGCAATGGCAAGATGGCTGATTGTGCTGTCCTGGTGTTTGTTTGTGCCCAGTTCCCCGCATGGCCTTGTGCTCCCCACAACAGAGCCCAGTGTCAGACATCTTGTAAGTCCATTCCCACTCCCTGTGAGGCGAGTATGGTTCAGTGTGAGCTTGCTGGGGCATGTGGGTGGGTGAGGAATGTCTGTGACTGCAACTCCCATCATGCTCTTGGCTACACCCTGCTTCCCAGCATACCCATACTTCCTTCCTTTTGACTCTGCTTCCCTGTGAGGGGGAGTGACAGCAATGGCAAGATGACTGACTGTGCAGTCCTGGTTTGTTGGTGCCCAGTTCCCCACATGGCCTTGTGCTTGCCACAACAGAGCCCCATGTCAGACATCTTGTCAGTCTATTCCCACTCCCTGTGAGGCAAGCATGGTTCAGTGTGAGCTTGCTGGGCCATGTGGGTGGGTGAGGAATGTCTGTTACTGCAACTCCCATCATGCTCTTGGCTACACCCTCCTTCCCAGCATGCACATACTTCCTTCCTTTTGACTCTGCTTCCCTGTGAGGGGGTGTGACAGCAATGGCAAGATGGCTGACTGTGAAGTCCTTGTGTTTGTTTGGCTACAAGTCCAAAGAGGGCCCCTGTGCTTCACACAGCAGCACCCAGTACGGTGTATCTTTGGCTGATATTTCACTACGGTGTAAGTCAATGCATTCTACCCGGTGAGTTGTGTGGAGTTTGTGTTGAGGGGTGTATGTGTCTCCACATGCTGGTAAGTATGGTCAGAGCTGTCAGTCCTCCTTCCCACCCGGCCAGACATCCCACCATGAAAGGTGCTTCCATTGGAGGGCGTGCAAGTTGTCTTTCAGGATGTCAGTCAGTGATGTCCTGCTTCTGATTGGCGCACAAGCCCTACCAGGGCCTTGTGCTCCCCACAGCAGGACCCAGTGTCAGCCCTCTTGTCAGTCATTTTCCACTCCCTGTGATGTGGGCATGGTTCAGAGAGGTCTTGATGGGCCAATTTGGAGGGGGAGCATTATCTGTGACTACAAACACCATCATGCCTTTGGATACACTCACCTGCATGCCCAATATTCCTTCCTGTCAGTCAGCTGCACTGAGGTAGTGTGTTTGTGGTGGCAAACTGTCTGGCAGTGTTTATTTGGCTTTGTGCCACTGCCTTGCTCTATTTGTTTGTAGGTTGGTACATGTCATGACACAGTTCCAAGTCACTATGAGATGGCAGGTATTGTGTTTGTCTGACTAGTATGCACATCTTTGGATGATTATCTATTGGTTACTGTGGCTTTGCTAAAGGTGCATGGTTTCACTGTCCCCTTGCCACACAATATTGAGTATGTTGTTTGTGTACTCACCAGGCTCTGGTATGTCTGCTAGACCATGGATGCTCTCAGGTGGTAGGATGTCCAGCACCTTCTCCTCCCAGGTCCTGAAGTAGACTGGTTTGGCAGGAGGGCCACCGCCAGTGCGCTGACTCAAGGCGTGATCTTTCTCAATGAGTTTCTTGACACTCCTGCGCACGTCATACCACCTGTTCAGGATATCGTCCTTTGTGCGCAATGTTGGTGCTTGTGTGTTCACCTTGTCCACAATCCTCGCCCACATCTTTGTTTTCTGTGACATGGGGGTCCTTTGGACCAATGTACCAAACAAATGTGGCTCTACTCTGATGATCTCGTCTACCAGCACTTCTAACTCATCATCTGTGAACTTTGGATTCTTCTTTGGGGGCATGGTGATGGGTGGTGGTGGTGAGTGATGTGTGTGTGAGGGTGCAAGTGAGGGTGGGCTACTGTTGGTTTTGCTACCTGTATGTGTGTGTGCTTTTGGTGAGGCGCTAATGGTATGAAATTTGTGTGATGGGTGAGTTGTGAGTGTGTCTGTGGTTGCTGTGTGATGGTGTTTTCTGCTGGCTGTTGTCTCCTATTTGCAAAGGATCATGGTAGTGATTGATGTCCTTTATATAGGTGGAGTTGTGGGTGTGTCTTTGTTCCAGGTTTTTTTTGGCATATTTATTGGCTTTGTCATTGCTTGTTTGGTTCTTTTTTTTGTATTTTTTCCTTTGGGTTTTCTAGACATGAAGGAGACATTCTTCTGACCGAGACAGACGCTGATGTAAGCTCGTGCGGGCTTCTCCGGGTCGTTCACGCTGACTTTCTTCTGTGTTTCATACGCGTCGGTCACGGAGATCTCTATTGCTTGAGGTCCCTGTTTTCTGTGCGTGTCGGTCATGCGACTTGGGCTCCGTGCGAGTCGGTCTGGGTTTACACGCATTCGATCGTACTGAGTGGATCGGACATCGCGGGTACGTGTCGGTCGGGTTCATTCCTGGTACTTGTCGGTCGGTGCAACTCGCGTCGGTTTTCTGGGCGAATCACTGTTTTCCCTACGGCTCGGTCGTACGGCTTGTATTCCGTACGTGTCGGTTGTAATTCACATGCATTTGCATCGTACTGCACGGGCCGTACGGCACCGGTCCATGTCGGTCGGTCTCCATTCCGGGTCCGTGTCGGTCGGTTCATTTTGCGGCCGGGATCGGAATCGGACCCTAAGTTGGATGATGGTGCATCATTGGATGTAATTTTCTGATTGCTTGGATGAATAGTAAACAGGTAAAAGCTATATGAAATAAATGGAGGATGTAAAACAATTTAAAACATTGAACTTTGTTTGTTGTGTTATAAAAAAGAGGGCATCCCTCGACTTGAGTCTGATTGGAATTTCTATGCAGCATGTAATGAATTGTAATAAAAAGTGGTGTTTTTTTTCAGTAACTCATGTTCCATTTTTTCTGTCAGGGCTGTTTATATCATCACATTGATTTCTAAAATGACAGAATTTGTTGAGAGTGTAAATTAAGATCAATATTTGATTAAAAAATGCCTCTGGAGCCTCCATATTTTTCTTGTAATTTTGTTTTTCATTTGTACAAAGTTATTTAAAAGTGCATCATACCTTTGGCTTATTTACTATTGTTGTTTATCTCTGTTACCTGCACTCATTCTTTGTCTCAGTGAATCTGAGAACCAATTATTTCCTATTTGGGGTCTAAGTCATCCTATATGCTGATTTGTGCTAGCTAGATTCTTTTTCAAGGAGTTATGACACTCAGTTATACTGAATAAATGTGGATAAACGTATCCTGGCTGTCAGTATGGTTAACATGTTCTAGGGTCAGGGTGGATTCCTACCAATGTTTACATTTATCAGGGACTAAGGAACCTTTTGATCATATTTAATAAGAAAAACATTTGGTATTTCCAATATGTGCCTAATAAGCAACATATGTGATTACACTTGACATTTTGCAAGAATATGGAAGTGGTCCTCTAAACCACAGTAAATTGAGAACAGAATTCATGTAGAGAACATGAACCAAATATATAATCTTGTGTGGGCCAGCTACAGGGGTGAACAATTAAATGAGGGGCAGCCATTTAAAGGAAAGAGATTCAAAGTGTGAAAGAGACCTACAATTTCTGGGCCCTCTGTCTTATAATTTTTTCTGGGTTTTCCCCTATTTAATTATAAGTAGTAGCATGATTGTAATCATCATAACATTTTCCCTTTATTTTTAAATACATTTAAATTAAAATCCACCGCTCTAATCAATGCTGCTCCAAGATATATGGTATTCAATCTGTCGATATTACTAAAAACAAAAATTTAAATAAAATGTTGCGGCCGCCTCCATGCATAGTTAGATTGACAATTCTACTAATAAAATGTGGGATCTTTTTCCTAATATACTACATTCATACAAAAAAACAACTTTGAAATCAATTCATAATTATTTTATTGTGTAATAGTAATATGGATAGCTGTAGCTATTTAAATTGAAAAACTAGGTGGTGAACGACGATGTTTACATGTCATTGTAGCCGGGAAGTAGGTTTTATGATAGCCATTTACGGCCTGAGATTTTGTGCTTCAAGTCTAATGGAAACTTAAAATATACCAGTTTAATTAGAAGGCAATTGTAGTGGGTTGTTGAGAAAATATCCTTAGATCTGATGCGTTATAGTAGATTAAGGAATATGATAGTTGACTAGGTACATTTACTAATTGATACACGTTAGTAAGAGTGTTGTTTGAGCTGATCCCCAAAAATGTTTAGGAGCCACGGTCAACTGGTTATCAAAGCCTATGGAAATTAATGTTGAATGTCTATGGTATGGGAAAAGGTTGGAGTCTCCTATTGTTTCAATCGATGCTGCAGGGGCTAAATTCAAGAACTTGGTCTGTGTACAGTATTCCTAAGAATGTATGGATATTTTTTTACATTGTTTGTACAGCACTTCTCTGCCATAAGTATGACCGTTTGTGATTATGATAACTTTTTCTTATTATGTTTGCAATGGCATAATGAAGTTAAATCTGCTTAAATCAGGCTTCCGCAAGTTAATTATTGGACAATGGCAGCTTTAAATGCCACAATGTTAGTAATCATGGAATATTTGTGGCCATTTGTCACATCATTCTGGCTATTCTTGGAATAATAATGTCTATGACTGACATGTTGTGAAGGTTCTTAGCATTATGGTGGGCATCCATTGAACAGTTGTGTCCCTGACAAAACAGTGGGCTTCCTTGCATAAAGTAGTCATCTGTAGCATTATGGTAGGCAAATCTGGCATGTGATAAACAAAACCTGATCAGGCTGAGCAGAATCTTTCAATGAGATTCATTGGCATTAGGAGAATCACAAGCTGCCATATAGGAGTTAGGCTTGAAAAATGTTTTTGAAGTAAAAATTGAGTTTCCCTTTGAGACAAAACATTTTTTCATTTGACTGTGTTTACCCCGTATAAGAAGTTCATATTTTTTTTAAAAAAAGACATGCATTCTGATTAAAAGGGCTAAAACTATGGGTTGACGTTTAGCCATCTTCTGTGATCAAGTGTCCAGATTGAAAATGTGGGCATGTTGTGCAGGAAAATGTGGTTATACACTTGCAGAGGGTATTGGGAAAATTTGCATAAAAATAAAGATTAGTAAGCCCTTCTCTTTACAACACATACCTTATAATCTGGCATTATTCTGAAAACTGCCAATATTCATTACATATCACCAAAATGAAATTTCATTGCATTAAAAAATTTAAATTAAAACGTGCTATTTAAAAGTGTACTCACATAAACCTGAAAGTATGTATGGTTTTACTCACCAGCGAAAGACTGTAAAACATTGGAAATTGAAATAACCAAGCATTTTCCAAGCACAACCACAATAGTCAAACGGATATCTTTGTATGTTTAAATTGGGTGAAATCTGACAACTTTTAACATGTTCACAATTGTAGGTAGCAACGCTAATGAAAAATGAGAAAAGACAACAAAAGATAAGCCATATTTACAATCTTAAATAGTTGTACATTTATCTCTGTGTTGTCGTATAACATGAAATAAAAATGTTTGCATGGAAAGAATAAAAAGGAAGCAGCTTATCATATTGGAAAATGCTAATTTAAAACATTGATTGTGAATCAAACATTTGAAAATATTAAATAAGTGTACACACTTCACACCTGACAATAAATCCATCTGATGAACCGACACTACTGAAATGTAAATAGTGCAAATTCAAATAACAGAAGACTTTAATTCTTGTAAGGAATTTTATATGGTATGAACATTTTCCATGTAAGCTTTAAAGCTAAACGTATGGAGATTTAAAAGTTCTTTATTTTCTTATTGCAGATAACAATCAAAATTCTCCAAAAACAGGAAGAGTTAAATAGATATGAAGCAGAACTTGTACTGATGAGAGGATACTTCCTAGACTCCGATGAGGATGAAGTAGATGAAGTGCAAACATTGAAAAAAGTGAAAAGGGACGCACTGAAATAACATTTTTGAAAGATTGTCGTGTTCATTACATTGAAAAATGTTATTGTATGTTTATGTCAAATGTTGTATAGTATTACATGTAACTTTACTAAAAGAATTGTTATGAAAAATATTTATTGGCTAAAATATAATATGTATAAATTTTTACTGTGGTTTAATTAAAAATAAAAGCAAAACAAATGGAGGTATTTGTAGTAATGAGATAAAAATACAATGAAGATATTCTTTGTCATGCCTATTTTGATTATGGTTCATTTCAGCATAGAATATTATTAAACAATTCCAAAAAAAGAACATCTTTTCATAAACTATCAGAATCATATTGTACATCATTTTTGGTTTGAGGAACATAGAAATCAGAATGATTACCAGATAGTGCAATTTTAAAAGTTGGATTCTACATCAACTACAGTTTCATGTTATTACTAATTGAAACTGTTATCAATATGGAATGCACTTAATTGCTGTGTAGATGTTTGCAAAAATGTGGAAAATCAACGTCACGTCTGTCGAAATTAAAAAGGACAACAAATTTAGTGGACTTTATGGGAAGAAACAGTTCAGGTAAAAGAAAATAAATATCTGTGATTTATCTTCAGAAAATGAACATCTTTTGCATTACATATACCCAAAAACTTGCCAAATCTGTTACTGCTGGCTATTGAACTCTCTATACGTTACACCTGCCTCCCAGTTGTGAAGTGCCTGTCCTCCTCCTTTCAATATGATGAAATTAGTTTATTGTAAATTGGCATATTTAATCTTACTTCTAAGCCCCTAGTCTTGGGCACAAAGTGTACCCAAGGCCTGCAAGTTACATGTCACTGTTGGACTGTATCACCAAGTGTACCATCCACTAAACTGATGGTGTAAAACAAGGCTTCAGGACTACCTGTAGGAAAGTGCAATATTATATATTATGGCTGGGGAGCCTTACCTTGTAATATTAGATTTATACCCCAAAGATGGTCCTTGAATTGACAGTATGACTTCATTTTTTTGGTCCTAGTAAGTAGAGTGGCTAAAAGAAATCAGGCTGTACAAGAGGAACATGTGTTAATCATTTCAGAGTACCAACAAGGAGAATAAGTAGTTCACACAACTTGTAAGAATTCCAGCATCAATCTATATAAATTAAGTGTAATATTATCTTAATTTAGAGACCAAAATTAACAGAATAGCATACATATAATTGGAGTTATATATTTTTAAAGCAATAGTAAATCAGTGCAGAAACATACATAGATAAAATAACATTGCAGTCAATTGCAAAATCCACTAGTGACAATAGGTCACTTGCAGGTCAAGTCAGCGGCGGCTCCTCCGCTAAAGCGGAACAGAGTCACCCGATGGCTCTTTGAGCAGCGCAAAAAAGAGAAAAGAAAATAGTAATAACCCAATCTTATTATCAGTTATTTTTAAGTGCGAACTCAGAGCCAGGTTATTGTGGGGTGGGGTGGGGCTGGGCTGTCAGAGCCAGGTAGAGGAGAAAATGTGTGTACAATTAGTGCACATGTCAGTTTGGCCGGCCAGCCAGATGGAGAACTGTCATAGGCTTCCAGGCACTGCCTGAGCAGCCAAACAGGAATCTCAGACTAATCACGACCCTGCTGTCATGCTGGTGAGAGCAGAGTTGTGATTGGCTTAGGGGAGTCTGGGATCCTGTGTGCTTCTGTTCCGTGATGCCAAGAAGAGAAGAGGATGGAGAAGAGGCAATGGCTGTACACAGTTAAGTGTTACTTTTTTTTTCATCACCCACCACCCCTGTTCTGCAGCAGTCGCCACTTGGTTGAGTTACTTGAAACCCTGATAAATTTAAAGTCATGCGGGCCGCAGGACCAGGACCAGGCCCCAACAGTCAGACACATTTTACATAGCCCATGAAGTCCAGGTGCATAGTTGTCCTAGCTCTTCCTTGGTGCAAAACAGAACCCACAGTGTTACCCCTGGTTTTACCGCTTACACGGAGTGGCAAGAAGCAAAATGCAAAAGCACAACAGGCACACATGATGTTGGTTGCACAGTGTTCTCTGTAGATACGGCGTCAACTGTGGGAGTTGCTTTCCAGATTGGTGACTAACATGTCTTTGCTGCAGTAAACACAATGAAAAGCTTCACGAACCTCTTTGGGTCAGGTGAGTAGCATAGTGATGTGAAACTTTGGGGCAGGTGAGACTACATCTCCCACAATGCACTGGACCACCTTGATTTGGGCCCAATAGCAGACAATTATTTGGAGTCAGTGAATGTTTTTAAATGTTTTTAAATGCAGTTTGCAGGGGAGTAGCTTCACTAGTCCAGGGTAGACTGAGGGAGCGTCTGGCTTCCACAGGGGTCCCCGTTTTGAGGGGTGTTGAGTTCTAGCCAAGGACGGGGGTCGTTCAATAAGTTCCAAGACTGTTGCCATTTGCTTTTGGTTGGTGGGCAAAGTCCTGTTATTGGCAACACGGGTCTCCTCTTTGGCCCTTTTAAAAGAAATGTGTTCAGATACAAGATTCTGGTGTCATGGGGGTCTCTGAAATCCTAGATTTAGGGAATGTAGGGATGTGGGAGCTAGGAGCCAATGTGTAACTAGTTCCTGCAGCTAGTCTGCCCTTGAAGTGACCTAAATCTGGCGTTGGAGGTCACCTTTTCTACCCAGAAAACACTATTTCTGCCTTCCTAAAGATGAAAGAATGTAATTTTAGGTGTACAGAACTGCCTGGCCAAACTAGAGGTATGGCCAGCCTTCCTCGGTGTGATCGCCTCCTGCATAGCTAATTCCCCACCTTTCCTTGTTGCAAGTGCGCCTGGGGCAAGGGGAGTAGGGGAGTGCTCTTTGCTTCCAGATCCATATTAGAGGAGGTGCAGCCTTTGAAGCGCACTGCTCTGATGTACCAATTCACTAGGCTGCTGGGGATGAGGGAGGTGTCATCTTCTGTCTTGGCTACATCAGGCACAAGAAAGCACGGGCTGGTCAGCCAGAGCACAGTAGATTGGGGAGTAACCTCTAAGGTGCCACCTTTGTGCCTGCCATATCACCCAGGGCACAAGAATTGTGTCCGGGTGAGATAGCACGTTGTTTGATACCAAACATGACTCATTCTAGTGACAGCATAACGGAGCAGCCGATCTCGATAGTGTCCAATTGGCAGCCCATGTTATACTATTGACCACTAACACATATAGTAATTTCCAATGGGGAATGCTTCTATAGGGACTTATAGGCTTGCCCTTATTTGTTCACACCTTTAATATAATGCACCCTGAAGCCTAGGGTGAGGGGCCCTTCATTATGGAGTGTCTTAGATACAGTAAAAGCCGTGTAGGTGACTGTGCCACACATTGTGAGGGCATAGTAGAGTTTGTGCAGTTTGCACTGCTTCTGCAATGGCAGGCCTGCTGTCTGTAGTTTACATAGGTCACCCAGGGTGGCAAAAAATGTGCTGAAGCCCTGGTGACTCCTCTACTCGCAATGCCCTGGGTACTCCTGGTACCATATGCTGGAAACTCATAAGGTGGTAAAATGTTTGCCAATTTGGGATTACCAAGTGGATGATAGCAGTTTAAGGAGAGAGGACAGGCACTGGTGTATAGGCAGCAGACTTGTGTGCACTTGTCATATCCATGAGCATTTGGAGCAATGAGGGGGGTGACTATACAGAAAGCAGCACTTCCCTACAATACCATTATAGCCTGAGGGTGGCAGTTTAAATATTGCAATTCATCCTATCCAAGTAACCCCTTTTCCTCGGTCAGAACTTTCTTTCTAAATATTAACACATCACGCCTTTGAAGGCCATTCTGCCCATAAAGCAGGATACATTGTATTTAAAAGTAGGACATTTCAAAATGTATTGGCAGATTCTCTAAAAGTGCACACAATATAATGCAGCAAGAAAGGTTGCTGTGCTGTAACAAAGAATGGAAAAGAACAGAACAGTGCCACAGTACAAACATATGGTGCATTTCAGCTCTCTACCCACACTGGTGAACTTGCACCAACACAGGCAGACTTGCACCCTGATGCAAATGTGCATATATTATGGGCAGTTATTGTTTTTCTATAGGAAGGCATACCCCCCGGCACAAAAACATACTTAGAGGCATATTCCTTTTAATATGTGTGCTGCAGAATAAAGCACAAATGCAAAGAGGAAGTAACAAAGCAAAATTAAGCTATTTCTCCCGGATGTATGACATTACAACGCGTGTCATTACAACGCGTGCAGTTACATTGCATGCGTTACAACGCATGCGATGTTACAACGCTATGCCATTACAACGCAAGTCTTTACATCGACTTGCACTAGATGGCGTGCTAACATTAGAAAAGTGTAATTTACTATTCCAACTCCAGTCCACGTAACAGTAGGGAAGGTGTTGGGATAGTAAACTACACTATTTGTAATGTTAGCACGCCATCTAGCGCAAGTCGATGTAAAGACTTGCGTTGTAATGGCATTGCGTTGTAACCTCGCATGCGTTGTAACGCATGCGATGTAAAAGCTGCGCGTGGTAAAAACCGCGTTGTAATGGCTGTTCCCCATTTCTCCCTGTTACTGCTCTATCTGGCAGGTGCATGATTGTCACATTAAATCAGGTTTACTACCTTCAGTACTTCAGGAATGCATCAAAATACAAGGGTAGGTGTATGGGAATGCTCATGGTCCACCCATTTAATGTCAACACTTCACAGTGTAACCAACGTGATTCATTTTTTGTTGTTTTACAGAGCCACGCAAGGTGGCTTTCTAAATCTCAATTAGCATTTTGAAGTCTGAGCCTAAACTTTTAAGTGCTGTCTGTGAGGTCATGGGACCCTTGGGTGTGTCTAACTGGACTGATGCAATCTCTGAAAAGTTGGGACAGAGAATGGCGTTGAACTTCCAGCCATAGTAGAACTGAGACCAACCGTCTGAGCCAATCCCACAAGACTGCAGCTTCATTGGGCTGAAGAAAAATGTTTTTTGTGCAAGGAGCTTCTCTGCAGTAGAAAATCTGTTTCAGCTGGTCCTCTATGAGAAGTTATTCAGGCTCCAGGTATCCAGACTCATCATCAGATAGAACCTTTAACCTTGTCAGATGGATGATTCTGACCTCTGAGAAAAGAGACTTAAGGATTGATTTTGAGTTTGGCAGATTTGTGAACCACCAAACCCACAGTGGCAGTGCAGTAACCGCCACACCAGTCCGACTACTGTATTACAAGTATAGTAGTCAGACCACCAGAGAACCGCCACAACCACCAGGGATCTGCGATTCCTGGTTGTGGATCAGGGGCCTGAGGGCCGCAATAAGCTGACAGTACTACTGCAGCACCGCCAAGCATGTTACTAGTTTCCTCACATCCAACCTTTTCATGGTGGTGAGTCCCCCATAAAAAGGGTGGCAGTGAGAAAACATAGGTGGCCTTACAGGGCCCCCTGTTCTCACAGGGCCATGGGATGCATGCAGGGGGGCACATGGTGTGCCCCCATGTCTGCATGCACCCCCTTTCCTGCAAAGCATTGACTTCACAGCATATGCCGTGAAGGAATGGGCTTTGGCATTCCCATTGCTAGGCCTTTTTAATAGGCACCACCGTGGCAATGCCAAAGGACCACCTGCCAGACTACAAGATATCTCTTAATCTTGCGGGTGGCTGGCAGTAAGGTATGGCAGTGTGGGAGGGGGCGGTGGTGTGGCATCCTGCTCTCACACCACCGAACTCATAATCAGGCCCTAAGTACAATCTTATAAATCTTGACCCGCCTAACAAAATTACTTACTTGCACACAAAATTCGAACATCTCCCACCTAGGTCTTTCACCTCCAATACCAACAGCTTCAGCAGGACCTTATCCTAAAAAGTATCTGGCTTTCAGAAAACGTCCTCAGGTACGGTCTACAACCTTGCCACACTCAAGGATCTTCACTTTCATTTCTAAGTCCTAAGGTAAAACCTTCAACCCGACTGAACTTATTTGATATATCTGACTGAATTTTATCTCAGTTCGCCTCAAATTACACCTAGGTCCAGGTCCCACATGAACAGTGAATTATTCATGACACACTTTCTTGTGAAAAAATAATACCTCAGGTTCCCCTTATTGTTTTTTCATTGTTTTGAGATAAATCTGTTTATTCAATTTTAATTTATTTTTGCAGATTGGAGTTAGATTATTAGTGTGTTGTGTTTCAAACTTTTTAGTGTTTTGGTACTTTTAAATGCTTTACATGTTGTCTCTAATTTAACAGTGTTTGCTCTGTGCTATATCTAGCAGGGACTTAGTTTAGGCCTAAATTACTCAAATATTAGCTTGGACCAAAAATGTTTGTTTCTTTATTACTTTGCTGACCCACTAACCACTCAAAAGAAATAATTCATTTTCTTACAGGTACCCTATGTGGTTCTTTTCTACACTACATTCCCTCACCCTGCTGTACAACTGCTGGATTCTCGGAGATGCATACAATCTCTGAGTTTGTAAAAGTTTAAAATAGACTGTTCTAAATACTTCCTACACACACCAGTGGATAGCAACTTTAAACTATTCTGTAAAACAACAAAGAAGAGAGAAGCTTCAATATTTAAGCAAGAGCACATTACAAGCTCCTCAGAGTTCAGGGCTTAAACCTCCCAATAAAGTAATAGTATCCTGTCTAAAAAGATTATATTGTATCCATTGGGTGTCTGTGTCTTTCAGTGCAGAACAAATGTAACTAAAATGTGGAATGATGTCAGTACAGGACTAGCGTAAGATCCCTAAACTTTAAGGGTGCAATTTATTGTTTGATAGGCAGTAGTCTGTCAGTCAGGGTGGTGGAGAAAATGACATATGCCGCTATGATGTACTACAGCACAGCAGATTTAGAGTTACCCTCCAGCCCAGCAATGATCTCTGTACCTTCAGGGGAAAAGCTGTCACAAAGGGTCCCATGAAGGTACAAAAAGCTTTGTGAACAGCAGACATCGTTTTCGACGGACACCTACCAAACTCCAAAAAGATTTCGCGGCTCATGACGATGCTGGGCAGAAGCACTTCTGCCCGATACTGACTCGGTCATGGGACCTACCAATGCCTGGTCATCGGCCCTGACCGCCCTATTACGATGCGACCAGACCTTGTTCTGTTACATTCCTATATTTTACTATGGGAGCATGCCTTTCGGCCATAATATATGCTCCCATAGTAAAATGGGAGGTGCAGTTCATCCCTGCACCCCGTGGTAGGCACCTAAACGTGTCTTCTCAGCCTCAAACGGGAGGCTGTGCACCAAAGGGGGCCCTGCTGGGGCACCCTAATACGCTTTTCAACATGGTTTCCATCTCAGACAGACCAGCACCGAAACCATGTCGGAAACCATGATCGTAATCCCAAG
The DNA here is from genome assembly GCF_964204655.1 of Triturus cristatus. Taxonomy (NCBI): domain Eukaryota; kingdom Metazoa; phylum Chordata; class Amphibia; order Caudata; family Salamandridae; genus Triturus; species Triturus cristatus. Next base: position 872,925,409 of record NC_140579.1, on the reverse strand, counting down.
GGCGGAAAGAGCCACTCTTGAGTTTACAAGCCGCATTCTGACTGGCAGACAGGCTCTCCAAGCCAGTCAGAAGCCAGCTGGAATGACCGGTCAGATTCCATTCTGACGGTCTCCATCAAAATGAGGCGGTCGGAAAGAAATCCAACCGGCCCATTACGATGTGGCTCGCCTTCCGAGTCATATCGTAATGTGCCCCTTAGTGTCATGGCTAGGGTGTTGTAGACCCTCAGACCATATGCTAGTAAATAAAGTGACACAGGTTACATCGTGGAACTTGACATAGACTTGTGCACCCAGACCCTTTTAATAGCAGTATCACCTAACTGGTGATGCATGTGATGGATGGGTGTGGGTGTCAATAAAGCAGCTAAGGAACAGTAGCTAAGTTCTGAGTTCAGCAGAACAGTACAATAGCAAAGATACTAATATGTTATTTATCCTGTTTCATCGGATAACCTATCTTTCAAAGTCTCCCGTAGCTGTTGGGAACAGAGTGGCGTGTTTCTGACCCAGATACGGCCGGGACCGGAGAGTTTACAGCAGCAGCGGTGGTGTGCAGCCTCTAAGGGTTCAGGCAAAGCCTTCTGGGCGGCAGCCGGAGCAGAGAACGACAAGCGCGGCAGCGCCAGAGTGCTCCGAGGGCGGAAGGGCTGGCTGAGGTCAGAATCGGCTTCTGGTGGCTGGCCTGGAGTGCGTGCCATGACAGCAACGGTGTATGTGCGACCGTGAGGTCCCCGGTGGCGAACCGTTGAGTGTTTTTGCTCATCTTCCCTCCCCCCACCTATCGTATTGGGCTGCGGGAAGGGGGTGTCCCACGGGCTCCCATGGGGCCGGAGTCGAGTGCAGTGTCTGCTGGGGTCTGGACAGCCTGTTCGGGGGACATTAGGACTCCGCAGAGGCCCGATTGGAGTTCCGTGGGCCGGCTCACGTGACCCTGCTTCCCGGCGGCTGTAGCACTGGGGCCTGCGGCATGGGGGCCTGCACAGGAGCTATTGGGCTCCACAAGCCATATATATCCACTCAGTGGAAAGATGCTGTGACCCTTTTTATGTATAATAGTGTTACGGCTAGATCCCTGGGATGTATTGCCCATGACTGCAGGGGATGAGTGCCATTGGAGGCTGGGGAGCGGAGCAGAGCACAGGGACCTTAGCTGATGGGAGCTACATAGAGCCCTGCACAGCAGTGAACAGCCCTGCATGGACATTTGTGGTTCTTCTGGCGTTGGCAAATAGTGGACCTACGGAGTGGAGGCCGGCTTGTGATTGCTGGATCCCATATGTGCTACTGACTTTTACCAAGCAAGGAGCCAGGCCTAGGCTTCATACGCAACGTGGAACCCAGTGCGGGGGATGAGATGTACTACCCTGGTCGGCTGGAGGCAGCGCTTGAGTGGACAGGGGGACACCTGGTAGGGGGGGGACATGACTGTCCGCGGAAGCAGGCGGGTTAGCACTCGGTGCAGCTTGTCGGCAGGAGGTCTCCACCCAACTCCTGATATTCCAGAGGTTCAAAGCAGCGACAGATATAGACAGCCGAGACCACAAGAGGGAAGATCTACATGCCACAGGCTGTGCAGGTGTGGTTCATACTGGAGGCCCGTCTGGGTGGTTATAGAACCGCCACCCTGAGACGGAACTGAAACCGCCCATTATACTCTGGGGAAGAGCCAGGTCTTGACTTTCCTCCAGAACGACAGTAGATCAATTCCAGAGGAAGACTATTCCATAGGCGGGCAGCTGCTACACTGAACGCTCTTCCCCCCCATTGTAGATCTCTTAGTCCTGGGAATAATTGCCAGATTAGCTGATGAGGAACGTAGGCTGCGTGCAGGGGCATACCATGCAAACCTACCCTGAAGCGGTTTGGGACCAAGTCCATGAATCGCTTTAAATGCAATACACAAGGACTTGAACAGTATCCTTTGACTCACCGGGAGCCAGTGCAGCTCTGCTAACGCCTGAGATGTTGATGACCGACGTGTTCTTGATAATGCAAGCTTTGCTGCTACCGCCTGGATTCTCTGGAGCCTCGTGATCAAATAACTTGGGGACTCTAGTAGCAAGGCATTACAGTAATCCAGTCGGCCAAGGATAACACTCCTAACCACTGTACCTCTAGCCTGAGGGGGTAGCAATGGCTGCACCTTCCGGAGTCCTCTAATTAGAGTATAGCAGTTCCCGACCAGCTTGTTGACATGCGATTCCAGGTTAAGCTTATCATTAAAGCTGACCCCCAGATTTCATACCATACTCACGGGTACCAAGGGGGCATCTGTAGGGATAGGCCAGAAGTCAGATGGTAAAACTGACGGCACTCTGCCCACCCCAAAGTACAGAATCTCCGTTTTTTCATTATTAAATTGCAGTGAATTGTTTCTCAGCCATTTCACCATTTCACGGATACATTTATGAAATGTTTCTTGGGAGTCGGCATGGTTGCTTTCGAGGGACACTATCAATTGGGTGTCCTCAGCATAATTAACCACACTAATATTGTGGGCTTTGATAACGTCCAAGAGCGGCCGCATATAAACATTGAATAGAATGGGACTGATTGAGGACCCCTGAGGTACCCCGTGCTCATTATTAATGAATTCTGATTGAAAAGGAGGGAGGGCTACGGTCTGCCGTCTTCCAGCCAGATATGATTGAACCCAGCTCAAGGCCGTATCTGCCACCCCCCATTTCTTCCAGCCTTGCCAATAGAGTGGCATGGTTCACCATGTCAAATGCGGCGGACAGGTCCAAGAGGCTCAAAGTTGCAGATTGTCACTTGTCTGCATGCATTCGAAGATTGACCAACACGGTAACCAATGCTGTCTCTGTCCTATAACCTGGCGAAAACCAAATTGCCCTTCCTCCAGATTATTATTACCCTCCAGAAAGAAGAAAAGTGCCCGGCTCACCAGGCGCTCCACTATCTTTCCTTAATAAGGTAGGAGGGAGATTGGTCTATAGTTCTTGGGGCAATTAGGGTCCAGTGAGGATTTTTTGAGGAGCGGTGTTATTACTGCCTGCTTCCAACAGGGTGGAACCACCCCACTACTAAGAGATTGATTTAACAGCTGGTGTAACATTGGAAAGACCTCTGAGCCTAGCTCTTTCCAAAGATTTTGGGGGATAGGATCCAGCGGTGAACCTGAGGAGACCCCCAATCCCACCCTGACAAATTCTTCCTCCGTGGGCAGTTCAAAATGGTCGAGGGTTGTCCCCTGCGCCAATGATTCGTACCTATTAACTCTGGCTCCATTTAATTTAGATGTTCCTCTTTCATCCCTTTCACTAGTGCCCAATGAGACATCTGATTTCAGTCCTTCCACGATCTTGTTTATCTTTTCCTGAAAGAAGGATGCCAGGCCATCGCATAGTTCTTGTGATGGCACAATCTTATTATTTGTGCATTTGGGAGTGGCCATGTCACTCACTATTTTGAAGATACATTTGCTACTGTTGGGTGACTTCAAGATAAGATCCATGAAATATTCAGCCTTGGCAGTAGCTATTACTTTTTATACTTAGCTAGATGATCCTTCCAGATAGCTTCTTCATTGTTAGCGTAATGCTTTCTCCAATGTCTTTCAGCTCGCTTACATTCCAGCTTATGAGTCCTCAATTCATCAGTATACCAGGGGGCAGAAGGTCTTCCCCGTTTCCTGATGTTCTTAATAGGGGCGAGCTGATCGATTTTACTAATCAGTTACCCACAAAAAGCTGTGTAATTCTCTGCTACCTGCTTCCTAGGATCAAAAAGGGTCTCAAGATGAAAAACCGGGGACGTTTTAGCCTTCTTCAATAGAGCCTCCCAATCCCTGCCTAGAAAACACCTTTCTTCCCTGGGCATGGATCTAGTCCTTCTAACAGGAGTCACTCTAAATTTGACCAGGTAATGATCAGACCATCCCACCGGTAAGATTTTATATATATATATATATATATATTCACTTAAAAAACCATAGGTTTCACACATGTTATAGTTAGCTGGGCATTTCACTCGTGAAAAACCATTGAAATTTCCACGTTATAGTTAGTGCAGGCAACTATAACTCACGCGACCGCAATCCTCTGTTGATGCTAATACTGTATTTAGACACTTATTTACCCATGTCTTCTTCCATTAATTTTTAGCTATACATATATTACAAATATTTTTTTTTCGGAAAAACACATATGTCATCAGTGATGTAATATCTGACGTCATCAGCAGAGGATTGCGGTCGCGTGAGTTATAGTTGCCTGCACTAACTATAACGTGGAAATTTCAATGGTTTTTCACGAGTGAAATGCCCAGCTAACTATAACATGTGTGAAACCTATGGTTTTTTAAGTGAATTTGCAAGGTTTTTTAAATGCTAATTCCTAACTATAACGTGTGTGAAACCTATGTTTTTTCAGTGAATATATATATGTATGTATATATATATATAATCTACTGGCGGTGAGTAGGAGAGAGTAGTAGAGTGAGTAGTAGAGAGTGAGTAGTAGAGAGTAGTAGAGAGTGAGAAGTAGAGAGTAATAGAGAGTAGTAAAGAGTGAGTAGTAGATAGTAGTAGAGAGTGAGTAGTAGAGAGTAGTACAGAGTGAGTATTAGAGAGTGAGTAGTAGAGAGTAGTAGAGAGTGAGTAGTGGAGACTGAGTAGCAGAGAGAGAGTAGTAGAGAATGCGTAGTAGAGTGAGTAGTAGAGAGTAGTAGAGAGAGAGTAGTAGAGAGTGAGTAGTAGAGAGTAGTAGAGAGTGAGTAGTAGAGAGTAGTAAAGAGTAGTAGAGAGAGAGTAGTAGAGAGTGAGTAGTAAAGAGTGAGTAGTAGAGAGTGAGTAGTAGAGAGAGTAGTAGAGAGTGAGTAGTAGAGAGTAGTGGAGAGTGAGTAGTAGAGAGTAGTACAGAGTGAGTAGTAGAGAGTGATTAGTAGAGAGTAGTGGAGTAGTAGAGAGTGAGTAGTAGAGAGTAGTAGAGAGTGAGTAGTAGAGTGAGTAGTAGTAAGAAGTAGAGGATGAGTAGTAGAGTGAGTAGTAGAGTGAGTAGTAGAGAGCAAGTAGTAGGGAGTGTGTAGTAGAGGGAGAGTAGTCGAGAGTAGTAGAGAGTGAGTAGTAGAGAGAGTAGTAGAGAGTAGTAGAGTAGTAGAGAGTGAGTAGTAGAGAGTGAGTAGTAGAGAGTGAGTAGCAGAGAGAGTAGTAGAGAGTAGTAGAGTAGTAGAGAGTGAGCAGTAGAGTGAGTAGTAGAGAGTAGTAGAGAGCGAGTAGTAGAGAGTGAGTAGTGGAGAGTGAGTAGTAGAGTAGTAGAGAGTGAGTAGTAGAGAGAGAGTAGTAGAGAGTAGTAGAGTGAGTAGTAGAGAGTGAGTAGTAGAGAGAGAGTAGTAGAGAGTAGTAGAGAGTGAGTAGTAGAGTAGTAGAGAGTGAGTGGTAGAGAGTAGTAGAGAGTAATAGAGTGAGTAGTAGAAAGTAGCAGAGAGTGAGTAGTATAGAGAGTAGTAGAGAGTGAGTAGTTTAGAGTGAGTAGTAGAGAGTGAGTAGTAGAGAGTAGTACAGAGTAGTAGAGTAGTAGAAGAGTGAGTAGTAGAGAGTGAGTAGTAGAGAGTAGTAGAGTGAGTAGTAGAGAGGGAGTAAAAGAGAGAGAGTAGTAGAGAGCAGTAGAGAGTGAGTAGTAGAGTAGTAGAGAGTGAGTGGTAGAGAGTAGTAGAGAGCAGTAGAGTGAGTAGTAGAGAGTAGTAGAGAGTGAGTAGTAGAGAGTGAGTAGTAGAGAGTAGTAGAGAGAGAGTAGTAGAGAGGGAGTAGTAGAAAGTAGTAGCGAGTGAGTAGTAGAGAGTGAGTAGTTTAATTTAAAAGGAACACAATGAGGAGGTTCATTTTGCCATATAAATTATGATTATTGCGGAAAAAAGAATATTAGGGCACATTTCGAGTGACTTCTCAAATCCTCTTCTATTTCATTAAAAAATTCTGACATGCAGACTGAAACATGCACTTTCAATACCAGCAGCAGACTTCTCTGGTGAGCAGTAGCTTTACTACAGTGATCTAATAAGCAACTAGAGTGCTAACATTCCGAATTTATGGCAAATGTGTGACACATCTGAATGCCTTCTTGATGGAATGAAAGTAAAAAACCTGAAAGTATTTCCTACTGAGGAGACTGTTGTAAATGAGGAAATTAGGAAACTTCAAAACAAATAAGTCTCCCAAGATGACCACCAGAAACAAAAGAGCCCAAATGTAGCCCAAATATCACCGAGATGTAGCCCAATCATAGCCCAATAACAGAGTGTTTTAAAGAACAACTAGAGCGCTAACAGTCTTACTTATGACAAAAGTATGGCACATCTGATGCCATCTTGATTGGAATGAAGTGGTAACACTTAAAACATTTAATTTGCAAAGGAACAAAATGAGGGGGTTCATTTTGCCATAGAAATTATGATTAGTGCTGCAGAAAGAAAGATTAGGGTACATTTTGACTTCTCAAATCCTCTTCCATTTCATAAAAAAATTCTGACATGCAGACTGAAACATGCACTTTGAATACCAGCAGCAAACTTCCCTGGTGAGCAGTAGCTTTACTACAGTGATCTAATGAGCAACTAGAGTGCTACCATTCAGAATTTATGGAAAATGTGTGACACATCTGAATGCCTTCTTGATGGAATCAAAGTAAACAAGCATTGAACATGCAATAGGTCTCGCCCTCGTTTAAGTTAAAGCAATTCTGTTTGTAATTAGGTGGCTTTTTAGCTTTGCTTGTATTAGAGTTTTTCAAACTTTCATGTACATACCATGCTTATGTATGCATATATGTGTATGTATATGTTTGCATGCATTTATATGTATATAGATATGCAGATTATATTTATATGTTTATATATATATATATATATATATATACACATACATATATATAAATGCATATGCATATATATGCATATATATGTGCATATGTGTGCATGTAAAGAGAGGTAGAGAGGTAGAGGTGTATAGGTAGAGGTGTAGAGGTAGAGAGGTAGAGGTAGAGAGGTAGAGAGTGGTAGAGAGAGGTAGAGAGGTAGAGAGTAGAGAGCGAGTAATAGAGAGTAGAGAGTGATTAGTAGAGAGTAGTAGAGAGTAGTAGAGAAAGTATCAGATAGTGAGTAATAGAGTGAGTAGTAGAGAGTGAGTAGTAGAGAGTAGTAGAGAGTGAGTAGTAGAGAGTGAGTAGTAGAGAGTAGTAGCGAGTGGGTAGCAGAGAGAGAGTATTAGAGAGTAGTAGAGAGTGAGTAGCAGAGTGAGCAGTAGAGAGTAGTAGAGAGAGAGTAGTAGAGAATGAGTAGTAGAGAGTAGTAGAGAGTGAGTAGAAGAGAGTAGTAGAGAGAGAGTAGTAGAGAGGGAGTAGTAGAGAGTAGTAGAGAGTAGTAGAGTAGTAGAGAGTAAGTAGTAGAGAGTAGTAGAGAGTCAGTAGTAGAGTGAGTACTAGAGAGTAGTAGAGAGCGAGTAGCAGAGAGCAAGTAGTAGAGAGTGTGTAGTAGAGAGTGAGTAGTAGAGAGTAGTAGAGAGAGAGTAGTAGAGAGTGAGAAGTTGAGAGAGTAGTAGAGAGTGAGTAGTGGAGAGTGAGCAGTAGAGAGTAGTAGAGAGTGAGTAGTAGAGAGTGAGTAGTACAGAGTGAGTAGTAGAGAGTGAGTAGTAGAGAGTAGTAGAGTGAGTTGTAGAGAGAGAGTAGTAGAGAGTGAGTAGTAGAGTAATGGAGAGTGAGTGGTAGAGAGTAGGAGAGAGTAGTAGAGTGAGTAGTAGAGAATAGTAGAGAGTGAGTAGTAGAGCAAGTAGTAGAGAGTAGTAGAGTAGTAGAGAGTGAGTAGTAGAGAGTGAGTAGCAGAGAGAGTAGTAGAGAGTAGTAGAGAATGAGTAGTAGAGAGTGAGTAGTAGAGAGTAGTAGAGAGCGAGTAGTAGAGAGTGAGTAGTAGAGAGCGAGTAGTAGAGAGTGAATAGTAGAGAGTGAGTAGTAGAGAGTGAGTAGTAGAGAGTAGTAGAGTGAGTAGTAGAGAGTGAGTAGTAGAGAGTAGCAGAGAGAGAGTAGTAGAGAGTGAGTAGTAGAGAGAGAGTAGTAGAGTAGTAGAGAGTGAGTGGTAGAGAGCAGCAGAGAGTAGTAGAGAGTAGTAGAGAGTGAATGGTAGAGAGTAGTAGTAGAGAGTAGTAGAGAGAGAGAGTAGTAGAGAGTGTAGTAGAGAGTGAGTAGTAGAGAGTAGTAGCGAGTGAGTAGTAGAGAGTAGTAGAGAGTGAGTAGTAGAGTAGTAGAGAGTGAGTGGTAGAGGGTAGTAGAAAGTAGTAGAGTGAGCAGTAGAGAGTGAGTAGTAGAGTGTGAATAGTAGAGAGTAGTAGAGAGTGAGTAGTAGAGAGAGTAGTAGTAGAGAGTGAGTAGTAGAGAGTAGTAGAGCGTGAGTAGTAGAGAGTGAGTAGTAGAGAGTGAGTAGTAGCGAGTGAGTAGTAGAGAGGGAGTAGTAGAGTAGTAGAGAGTGAGTAGTTGAGAGTGAGTAGTGGAGAGTGAGTAGTAGAGAGTAGAAGAGTAGTAGAGAGTGAGTAGTAGAGAGTGAGTAGTAGAGAGTGAGTAGTAGAGAATGAGTAGTAGAGAGAGTAGTAGAGAGTAGTAGAGAGTCAGTAGTAGAGTAGTAGAGAGTAGTCAGTCAGTGTCAGTCAGTGTCAGTCAGTGGCGTCAGTGTCAGTCAGTCAGTGTCAGTCAGTCAGTCAGTGTCAGTCAATCAGTGTCAGTCAGTCAGTGTCAGTCAATCAGTGTCAGTCAATCAGTGATAGCCAGTGTCAATGTCAGTCAATCTGTGTCAGTCAGTGTCAATCAGTCAGTGTCAGTCAGTCAGTGTCAGTTAGTCAGTGTCAGCTAGAGCAGCTCTGCTGACCTGGTTCTCTGGCTATAAAGCAGATCTGCTGACCTGGTTTCTCTGGCTCTACAGCAGGTCTGCTGACCTGTTTCTCTGGCTCTAGAGCAGCTCTACTGACCTAGTTCTTATGCTACAGAGCAGCTCTGCTGATCTAGTTCTCTGGCTCTACAACAGCTCTGCTGACCTGGTTCTCTGGCTCTAAAGCAGCTCCGCTGACCCAGTTCTATGGCTCTGAAGCAGTTATGCTGACATGGTTCTCTGGCTCTAGAGCAGCTCTGCTGACCTGGTTCTCTCCCTCTAAAGCAGCTCTACTGACCTAGTTTCTCTGGCTCTGCAGCTGCTCTGCAGACCTGGTTCTCTGGCTCTAGAGCAGCTCTGTTGATCTGGTTCTTAGGCTCTAGAGCAGCTCTTCTGATTTGGTCCTCTGGCTCTAAAGTAGCTCTGCTGACCTGGTTCTCTGGCTCTAAAGCAGCTCTGCTAACCTGGTTCTCTGGCTCTAAAGCAGCTCTGATGACCTGGTTCTCTGGCTCGAAAGAAGCTCTGCTGACCTGGTTCTCTCCCTCTAAAGCAGCTCTGCTGACCTGGTTTCTCTGGCTCTACAGCAGCTCTGCTGACCTGGTTCTCTGGCTCTAGAGCAGCTCTGCTGACCTAGTTCTTAGGCTCTAGAGCAGCTCTGCTGACCTGGTTCTCTGGCTCTACAGCAGCTCTGCTGACCTGGTTTTCTGCACTCACGAGGCACGCACCCGACTTCGCGAAAATATATTTAAAAATAATATACGTTTATTATAAGTACAAATATATTATTTTGATGAATATCTTACATAATCTCTTGCCTTAATATGTATATTAAAGTCACATACATATCATTTTGGAACATACATTTTTTTTGCGGGAGTCAAGCACCCATCGCACCCCAGCACGTATATGATGTCACGCGGGACCCGCAACCACGCAAACATCTCGTACCATAATGCGCATGTGTCGCAAATGCGCTGGAGCAGGAGTCGCAGACTGGTCGCATACCAATCGCGCATACCACATGATATTAAATGTATATGATGTAACTGAAAAACACGCAGCCATCGCACACCATACGCTGATCCTTCATGACTTTTCTAAAATGGCGGCTAGAATGCGCGCACCCAAAAAAAATTTCGGAGTCGCGCACTCAAAGTGTACACATCACGTGTACACTTTGAGTGCGCGACTCCGAAATTTTTTTTTTTTCTAAAGAAAATAATATAAATATATTAAAATAAAAAATGAAAACAAGAACATTAATCAATATTTCAGTTTTAATTAAAAAAAATTTTTTTTTTGCAATTTTCAGAAAAATATATAATGTTATTTAATGAGTAAAATATTGATAAATAAACAGTTAAAAAACTGTAGAAAATCAGTACAAAAAAATAGATATAACTACTATCACACTTAAAAGTTAGCATTTAAAAAACCTTTGAAATTCACTGCAAAAAAACAGGTTTCAGAGACGTTATAGTTAGAAATTAGCATTTTAAAAAAACTTAGAAATTCAAAGAACAAACCATAGGTTTCAGGGGTGTTATAGTTAGCTGCCCATTTCACTCATACAAAACCATAGAAATTCCTCCGTTATAGTTAGTTCTGCTAACTATAACTCACGCGCCCGCAATGTACTGCTGATGATGTCACATATTGCATCATTCATGACATGGTCAGTGACATCACTGATGACAACACTGATGACATCTCAAATGAATTTTTTGCCGTGCGCGTACGGTAAGCTGACACTACGCGCTCCGTATGTCAGAAGTACGGTGCGCTTACTTCTTCGGCAACGCGTACACGCATGCGCATTGCGGTTACGCGGGTGCGTGTAATGCGCATGCGCGAGTGTGTCATACGTACGCGCTCCGTAAGCGCATGTGTACGTCACGTTTGCGCATGCGTACTTGTTTACGAGCGCGTAGCGTAAGCTTACGGAGCGCGCATGGTAGGTCATGTGATCCACATTTGCCGCAGAGTACTCTGACCACCAAGTTCTAAATCAGGCCCTTAGGTCCTCATTACGAGTCAGGCGGGCTGTATCTCTGACTGGGATACTACTGAACCTGATCATAACTGTCCTGGTGTTCCTGCACCTGATTTTCCTGATGTAGGAAACCAGACCCAAATTTACCAGCCTTTGATTCCAGCCACTAAAATTGCACAAGGCTTTGGCTGCACAGCAGCCAAGCCTCTGTCCCCTGCGCCACCCTAGAATTGTTTCCAGCAAGTAGGAAGCATGTAATGTTCCACCATGAAAGGGTAACTTTTTCTTCTTTCCTCCCCTGCCCTCCATACCCTGCTCCCATCACCCAAGCCCAGCACCGCCCCCAAGCTTCCATTTACTACTTGCTCATAAATGGTGGTAAATGTGAGCGTTAATCCCCCCCCACCCCGAGACAGGGAACACTGTGAGGAATTTCACCCAGTAAAGCTGGGTCCGCACAGTTAGGCCATATTCCCTGGATATTAACTTGCAATTGCACTGTACTGGCAGGTGCTATTGCATAGTAACTTTCATTTCATTTGCAGAGTTACCACTCCACCAGTACGGTTCATGTTATAATGCAGGTATTATAGAATTGCTGTCATTACATGTATGCTATATAGTATACATAAATTAAATGTACCACTAACAGTAGTCATGTAAGGAATATTAAAGTTTATTGCTAAAACCATATACAAATGTGTAATTAAATCAAAACAAAAATATTTAGACCCTTAGTTTACTTTTACAATGCATTTGTCCCAAAACTGTAAAACAGGACTTCAATATATATATATATATATTTTTAGGTCTCGCCTGACCCAGCGCATGCGCTGGTCTGGCGACTTTTTGTGAGGGCTCAAAAATTTTTACCATGGTCAGCCTAGAGCTACAGTGCATGTGCGCGGGCGCGCGCTTAGGAGCAGAGGCTGGCAAACCTCGTCATGCTCATTAAGCGCCCGCGATCACTTTCACTTTCGCCCGTGATCACTTTCACGGCGTCCCTTTGATGTTCTCATTCAAAGAACATCAAACATCAGAGAACATGTTGTGTTAATGCTTTGCTGCGCCCGTTTGACTTACAATGTGCTTTCTCTTTCCACAAGCTCGATGTTTGTGTTCCTTTATCTTGAGATGCTTTTAGTATTACTGTTTTGTGACTTGAAGAACATTATGGAAATGTTACTGTGAAACTGGACAACGTTCACAGTGTTTATTTCTGATCGCAGCGGCTGCTTTATGTCTATTGCACCATTCAGGGAGTCCTTTCGTTGGCGCTTTCATGAGGACATGATGAGGAAGCTGGAAACTTTTGGCACATTCTCTTTAAAAGCACAGCATGTTGGCGACTGGTTAATCGATTAGACCTATGTAGCGCTTTAGATCTCAAAGCGCTATGGCGGGTGCAGCAGTTACAACTCATGAAATATGGGGTGCAACTCACAAGGAGGGGGCAGGTTTGAGTGCACATTGGCTGCAATCGAACTCTTAAGATGATGAGCTGTGTGTATCCATTATCAGCACTCAGTCTTCGCTAAGTGATCTTGTTTGTTTTGTTGTTGTGTTAATGCTTTGCTGCACCCGTTTGACTTACAACGTGCTTTCTCTTTAAACAAACTCGATGTTTGTGTTCCTTTATTTTGAGATGCTTTTTAGTATTACTGTCAAAAACACAACCACAACCACAACCACACACAACCACACGCACAACCACACAACACACACACAACCACAACCACACACACAACCACACACAACCACACATACAACCACACACACACAACCACACAACCACACACACACACACACACAACCACACCCACAACCACACACACACACACACAACCACACACACACAACCACACACACAACCAAACACACAACCACACACACAACCCCACACACAACCCCACACACAACCACACACAACCACACACCCACAACCACACCCAAAACCACACCCACAACCACACAAAACCACACCCACAACCACACACACAACCACACACACAACCACACACACACAACCACACACAACCACACACACAACAACACACAACCACACACACACAACCACACACACACACACAACCACACACAACCACACACCCACAACCACACCCAAACACACACACACACACACAACCACACACACAACCACAACCACACACACAACCACACACACACAACCACACACACAAGCACACACAACCACACACACATACAACCACACCCAACCACACACACATACAACCACACACACAAGCACACACAACCACACACACATACAACCACACCCAACCACACACACACATACAACCACACACAACCACAACCGCACACAACTACAACCACACACAACCACTCAACCACATCCACACACACACACCCAACCACACACCCAACCACACACCCAACCACACAAACACACAACCACACAACCACACCCACAACCACACCCACAACCACACACAACCACACAAACACACAACCCCACACACAACCCCACACACACACAACCACACACACACAACCCCACACACACACAACCACACACACACAACCACACACACAACCACACACACAACCACACACACAACCCCACACACAACCCCACACAACCACACACACAACCACACACACACACAACCACACACACACAACCACACACAACCACATTCACAACCACATTCACAACCACACACACAGCCACACAGACAACCACACACATCCAACCACACACACAACACACACAGCCACACACACACAACCACACACACACAGCCACACACACCCAACCACACACACACACACCCACAAACACAACCACAACCACACACAACCACACACAACCACACATCCACACACACACACTCAACCACACCTGAACCCACAACCGCACCCACACACAACTGCACCCACACACAGCCGCAACCACACACACAACCACACACACAACCACACACACAACCACACACACAACCGCACACACCCAACCACACACACAACTGCACACACAACACACACAACCACAACCACACACAACCACACAACCACACACACAACCACACACATCCACACACACAACCGCACCTACACCCACAACTGCACCCGTACCCACAACCGCACCCACAACCACACCCACACACACAACCACACACACACACACAACCACATACACACACAACCACACACACACAACCACACACACACACACACAACCACACACACACAACCACACACACACACAGCCACCCCCACACACAACCACACACACAACCAAACACACACAACCAAACACACACAACCACACACACAACCACACACACACAACCACACCAAGCATTGGCATAGCCAATAGGTCTCACCTTTGGGACCTTATAAGTGTTTAGCCACGCAACAGTTGATGTGGTTGCACCAAGGATATTGTGCTGCATAACTGAATACTTAGAAGGTCCCAAAAGCGAGACCTATTGGCTATGCCAATGTTTGTTTAATTATTTTTATTGAACAAGCTCATAAGACAGTACATTATGAAACATATATGCATGTACACCATTCGATTGATTGATAGTGAGAGTAGGACGTAAGTGGGGGGGTTGGGGCAAACTCAATCTTCATAGGAGGATTACAATAATGAATGTTTCCTTTTCTTATTAATCAAAAATACCCATAATAAATGAACAGGTCAGGTACACCTCAGACTAGCTAAGCCGAATGGTACTCCTCAGTTAAACATGATGCTTTTTACCTAGTATGGCGGCCCTCATTTTCTACACAATTTAAAATATTTTTCGTCACAGCAACTGAGTCAGATTTACACCAATTTTCAAATGCAATCACACACACATACACACACACACAAACACCTGTTTAATAAATCAAACCAGACATGTGCAAAGGTTGAGGAAACAGAAATAGTACATTCTCTAATTAGCTACTTCAGAGGTTTTGATAGAGAACAATAAATGTATATATTGACATGGGCCTCACAACTTGTTTGCGCCTAAATACTATTTCAATATATTTTACTACCTTACTGCAGTAATTATTTGTATCACCCATTTAATAAACAGCATTGCATCCCTAAAAATAAATGTCCTATTTTAAACAAGTTTTAAAAGATATTCTCCTGGGTTCTAGTAGATAGGGCATAAGCAAAATATGTGTTATGTTGTGTCTATGTCCAAATTCACAATCTGCAGTAACAGTTTCTCTTTTGTATACCACTTAAGGAACTAATGAATTACAAAATAAAACAGGGGTACAAAATTAACAAAGGCTAAACATGTAAATGTTAGAATGTTAAGGTAAATATGAGCGTTTATGAATTATTTATGTTCATTTTGCTATTTATTGAACCCTAATTTAGTTGTTTTACATTGAACAGAAATGATGGTGCCTTAATTCAAGATTTAAATAGCTATTTTAAATGAATATAAGGTAAAGCAGTGTTGCTGGTTATAAAAGCCATCTTATTACATGCTTAAAACTTGTAGGAAAAGGCTATTTTAATTCAATATGAAGGCAAAGCACACTGAATTCCGTTTAATTTCCTCAAACTATTTTATTCTTATCTACTTCTTAATATGTAAATTAATATGCGTTTTTGATCTACTGAAAGCAGATATTCCTAAATCTAGTCTGCTTCAACATTGTGTGGTTGAATGATGAAGACTGAAGAACTGACTAATACATATAATTCAACCAACAACTCTCCTCATATTGGTTCCTCATATCTGGAACGGAACGCCCTACTCGACTCCTCTCAATCTGAGGTCTGTTGCAACCGCAGCACTGAGACAGCCCTCATCGGGGCTACAGATGACATGCGAGTCCTACCTGACTGACGAGAGACTGTGACTTTGATTCTCCTAGACATCTCAGCAGCCTTCGATACAATCTCCCACCACACAATCCAAGGAACTCTCTCAGATGGATCACCTCTTTAGTCTCCAGAAGAATGCTAAAAGTCTGCCTTTTCCCCTTCACCTCCAAACAAAAGAAAATCATCTGTGGAGTACATGAAGGATTATCGCTCAGCCCCACACTCTTCAATACTTATATGACACCTCTGGCCAGCATCTGTAAAACCCATGACACCTAATGACACACAACTCTCCCTCTCCAAAGACACCACCAACACCAAGATCAACTTCCACAACTGCATGACAGACGTCACCAACTGGATAAAGGACAATTGCCTGAAGCTCAACACGGACAAGACAGAGGTACTGATGTTCTGTAACAAAACTCCCCATGAAAGGCATCCTGGTGGCCGACTTACATCTACCCCCACTAAGCACGCTGGGAACCTAGGCATCATTCTGGACAGCAATCTAACCATGAAGACTCAGGTCAACTCCGTCTCCTCCTCCTGTTTCTTCATCTTCCACATTTTGCAAGATATTCAAAAGGCATCCCAAAACTCAAGATGCACCATCACCCAGGCCCTCGACTTCAGCAGAGTAGATTATGGCAATGCTCTCTATGCAGGGATTGCAGCTCACCTCCTCCGATAAGTATAGACTATACAGAGCATGGGAGCCAGACTAGTCCTGGATCTTGCTAGACAAACCCACATCACCCCCAACCTCAGAATACTCCACTGGGCTCCTGTATAGAAAATATGCCAGTTCAAGCTCCTGACCCATGCATACAAGGCCCTACACAACTGTGGACCCACCTACTTAAAACACTGCCAGAACTTCTATCAGCCCATGTGCTCATCTATATGACAAGACACGTGTGCTCAACAACAGCTGCATTCTTGTGTTATGTCTAGCTGCTAGTGCCTGGCCAGAAAGGAAAACAAGGGACATTGTTGTTTTACCTTTCTGGTGGTGTTAAGATTAAATCCCAGGGAAAGAACAGAACACGAAAACATATGCAGGGTCCATGTGAAAGTACAATGTGGCACAAAAGCAAGAGTGTTTATATAGTAACATGTGCAAAGGAAAATAAGGCCTACATTGCCTTATTGTATAACCACCACATCTCTTAAATTGATGAACATTACAAAATTGGTCATTCCGAAAGATAAAGTTAATTGCACATAGTGTAAATCAAATATATATTATCACATTAATGGAACTCATTACTAAAAGGTCCAACCCAAAAAACATTGCTTTTTCCAAAAGCGAGCAGTATCTCATAGGTTTATGGTTTATGTCACTATTTGAATTCATGTGCAGGTGATCTTCTTGCTTCAAATGTAACCATAAGGCAATCAATTCTGTCCTAAGAATCAATACATTAGCACATTTTATAGAATCAATGTCATTGCTAAAACATCTGTTCAAAGCTAAAAAAATGTGTTGCATCATGTATAATACTTCCCTTTTATACCTAATGGAGGAAGATCATATACAGAAAGTTAACCATCTGCCAATCCGGCAGCAAAACTAATATACCCCAAATCGTAGGTAAATTTGAATCCACCCAATGATGGAAGAGCCTGTCACCCATGTTTCCACGGACTAACACATATACGTTATGGTGGCGGCATCTCCGTTCACCAGGAAAGTCCTCTTTTGATCTTACTTCTATAGTTGTTTGGTATCATGGCAATAATATATAAATAAGGCCGTGCGAGTGGAATGCCGAGAGCATGCCACTCAGCACGCTGTCTAAATGGACAGGTGGGTGTAGGAAATGAGGTTCCTGGTTGTGGGGTGAAAAACTACTCAAGCAGCTGCCACAATTCTTGTCAGGTTAAATCACAAGCAAACCCCAAATCAACCTGCACCTCACCCTACCCTATGGGCTGTTTAGGGCCTACCTAAAGGGAATCTTATATGTATTAAAAATAAAGGTTTAGGCCTGGCAAAAGTTTTATTTGAACAGGTTGAAATGGCAGTTTAAAATTGCACCCACGGGGGGCGTGGCCAAGATGGCGGTGGAGTAGCACCATTTTCTTGGGACTCTGCTCGCAGAGGCCGATCTGAGGCATCCACAGGCTGTTTCTGGACCCGAGAGGGGGCCAGGAAGAGATCCCAAGCTGCGCTGCTGCTAGAGGACCGGTCAGGCTGGTGCACGGCCCGATCTCCTGTTGGACCCGGCTGCTGCACCTAGAGTGCGGCGATTGGTTGCAGTGACCTGGAGAGTGCCGGGATCGTTCCTGAGGACTTGGTGGTGGCGGAGACGGTCCGATTGTGGTGTCGTCCGTCCTTCTAGACACCGGTGGAGCTCCGAGCGTACTGCGGCCGAGGAGGAGCGGGACGTGAGGCCAGGAGTCCGGATATGTGCAAGTGCCTGCCTGCGGCCCGGGCCCTGCGACCCCGAGGCAGCCATCTTCAGTGAGGCCTGGGTCGGACTGAGAGTAGGCGGCAAGGCCCGTACCGGGAGCCTTCAACATGTGGACGTTGGCGGCGTACCCACCCCCGGCCCTGAGAGGCAAGTTGGAGATGGAGCTTGGGCGGTGGCTGTGGAGGTCCGGAGCCAGGTGGCGGCGCCTCGTGGTGCGGCCTGCGAGGTGTGATAGGCGGCCTGTGAGTGAGGTGAGGGAGGAGTGCTATACCGCTGCACCAGGGGGGCCGCAGTGAGAGGCAGCGGGCGAAGGCCCCGCATTACACAGGCTGGGTGCGTCCTGGGACCCGGTTCATTAGACGAGAACATTTGATGACTGGCCAGCCCATTCGCTGCACCAGGGGGGCCACAGTGAGAGGTGGTGGGCAAAGGACCTGTATTATACAGACTGGGTGCGTCCTGGGGCCCGGCCCGATTGAGGAGAGCATTTGATGACTGGCCAGCCTACTCGCTGAGGCTTAGGGGGAGCGTCCAGACACGGACCGACTCATCACCCCCGGGAGCAGGGAGTCCCTGCTCAATTCTGCCTCCGAGGCCCCATAGGCCCTGCATTCTGGCCTCTTTTCTTCTCGCTGCTGCAGTGGCTCCCGGCTGAATTGTGACCCCTCTGTGCAAACGGACCGGCAGAGGGGGGGCCCCGGGTGCTAGCGGTTAAGTAGGCCAGGGATGGCGGGTGAGCTTGGGGAGGTTGGGGACCATCTGGGGGGGAGGCTGGGGCAGCTGTGCTCAGTGGGGGGCGCTACTTGTGCATCTTCCCTGCATTTCTACTCCCTAACTGCGCTAGTTGTTCTGCCAGGCAACCAGGTTTTGCTCCCATTTATACGCAGAGGGCTGGCCCCAGTAGGCTTGACAACATGGCACGGTGCTGCGGGGGTAGCGGGGGGCTTGGGTGGCTGCCCAGTGTTGGAGTGCGGGGGGAAGTGGGTCCCCTATCGCACTTGGTTCTTTGCTGCGACAGACTGGGTGGGTGCGCAGAGGTGCCTTTTCAAGCGGGTCTATGACTAGTCTTAAAGTAGTAATCATGAGCTTCAATGTGCGGAGCCTTAATTCACCGGCGAAGCGACGTGCACTTCTTGCCTTTCTGAGAGATGCTAAGTGCGATATTGGCCTCCTACAGGTGACCCACCTCTTGCGGGCAGACTGGAAAAGGCTCCGATCCAAATGGTTCGATAGACAACATTTTTAATCTGGGCCGGGGAAGAAGGCTGGGGTGGTGTTCCTGCTGGCCACGCATTTCCAGGGGACTGTAGTGGGGAACTTTGTGGAAATCGCCGGGCGACTGCTGGCCCTGCGGGTATTAATGGGAGAACGTGTACATATAATTGCCTCTGTCTATAGTCCCAATGAACATCAGGAGGCTTTCTTGCACGATACGTTACACCTACTTCTGGAGTCTCCGGGTGATGATTTGGTTATCGGGGGTGACTTCAATTTAGTTCTGGCTGTTGACCTGGACAGGTCAACAATTCAGGTGGGACATACGGGGGCGATCTCAGACTCAACACTACAGAGACTGAAGGAAGCTGGACTTACGGACACCTGGCGCCATCGATTCCCGTCAGCGCGGGAGTACACCTTCATTTCCCCAGCATATCAAACGTGTGCCCGCATTGATCACTTTTGGACCTCGCCCAGGGTCACGGCGTCCACTGACAACGTCTCTATTGGTGTGGCGGCAATCTCGGATCACTCCCCGGTCGTCTTAAAGCTGACCCTCTTGGGTGGTTCCCAGTGGCAGCATTTGTGGCGCTTAAATCACACTTTGCTTACACATGATGCTAATAGAGTCGAGTTAAGGGGTGCTATTAAGACCTACCTGGAGCTGAACGACGTAGGCTCGGTCACGGTTGACACGCTCTGGGATGCCATGAAGGCTCTCCTTTGCGGTTGCTGTATTGCTATTGTGGCAAACCTCAACAAGGATCGTAAAGCTAAAAGAAAGGAATTCGAGGCTCAATTCCGGGTGTTAGAGGGGGTTCACCACCGTACGGGGGTGGTTCAAACACGGAGACTTCTCACACAAACGAGGAAGCAACTACAAGGGCTACATCTCGTTCGCATCGAATATGTGTTGCTTCGCACCAAGCAGTGTTACTATGAAGGGGGAACAAGGCTGGGAGACTTCTAGCACATGCTCTTCATGTGGAGGCGGTGATGCGTCGGGCTGCGGAACTTATGGATGCCCGGGGTGAGACCTTGCAAATGGATGGGGATATTGCGTCCGAATTTGAAACCTTCTATAAGGCACTTTACTCAGCGGACAGCCTGGATCCTATTGCGATCGAGGAATACGTGCAAGCGGCACCAGTGACTCTGATGTTGGACTCCATTGCAACCACCCTGGAGGCGGACATCCGTCCTGAGGAAGTGTTGCAAACTATTCAGAGGCTGCCGGCTGGTAAGGCTCCAGGCGAGGATGGCTTCCCGGTTGATTTTTATAAAGTTTTTGCGTCGGACCTTGCTCCCCTCCTGGCACGTCTATTCAACACTTTCAGCGCCACTGGGAAACTCGCCCCGTCTATGTCCATGGCAGAGATAGTAGTTATTCCCAAGCCTGGGAAGGACCCTTGTGAGTGCGCTTCTGACCGCCCCATTTCTCTACTTAATGTGGACTTAAAGATTTTTACCAGTATTTTGGCGTCCCGGCTCGCCCCGCATATGCAAGGTTTGATGGACCGGATCAGTCAGGTTTTTTCCCAGATCGCAACGGAGTCTGGGGCGACGGGTCTCGACAACTGTGCCATCTCTTGGATAAGACGCAGTGCACCCAGATCCCGGCGATACTCCTGTCGGTGGATGCCGAAAAGGCATTTACAGGGTCCACTGGCTCTATTTGCAACAAGTCCTCTGCCGATTTGGGCTTGGGGAGCAATTTCGGAAGTGGGTGAGCTATGTATATCAGGGGCCTCAGGCTCGCATCCGGGTCAATGGGGTGGTCTCCAGGTCCTTCAAGATTGGGCGCGGCATAAGGCAGGGGTGTCCACTCTCGCCTCTTCTTTTCGCGCTGTACATGGAGCCATTTGCTGAACGGGTTCGCCAACTCCCCATGGTCACTGGGCTCCGGATGGGCGACAGTTAGCATAAGATTTCACTGTACCCGGATGATGTGCTCCTTTACTTGTCTCGTCCATTGCTTTCTCTTCCCCCCTTGTTGGCGGAGGTGGCCGCCTTTAGCGCGGCGTCGGGCTTCAAAATTAATCTGAAGAAAACTCAGACACTGAGTCTCAGGATCCCGGCGGCGGACCGCCTTCAATTGTCGCAGCTTTTCCCATTCTCTTGGGCTAACAGCGATTTCACGTACCTGGGCAAAGACGGCCCAGGTGAACTACTCGGAGCTGCTGGCCATGGTGCACCAAGAAACGAATAGCTGGAAGAAACATGTTCTCTCCTGGTTGGGCAAGATAGCTGCGGTTAAAATGAAGCGCTTGGGCCACTATCTTGAAACCCCTTTTGACTGGCTCTATACTTGTTTTTCTGGGGCTATAGGGACCCACCGCCAATGTTTCAATTACTTCCGCCGTCACGATACCGATATGGCGTCATATTAGGTAAGAACTTTGACTTCATTTGGTTGCTGCTGTTATCTATTCTGACTATATTTTCGCCGTTTTTTTAAGGACAATGTTGTCTTTTGTTTTATTGAATAGATCTGTATTTAGTGCCCATTGCGATGTCCGATGGACCTCACATCGTTCACTATCCTTATTGTTATTCCTCATCTTATTATGGTCTAACACTTCACATCTCCAAGACCAGAACGAGTGGTGAGTTTTCACTTAGTCCCTTGAGTATCTTTTATTGCCCAAGATACGTTTTACATGAGGCCCTTGCTTATCGAGGACAGCACTCTCATTTCCTCTCCCATGGGACTGTATTATCATTGTATTAATTACCTCAGCTAATCTCGCATAGCAAAACTTTATGTGAGGGCCACGTAGTTGTCGTTTGTACGTATAAGAGTATTAGTACTCATTATGGATTTGACAAATTGTCGTATCTAGTCAGTACTTCACATGTACATTGAATACTTTTATGTATCTTCTAATTCCAGTTTAAGGGTCTATGGTTCTGAACTCTCAAACTTCTCCTGGATGTACCAGGACTTTACCTTGCTTACGCCCAGGAAGCACTAACTCTGCGGATACATTCCTCTCCTGTGAAGTATGTCATGTTTCCCAGTCATACTTTGCTTCTGGCTTAAAATAATTGCTGCTTCATGTCTATATAGATATGTCTCCCTCTGAGTAGGATACTTCTTATTCTTAACTGTATAATAATTCTTCCTGTTTACGGTTATGAGTAAATTCTTTCTTCCCATCTTACACAATTCGTGTCTTTCCCACACAGAATGCTTTTATTTTTCATCACATTCGGTGGCGGCTGTTTCTCTTTTTGTTTCTCCATTGGGGATTGTTTCTGTAGTCACAACCATAATTTGTGTTGTTGTGCATTTGAATTTATTGTTATATTAAGACATGTTCTGTTGTGTTCCACAGACCGATTATGAGTTTATATACTTGAAGCCCGACAAATTGAAATGTTAAATTAACTCTCTGGATTTGGTGACTAAGATGCCTATGACAATTGCGCCCTGATGAAGGAGTCCACACTTAAAACAGATTTCGAGATCTCCGAAACGCGCGTCGGCGCCTTTTTTGTCTGTTTTTTTGCATCTTATACAGTATATTGTGTTGGGTCTATATTTTGTGTTCTGTATATGTATGAAGTTGATATAGGTATTGTATTGTAGCTACGTCTATTGTTGGGCATTTATTATGTCTCTCTTCATGATCTGCTGATATTCAGAATGTCTAGCTTTTTTATATGTATTAAATGATTCTGACTTCACTATTTGTGGTATTGTTTTTATAAAATAAAAGAAAAATGAAAGATAAATAATTTCTTCATAATATTACCTTCTACTTCGGACTGTGGACACATTTGCATTTATGGACTTATAGCCTAACTATATCATATTAGTGGGGGGACTGTATTCCTGTTTTTTTATGCATAAAATGACGTTTTTGCCACGTCTGCTTTACATAATGCAGACGCTCCCCTTATGTCCGCACGCCCACGATACTGGCCCAAATGCAGCTACTAATTAATGGCTTCATTTGGGGAGGAAAGAAACTGCGCATGGCTCAACACCTCATGTATTTGCGACAGGAGGACGGAGGCTTTGGGGTCCCACATCTTGGTCGCTACTATGAGGCGGCGCAACTGCGCTGGATGGTTGAATGGTACCAACTGGAGTCAGAAAAGCTCTGGTGCTTCATGGACAGCGGTGTAGCTGGGATTCACATTTGGAAGGTACCTTGGCTCCCCAGGCGACATTGCCCACAAGGCGTGTACCTCTCTCTGGTCTTGCGTGCTACCATGAAGGTATGGGACAAGGTCCAGGAGAAATGTCAACTGTCTACAGCCATGTCACCCCTGACCCCTTTCATTGGGAACCCAAACTTTGACCCTGTTTACCAGGCAGGTCGCTCCCCTCACCGCCACGTAGCCCCCTGTGTGACTGCTTCCCGCTGCTGTGACCTGACTGCCTGTGCCTGCCTCCTGTGACCGAATGCCAGTGTCCTCTTTCTCTTTTTGTACCCCGAGTGAGTGCCTGTGTCCGCCTTTCATTTGTATCTGTGTCATTTATTTTGTTGCCCGGATTTTGCTACCTTCACTTTTGCCCTGATTGTGATCCCTTTTTTCTTTCTGTTTCCCGCGTTCGCCGCGTCTTCCCCTCGCCTCCCGTTTCCCGCCGCCTCGTCCCGGTAGCTCCACCCCCTCGCACCCCATTGGCCACCCCGTTCCCACCTCCCAGCTGCTCCTCCCTCCCTCTTCCACTCATATGGAGGCCGCGCAGCGGTAGAGAGAGCGACCTTTGACCCTGTTGACCAGGCAGGTTGCTCCCCTCATCGCCACGCAGCCCCCTGTGTGACCGCTTCCCGCTGCTGTGACCTGACTGCCTGTGCCTGCCTCACGGAAACATGGATGAATGCCTCCTCAGCGCCCAACATCGCCATCGCCATCCCAGATGGATACAAGATCACCCGGAGGGACCGCGCCAACCAGACAGGAGGAGGCATCGCCATCGTCCACAAGAACACCATCCGCATCACGACCAACTCCGACGACACCCTCACAGCCGCCAAACATCCTTACTTCCAGATTCACACCGACCCCAAGACCACACTCAGAGGCACCCTCATCTACAGACCCCCAGGACCCCGTACACAATTCAGCGAAGACATTGCAGACTTCATCAGCCCACACGCCCTCCTCTCCGCTGACTACATCCTCCTAGGGGACCTCAACTTCCACCTGGAGAACAACAGCGACAACAACACCACCACCCTGCTGGACAACCTCGCCAACCTCGGACTCAAGAAACTGGTGAACACCCCCACCCACTACGACGGACACACGCTTGACCCAGTCTTCTCCTCCAGCGAGTACATATCCTTCAGCCACTCCACCGGACTCCACTGGACAGACCACAGCTGCGTCCACTTCAGCTTCAGAAGAACCACGACTCACCACCACCAGCAACAGGTTCCCTGCAGGAGCTGGAACAAGATCACCACCGACCAGCTCTCCACAACACTGAGCCAGAACCCTCCCGCCAGCTCAACGGACCCCAACCAAGCAGCCAACAACCTCACACAGTGGATCACCAACTGCGCTAACGACCTCGCACCTCTGAAAAACCATACCAACAGACCTAACAGCAAGACAGCCCCCTGGTTCAACAATGACCTCATGAACTCCAAGAAGAACTGCCGCACCCTCGAGAAAGCCTGGCGAAAAAACCCGGCTACAGACAACATGAACGCCCTCAAGCACGCCTCCCGCAAACAACACCAGCTAATCCACACCACCAAGAGGACAGCATTCAAGGAATGACTAGACAACAACGCACACAACAGCAAGGAACTCTTCAGCATCGTCAAAGAGCTCTCCAACCCCAGCGCCGGAAACAACGACATCACTCCCTCACAAGACCTCTGCGACTCACTCGCTTCGTTCTTTCACCGCAAGATCGCCGACATACACAACAGCTTCGGCGCACGGACCACGCACCCAACCACCGAACCGACGCCCCCCACCACCACCCTCCGCGCCTGGACCCCGGTCAGCACCGAAGACACCATCCACACGATGAACACCATCCACTCCGGATCACCAACCGACCCATGCCCCCACCACGTCTTCAACAAAGCCGACACCGTCATCGCACCCCAACTCCGGGACATCATCAACTGCTCCTTCAACACCGCCACCTTCCCGGAGAGCTGGAAGCATGCCAAACTCAGCGCCCTCCTGGAGAAACCATCAGCAGACCCCACCGACCTCAAGAACTACCGCCCCATCACACTCCTCCCGTTCCCTGCCAAAGTCATAGAGAAGACCGTCAACAGACAGCTTGCCGCCTTCCTCGAGACAAACAGATCCCTCGACCACTCGCAGTCCGGCTTCCGAGCCAACCACAGCACCGAGACCGCCCTCATCGCAGCCACTGACGACATCCGAGCCCTGCTTGACAACGGGGAAACAGCAGCCCTCATCCTCCTAGACCTCTCCGCAGCGTTCGATACTGTCTGCCACCGCACCCTAGTGCAGCGCCTCGGCAACATCGGAATCCGAGAGAAGGCTCTAGAGTGGATCATCTCGTTCCTTGCCGGAAGAACCCAGAGAGTCCGCCTCCCCCTGTTCAGATCCGAGGCCACCGAAGTCATCTGCGGCGTACCACAAGGATCATCACTCAGCCCCACCCTCTTTAACGTCTACATGAGCCCCCTCGCAGCCATCGCACGCCAACACAACCTCAACATCATCTCCTACGCCGACGACACCCATCTGATCCTCTCCCTCACCAACGACCCAGCCACCGCCAGAACCAACCTACACGAAGGGATGAAAGACGTAGCCGAGTGGATGATGAACAGCCCCCTGAAACTGAACTCAGGCAAGACGGAAGTCCTCATCCTTGGACCATCACCCTCTGCCTGGGACGACTCCTGGTGGCCCCCTACCCTGGGCAGCGCACCCAAACCAACGGACCACGCACGCAACCTGGGCTTCATCCTGGACTCCTCCCTCTCGATGACCAGACAAGTCAACGCCGTCTCATCAT
Source organism: Triturus cristatus (assembly GCF_964204655.1). Taxonomy (NCBI): domain Eukaryota; kingdom Metazoa; phylum Chordata; class Amphibia; order Caudata; family Salamandridae; genus Triturus; species Triturus cristatus. Next base: position 872,899,109 of record NC_140579.1, on the reverse strand, counting down.
CATGTTTCAACATCCTACGCATGCTCCGAAAGATCTTCCGATGGATCCCCACCGAAACCAGGAAGACGGTCACCCAGGCACTCGTCACCAGCCGTTTGGACTACGGCAACACCCTCTACACCGGAACCACAGCCAAACTACAGAAAAGACTCCAACGCATCCAGAACGCCTCCGCACGACTCATTCTGGACATCCCCCGACACAGCCACATCTCCGGACACCTGAAAGACCTGCACTGGCTCTCCGTCAGCAAGAGAATCACGTTCCGACTCCTCACCCACGCACACAAAGCCCTCCACGGCCTGGGCCCCAGGTACCTCAACAACCGCCTGACCTTCTACACTCCCACCCGCCAGCTACGATCGTCCAGCCACGCCCTCACCGCCGTTCCACGCATCCGAAGAGCCAACATGGGAGGAAGATCCTTCTCCTACCTGGCAGCCAAGACATGGAACTCCCTCCCCATCCACCTCCATCTGACCCAAGACTACCTCTCCTTCAGGAAGCAGCTCAAGACCTGGCTGTTCGAGCAGTAGCGGAACCCCCTTCCCCTAGCGCCTTGAGACCCTCCGGGTGACTAGCGCACTTTACAAATCTGATTGATTGATTGATTGATAGACTTCCCCCCGGCCCTCATAGGGAACGCCTATCTGAAATTGCAAGAAGCGAATTGTAAACGTATTGGCAACCCCTTTGCTCGACGGGGATTTATTTATTGACTTCCCCTAGTTGGTGGCCCATTATGGGATCCCCAAGGAGGCGTACTGGCAGTACCTAGCGCTACGCCACTGGGTCATGCAGCCTCGGGTCCGTGTGCACGCAGGTCGACTCCTTACAAAATTTGAGATCTGGTACATTACTCACACCTCCAACAAACATCTCTTGTCAGATATTTAGAGCTTTCTCAGCAAGGCCAAGAATCCACTTAAGTCCCCAGCACAGCGTAGGTGGGAATTGGAGCTGGATCGGGAACTCTCCCAAAAAGAGTGGGCGGACACTATCCACAGTGCCCGGGCATCATCGTGTAGCACTTCAAGGACGGAGATTCTTCTAAAAATTGCGCACTATTGGTATTATACCCCGGCACGTGTGGCCAGGTGGAGGCCCCGCAGCAGCAATATATGCTGGCGTGAATGCGGTCAGGTGGGCACACTGTCCCACATTCTCTGGCACTGTCCCAAGCTACGATCCTTCTGGGATTCCATCCTGCCCTTAGTTGATCACATATTCCAGACGGAACTTCCCAGATTCCCCAGCTACATCCTGTTGGGACTTCCTAATCTCCTCACATATTCTCTCCGCTCCTGTAGGGGTAGGGTGATCACTGGCGCTGGGAGCAGCTAAGCAGGTCCTCCTGGCGAAGTGGGGCACAGACGCTATCCCAACAAATTAGATTGGCTGCATAGAATGTGGGAGGTGGTCGGGATGGAAAGGATCACTGCAGGGATCAACCACACGTTGCCTAAGTTTGATAAGACCTGGGGGTCTACTGTTGCATACCTATCCTACGAATTTATTGAGCACCCTTGTCCCCGATATTTCAGGGTTCTGTGATTCCCCGCTGCTCCCCCTGTGACCCCACTCTCCCCTTCGAAGGATACTCGGCCCTAGACCCCTAGCGAGTCATAGCTTGAGCTGTGGGTGGCTTCTGGTCTCCTCTTTTTCCTATGTTTTCCTCCTCATCTCTGCTTTATTCTATTCTTCTTGGACTCTCTCCTTTATTTTTCTCTTTTGTTTTTGTTTGTATTCGCATTAAAAAAATGTGAATTGACTGCTAGACTCTCCGCTGGCCAGTGGTTGGAGGTGGGTGGAATGTTATCGTTCACAGCATATTTAGTAAAATGATTTAAACCATAAAATTGCACCCACAGGCTGCAGTGGCAGGTGTGAAACATGTTTCAAAGGCTACTTAAGTGGGTGGTTTAATTAGTGCTGCAGGCCCACTAGTAGCATTTAATTTCCCGGCCCTAGGTCCATGTAGTACCACTTTTACTAGAGGCTTATAAGTAAATTAAATGTGCCAACTGAGTGTAAGCCAATGTTACCATGTTTTTAAGGAGTGACCACACAAACTGGTTAGCAGTGATAAAAAGTGCACAGAGTCTTAAGAGCTACAAAAATGAGATCAGAAAAAATGGAGGAGTAAGGCAAGTATGTTGGAGAAGGATAACAGGTCCAACAAGTGCCCCCTCCAGCTGAAAATGGGGAGAACTACCCAATCTCCTGGGAGTTCTCATCACTAAGGCTGAAGAACCTGGAGAGACCAACAGCATTGATGTGGTCTGACCCAGGACAGCGTTCTACCGTGAAGTAGGGATTCCTTGTAGGGATATGAACCACCTCAACAGCTTGGGATTTTCACCCCTCATGTGCATGAGCCTTCTGAGGGGCCTGTGGTCTGTCTGAACCCAGAAGTGAGACCCAAACAGGTATGGTCTCAACTCATTCAGTGCTCAGACCATATTAAGGACCTTTCTTTCAATTGCACTCTACCTCTGTTCCAGAGGAAGTAACCTCCTGCTAAAGAAGGCTACCAGTTGGCCTAGGTTCACCTCATTTAACTGTACATGTACTACTCCATGCTCTGCAAGTGTCCGTCTGCACAATGAACTCCTTGGAGAAATCTGTACAAATAGCATCCTTGAGGGTGTCTGAGGCTTTCTGACAGGCCTCTGTCCAGATCACTTTTTTGGCTGCTTCTTGGAAGTCAGCTTGGTTAAGGAGGCAACTATGGTGCCACATTCTTTAAGAAATCTCCTGTAATATCTAGGGAGACTCAGGAAGCCCCTTATCTCAGTCTGAGTTTTGGATGGGTTGCCAGGTCAGTATAGTTTCAATCTTTGCCTGGAGGGACTGCATCTTGCCTCCACCCACCATGTGGCCCAGGTATATATCACAGTACACTGCCCTATCTGACACTTAGTGGCCTTGGTAGTCAGACCTGCCTGCTGCATCACCTCATGGAGCTGGTACACATGTTTCTCCCAGATGAAACTAAAGACAGCTATGTCATCTAGGTAGGCAGCAAAGAATGCTTCCTCCCCAGCCAGGAACCTGTTCACTAACCTTTGGAAGGTGCAGGGGCATTCATTAAACCAAAGGGCATTACCCGAAACTGGAAGTGGACCTCTGAAGTTGAGAATGCTGACCTCTCTGCGGCTGTATCAGTCAGGTCAATCTTCCTGTACCCTGATGTGGGGTCAAATGTACTGAGGAACTGAGAAGCGCCTAGCCTGTTGATGAGCTCATCAGCTCAAGGGATGGGGTCAGTGTCAGTCTTTGTGATGTAATCGAGTCCTCTGTAGTCTGCACAGAACCTAAGTTCTGGGGTGGCACCCGGTGGGGCACTCTTGGGCACCAGCACGACTGGACTGGACCAGGGACTGTCGGAGGGCTCAATCATCCCTAGTGCTAGCATCCTCCTTGATACTAGCTCTCACCTTGTCCGACAACCTGTAAATTTTGCTTTTTCAGAGACATACTGTTTCCAGTATCTATGTTGGGGGTACACAAGTGTGTGAGCCCAAGGGTGAGGGAGATCAGGGACGCAATCTAAAGCATTAACTGGTGACAGTCCCTCTGCTGTTCCGGGTTCAGAGTAGGGGAGAGGTTGATACCCTCTAATGACTCGTGGTGCTCCTTGGTAGAAAGGAGGTCAAGGAGAGGTTCACTCTCCTATTCCACCCCATCATCTGCCACCAGTAGCACGGTGATCTCAGTGGTTTGAGGTAGTTTATGTGGTGCACGTTTTGCGGTTTCTAGAGGTCTTGAGGTCCACCAGGTAGGTGGTATCCCCCATTAGCTCCTTCACCTCATATGGGCCTGTCCAATGTTCTTGGAGAGCTCTGGCCTCTACAGGCTCAAAGACCCGCACCTTCTGGCCAGACTGAAACTCCACCAGAGTGTCCTCCTGGTCATACCAGAGTCTCATCACTTCTTGACTGGCCTCAGGATTTTCTATAGCCTTATTCCAAAAGCACTGCAACCTATTGCGAAGAGCCAGCATGTAGCTGAATACATCCTGAGGGGGGTCTTGGGACCCCTCACTCACAAGGCTGAGAGGTCCCCTAACTGGGTGCCAATAGAGGAGCTCAAATGGGCTAAACCCAACCTCTTTCAATGGTACCTCCCTGTAGACTGGCAAGGCAAGAGGACCCTATTTTCACCTCATGAACTCAGGTTGGCCCATTATCATGCCTTGAATTTATTAAAAAGTCAGTTTGTTTGAGGATGGTGGGTGTGGAGAACTTTTAGGTTACCCCACACTCATCCCATATGGGCTTTATGTATGCTGACATGAAGTTAGGGCCTCTGTCAGACACAACTTGCTTGGGGAACCCCACACTGGTAAACATCCCCATCAGGTCCTAGCCACCACAGGTGCAGTAGCTGAGCTCAGAGGGATGACTTCTGGATTCCGTGTGGTGTGGTCCACCAAGACCAGGATGAACCTATTGTCTAAGGCTGTCTTGAGGTAAAAGGGGCCAACAATGTTGATACCCACCTTTTTAAAGGTGGTACCAACACCTGGCAAGGGAACCAGGGGAACGTTAAGCTTTTTTGACTGCTTTCCCACTGGCGTGGCAGATGGGATGGGACCTGCAGAATGTGTCTGGGGACGTTTTCATGTGGGACCAATAGAAGTGAGGGGCAAGCCTCTAAAAGTTCTTGTCCTGCCCCTGCCCAGATGTCCCGCCCGGGGTATGTCATGAGCCAGGCCCACTAGGAAGGCCCTGTAAAATTGGGGACCACCAACACATTGGTTGCCCCAGGCTCAGGATCCTTAGTCTCACTATACAGGAGGTCATTCTCCCAGTAGATACGGTGATCTCCAGAGTATCATCTGCTGCCTGGGCCCCAGCTTGCTGACTCAAGCCCTTTATGGTGGGGCATTCTTTCTGCGCTTTGCAGGTTGGCCCACCCTCAACTTAACATGCAAGTCTCTCAACAGCAATGTCTTCCGCGGTATACTCTAGGGTCACCTCCTCAGGTCCCCCATCAACCTGGACCATGGTAATTTCAGGGGCTGGTTTCCCACGCCCTTGTTCTACCTCTTCTTTCCAGCAGCCTGGTCCATTCTTCCAGGCTCCAGGCTCCAGGCTTCCATGACTCCCCTCTTGGGCAGCTATAGACCTTGTGGTCATATAGAGCCATTCAGGCAAACCTAACATCTCCAGATGTGACCACAGCTCCCCTTCCGTCCAGACAGTGTGTCCCAGGCCGTTGCTTTACAAACAATCTACAGCAGGGCTCACAGCTAATTTTAGAGAACAAAAGACCCCCCCACCCCATCTACTTAAAGGGAACAAGAATCACTGCGTAGTGACTCTCATGGTTGTCTGTGACTATGACCTGATCGAATGTATTAGGGATGACCTGCTCTGAAGACACCAGATGACACCTCACAGTAGTCATACTGACTTCTACGTCTCTTAGAGCCCCCACCCTTCACCCATTGATGGTTACCCACTTCCTATAATTAGAAGTATTGGAAGGCATATGGGCTTTTGGCACAATCTCTTTATCCTCTAGGCACACTACGGTAATCTCTGCTCTCTCTCCCTACTAACTAGGAACACCTCCCCCCAGTGCTACACTTGTTATGCAGTCACATTAGACCAGGGCGAGAACACCACCATTTTACATGCTCACATTTAACGTTATCTTTTCTTGAATGTTGACATTTGCCACACATTTGCTTGCATGCTTGTATGGGATGATGTTACATGAAATAACTTAGCTTATATTCACACATCTTCGTAGATAAGTTATCAGAGCCTTGGACATTCTGCACAAAAGCTAATGTTCACTATGAAAAATGTTGTTGTTTGTTATTGTTTTCTGAGCAACAGCTTTGTCAGGAGAGAATCATTAATGACAGACTGACTGGGATGTCGGCATGCAATATGGGTGAAGTTTATTATATAAACAACATCTCTCCTTCGTTTATTTAGAGGAGTAATTTGCCGACACTGTTGAGGTTGCCGCATGCTCGATTTCCAGCCCAGCTGAATTCTCTGTACCTCCTGAGAATGATGGTGCCCATGGTGCACAGACATAATATCGACTTTTTTATTTCGACCTACATAAATATCGAGTTTTAAATATCATAGGGACAGAATATCGACATCAAGAATATCGGTGACCAGAACATCGACCTGAAGGTAAGAAATATCGTTTTTGTTACTATCAAAGTTAGTAATATCGACAGCAAAAATATCGATGTCAATAATATCGATGTTTATGTTAGTGTTATGTATTTTAGTATGTATTTTATATGTATGTGTTTCACGTGTTTTGTATTTTTTTTTTAAATAAATGTTTTAAATGTTTAGAAGTTAGTAATTTTTTTTAAAGCACATTTTCCGTTTTAGTATCGTAGCGGGTTGTGGGTTTATAGGGGAATAGGGTGGGAAGTAATTTAATTATAGTAAATTAAATCATAATTTTTAGAAATTTTTAATTAATTTTTATTACATTTTGCATTTTAGGTGACTAGCGGGTTGTGGGTTTATAGGGGAATAGGGTGGAAAGTAAGTTAGTTGTAATTAAGTAATGATTATTTTTTATTTATTGGGATTGATAATTAATTTATTGTTAGTTAAATATTAATTGGTAATTAATTTTTATTAATTGATTAATTGATAATTACATTAATTGTGTTAATTTTTTATTGGAGTGGGTTGTGGCTTTATAGGGGAATAGGGTGGGAAGTAAATTAATTATAATAAATTAATAATTTTTATTTTTTGGTATTGATAATTAATTTATTGTTTATTAATTGTCAATTGGTAATTATTTTTTGATAATTGATTAATTGATAAATATATTAATGGTGTTTTATTTAGTTTAGGAGTGGGTTGTGTTTTTATAGGGGAATAGGGTGGGAAGTAATTATTTAATATTTATTGGTATTGATAATTAATGTATTGTTAATTAATTAATAATTGGTAATTAATGTGTATTAATTATTGATTGGTATTGAAAATCAATGTATTGTTAATTAAACATTAATTGGCAATTAATTTTTATTAATTGATTAATTGATATTTATAATTTTGTTAATTTTTATGCAGAGCGGGTTGGGGGTTTATTGGGGAATAGGGTGGGAAGTAATTTAATGTTATTAAAGTAATTATTAATTTTATTTTATTGGTATTTATAATTAATTTATTGTTGATTTATTATTCATTCATTATTTGATTAAAACAATTATTTAATTGATAAGTATGCTATTTTAAACCCCTACGCTATCCAACACTTTCCCTACTGTTGCAGTCTCTGGAGTGAGAATAGTAATTTTTACCCCTACGCTATCCAACACTTTCCCTACTGTTGCATTCTGGAGTTGGAATAGTAATTATAACCCCTACGCCATCCAACACTTCCCCTACTGTTGCACTCACTGGAGTGGGAATAGTCATTTTTACCCCTACGGTATCCAACACTTTCCCTACTGTTGCACTCACTAGAGTGGGAGTAGTAATTTTTACCCCTAAGCTATCCAACACTTTCCCTACTGTTGCACTCCCTTGGGTTGGAATAGTAATTTGTATCCCTATGCTATCCAACACTTTCCCTGCTGTTGCACTCTTTGAAGTGGGAATAGTAATTTTAATCCCTACGCTATCCAACACTTTCCCTACTGTTGCAATAATTGGAGTGGGAATAGTAATTTTAACCTCTTCGCTATCCAACACTTTCCCTACCGTTGCACTCACTGGAGTAGGAATAGTAATTTTTACCCCTACCCTATCCAACACTTTCCCTACTGTTGTACTCACTGGAGTGGGAGTAGTAATTTTTACCCATACGCTATCCAACACTTTCCCTACTGTTGCACTTACTGGAGTGGGAATAGTAATTTTATCCCTTTCGCTATCCGACACTTTCCCTACTGTTGCACTCTGTGGAGTGGGAATAGTAATTTTTAACCCTACGCTATCAAACACTTTCCCTACTGTTGCACTCTCTGGAGTTGGAATAGTATTTTTTTACCCCTACGCTATCCAACACTTTCCCTACTGTTGCACTCTCTGGAGTGGGAATAGTTATTTTTACTTCTATGCTATCAAACACTTTCCCTACTGTTGCACTCACTAGAGTTGGAATAGTAATTTTTACCCCTATGCTATCCAACACTTTCCCTACTGTTGCACTCTCTGGAGTTGGAATATTTATTTGTACCCCTACGCTATACAACACTTTCCCTACTCTTGCACTCTCTGGAGTTGGAATAGTAATTTTATTCCCTCCGCTATCCAATATTTTTCTGTATTCTTTTAGTTAATGTTGTGTATAATTTAATTTAGAAAGATAAAAAATATTGTAGTTTTTTAATTTGTTATATATATTTTTGTGTATATTATTTTTGTATGTGTATGTATGTATTTATAATTTATAAAATGTTTTTAAACAATTTATAAGTTATTAAAATAATTATTTGCGAATATTAGGTTAAGTATATATTTTATATTTTATATGTATATGTTTAATTTATTTTAACATTATGGGGTGGATTCCGATCCTTTATTTTTTTTTTCCGTACGACTCGTATCCGTAATTTTTCCCGCACGAATCGTACAAGTCCCGTCCCACCCGTGAAGTACGATTCGTACGGGAAAAATACATACGGATCGGGAAAAGTTGTACGAGACTGACCCGGACACTTTTCCGTACGAATCCTAAAAATACAGTCCGACCGTACAAGTACGATCCGGACCGGCTTTCCGATTTAGGATTCGTACGGAAAATGTCCCGTACACGGGGAATGACTTTACCCGCTACAAAGCAAACTTTGTACGACTCGTATCCCGGGAAAAGTAGTTCCCGGGGAGCGAGTCGTACAGGGGTACGAGTCGTACAGGCCCCCCCATGCATATGTACGCACCTTACAACAACATCGTGTATGTACGGTGCGTACCCCAACATCGCGTATGTACGCACCTTACAACAACATCACGTATGTACGCACTTTACAACAACATCGCGCATGTATGGTGCTACGCCAACATCGCGTATGTACGCACCTTACAACATTGCGCATGTACGGTGCGTACCCCAACATCGCGTATGTACGGTGCGTACCCCATCATCGCGTATGTACGGTGTGTACCCCAACATCGCGCATGTACGGTGCGTACGCCAACATCGCGTATGTACGGTGCGTACCCCAACATCGCATATGTACGGTGCGTACGCCAACATCGCGTATGTACACACCTTACAACAACATCATCGCGTATGTACGGTGCGTAGCCCAACATCGGGTATGTACGCACCTCACAACAACATCGCGTATGTACACACCTTACAACAACATCATCACGTATGTATGGTGCGTACCCCAACATCGCGTATGTACGGTGCGTACCCCAACATCGCGTATGTACGCACCTCACAACAACATCGCGTATGTACGCACCGTACATCGGCAATGTAAAACAGCACAAGGAGGGTCTATTCGACTCGCACAACACCACAAAACACGTCTACAGTGCACAAAACATGGAAATGACTGACCTGGCCACATCCAAACAGACAAACAGCGGGCCAAACTCACAACCACCCCTTATAACACACCCACCAAAAATTCAAACTGAGGCCCACCCACAAATGGACCAATAAAAAGGGCCCACACATACAAACCATGAGCCTTTCCAACAGACTCCCTGCAGCTAGAGAGCACACACCAACAACTGCACCCATCCACCTTAACATATACACCTTCACACAACCTCCTTCACACATACCCCCTCTTCACATTCAGACCCACAACTTCACATTCAGACCCATACACCCACAACCATCCACACCCACACCCCACACCAAGGCCACAGACAAGAATCCAAAGTTCACAAGGGAGGAGCTGGAGATCCTTGTCAATGAAGTCATCAGAGTCGAGCCACAGCTGTTTGGAACATTGGTCAGACAGACCAGCATAGCTGAAAAATCACACCTGTGGCAGAGGATAGTCGATAGGGTGAATGCTGTTGCACCCATCAGAAGGACCAGGACTGAATGTCAAGCCAGGTGGTACGATCTGCGGAGGGCAGTCAAGCGAAAAATGAATGATGACTACGCCCAGAGCAACATCACTGGAGGCGGTGGGCCCCGCAGACCAGTACAGTTCCATCCCTGGGAGGAGAAGGTGATGGCCCTGCTTCCGCCGGTGGGAGTACATGGACTTCAAGGAGTTCCAGAGCCTGGTGAGTACACAAACAACTCATGGAACATGGGGGTAATGGCATTCACACCCCAACTACACAAAATGCACGCAACTACCTCCAAACACTCACTGGCCAGAAACATAGTCAAAAACAATGCTAATGCCACTAACATGTGTATGCCCCATTGAGAAAGCAAGGCCATGCTATGTCCCATGCTACACGAAGCACTAACCCAAGAATGGATGTCCGGTATGCTGGGAGGGTGGGTGTCACAAAACGCATTCTTGAACTCCAAATCAGACACAATTGCCCTCATCCCATATGGCAAAGGTACATACCCATGCACCATGCTCAAAGCACAGGGACTGTGAAAGTACTGACAAGATAGCTGACACTGGGCTCTAGTGTAGGCAGCACAAGGCCCTCCTGTAACCAGTGCAAACACAAACACCAAGACAACAAGGTCAGATATCTAGGACAGGAACTCACACTCACTGTCATGGCAGCATGCTCCATGGGGGGACAGCTACATCACCTGGGAGCCCCAGTGCCAAATCACACTACACCCACCAGCAGGCCCTGTCACACACACCCCTTAAACAAGCAGACACCCCCGGGACAGGCAATGGATTTACCCACTGTCACAATGGACATGTAACACAACAAGACCAATACATAGCTGAAGAAGCATCCAAGCCAAAAATCAACAAGTCAAAGACTCAGGAACACATATCAATCTGTCCCCCACAACATACCCACCCACAAGTGAACATTGAGGAGAATGCTAGGCACATACAACTACCTGGAGGAACAGTGCCAACAAGAATGTGTATGAAACATGGATGTTGCATGAAACAGCATTAACATTGTCTGTCTCTCACACACAGGACAACGTGAGGAATCTCCTCCCAACAATGGCGGTGAAGAATCACAGTCCCAGGCGCGGTAGGAACCTGATCCCACCGGCAGCGACGCCTCTCAACACTCCGCGGATGACCCCGACCGACCTAGACCCTCTGCTGTCCAAGCTCCTGCAGCACCTGGTTCAGGAACATCTGTGCCAACCACCACCCCCATTCCTGGGACAAGGTATTTGCGTTACTTACTGCTTATTGAATTACGGGCATAGCAAAGCGCTTTTTCGAGGGCGTGCTTTGTTTGCTTACTGTTTTTAACTATTCCCGTTTTTTATTTGAGTTGATATCTTACTTTCCTTCTTACCTTTGATTTTATTCTGGGGTCCTGCCCTCTCACTCGCATTCTAAATTGTGTGCTGCACCGCTGCTTAGCGGGTCCAGTCATCGGGTGGGGAAACTGTGGGTACTTTGGGCGCCATGTTGAGTGGGGCATTGATGGTGACACAGTTCTGACGCCATCTTTTGTGTCCTAGGCGCGCTGCCTATCCGCGGGCAGTCTATTTAAGGCGGTCTGCCTAGCGGGACAGCTGGACAAGGTATTTGCGTTACTTACTGCTTATTGAATTACGCGCATAGCAAAGTGCTTTTTCGAGGGCGTGCTTTGTTTGCTTAATGTTTTTAACTATTCACGTTTTTTATTTGAGTTGATATCTTACTTTCCTTCTTACCTTCGATTTTATTCTGGGGTCCTGCCCTCTCACTCGCATTCTAAATTGTGTGCTGCACCGCTGCTTAGCGGGTCCAGTCATCGGGTGGGGAAACTGTGGGTACTTTGGACGCCATGTTGAGTGGGGTATTGATGGTGACACAGTTCTGACGCCATCTTTTGTGTCCTAGGCGCGCTGCCTATCCGCGGGCAGTCTATTTAAGCCAGCCTCCCTAGCGCGCAGCGGTTACGCGCAGCGGTGGGCGCCCTCCCTGCGCCTGAGTCGTGCCAGAGTCCTGCCCGTCTGCGCTCGTCCGCGTCGAGGCCGGACTAGGCCGGGTTGGGCTTCGCTGCGCCGCTTCTTTGTCACTGCACGATGCCCCGGACACCATCGCTGGTGAGGTATCCAAGGACTACTTTGCTTAATCTGCGCAATCGGGCACCTTGTAGGCCCTGCCCACTTCACCCCCTGTCCGGCCCTATCAATTGCTCTGGTTGCGCTTTTCAACTGCTATCGCCTACCCCAATTGCCGCCCATAGGAAATCTCCCTTGGGCTGCTTAGGCAGTACAATTCCACCTTCAATTATATCCCAGGCCCCCCTCAATCTTAAGATTTGTCATCTGAATGTGAGGTCGTTAGTTAGACATTATGGGGATGTGCATAATTTACTTACTGATGTTGCCCCTGACATGTTGTTCATGTCTGAGACCTGGCTTCATGAGGATGCTGCGGTTGCGATCAACTTAGCTCTTCCTTCGGAGTATACGATCTTTAATCTTAATCGCAACTCGAGAGGAGGTGGCATCGCGTCCGTCATTAAATCTTGCTTTTCTTGTGTCTGGAAGCCTCTGGACATAGCCGGCTGCGAAAGTGCCCACTTCCGCATCTCGGTTAGCCCTAACTTCACCTTTTCTGGGCTACTCATCTATAGACCTCCGGGCCCTGACGCTGCGTTTAGGCTAGCTCTGCCAGAGGTCGCTGGTGCATTGGCCTTGAATACAGCTAATTTCAGCATTATCAGAGATTTAAATCTCCATTTTGGTTCTCCTTTTTCTCCTGCTGTCAGTAGCACTCTCGCAGATCTGGAAGCTCTTCAGCTACATCAGCTTGTTGACCACAGCACCCATGATGGTGGCCACATATTGGACCCCATTTTCACCAACCTCATATCAGCTAAAGTGCTGCCTCCCAAGCCTATTGCTTGGACTGATCACCATCTTGTTGAGCTCCACCTTGCAATTAAGGATTCTCCTCACAAAACAACTGTGCCTGTGTCATTGAGACGCCCATGGAGCAAGTTGAACTTGGCTGAGTTTCATCGGGTCCTTGGTCAACAAGCTCTGGGTCCTTTCTCTGACGTAGAATCAGGCTATGATCTTTTCTGCAATTGGTTGACTGATGCGTTGGACTGTTTGATCCCAATTGCTGAGACTAAATGTCGCCGTGGTGAGCCTAGTCCTTGGTACGACGATGCGCTTCGGCTTTTAAAGAAATCTTGCAAAAAAGCCGAAAGAGCTTGGCGCAAATCTTATTTACCTGATAAGAAATTGGAGTATCGTGCTAAGACTAGGCTCTATCATAGAGCGGTCTGTAAAACCCGGGCCGCCTATTTTTCCCGTGAATTCAATCTCAGCACTAATCCTACTAAATTAGTCTTTAGGGTTCTTAAAGATCTCACAACCAGCAGAGCCTCATTTGATGAGATCTGTTCTGCATCGTATTGTGAAAATCTTGCTGCTTTTTTTGTGGAAAAGGTGGCGGCTATATATCGCTCCTTCCCCAATTCACCTGCCCCTTTGGATAAGGGAGAATCTCCTCCGATGACTACGCTGGCTCTTTGCTCTTTTCCTGAGCTCTCTCGGGAGGAGTTCACAAAAATTGCGGTAAAGGTTAAATCAGGCTCACCTAGGGACCCTCTTCATCCTGCTCAGTTCAGAGAATCTGCGTCTCTTTGTTTTCCTTTATTGCGCGATCTTGTTAATCTATCTTTAACAACTGGCTCTGTCCCTGTAAGCTGGAAAGAGGCTCAGGTGATGCCCATTTTGATAAAACCAGCCCTGGATCCATCTAAATTGGAAAACTATCGCCCCATATCGCTTCTTCCGTGGGCGGCTAAATTGACTGAGGCTCATGTCAATACTATTCTATCTGATCATCTCCACCGCGCTGATATTCTCGACCCTACTCAGAATGGCTTTCGACCCGGCCATAGCACGGAGACGGCGCTGCTTTTTATGGTCGACCATTTACGAACTTTGGTCGACTCGGGTCAAACGGCGGCACTGGTGCTCCTCGACCTCAGTGCCGCGTTTGACACCATCTCCCATGCCATTTTATTACAACGTCTGGGTGAGGCGGGTGTCGGTAACACGGCACTGGAATGGTTTCGATCATTTCTATCTGATCGCACGTTTAGGGTTGTTACACCCCCTTTTCAATCTAATCCCTATCCTATTGCACAGGGCGTCCCGCAGGGGTCGGCTCTTAGCCCCACACTTTTCAATCTTTATGTCCAGCCGCTGGCTGCTGTAGTCAAACGGTGGAACCTGACTATGGTGTCCTACGCTGACGACACTCAGCTGGCGGTTGCATTAAGTGGGGCCTCTGATCTGGACGCTGCTAAGTTCTGGGAGGGAATTAGCTCAGTAGCGCGTTGGATGACTGATAACTGCCTACAATTGAACACTAAGAAAACCGAGGTGCTCATTGTAGGCAAGCAGAGCCACCTTTGGGGTGATCGCTGGTGGCCATCTGAGGTTGGCTCTACTCCCCTCCCTGTTACGGAGGTTAAAAACCTTGGGATTTGGTTAGACTCCAAACTCAGCTTTGTTTCTCACACAAAGAAAACTGCCGCCACGTGCTTTGGGATACTTCGAAAGCTTAGACCCACCTTTAAATATTTTGATGCTCCTACCAGACAGCTTATTGTACAAGCTATGATCCTGTCGCGGTTGGATTATGCGAGCTCTCTTTTGTTAGGAGCCAATTTGGCCGAACTTGCTAAACTCCAACGCGTTCAAAACGCTGCCGCCAGAGCTCTGGTTGGCCTACCGAGATTTTGTTCAGCCCAAAAACCTATTGGCAAACTCCATTGGCTCCCTATCTCGCAGAGGATCAAATTCAAGTGTCTTTGCTTGCTATTTAAAATCCTCAAGCACTCCTCTCCTCATATTTTGGGGCATCTTATTCAGCCTTATGTTCCTTCGCGCACTCTAAGATCTTCTGGACTTCACTTTGTTGTAGTCCCGCGTTTCAAGAGGGTTAGGGCCGGTGGTCGCTCCTTTAGAGTACTAGCGGCCAGGCTCTGGAACTCTCTCCCCGCCTATATTCGTGCTATTGACGATCTTCTGGTTTTTAGGAAGGTCATTAAAACCTTCCTTTTTCCCCAGAACCTCTAGTGATTTGCTGTTGGTCATGTTTGGTCTGATACCTTGTCTGTTGCAGCACCGGGACGCCCCTTTGCTGGGGCATCTGTGCGCTATATAAATATGGCTAACATAACATAACATAACATAACATCCCAGGAGACACCGAGGAGCCCTGCCTGCAGTGACCAACTGAGCCAGTCTGACCAGGAGGGACAAGGTTCGCCGGGCAACCAGGAGGAGGCAGACAACACCACCACTGCCATCCCTCAGGGGTCCCGTAGACCTGATGTGCCCACAACGGCAGGCTAGGCTCGTGTGGGCAGGGGTGGTGGGAGTGGAGGCAGGCGGAGGCGAGAACCTGACCAGCCAGCTGAAGAGACCGGTATGTCACACATACACAACATCATGGAGTCATACCAGCGTGACACCAGGGAGATCAGCCAGGTAGTTGGGACACACACAGAGATAAAGGGGACCATCACAGAGATGAAGAACCAGCAGGCCGAGCAACATGCCAGTCAACAAGAACACCAAGAACGGATGGAGGCAAGACTGGCTGAGCTCCTGGCGGTGCAAAGGGACATAAGCCATTCACTCTGTCGGATCGCAGATAACATGGGCAACCCTCCCTGTGCCACCAGGCGAAGACCACTACTAGCCACAGGGAGGGAGGAGGAGGAGGATTTGTCTGACGGAGCATCCCAAGCATCGTCAAGGCCTGCATCTGAGGGTCCCCTGAGGAAGGTGGGTCGTCCACGGGAAAGACAGTGAGAGGCAGTGGCCCATCCACATCTCCTAGGTCACCTGGCCTTGCACCTGGCCTTCATGTGCAACAACATCCCCTAATTGACTGACATTCTCTGCCACATGGACTTGCTGGTCACAGTCTGACCAATGATGCCAAACACTGTGGTCTGGACTCTGCTGCTTTCAAATGCCAAGGATCCCACCTCCCCCTGGGAACTTTGGATTCTATGGTCCCTGTATTGCACCTTTTTCTTGCACAAATCACGCCCCAGACATATAATAAAAAACAAAAATTTTAATTTGATGTTGCAGTCATTTCGCATGAGTCCACAACATAAGTGTGGGGATATGTCAAAGTATGCCTGAGTGTGGAACTAACTCCAGCCATCCATACACTGGGATCTGAGTACGGTTGAGGACACACATGGGTCAAAATGTATCATCAAATACAGACATGGAGCCCAATGCTCACCCGTGATGGCCTCAAGCTGCTGAGGGGGGTGCTTGCAATACTGCTCGGACAGACCAATTTGAAAGAGTATCATGAAGGCGTAGAGGTCATGGGTCATGTGGAGGTGCCCGGGGAGGGAGTCCCAGGTCTGTTTGGCGAGGTGGGAGAACTATCTCCTGCATGCAGTTGTTCTGTGGATATGATGAATGGTGGCCAGGGCAAGGTTGGCTGCACAGAGTTGGGCCAACGGGGTGTTGGATGACAGACGTCCAAGGTCGGTTTTGGGGCTGGGGTTGTGGACTGCCTCCTGACTGGGGGTGAGGAGTCTGAAGGTGTTCCTGCAGCAGACAGGGAGCCATTGTAGCTATCTCAGGTGGACGGTGATGTGGCTGGGGCGGGGGATGTTGAAGATGAGGTGTGCGGATGCACCCTGGATGTGGACAAGTTCTCCTGCAGTTTTGCTGTTGTCCCTCCATAGAGGGCGTTGCTGTAGTTGACCCGGCTGGTGTCGTGGACCTGGGGGACGGTCTGTCTTGCCTTGGAGTGGATCTATCTGTGGATCATTTGCAGCATGCGGAGGGTGTTGCAGCATGAGGTACAGATGGTGTTCTGTTGCATGGTAATTGTGAGCGATGGGTCCATGATGAACACCAGCTTGCGTGCGTGGCCACTGGATGCTGGTGCGGTGCCCAGGCTGGTGGGACACAAGGAGTTGACCCAGCCATGAGGGGTCAATCCTCAGATGATGACCTCAGTCCTGTCCAAGTCCAGCCTGATGTTCAGCCATTCGTCAACAGATCTCATGCCTTCCTGAAGGTTGGATCTGGCAATGGCTGGGTCTTTGGTGAGGGTGAGGAGCAGCTGGGTGTCAATGGCATACGAGATGATGATGAGGACGTGTGCGCATGTGATGGTGGAGAGGGGGGTTATGGAGACATTGAAGATTGTCACGCTGAGAGATGAGCCCTGGGGCATGGGCCAGATGACCCCAGTGTACCACATGCGGAAGGGTGGAGGCCGACTCCCTGGGCCTTGCTGGTGAGCTACTTGTTGATTTAATCCTGGGCCCTCCTCTGGATACCAGTGTTTGAGATGTGTGAGCTGACAGTGTGGTAGCACATGGTGTAGAATGCCGTTGAGAGGTCAAGGGGGGTTGTCATTGGTGGTGGCAATTATGACGGTTGCAGTGGTGTGATTACTGTGGAAGATGGGCTGGTGCCGGTTGCCTGGAGCTGTTTGCGTGGAGGAAGTTTGTCAGTTGCTCGTTGAGTGTCTTCCTGATGACATTTTCTGGGTAGGGAAGCAGGGTGATGTTCCAGGCGTTCCTGCGGTACTGCCGTCCGTTGTTTAAGAAGGGCCTGGGTCTCTGCATGCCTCCAGCTCCCATGGAATGTGGCAAACTCAAAGGAGACATTCATGACGTGCTGGACGTGGGCTTCAAGGATGGGGAATGATGTGGTTGAGATGTTGTGTGGGAAGGGGCCTGATGGAGAGCCAGAGTGGATGGTGCACATGAGCCAGGTGGTGTATTTGCTGCTGACGGGAGTCCAGAACCTGAGGGGGGTTTGTCCCGCGGATAATAGTGCCTCTGTGTGCCAAGGCTGTCGTGTATGTCCATGAGCTTGCAGTGGTAGAAAGTTGCAAGGGATTTGATCTGCCTTGCATGGGTGGGGTGTCTTTTGGATGGAGAGCTGCTGTCAGTCCACTCACAATGCTGATGAGCTCCTTTATGTCGTGTGTTTTGGTGCTTCGGCCCTATCTGAAGGATCTCCACTTGTCCTTGCTGATGATATGGTGATTGCTGTGTGTGGCGTTTTCCAGGGCTGTAAGGTAACTGATGGTTCTTTGTGTTGCAAGGTTTGCACAAGAGCCCAGCTAGATCTGTATGAGTCCAGAAGGTCTGCCTTGTCCCAGGTGGCTTAACTGTTGTTGTGCTTCACAGGGAAGTCCGTCAATGTGGCAAGATTGTTGGATCAGTTGCTGATCCAGTGTGTGAGGTTGCAGGGTGTGGCAGGGGTGTTGGTTCGAGTGTCCCACACAGCTTGTCTGTGGTGACTTACATCAAGCATCTTTGGGGGATCGGTAGCGGGGTGTGGGTCAGTGTGTTGCTTGTCGGAGACGTGGATGCAAATGTTGATGGACCAATGATGGATTGTGGTGTGGTTCTCCTCCAGCAAGAAGTTACTGGCCACCAGTCACATGTAGCCTGTGGAGGTGAGGGTGTGCATGAAGATGTACGTGTTGATGGCTTTGCGGATTTGTGGATGTAGGCCTGGAGATCTGTAGATGAGTGTTACTCTGAGGGTTGCCAGGGGGTTGGTGCGAAACCGGATTTGTGACTCTGAGGGTGTACTTGTGAATAAATTGCAAGTCATCCGCCGGGATTGTTGGTGCCGTCCCTGCAGGTGATCTTGTATCCGTCAGAGATGGCAATGAAGAAGTTGTGTGCTGAGGATGCTTTTATCCAGGTTACTGTCATGAAGGTGATGTGTGGGGCTGTTGTATTGAGGAGGTAACAGAGTCCAATGGCGTGCTGGTGGATGGAGCGGGTGTGGAGTAGGAGGAACATGACCTGGTTGTTCTGACAGGGTCTGGTAGGCGGGGCAGCGCTGTGTAGGCAGTTGGAGTTGCACACTCAGCATGCAAAGGTGTCGTGTGTGCGCTTAGGGGTTGCCTGATAGCAGGCGGTTGCTTGTCTGGTGGACATTGCTTGGAGGGTGGCTGCAGCATGAGCCTGTTGTGTGACGTGGGTCATGCAAGGACACACGTGGCACAGACAAGCTGCTGGCTGCATTAAGAATGGGTGGAGGGGGGAAGGGAGGAGCATTTTGGAGGCGTGTGGGTTGCAGAATCAGGGCACTCGGTGGGGCGGTGCCGCAGGTGAGGCTGCAGCATGCGGAAAGGATGAGAAACTAGGCAAAAAGTAGCACACAAAGACAAGGAGGTCAGAAAGGCACAGTGCAACAGGTGTATGTAAAGGAAGGAGTGTCAGGTTACTCATGGGTCACTCCGAGAAAATGTATGAAGAATCAACAAAAATGACGGCCACAGGATCAGGCAACAAAACGCGGAGCTGTGCACAGGAGACACACCGTCAGCAGGCGTTGACATCCCGTTGTGGGGAGCAACCTGCACAAATACATACACAACCAGGTACTTCATGCACAATAGAGATTATTAGCCATGAAGAACTGCATGCATGTTGCCGAAGTACACATACACTCATATGCTCAATCTTTGACAATTATGCCATAGATGACACATGCAAACTGGCAAGAGATCTGCAGTGACAGAGATGAGGCACTTTGGATTGTGCTGAACACCTTTATTGCACAAACTCACACAAAGGGAAATGCATCCATACGAACAGACTCACAGGTCAGTTGACAGAACATGTGGGACATACGCTGGACGCCCCTTCACAACACGGATGTTGTAAATTCCAATGAACTGGCACACGAGTTAAGGGGATGAGCCAAACACATCCTGCTGCACACGGAGAGGCTGCAATTCCCCATAGAGCCTGTTGTTGTGATGTCCCACACTATGTCCACCCGTAGCATCCGCAATGTTTCAGAGGCAAGGCTTACGCACATTGATGCCTTCATCAGACTCTACACTCCACTACAGATGACTGTCAAGAAGGGTGACTATCATGTCATGGGAGTGATGCTACATGTTATATGCTCCATGGTGAGAAGACATGTATGCATGGTACCACAACATGCACAGAAGCAGTCCCGACACATTCCTAACCCGTACCACCACCAAAAAGCCTTGTTGCAATCCTTACCCAAACTGACATTTCCACATGTCCGTGCATGGAATGCTGATTCAGATCACGTTGCAATCCTCATGAGGAACAGCAGGAGTACAAAGATGACACGAGCAGACAACAGGCACAAAAACCTGGAAATGACAGACACACAAGAAGTCACCTAAAACAAATCTCGACGCACACATGGTCAGTTATGAAACATGAACAATGTTGCACACATGCAAATTTCAAAGAAAGTCTCTCCGCAAAACTGTGTGGCATGACATCATCACTCGAGTAGTTCCTAGGGGTTACTGTCTAAGACAGGGGAAAAGGAGGGAGGGGAAGAACAGGTCTTTCTTCGAAATGCCCTCACACACCCCGAGGGATGTCATGCTTCATCATTTGGGCATTTGCCCCTCGTCGGGCCGGCGCTGCAATGCCTGACGGGCTCCCGAAGCCGGGGCTCTTTATCGGGGATCTTTTGAAGAAGCCGTATGGGTGCGTGTGGGTGTGAGGGCCAGGTAGTGCACAAAGAGTGGGAGGAATAAAAAAGGTTTTAGAGCCGTCCTACTAAATTCAAGTTTTAATTATTGAGGTAGCTCCAACATTATTAAAAATATGTAGAAGCCCTGTGTAGGAAATTATGTTCCCTAAAGGCTAATATAGCGTAGGTGTGGTCAACATGTTTCGTGCCCCAACTGCCCCAGAAGGGGTCAATGGCACTTCGTCAGGACCAAGTGTGAGGGAATTAAGTGCACCACCGTATAGCACTAGTTGCTAATTACGGTAGGGGTAGTTACTGAAGAACTGGTACTGGGATGTACCGGGACCCCCAGTAACCTAGTTCCAGCTGACGGGGACGAACAGAGCACAATAGTTGCTCCGGAGTAGCGGTAGTCGTGCAACTTGCCGGTGTCCTACCCTCGCTCTGGGCCCCGTGGGGCCTTACGAGCAGGACCTTTATAAACTTGGCTCCGCATCCCCCCTTTGGTTTAGTAGATCATCACTCGAGTGACACATCAGTACACACATCAAAGTCACTTTGCATTCAGTCAGCTGGACACACACATTGCAACTCATGCCACTCAATGCTACAAGCTTGCACACTCATACCCAGTGACTCACCATTATGAGAAGAAGTTGCGTATGAGCTGACTCCGGATATCATCCTCCTCCTCCTTCTCATCACTTGCCTCATGACCAAGCCCTGGATCCTCCACGGGTGGATGTTGCTGCTCATCAGGATCAAGGATGAGTGCCACTGCCTTCTCAATGGCCATGTTGTGCAGCATGCAGCAAACAATGAAGATTTTGCAGACCTTCTCGGGTGCATATGGGAGGGACCCCCTGTCTTGTCCAGGCACCAGAATCGGCTCTTCAGGAGGCCAAACGTCCTCTCAATCACTCGCCTGGTCTGCCTGTGTGCATTGTTGTACCGGTGATCTGCAGCTGTTCTTGGGTTGCGGAGAGGTGTCATTAGCCATGGCATGTTGGGATATCCAGAGTCCCCTACATGGAAACATCATGTAAATAAGTGGGTCAGGAGATGCCGTAAGAGCCAAAGATACCGCAACACACAGGACAAACAGACTATACCCACCAACAAGACATGCTCGTTCGTTGTGCAGCCGCAGCATCATTTGTGGCACCCTGCTACGCCTCATGATGTAGGCATCGTGTGCTGATCCTGGAAAACGCGCACAGACATGGGAAATCAGCATGTTAGCAAGACACACCACAAGGGCATTGATTGAGTGGTAATGTTTACAGTTGCGATAGGCTTGCTCCTGTGCCTGTGGTGGTACCAAAGCCACATGTGTCCCATCAATGGACCCAATGACATGGGCCATCCCTCCCAGGGCATAGAAATCACCCTTGACATCTGTCAACTCCTCAGGAGTAGGAAATTTGATGAATTCATCAAGGTGCTCCAACATGGCTGCCAAAACATCACGCAGGACACGGCTGAACATTGTCTGTGACATCCCACCAACATCAGCTATGGTCAATTGAAACGTACCTGTGTCAAAACAATGTAGGGCTGCCATCACCTTCATCTTGGGGGTCAGCGCAGTAGGATACCTGTGTCGCGGTTGGAGGTGTGGTGCCAGCTTGTCGGTCAAGTCCTCAATCAACTGTCGAGTGAATCTGTAATGTCGGATGCAGGCATTTTCCCTCATGGCAGCCAAGTCTGGCATTGGTCTTGGGACAGGCGGTGCCCTGCAAGACATTGTTAGGAATAATTAAGATTGAGAGTCTGCACACATCAATGTCAATGAACATAGCACATGCAAAACTGCTACTAAACATCAGGTAACAATGGAGTCTGGTGTGTGCAATACATCCAGGACACATATGCCAGCTTGCTGGCACTCCTAAGAAAAGCCAGATACACCTGTTGATTGTCAAGTCTACATGACATTCCCTGAAATGAGCTAGGGGCAAGTCTGAGTGAACAGCCAGAGATATCACCGGAGTGACACACATCCACATAGCTGCATTGGAAGGATGTCATCTCATCCAGACAGTTGACTGCAAGGCACACGCACAGGGCACATGGAATGTCAAATGTACATATGAAACACATTGTGATGAAGGGGTACACATGACAACAAATAAACACAGCCATTGAGACGACGCAGACATGTATGCCTGGGAAAATATGATGTCCAATGCACACAGACCCTACAGCCGTGGGAATCCACATGTGGCATGGTGTGCGTAGATGTGTGCCATTCCCATCTCCACACAGACCCATGTTGGATGCACCAACAGCAGATGCAGTTGACGGAACACTAACAGCAAGCTCATGGGAACACATGACACACACCTGACATAGTCACATAGGGGCACGCTGATCGTGACATGTCAGTTGATAGAGTGTCCCTGTCCCTGGCATCAGGAGACGGGTGCGGGTGGTGATGACTGTGCCATCCCACTGATGCTGTGCATGACACAGTTGGACTACAGACACACATGTGGCAAGTGTCAAGGTGATGTGTGCCACATAGTGCCCCATCACACATGACATGTGTCCACAGGTCATCACACATCAATTGTGCAACTAGATGAGATGACCTGTGCAATATCACTGGCTGACACACCTAGGGCCTGCACATGAAAGTATGCAATGACAAGTACTTGATGGACATCCTTGTGCGACTCGTAGCCCTCCATTCCTGGCTTGTGTGCGCCTCGTATCACTATTGTACTGGTGTCCGTAGGGGAACGTGTGAAACGCACCGTACCCACGCATTCATTGCGTGTGTACAGTCCGTATCACTATTCTACTGGTGCCGTACGGGTACGTGTGAAACGCACCGTACCCCTGCATTCATTGTGTGTGTACGCATCGTATCACTATTGTACTGGTGTCTGTAGGGGTGCGTGTGAAACGCACCGTACCCCCACATTCATTGCGTGTGTACGGTCCATATCACTATTCTACTGGTGCCGTAGGGGTATGTGTGAAACACACCGTACCCACGCATTCATTGCGTGTGTACGGTCCGTATCACTATTGTACTGGTGCCGTACGGGTACGTGTGAAACGCACCGTACACATCCACTTCCGTTGTTGCGGTACACAGGGGTTGCTGGCCATGCCCCCCCCAAGTGACCAGACCCTGGTGGTAATGTATGGGCTCCATATTATCATTTTGGATTTGGGTATGGGGTATGTTTCCTCACCCCCACCCTGGCTCCTGGGTGTTGTTCTCACCTTCTGCGGCGTGTGCATCGGGTCCGGTGCACCAGGTCATAGGCTAGGAGGACCGGGATGACAAGTACGATGGGGTTCATGGCGTGCACGTCGAGTACCGGGGCTCCGTTGCGTAGCGGTTCGCGTAGGACTCTGCTTTTCTGGCTGTGTTTGGCTCCCGTAAAAAAAGAGCCGTACGGAGTGACGTAGGGATGAATCATACTTGCTGCGCCGGAAACCGCTGCTTGAATACGTCCGGACGTCGCGTACAAGCTGTTCCAGATCAGAATCGTTGTTGTTTTTTACCCGTACGGTCTTTTGTACGAAACGTACGGAAATAGGCTTTCTGTACGAATCGTACTTCCTAGGTTGTACGGAAAGTTTACCGGGTACGAGTCGTACGGAGAAAACGCTCTGTACAACGATTCGTACAGCCTTTTTCCAGGATTGGAATCGGCCCCTATATGTATTAGTTATGATTTTTAAACACTTTTACATATTTTTAACTATGTTTCTTTTAATTATATGTATTATTTAATTTATTTTACTTTTTTAACATTTAAAAAAAAAAAAAACGATATTTTTAACAACGATATTTTAGACATCGATTTTTTTTTCTGATATTTTTGTACTTACCATGATGTAGATAGGATGTCGATATTCTTGACTCCAATATTTTTCTCACAATATTTTTGTACCTCGATATTGTGGTAGTCGATATTTTACCAGTGATTCGGTGCTCAGCTCTACACCAAGACAGGCTCCCAGATGAAATGAAACATACCCACAGGTAACTGGGAAGTTAGATCACCCTACAGAGATTGTGGCAGATTCACCCACCCTAGGCACACTAGGATAGGGAGCCCTAGGTTGGAGCACAGATACAATTGTACTTATATGCAAGCATATATTCTATGTAACAGCACAATGGTTGTATTGTTTATTTTCTTTAGCATTTTTGTGATGCTGATTACTCTGTCTTGTTTCCTTCTATTGATTATTGCAGCGCGCATATTTTCCACAAGAATCTTATTACTTCAATAATATTTGAAATGCCAATTGATTATTTCTTGTGTTTCTCTGTGGGCGTGCATGAGTTACCAAACGAAAGGGCTATAGATCTGTTTCCACGATTTCCTAGGACAGCTAACATTGCCATGTTTAGAGGTTGCACATACCACCTGTTACCTTGCCAGGTTAGGGGTACAGATGGTGCACTGTGAGCTTGACGGGACTCAAGCAAACATATCATGATGGTGCATGTGGACTTAGTCTTGTGCAGTTTTGACAATTATATTGTCGAACAAATGCATTGTTTTACTGAGAAAGTATGAGCTGTACTACACACTGGCCAACCCAGGTGTCTACCCACCAGTGGGGACAGTGCCCTCTTGGGACATTTGGTGTCTATCCTTAAGTGCCCATATTTGTAACACAGGGTACATTGGGGGATGAGCTTCCCTGTCTGCTTGTCATTAAACCCCTTTCTTTTAGGTTCAGGCTGGGATTGATTACTGTTGTTCCCTTGGGAATAATTTTGGGGGCTTTTAGAGAACTCCTTATTTTTAAGTTTTTCTCCCCCCTCTTTCTTCTGATGAGACCTCTGACGACCCTTCTGGTGATCACCCAAGATCCTCTTTTTGGCACTCTGGTGCTGACCCACAGGTTTGCCTCCTTTGTAAGCTCACTGGGGACAGCAAGCTTTCAATCAATCAGATGCTGGTGCATCTCTGTGAACCAGATATTGAATATTTGCTCTCCCAGTTTCAGACTAAACAACCCAGTAAAATAATCAACTTTGCTGCCCCACACCATACCATTCAGTGCCTTGTTGGTGTAATGAATAAAGTACACTCAAGACTGGTTCTGCATATTTTGGCTATCCTTGAATCTAATGCAGTATTTCTCTGGGGTGAGCCCAAACGTGTTAACAAGGATGGTTCTCATGGGAGTGTACTTTATCTGGTTCCCCACCTCCAGTGTAACTAAGCTATCTCTCCCCACTCTAGGCATACATTTCCAGAGTGAGGCCCCCAAAGCTCTTTTGGGACCCAGTGCATCTTGAGGGCCACCTCGTAGGTGGAAAAGCACTTGTCAATGTAATTCCCGACCAGATAGCAGGGCAATAGATCTTTAGGTATGTGAACGTTTTTGTCCCCCTCAGACACTGTTTGTCTGCTGCCACAATTGTTGTTGGACTTATGGGCCATTCTTCTCTCCTCCATGGTCAATTTATTTTCCTCCTGGGCTCTCTTGGCAGTGGACTCATTGATCTTGTGTTTGACCATCTGCAGTCTGAGCTCTCTCTCAGCCTTCATGTCTGCCACATCCTCTGGGGACAAGCCTTATGAGAACACATTGCTTTTAGCTCTGGGAGGGAGTTCTGATTAAGGGACTAGTCACCCCTCCCCCCTGTGCGCTGCATTTCAAGACCTTCACCCAGGTCTTCTACTTCCTTCTCCACATCATCCCCCTTATCCTGATTCTCTGCTGCTGTAGCAACTGGTGAGTATCCTCCCCCGTCCTCAGAGCTTTCTGAAGCTCCACCTTTTTGATGCTTCTTTTAGCTGGAAGTCCCCTGTACAGAACTCCATGAGCTCAGCCACAGTGTAGCTCTCCAGGTTGATGAGCTCCAATTCCTGCAGGTATGGTCTGAGAATCAGGTAGAATGATAGTGAATATGGAAAAAAAAGAGCCAATCAAGGAGAATTGAAAATAGACTCGAAATGGTATCAAAATATTTATCTGGGATTTTAGTGTAACACAAAATCACTGTATGGAACAGCACAAACACAAGTCATAAACCTCACTGCTGAACACCAATGTAGGAAATTGGGTTACTAGTTGAGGAGGGATGAAACCCTACTCAAGCAGCAACGCCAATTCTTGTCAGCAAACCCTAAATTAACCTGTCCTCAACCCCAGGTAGCTTGGCACCAAAACAGTAATGTTTAAAGTAAAGGCAATCAGTAAAGTATTTATTCAGCACTACAAACAGTAACAAAGTGAAAACACAACCCAAGAAAAACCCCACATCAATTTAGAAAAATAGAGTAAATGTATTACATTATTTGACACCAAATGACAAAAATCCAATCAGTAGAACTGAAGATATGCAATGTAAAGATTTAGTTAAAAGTAGTGCTTAAAAGCACCAAGCACCAAGTTAGGTTATCAGGACCCACTAGACCGGGACAATGTCATGAGTTCAGGTCGACCGTGATGGAGCGCGGGCAGTTACAGGGACAAAGTTAAGCCTTCTAAACAAAATACCTTAAACCCTGGTTGCGGTTGAGGGTGGTCTTGCCGGCAGCAAGATGGCTGCACTCTAAGTGAGCACTGCCGGCCGAGCGATTAAATCCGCCAAAATCCTGCAGCATCGAGTATGCCCTGAAGCACAGAGAGCAGGCCTGTGAGGACACTTCAGCGTCCTTTGTTCAGGTCCCATCCCTAACGTGTACAGTCATTTTGACACTGCTCACAGCCCTGGAGATTGACGTAACACATCTGCAGCAGGTGAGGCTGACAGTAAAACCCAGTGGTATTTCACTGTTACTCATTTCTACACACGATGCTAAAGAATAATGGCCCCGCCACTGCAACACGTGATAAACAACTTCACAGCTCAGGAGAAGCGAATCATGAAATATTGTAGAGAGCTGCACACATTCACAAAGAATATGCTATACCCATGGCCAAGAGAAGGTACATGCAATAGGGCAGTAATAGACCACACTGCAACATTCCTGGAGGCAAAATACTCGAGTAGCAAACTCAAAAAGCGCAGAGATACGCTGGCTCTGTGGAATGTCTTCAAGGAAGATTACAGCCCAGCCCCAATACCCAAGGCACCTCCACCGGCCTATCACATAGGTGGCATGTATCCAGAACGGACTATAAAAGTTGACTTAGAACCCTCATCAAATGACCAGGCAGTTAAAGGCCATGCCGATATTTCTGTCCCAGATCTCTCAAATGATTCACGGGACAACAGACTAGAGAGTACCCAAGGCCAGCTATCCCTAAGCACCCAAAGCCCAGTAATGCAGGGTACAACATCAGGAATGCCAGGTCAGATTGACGCGCTATTTACAATAAAACTTACACCAGCATCTAACTCTGCAGCTCCCCAGTCAGAAGAGGACTCAGAGAGCAATGAGGCCTCTAGTGTTTCACAGCACAGCTCCCATATGCCGCTTCCCAGGTCTAACGCCCCAACCCCCCACATTCCATACTAAGGATCATAAACTCCTAGACACAGCAACCAGACACTACGGCCCATTCCTCACCCCAGAGCAGCAGCACTCCAATCCTCGGACACACTATAGTGGGCAGCTGCCCCTTGGCACCAGTCCCAAGCGTAAGGAAGAGCGCTCCCCAATGCACCTGCTGACATTCAATGGAGGAAATAGGGAAAGTGAACTGCATTTCTCTGAGAAAGTCACTGAGGCAGATATTAGTAGATGGAAAACGGAGCATGATTTTTTTCAAAGAACAGGAAGAGGGGCAGGGGACGTGTTATGCGAACAGCAGTCCCCCAACACCACTGACGCTAATGCAAGTGTCCGGCGGTTGTCAATACAAGTAGACAAGGTAAGGGATCGACTCACTGAACTACTGGATGGCATAGGCCAAATTGATAAAGAACACTGACCTACGCTCAATTAATTGGCTAGTGCTGCGGGCTCAGCGGGTCCACCTGGTAGTGGGGTTCCAACCATCTCGCAACAGCAGGCACCACTGATAGACTTACATCAGGGAGCCCAAAGTGTAGTCACACCACAGACCAACACAGCAACCACCTTAAATACATCCCAAGCACAGCCAGCGGTTATTGGCAATAGCTCCCAGATGATACCACCACCTGTGCCTATACCTCAGATGTCACCGCCAGTAGGTGCACCACCCAGGGCCGCAATGCCACTGCTAGAGCTAGATAATTTGGACGTCCCAAGCGCAATTGAATGGGCAGAATACAGGAGGGGAAGACAGAGAAGAACAGAGATAGAAAGACTTGCGGTGTTGGGTAGCCATGGCGCCCTGATGACATTCCTTATGGATATGATGTGTCAGGTACAGCACGTCTGCACACCACCAGATCTAGGCCAATGCACCGCCTGGCCCTTAGCAAGCCAAACTCTTCATTAACTAGCGATCTGACACCAAATGAGATAGTAATACTTGGAGAAGGGTCAGACTACTATGTCAATCCATTCTCAGATAATTTGGCAGGTTGGACAGAAGCTAATGCACCTCAAATGAATGTCTGGCCTCAAGAAGGGTCTTTCGAGCCAGAAGAAATGGCCACTGCTGAAGAATGTATTCTGCAGGGGGCAGGAGATAACGATTGGGATTATGATTACATGCGCCCAGCCCTAAGGGTCTGGCAGAAATATGCATGCAGATATGACCACACACGACCCACAGGGGTGACACACCAGATGCCCCTGCTGTTTAAAAATGCCCTCACAGAGGGTGCTGGGAAGTGGATACAAGCCTTTGAAAAGCACACTGCAGGTGTGCCATTGGCTATTGGGGATGTAAAGAGTCTGCTCACCTCCCTGATTGGAGAGGAAGCAGAGGATATATTCACACACTTTGACACAAGACTTTCCACCACTGATACACAATGTGATGGTAATCCCTTCAATAAAATTACGGCAGCCATATGGAACCAACTGCGCCGTAAGTTTCCCGATGTCCCTGACAACGGGTCTCTGATGTCACAAACAATGCAACCCAATGAAGACCCAGCGCAGTACATTTCAAGAATAAAGGAAAAATGTCATCAGGAGTTAGGGGAGAAATGGGACGTGACTGGGGGCAACTGTAGGTTCTTTTACCACACAGTGAAAAAGGGACTGCCCACCGCAGTACAGGACAAATTAGACGGGATAGTAGCGATGGAATGCAAACCATGGCCAGAAATACAACACCACTTCATTCACTTTTGCAAAAAGGAGCAGGAACAAGAGAAAAAGAGGCAATTAGCAACTGAAAATGCAGCTGCTAAATTAGTACAGCAAAAACTTAAGAAAAGAGAGGCTCCTGACACAGTCATGGTAGCTACACCAGTGAGTCAAATGACTGCAGTCACCAATTTTCCACAAAATGCCCTGAATGCACCAGGAGATAACACACAGGTTGCAGCACCACCTATGGAGGTACAGCCCCACTATGACTATGCACAACAGCAGTATTATGGTAAACAACAGATGAGGCCTACACATGCAGGGATGTGTGGAAGAGGTAGAGGATTAAGCTTCTAAAGGGCTGCACCACAGCTATGAGCACCATTATGTTTCTACTGTCAGCAGCCAGGACACTTTATAAGACAGTGTCGTACTAAAATGTGGGATGAAGGGACGGTAGCAGTCAGGGGACGCCCACAGCAAGCTCAGGTCCCAACACAATACCTTCAGCAGCAGCACCCACAGCCACTTCAGCCCCAAGTAGTGTACTCCTATCCTTCTCCAGCACAGCAGCAGCCCATGAAACAGCAGGTACAATTACAGACTCCTGTGATGGCCCAAATAGAGCCCCCAATTCAACAAGCACAGTCACAGATACTACAGCCACAATAACCTGTATACCAAATGACACCCCAGGCGCAAGTTCTTGTACCCCAGGGGGCCACAGTGACGTCCCCTACCAATCCGTTCTCACAGGGCACCATCCAGCAGTACCAGGCTGGAGGGTATTCAGATTGGGACAGCCCACAGACAACCCTCGTGTGTCTTGTGTTATCGTGCCTTACAGATGTTAGAGAGGACCCAGTAGTGTATGTCACGATCAACAACAAAACGTATAGTTTCATGATTGACACAGGTGCTACATATTCCTGTATCAGGGAGGGAGCACTGCCGATCTCAAATTACGCTGCAGACACACAAGGTTTCTCTGGGGCGATAACAAGGGTCCCTTTCACCAAACCAGTACCAATAGAAATAGGAGGTAAATGTGTTGAGCAGCGTTTACTTTACTCAACACAGTCCCCAGTGAATCTCTTGGGACGTGATCTCATGGCAAAATTAAATATGACAATACATTTTTATGAGAATGGCATGATGGTTTGCTCCATTCCTGGTACACCACAGGCAAGAATGATGGCTGTCACTGTGGATTCTTCCCTGAAAGATCAGATAAGAGCCCGCCCAGTGGATGAAGAAGCATTCTCCACTGCAGTGCACATCGTTGTAGCCAACGCACCAGAAATGAACGGCTGCACTGTCCAGCTCCCAAAAGAGTTTATCTTCCGCCCACAGTCCTAGAACTTCCCGGTACCAGACAGAAATATGATCCTAGATATACATGCCCTTGAAATAACATCCACATCCTAGCAATTGACGACTTCACCTACGCCTGGGCCTGTGTTATCTTCATTGAGCCAGAACAATTGGTAAAGAATATTTCAGATGTCCAACTCTTTGGCGATCCTGAAGAGTACTTGAAAACAGAGATTGTCTATCAAAATCCAGTCCCCCTATCGGTGACAGTTGAAATTAGAACACCAACTCCATCCCTGCTATTTGATACCACACGTGACTCAGACCTAGCTCAGGTGCCCTCCAACTTGTGGACAACTGGTCCAAACGATGTGGGTCTCATTCAATCCGCTGTGCCATTAAGAGTGACACTCAAACAGGGTGCCATTACCCACTGTCCAAGAAGTGGAGGAGGGCATTGCCCCCACTACACAAGCGTTGCTAGACCAAGGTGTAATATACCCCTGTGTCTCGCCGTGCAACACCTGTCTTTTTCCGGTTCGCAAACAGAAGACAAACCAATGGAGGCTAGTTCATGATTTGCGCTCCATTAACAGCATAGTGGTTCCAGAATTTCCTATTGTCCCAGACCCCTCAGTAATATTAACAAATATTCCCCTAAACGCACAATACTTTTCGGTCATAGACCTAAAAAATGCCTTTTTCAGTGTCCCATTGCACCCTGACAGCCAGTTTTTTTTTGCGTTTCAATTCAGACATAGGCAGATCACGTATAAAACGTTACCACAAGGCTATTGTGAGTTCCCCAGCGTGTTCAACAGAGTTGTCAAAGATAATTTGCCGAATTTCCAATGTGACAGCACCCTGCTACAATATGTCGATGACATACTCCTCTGTAGCACCACAGAGCAGCAGTGCCAGCAGGATACAATTGCTCTGCTTACAACACTAGCACAGAGAGGATACAAAGTAGACAAACAGAAACTGCAATACTGTCAGAAAGAAGTACAGTATCTTGGTCAGCTGATTTCAGCATCAGGGAGAAGAGTTACCCCGGAAAGAGTAGAGACAATCATAAACACTCCAGAACCTCAAAGACATGCAAAAGTTCCTTGGACTAGTGAACTACGTTAGACAATGGGTCTTCGAATATTCTACCATCACTGCACCACTCCTGAAAGCTGTCAAAATGGCCAAGGACACACATAATAAGATTGACTGGACACCTGAAATAACATCATCCTTTGCACAACTGAAAAATGAAATTACAAATGCACCTGTGTTAGGCTCATCTGACTACACGAAATAATTCTATCTGTTCACTCACTGTAATGGTCATGATAGCAGTCCTCACTCAGAAATACCCCATGGGCCACAAACCAATTGCATACTTCAGTGGCATGTTAGACTCAGTAATGAAGGGCCGCTATCCCTGTGAACAAGCTTTATCGACCGCAGCTTTTGCTGTTGAAAAAACCACCCCCATAGTTATGGGTTCCCCTCTGACACTGTACACTGAGCATGCTGTCTTTGCAATAATACAAAAAGCAAAAACGACCCTTACCACACAAAGAGTGTCAGGCTACGAAGTCATACTGTCAATACCATCCTTGAAGGTTGTTAAATGTCGTACTGTAAATCCAGCCACGTTCTTTGCCCACCCCATTGCCACCACAGATGATGACACGCATGACTGCGCCACATACTGTCCAGATGAATCAGGAACAGCAAAGGAGGACCCATTGCCAGACACTACAATTTACTTTGTTGATGGTTCCTCTACCATTGATCAAGAGACAGAAATAAGATGCACAGGAGCTGCAGTGGTCAGAGCACAACAGAATGGCTCCTCCGACTCTCTACACATTGTACAGCAGATAACATTGCCATCACATTACTCAGCGCAAACAGTAGAATTAGTCGCTCTGATTGCAGCCCTAAAACATGATGCAGATAAACGCATCACTGTATATTCTGACTCCGCATATGTCACCACAATGACACATTCCAGCATCTTGAGATGGAAAAGGCAGGGCTTTCTCAAAACAGATGGCACGCCTGTCATGCACAAACAGTTGCTTGAAGAGCTAATAGATTCATTGACATTGCCAGCTGAAACAGCTGTAGTGAAGTGTGCTGCACACACAAATGGCCAAGACTTCGTTTCTAGAGGTAATGCCCTGGCAGATTGGGCTGCCAAAGCAGCTGCCAGAGGACCCCAGCCTGTACCATCACCATTCACAACATTACCACAACATCACTGTGCCCCCATCCTGCTTGCCCAAGATGCACCTTTAGCAGTACTGGAAGATACACAAAATACAGTTGATGACACCGATGATTCGCCATTCTCAGATACCCCTGATCCAACACTTCCATACACCATCAACAGTACAAAGCAATATGATCACATTGCACAACTGCACCTCCGAGAGGTCCAGGAGAGTGCCCCACCTGAAGAAAAAGAGCTATGGAAGAAGAGGGGAGTACAACAGGATGCTTCAGATTTCATTTACAGACAGACGATGACAGGGAAGCCTGTCATGCCACAGGCATTATTGCAAATAGCACTCACTCAGTTACACCTTCCTACACATGTTTCTCGTGATAACATGTCAACAATTTTACAGACAGACTGGTTCATGCCCAATGCTTATGAGCAAATACAACTCTTTGTTCACCAATGCCTCATTTGTCAGCAATATTCACCTAACTCAACTATGAAAACAGTTGCTTCAACAATACCAAAGCCCAAAGGTCCTTTTAGAGAGCTCCACATGGACTATGTAGACATGATTGACAGATGTCAGAATTGCCGATACCTCATTGTAGTGGTATGTCCATTTTCACGGTGGATTGAGGCTGGACCATGCGTCCATTGTGACGCAAAGGCCGCAGCTACTTTCCTGCTTCGTGAGCTTATCTCTCGCTGGGGCTTGCCCGACGTCATTCGTTGTGACAATGGCAGCCATTTTTCAAATGCCATTTTTGACATGATCACCACCATGTTAGGAATTAAACATAAGTTGACTTCAGCCTATCACCCACAAAGCAATGGTATTTGTGAATGTCTCAACGGCCTGCTCAAAGCTAAAATCAGTAAGATAAGTGCCACAATTGGAAAGAAATGGCTCTATTGCCTTCCCATTGCTCTGTTTGCACTCAGAAACACTCCCAGTTTTGATCATCACCTCACACCTCACCAGCTTGTCACTGGCAGATCAATGAACGTAGTAGTTCCCTCCACCAGACCCAAACTAGATACTGAGACTTCTTCTGAGATTGTGAAAGCTGAATGGTTTGATTATTTATGTGTTCTAACACATGCTGCAAAGTTCCTTTCCATTCAGATATCAAAGACAAAGAACAAAGGACAAGTTTCTGATGAACTTCCACCTATCTGCCCTGGGACACAGATCTTTGTAAAGAAAGCAGTCCAAAAGTGGAGAGACCCCAAGTTCGATGGACCCTTTGAAGTCATGGACTCTTCACCCACAGCTGTCCGAATAGTTGAAAGGAAGGCATGGCTACATCGGAGCCACGTGAGGATCCACCCGGCACCATCCCAGGCCTAAAAGATATGCAAGAGGAGGGCGTCTTGTTTCCACTGACTATCAAAGAACGGGAGGATGGCGATCACATGGTGGTCTATGGACTGAGACGCAGTAACAGACGCACCCCTTGTGCAGAACTCTCCTTAAAAAAGATATGTACTATTGTCGTTATGTTCTTTGTTAAATTTGGATTTGCAATTGCTGTATTTCACTGGCTTGCAGTATGCTCACACTGCACCAATAGAGAGAACAGTGCTGCCGGCAATATTAGAACTGCCGCCACCACAGTTCACCCCAGGTCCAAGACATTTCCTGGTATTGGAAAAGGTCCCAAGTCTTCTGTCAAAAGTGCTAGCATCCCCAAGAGTGAAAAGAGTTCAGCATCCCCGACCAGTTTGACTAGTGGCTATGATTCCCATGTACCCCCCACACTGACACCATCCTCACCCCCTGACAACCATACAGAATGGGACATGGTACTAGACCTCACCCTAAATCCCCCTGTGCCAGATACCCCTAAACGATCCTGCCAACATAGACGAAGTATTAGGTATAAATTACGCACCCAGCGCAAGGAAGCGCTGGTCAGGTGTACGTTACGTACCGAACGTAAGAAAGCGCCGACCCGCCGGTCTCAGAATGGGTCAGTGATCTCCAAAACACAGTTGCTCACGCTTTCGACAAGCACTCTATGCCTGACTTCCACTCCCAGCGCCCTGACAAGCCAGCAGGGGATCATGGGGTTCATAATGTACTATTAGATAACATGTGGTATAGGTACATGATGGAAGTTGGGAAGAAGGTTACAAATGAGTCCTGCTTTGTGTGCTCACACATTCCCCATGCTGTAGGCGCAAATAAACTGATTTTTCCCAGAGAAGTCCCACCACCCACTGCCAAATGTCTTCTCCACCTGTTTCTTTGCCGTATACATGGTCAGATTTAGCTTCAGTCGGCCGAAATAGACGATGCATTCGTAAACACTACAGAATGGGATTACAACTATGTTACATTCACAGTTGTTACCGATCCACTGGAGTATGAAAGGGGAATGGAAGTTTACCATAGCATGATAGTACCTATGAACATAATACAAGTTTGGGAACAGAACTTTAAGACATTAGGTTACTTCACCTTCCCCACACCTCCATCAAAATGCCACTCAAATCACCATAATGAAGTCAACCATATGGTTGCCAACTGCCCTTGTCAGTGGAGACCAATACTGCGCCTAAAGGCCAATATTTATTTTGACAGCAAATAGAATGGCCCACATGACTTAATATGTAAGGCAGCCTCCTTAGGACGCCCGATTGTAGGAGCAGAGCTCAAACATGATATTGACAGGAACATTGGGGAAAAGTGCGCTGAGATATGGGCACAGGAAACTAGAAGATACACCTTCAATCAGGGCACAACTTACAAACCGAAAAAAGCATATAAGCTAAAATCACCTCTTCTTTGCTTCCTAGGTAATGGAACAGTTTCTGTGGGCCAAAACACTAATTGCAGCAACACTATTTTTAATCTGGACCTCCAGTACGGTACCTCCAGCCTCATGGGCATCTATTGGGCCTGCGGAGAACACATATATTGGCAGCTGCCTCCCCAGTGGAAAGGACTATGCTCTATGGTAACAATGCATGAACTGCATCCGGTCGTACCAGCAACGAACATTTCCCACATTCATACCCACCTGATGACAGGCGATATCACCCTGCACCACTGACAGAGAAGGGGCATCATGCGCTATTTCTCAGATGGCCCCTTTCAAGAGATTCTGCAAGAATTCCGCCTTTTCAACGACGCTGACCTTTTCTTCGGGTGCGCTTTCCCCCTGTTCCAGACCAAAGCAAATGCCCGCTGGCTTCAAGTGACCCGATACGAACTCATGCAACTCATCAACAACACCTGTGACGGGTTCAACGCCATAAAAGAGGAACTACGTCCTTTAAGACTCATGGTTATAGAGCACCGATATGTTCTAGTTCAGTTGACTGCAATGAATGGTGGTGTATGCACCAAGATTGGAAAATCCTGCTGCACGTTTGTATTGGCCAACGATGCTGACAACGGAACACTTACAAAGGCCATTGAGGACTTGGACAATCTGGGGAAACAGATGTGTGAGGAGGGAGGTGCTGAGGCAGACGTTTTTTCTAATTGGTTCAATTTTGACTGGATGCCTTCATGGCTGTCTGCCGTACTGAAAATTATAATGCCTATTTTTTGTGTGTTGATGCTAGTGTGTTGCGGTGCACAGGTCCTAATACATTGTGTCAAAAGATTCAGCTCTAAGGTAGCCAAGGTAGTTGGGATGAACTACGCAGACACAGGTATATACTCAGGAATATGCGATGGACAAGGAAATGGGGAGGACATAGCTATGTTAAATATAGTGGTGCTCACCATCCCTGAATCCAACACATCACAGGTCCCTCTTGATCGCCACTACCAGGTGCCTGGTAGTCCACCACTCCCCTTGGGGAGAGAACTGGTGCATCCATATGAGGCAATGACTGACCCCATGCAGCATTAAGAGCTGACCTAAATAACAGCCACAAACAGCCGTTTCTTGATGACACACCCTGGCCATTACCCCCACCGCCAGCCAGATATGCCGTACGAATGGTGTTCAAAAATGAACAAGAGGAGGGAAATGAGAGAGGGTCCGGTTTTACCATATAACAAGTACCCTGGGCCATCCTTGTCACTCAGCAAAGCATGAGCCCCTACGTGGGCCTTGGCAGCCTAATTTGTAGACCTTCTGTTAAATTGACCAGAGTTCTGCACCCATCTTTTCTGAACAACAGGCTCTAGGCTTGTCTGACTGAAAATTACAGCCAGCCTCTCTCTGCGAGGTCTCCTGCTCCAAATCATAGCGCCCCCACCCTACCCGTGTGCGCGAAGTTCACTGGCACAGAGTTCACGGTTTCTCTATTCTGTTGAAATATAGCCCACCACATCCTGGATAGGTCTGGTTATGGGAATCGAGAAGTTCCCACTGCAACAAACGTCAGACCAGGGTGATGAATGTGGCAACCAAGACATATATCTATAGATATATATATATATATTATTCCTTTGCATTACAGATTTTCTGCTTGCCCTATGCAATTTACGACGAGCACTTGGCCTGAGAATATAACCTTTCACCTAATCTATGTTCCGCATTTGATAGGATAGGCGCTAGGCGTCTGATAAATGTGCGAACCATGGTGTAATTGACGTAGGTAGGACTGGCGTGAGATGACATCACTGTAGGCACTTCTTACTGCTTAAAGGGTATATAAAGAAAGCCTGCTGGGTTCTTGTCAGACTACTTCCCTGTCTGTATGTAGGTGACAGGCTGTGTAGGTTTTCCCCAAGAGCTCTTGTTTTAGTAATATTTTATCTTGACATATATTCTGCTATATACATGCAATGTCTGCCATGTTATTTTAAATTGTTGTTACTCCTTTTGCAATTCAAATGCACATATTATAATTACAAGGCTGCTTTCTTTTAGGTTTCATCTTGGATCAAATGTATTTTGTATTCTGAGAATATTTTCCTTGGTTTAAATCATGCTTTTCGTAGTGCATTTATAATGTATCTTTGAGGTTTTTACTCTGCACATCTATGTTGCATTTTTCTGAAGTGTCTCTCTTCAAACAATTTCAATGCTTTCATGTAAAAGTGCCTTCTGGTGACTTCCTGTGAATGCGGGGTCACTATATTATGTTTTTGGTACTTTAAATGTCGATTTCTTGAAGCTGCGCCTTCTAAATAAATCTGTTAAACCTTTTGGCTTAGTTTCCATGACTCACACATCTGTTTCCATTTTAGATTGAGCATTCCCGCCTCAAGTTAAGGTGCCCCTTTGCCCCTAAATCACTCCCCTGATCATTCGATGGAGGTCCCCCGTGCCCCCTAAAATTCTCCCTGTAACAGCGGAGGTCGCGGGCCCAAGTCCCCTGCGTGCCGTCAGGGCATATGTGGCCCAACGGACGAAGCTTAATCAACTAACCATATTGCGGCGCACTGTGTGAATATTGCACATTACTTTCTCTGGCGCCGGTGTTCCAAACACAGTCATAATGGGGAAATCTGACCCCAAGCAGCCTAAGCTAACCTTTGGGGACCGTAGGACTGGAAGGTGCCGAGACCCACCCCATGGGGCCGGCGAGCAGGCCACACATACCGATGTACCGGAAGTACAAGACAATGACATACGTACCCTGCTTCTGGAGGTTCAATCCAGTCTAAAAACTATTGATTCTAAAATCGACCACTTAGCATCTCGCCTTGACCAAGTAAAACAACAGGTAGACTTGCATGATAATCGTATTACGCAGTTGGAGTACAGGGTGTTAAATGCGGATGACGCCAGCGCGGAGAACCGGCAGCCCCTGCTAAATATGTACAAGGTTCTAGAGCTCATCCGTGCCAAGAACGAAGATCTCAAATCCCGCTCTCACAGGAACATCTGCATTACAGGCATCTGCATTACAGGCATCCCTGAATGCACATCGTCAAAATTAAAGACTACCTGGAGTCACTGCTGCACAAAATCTGCCCTGTCCGGTCTCTTCATTGTCGAGCGGGCGTACCGGTCCCTTGGCCCGCGGCCTCCCCTGGAACTCCCACGCGAGTTATAATATTGTTCATATTAAACTATCAAAAGTGCGATTCCATCCTGCGAAAAGCCAGAGAAATGGGTGAGGTCAGACACCAAGGTAATATTCTTTCATTCTACCCTGATTTTACCCTGGCTGTACAAGCTGCAAGACAAGGCTTTTTACCTGCCAAACGCCTGCTCCAGCAGCTACACATCACATATGCTCTCATCTACCCAGCCAAACTGCGGAGAGACTAAGGAGACAAGCCTAGCTACGTCACAGACCCAAAAGAAGCTATGTCATTTGCTAAACAAGGGACTTACCAGTAAATTAAGTCTGCCAATTTGGTGTGAGCTAATTCTACCATGTTTTTAGAGTAAGCACACGCACTTTAGCACTGGTTAGCAGTGGTAAAGAGCCCAGAGTGCCCAGACCAACAAAAACAAGATCAGCAAAAATAGAAAAGTAAGGCAAAGGTTTTGGGTTAAGACCACCTAAGGCTGACAGGTCTAGCAAAGGGTAAGATCCATTAATAGATGTGGGTTCCTTTAGAGTGTGGATAGTAATACCTCTTAATGTATTTTAATTGTGATTAGGGCTAGGTGTGGCTATGGCCCTTTTATTATTACGGGTCTTATTCTTTCGCCCATAGTACTAAAGACATCTGCAGCAACTGCCAAAGGAGAGTGACTTTTGGTGTCACCATAGTATGTGTATCCCTATTATAGGCATTTTATTGTTTTATGTTCTGTAATCATGGCAAAAAGTTCTTTCTTGATATAACTTCATGTCTATGTGTTGTGGTAACATGACAGTCACACAAACTAATATGAAGATGGCACTCGGGTGCAATGTTGAGAACACGCCGTATAGCACACCACCAAATAGGAGTGGCGTCTTTTATATTAAGAGCAAGCTTTATGCATAGATGTGACACCCATAGGGAGAGGCTGTCAATGATAAATCCTATTTGAATGGTGTAATACGACTTCGCGATGGCAGCGCGATGGCCGTGAATGTGCCATGCTGCTCAGGGGGTCAGTATCCGGGATCAGCACGTCGCATTAATCGTCTATTGGTCATTACGCCGTCCGAGCACACGCCTGTGGCTCCACTCCCCTGAATCCCTCCAATTTCTTTACTTGCCATTGCGAAGTCGTATTACATGCAGCCCCTCCTGAAGTGTTCCCTGAAGTGCCCCATGATCCTCGACCTGCCAGTACCGCATATCTGCGACAGCCGGAGCCCCTACCGGAGCCCTTACGTTCCCGCATCCGGAGTTGTCACACCCACAGTCTCGTGGTAGGCCCTTCAGACTTCCCCAATTATCTTAGGCACTTATATACAGGTATGCTAATATAATGTCCTGAAGATGATCCACGCATTGCTCACTTGGATCGAAACGCTGTTGACTCCTTAAAACGCTTCATGCACTAAATGTGATGTCATTATTAACTGTGTAGAGACGTTACTTGCGATTTGTTTCTTAAAATTCATACTACTTGTCTAAACAAACCGTAAGCGTTGCCTGAGCCTCGCTTAAATGTTCTCCCTCTTTTATGTTTGTATGTTTGTGTAGTAAGATGCAGGCTTGTGTCCCACTTTTCAGTATTTGTGTTTGTTTATATCCAAAAAACTTGCTGATAAATTAAATATTGAAGCTCTGTCCGGATGGATAAGTTAACCAATACAGCACTGATTGGGTCTGTATTCATTTGTTACTTTCTATCCCTACCTCCTAAGGGACCATTGTAGCACAAAATAACTGTTTTTCTTACCAGCATATAACAGTGAGCTGGGTAACAATAAAACATCTGTTATTCAGTGCCAAGATACCCTTGGTTGAACGTGTGGCTTAAAATGCACGTTATGTTATGTTATTTCACAAAAGGGAAATAGACACCTGAATCTCAATTCCCTGTTACCCTCAGAGCGACATAGTACATTGATTCATGAATTTGAGAAAAACATATATCATGCTCCAAAGTCCATGTATAATCTTTTTACTTCGAATTTCTTCTTCTTTTTTTATATGCACCTTCCTCAGTTCAACATGAAATAGTTGTTCAAGCCTTCATACATTAATCACAGTTCTTCATCATTAGTTTTGACAAAAATAGCCAGTTCTTCATCATTCATTTTGACATTGGATCGCGTGTCTGGATTGAGGATGGCTTTAGCCAATTAGAGACATTGTAAGACAGGAACTGAAGACTATTTGATGTACAAAAAGGGAAAGAGGAACACAGGAATCTGAAGACTGTTGCATGAGTTGCTCCATGTTTTTTACACCCTGAAGAAGAATAACATTCGCAAAACACATGTTGGCTATTTTGGTCAAAGCTAATGATGAAGAACTGGCTGTTTTTTGTCAAAATTAATGATGAAGAACTGTGATTAATGTATGAAGGCTTGAATGACTATTTCATGTTGAACTGAGAAAGGTGCATATAAAAGAAGAAGAAATTCGAAATAAAAAGATTATACATGGACTTTGGAGCATGATATGTGTTTTTCTCAATTTCATGGATCAACTTATGTTATGTTATGTTGGTCAAATTGCCGAAACATCTGTATTGGGATTAGGCTCATAACGTTCTGTGGCACATACAGACATCACCATTTTGGCTACTGTCACATGACCCATCAATGACAGAGGTAGTCGGATCCAGAACTCTATAGAGTCCCCCCCTCCTTTCAATAGCGTCCCAACATTTAATTAATAATGTGGTGTATTAGTTTGTGTGATCCAGAAATCTAGGTAACTGAATCTGTCTCTTTCCCATCTCATTCCAGTCTCCCCAAGTAAAGCTGGCCCATCGTGTGCCTGCCACCCTAGGTAAAATATGTGGCTTTTTGTCTTGTTTTTGTGCAACCCAGAAATCCTTGCAAACTCGTCCAACTCTTTCCGCAGTATGGGCATTGCCTCAGCTGGTTCGTCCATATATAGCAACATGTCATTTGCATATAGGGACACCACACATACTTGTTCCCCCAATTCAATCCCCCAGAGCTTCAGTTGTCCCCGGAGATGACACGCTAGTGGTTCCACTGCAGAGGCATAGAGCACTGGGGAGAGTGGGCATCCCTGTCTGCTTTCCATACTGAGAGGCCACAGGTCCGAGACCATGAACCCGTACGTACCCTGGCCACCAGGTTGTTGTGTAGCAGTTGGACCCATTTAATAAAATTGAGGGCGAATCCCATTTCTCTCATGACTGCCCAGATATATTGCCACCCTACCGTATCAAATGCGTGCCTCAGGTCCAACACCGCGACCATGCATGGATGAGCTGCTGCATGTTTTACGATGTACTCCTACAAGGTATAAAACTCGTTTGGCCGGGGTGGATAAGGGAGCCAAGCACTTCAGCAGTCTGTTTGCCAGTACTTTACTGAGCAATTTGTATCCACGTTAAACATAGACAGAGGCCTATAGGTGGCCAGGCAAGTCGAGACTTTCCCAGACTTTAGGATCAATACCATCACCGCCTCTCGCATACTGGATGGTAATATGCCTTTCTCCCTCACCTTTACATAAACCTCCATCAAATGTTCTAGGAGCTGGGGTGCCAGCAACTGACAAACTTCCACCAGAAGGCTGTCCACCACTTGGGTTTTCCCATGGGGAAGGGATTCCAGTGCCTCCCGTAATTCTGCCATTTTTGTGGTGTCTCAAGGTACTGTCGCTGATCAGGTGTTAGCCTCAGCAACTCTGCATTTGTCGGGTATGTGTCCCACCTGTTTGTTTCCGGCATATGCTTTCCTGCAAAGGCAGAGATTAAGTATTGTGTGCAGGCATTTATTTTGGCCCGGTCAAAGATGTCCTTTCCACTGTCTCCAGTTAGCCGAAGGTTGTGCATCTGTGGACACTTCTGCCGAAGTAGCAGCACCAACATCCTACCTGCCTTATCTCCCTCTCTAAACAGCCTTTGTCTATAGGATGTATGTACGTAATGATCTAACCCCTGCAGACCTTCCCCACCTGTTGCTTGAGCTCTGACATCCATCGCTGTTCATTAGGCTTTAGGTCGACTTTGGTGTCGAGCTCTGCCTGTGCTTGCCCCAGTCTGAGCAACTCTCGTTCTAGCTCCGTCCGCACTCCAAACACTTTTGCAACGCATTCACCCCTTAATGTTACTTTATAAGCCTCCTATTCTGTTGCCCTGTCCATCGTGGTTCCCTGGTTTTCTTGAAAGTGTATCAGCTCATAGCGACCACAGCGTGGCTTATGGCCTAGGCCCAGGGTGGCAGACAACCACCAAGTGGGAAGTGGTCCGCAAGCTATAGGTTCAGTAATGACGAGTGTTTAAACTTCCCAATGTCTTCTCTACACCCCAGTATGTAATACAGCCTACTGTGTTCCCCGCAGGCCTGACCTGGGAACGCGAAGCTGCCCTGGCAAATTATTTTAGCCCAGTCCCGATACGATGTGTAGCATGTGGGCCTGACTACTGCAACGGAGGTTTTGCGGGGAGTTCCAAGAAAATGTGTGGAAAAATGGCAACATTGGTGCATTCTACAACATATGTTTCATAATATATTCAAATGTATTTACTTTTACAGTACAGTAAAGGATGATCTTACAGTGCACAAGGGTGCCCAGTCATACCCACCGACATCCTTCCAGAGAGCACAAGAAAGACAGACCATAGAATAGAGAACACAAAAAAGAAAATAGACCAGTCCCCATACAGCCAGCAAGTGCAGTGAGCGAGCCTGATAACTGAAAGTGATGCTTGGGGAAGCTTTCCCTCAAGTAAAGTTTGAAAAAAATGTCCAAAACGGTGCATTTTACAATGCATTATTTTAAATTATATATTCAAATGTGTTAATGTTTAAAGTAGAGTAAATACGGAACTTAAAGTGCACTAGGATAACTAGTGATAAACCCAGAACACAACTTGAGACTTATGGGGGCATACATTTTAAGAAGATGAGGTAATTTTTGTCCCTTTTCGCTCACCCTTACTGCTCGTGACCACCAGCACCAGCAGTGAAATCTCCCAAACTAAGCAGTACTTTAGTGAATTCATAATCAAACTTTGATTTGGGCAAGTGAAATTCTACAACCTCCCTTACAGTTTAGGACATATAACTCAGATATTTCTTCAATATAGGAGTCTTTGTATTTGCTTGCTGTGGATTTGTAGACCAGACATGAGCAGTCTCAACCACATGACTTCAGAGAAATTGCTTTTTGAGGTACTATTTTATCTAAACCCATATATTTGTTTACAACTGAAGGAGAATGGTTTACTCCAAAACGAACTAAAGAAGAGTCTTTGGGCCAGATATAGGTAAATTCAATTTAGCGAGTCCTTAATAGCGATTTTTACCGAATCGCTATTAAGGACTCGCTAAATTGAATGTAGGTAGGAATCGCTAAAATATTAGTGATTCCTTAAAATTTCTTAATAACGAATCGCAAATTGAGATTCGTTAATAAGGAATACCGACCCATTCATTCCTATGGGCTAA
Organism: Triturus cristatus; assembly: GCF_964204655.1. Classification (NCBI taxonomy): domain Eukaryota; kingdom Metazoa; phylum Chordata; class Amphibia; order Caudata; family Salamandridae; genus Triturus; species Triturus cristatus. The sequence continues at coordinate 872,854,487 of NC_140579.1, read as the reverse complement.
TCACTATTTGCGATTCGGTATTAAGGAATCGCAAATAGCGGGAGCTATTTCAAGGGTGCCAGGATGTATTGTATTGTATTGTATTGGGGATTTATAGCGCGCACGGCTACTCAGAAGAGTGTCCCGGCGCGAACCAGCAAAAGAGATGACAGAGAAGCAAGGAGAAACTAATGGAATAAAAATGTCTTAATTTGTTTTCTGAATAAGATGGGGTTTTGAAGGCTGCGGCGCTCCAAAGGAAGGGAGTTCCAAGACTTAGCCGCCAAGTAGGATAAGGAACTGCCACCTTTTCTTATCAAACGGATTTTGGGCACAGACGCCAGGCACATATTCGAGGAGCGTAAGTGTCTGACCGGAACATAGAACGAGAAACGTTTCCTCAGGTACCAGGGGTCGTATTCGTAGAGTGCTGCATGGGCCGTCACCAAGGCCTTGAAAAGAACTCTAGGTTTTAGCGGCAGCCAATGTAACCTACGAAGATGTTGTCTGACGCTGGTGTGCTTGGGTAAATCCAACAGCAGCCGCGCGGCGGCATTCTGCACCACCTGCAATTTATCCATAAGATAACTAGGGAGACCGACATATAGGGCATTGGCGTAATCAAGGCGGGAGGTGACCAAGGTCCTGATTACCGTTTCTTTGGCGGAAAGGGGCAGGAGGGGCAGGAATTTCTTGAGCATCTTTAAAATGCCAAAACAAGTACCTGTCAATTTACCGATTTGATTATTAAAACTAAGTTTTTCATCAAACCAGATCCCCAGATTCTTCACGGGGAGACCCGAAGGAAATGGTGGTGGGACATCGACTGGCCAACAGGTATGAAGGAACCCAGAAGGAAAGTCCCCAAAAAACAGTTTTTCCCTTTTTTATTTTCGTTACATTTCAGCTGGGCAGAGTTGAACCAGGTGAACACCGCGGACAAACAGGATCTGACGTGGTCAGTACAGGACTCATGCTTTTTCCAAGTGAACAAAAGCTGGGTGTCGTCAGCGTACGCTACCACTTTGTCGCCGAAGTCCTCTGCAAGCTGAATAAGCGGGGTCATATAAAGATTAAATAACAAAGGACTCAGTGTGGAACCCTGAGGGACCCCTGTAAGAACATCTTGCGGGTAGAAGTAAAAGGAGGGATCCACAATTGCTGAGTTCTACCGGCAAGGAAGGACTTAAACCAATTCCATGCAGCGCCGTTGATGCCAAGCTTGTGTAATCGGGCCAGGAGGAGAGCATGGGGGACGGTATCAAAAGCGTCAGAGATGTCCAAAAGGACCAACATTGCCCTGCCCCCAGCATCTAACGACTCCCGGATAGCCTCAGAGATTTCAACTAAGGCAGACTCAGTGCTATAAGAAGCACGGAAACCCGATTGAGATGAGTGTAATAGGCCGTGTTGTTCAATATAGGCAGTGAGTTGTTTGTTCACAAGTTTCTCACAAACTTTGGCCACAGCCGGCAATAGTGAAATGGGCCGGTAGCTGGAAAGAGTATGAGGATCCAGCGTAGGTTTTTTTATAAGAGGGACCAGCATGGCCTGCTTCCACGGAGAGGGAACCGTGGCCGACTCTAAAGATGTCAAAAGAACACCCTGTTGCACCCCTGAAATGTGCATGTCTGCACATGTGGCGCACATACATGCCCTAAGGGCATGAATGTGTGCCACATGGCACTTTAAAAAAAGTGCTTTTTTACAGGAAATCGCTAATTACCACCAACTTGAAGTTGGTGGTAATTAGCTATTCCTTAAGCCTAAAGTGCACTTTCTTTTGTGCTACCTACATTGCATTTAAGGAATCGCAATTTGCGATTCCTTAAATGCAAGAGCAAAATATGGAATCGCACATTTTGAGATTCCTTATTTTGCTAGTAGGTTTAAACTCACCTACATTGCTCTCTGCCAAATACCGATCGCAAACGCTGAAATTCTGTGAATTTCAGCATTAGCGATCTGTATTTGGCCACCTACATCTGGCCCCTAGTTGGAGAGCTTAGGGTGTTGGACTATAGTAAGCAAAATTTCGTCTGACAAAAATACTGTTATTATAGCATAATTATTGCACGATTGGATTTATGAAAAGAAAATCTACATCCAATCGAACAATTTGTAAGCAAATGATATTTAGGTCACAATATTTCTATTGTGCGATACTTTTGCTTTTTTACATTATGACATATAACCAGGCCATGATGCCAAATTTGAAAAAAATGAAAGGCAAAGTGAAAAGAAATTAATCTTGTTACTTGTTGACTCGAGAAACCTCCAGTTGTAGATTTTGACATCCATTGTTAGTGTGTGTATTGTACTTTTGTTGCTCAACTTCCAGCCTTCGGACGTTTAGTTGACGAAACACGTGCTGGCTGTATATTTTGCCCAGACATGACATAGAAAAAGATGAATTTCTTTTTGTCTTTCATTTTCCGTCTGCTCTGCATGTATATTGTAAACTTGCATAATCTTCATATATCGATGCTACATTGGACGGCATACTGGTCTATTGCCTTTTTTGCACTGTACATGTAATATCATTTCCTATTGCATTTTGAATTGAATTATGTATGTACAATCAACAATGAATTCATAATAGATATATTTTAATAAATTGTAATATTTTTTGTAACTTTTTGTGTGATTTGCTGAATTGTGAGTGCTCCAGATGAGCATGAACCTGTGTTTAAGTTTTTATACTGTCAGCCAACATGTGTTTTAAGGGACGACCCTCTTCTTCAGGGCTGATTTAATTAATTTATAGATAAATCCATGGATTTGCAAACAATTTCTTATATACTGGTCAAATATTGCCCCATTCCAGTATCAGCAATTGCGCCACACCAACGCATCAGCAACCTCCAATCATTACTCAAACTCATGTGTATCATATCCATCTAGGATCCGACAACTAGCAGGGGATCCCGGATGCTATCCATGTCTGTACAACTCTAGTGTAAATAGAATAGGTTGCAGACAACACTCTGTCCCTTCATTTTTTACGGATCTAAGAACCCCCCCCCCCCTCACCAGACAACTACAGCTTAATTTCCAATTCCCAAGCTGACTCACAAATAATTCATGATACCCAGCTGTCCCTTTCTCCGCATACACCCACCCCTGACCCAACCGACACCCAGGCTATCAACACATACCACCTCATACCCCTTTCCCACACTAACACTACCATGACACACACTATCAACACCCACCCCGCACTACCACCCACACCCTCTCCCCTCACCTTTACTTTCAGCGCCCAGCACACACCTCTCAGCCAACCCGTCTCTCAGCTCACCTATTCATACCCCTCACCCAACAACACGACTAGTCACACGGTCCCAACCACACATATAACCCCCTCCTCCCATCAGCCCGACATCCCAACTGCTCCCTCTGTCCCCACTTACACCAACATAATCCCCTACATAACCCACATCCAGTCCCCTTCACACCCAACAGCTACACTCCCACTCTCCTTCAACATCCCCTCCTCCCATCAGCCTGATGTCCCAACTGCTCCCTCTCTCCCCACTTATATCAACACAGTCCCCTACATAACCCACATCCAGACACCACCACACCCAACCTCTACACTACCACTTTCTGACATACTCACGGAAAGAACTCAATACAAGGATCCTGAATATGACTCCCCCTCAAACTTCTCACAAGGCACAACTACTCCACCTCCACCCACAATCCACACATCAAATAAGGCACCGCTTACTACAGACCCCAGACTTGACGAGATACTAGCATCACTGCATCAGGTCAAAGCTCACATCCAATCCCTACGTGACCTGATTCTACAGCAATCCAAGCTCCCGCGCCCTAAGCATGATGCCAGAACATACCCACACATCTCAAAATCTAAACGCACCCATCATTTACACGTAGACATTCAAAATCTCAAGCCCCCAAGATGGAGTACAGTGCCATACCCTAATGCCATATCCCGCCCAATCAGGATAAAAAATTCCTTATCATCTAAAGAATTAGGTGCCTTACTCCGATCATACGAGCTATCGTACCTCTCACACAACTCTGTGCACCCAGATAATTTACATATAGATGCCTTTATCCAGTCTATCCCTATCAACTCACACAGAGCCACAAGACACAACCCCAGAGGCATAGTTGAAAACAACCTCACACGAATCCCTCTCACTTCCGAACCCACCATTGTATCCGACAAGAAGCAGCTAAAATGTGTACTCTTAAACCCGGAAGACCTAGTCGATGTTCAAGGTCTGACCAACCACTACTTCCACTCCATGAACAGCCTACTAGACAAAATAGCTCCTCTACAATGGAAAAGAACCACCTTAGAGTAATTGAACGACGTTGGAGATCTGCACCCTCAGTTGACCACCTCAAGCTATTAAGAACTCTCAGAAACTCCTACTTCAGAAAGATCAAAAGATCCAAAGCCGACTTCTTCAGGAATTAACAAGACCAAGCCAAAAACCGCCACAAGAAACTATTTGATCTAATCAAAGCTCAAACCAAGAGTGCACCCAACCACTTCGAGACTATACCTGATAATCTACCCAATTGTGAAGGATTTGCCTCCTTTTTCACGACAAAATCGGAATCCATAAAGACGGACTAGCACAATGACCTTTTGTCCCTTACGGACAGGCAAAAGAATGCGACACTGCTCTTGACAGGTGTCCCAGGTAAATGCTCCACAAAACTCAACCTTAAAAACAAGGCAACCTGGTCATACTTCAACATTTACAGTGAAGACACTATACTAAAAACGCTAACCACACTGAACCCCTCCAACCACTTCACAGACCCGCTCCCCGCTAATTACTTAAAAGACTACATTCCATTGATACTACCTCTCTGTACCAAGATTATAAATAGCTCCCTCCTTCAAGAAACCATCCCAGAAAGCTTGAAAACAGGGCAGGTATCCCCTATCCTAAAGAAACCTACGGCTGACCCAGCAGACTTAAACAACTATCGCCCGATATCCAACATCCCCACTCTAGCCAAGCTCTTAGAAAAATTTGTTCACAGCCAGCTTAGCAACCACATAGATCGATTCAACCTGCTTAACCAATACCAATCAGGCTTCCGTGCTGGTCACAGTACTGAATCAGCCATGACACATATAATTGATGATGCTCTAAAAATCCTGGACCAAAACGAAGCCTGTTTATTAATCTTACTTGATCTATCATCAGCATTTGACACCATTCAACACGACAACTTACCTGGTTTACCTCTTTCCTCCAAAATAGATCTCAAAGATTCAAGGTCAATCAATCCCTGTCCAACCCAGAACCAGTCACATTAGGAATACCGCAAGGCTCTTCCCTTTCGCCCACACTTTTCAACCTTTTCATGGAACCACTCACCGAAGTTCTCAGTCTCTCCGGGATATATTTCCATATGTACGCAGACGACACTCAACTCTACATCAAGATCCATTCACTTGAGAACATTAAGTCTCTCAACTCAACGCTACAAAAAACTCAAACATGGCTGGCTGAAAACCATTTGAAACTAAATTCCCTCAAAACGGAGTTCTTCCTAATGCCCCCCCCCCCCAACAAATCATCCACCATCCTTGAATGGATGAAGCACCTAACTGCATTCAAAGGGCAACCTCTCATTGTGGAATCAGCTAAATCATTAGGTGTGACACTGGACAGAAAGCTAAACATGCAGAAGCATATCAGCACCTCCACAAAAGGAGCAAATTTCCACATGAACACCCTGCGAAAACTGAAACCCTTCCTACCAGCTAATGACTTCAAACAAGCAGTTCAAGCCCTAGTAATCCCAAGAGTGGAATATGGGGTGGTAGCCCTAGTCGGCCTCCCTAGGGCACGACGGCCCTTCTAAAAGCAGCCATCAACTCCGCTGCGAGACTCATCACAGGTTCAAAAAGAACATCGCACATCTCTTCTGACCTTAGAGCACTCAACCGTTTGAAGCTAGAATACAGCTGAAGATTGCTTGTATGACGCACAAGGCACTACACTACAATTCCCTGAGCTATCTAGCTCAGAAATTGGTACTCTTGGCTGGGAATAAAGCCTCCAGAAGTTCCAAGAATCTTCTGCTGAAACCACAACGTTTTGCCAAGAAAAAAACATACAACCGGTCCTTCTCTGGAAAGGCTCCCAGGATCTGGAATGCTTTGCCTACAGAAACAAGACTGAACCCTTCCACTGCTTTCTTCAAAAAAGAAGTGAAAGCAATTCTCATGGCAAAATTCACGTGAATTATTTACCTACGACTGGACGTTAATCACTAGTAGATATTAGTGAGCACTGTATTTAATTACTAGCTTGTATTATGGAGCACCCTATGTCTGAATCACCTACAATTGTACTTCTTTCTATGCTTATACTTGTTGTCCAACATATGACATGTAAAGCGCACTGATACTCGTAAGAGTCTTGTTCGCACTATATAAAACCTTCAAATAAATAAATAAATAAACCAGCAGGTGTGTTTCCTGCCACATGGCTATCTGAATACCTTGGCGCTTAAGGTAGGCACTCCATAATGTTTGGGCATCTGTTCAGCCCTCTGATATTCCATGTCAGTAATGTGTGTTTCATGTCAGATCAAGGCTATTGTAATCCTTTGGCGCTGCCGGGTTTGGCCACGAGTATGCCTGCCAGGTCTCCGTCTCTGCCTGCACACCACACTCCAGGAAGAATCAGTAGCTTGTGAGGCCGATGGTCCTTGCCGATCAATTCCTGACTTGTCCCTTCTCTAGCCATGCTCACACACCCTCCGGGCTAGCAAAGAAGTGAGGGGCTTATTTATGAGCCCTTGCGTCACTTTTGCGCCGTCGGTGCGTCACTTTTTGTGACGCACCAGCGGCGTAAAAAAATTAGCCTTGTTGCACCTTTTTACAAAGGGAGGCATCTAGGTAGATGCGTCACTTTGTAAACCCCTGCACCACATTATACGTGCGCCAGGTATAATGTATGCGGGGGGGGGCGTTCTGATGCAAGAAAGGGTCATAGAAGTGACTCAGTGAAATCTATAAGATTTCACTGCGCCACTTCTAGGACGCAAATGCGTCAATATCTTACGCCTGCCTCATGGCAGGCATAAGATGATGCAGACCCTTTCACATGGGGCTTGCCCTGTGTGAAAGGACACATTGCTGGAGTTTCGTCACTTTTGTGACACACTCCAGCAATGCGTCACTTTTGCACCTACAGATACGTCAGGAATACTGACGTATCTGTAACTCCTTGCGACATGATGAACCATACAGTAAATATGATGCATCCATCATGTCGCAAGGAGGGCGCACTGAGAAGTGACGCATCGCTGCTTTCACGCAGCGATGCGTCACTTCTCATAAATGAGGCCCAAAGGATGCTGTCTCCCTCTCTATAGTTCAAGATGAGCGCAATCAAGGATCTCAGTGGGCACCGGGTAAGGACATGGAGCCAGCGCTCTGTGTGCTCTTTCCACTATAAAAAGGGCCGATAGGCCTGCTAAATTGAGTTCCCGCTTGATCCTGTCCTCCTGGAAAAGTTTAGTGTTGTTTCCTTCAGCTTGGCCAGGGAACGCCAGGAGTAGGCATCTCCCTCCTCACAGTCCTGCCTTACTTTGAAAGCTGGTGCTGTGCTGATCAGGTAAATAGTTTGAAAGCTAATTAGTTTGAAAAGCATTTAGTGTTAAAAGTTTAAACCAGATTGGTCGCACACTGCTACACCTACCAGTCGTGTTCCCCCAATGAAAGTGGTCCCTGAAGGTCAGCGTCGGCGGATACACCTATGCTCGAGTATGAATGCAAGTATGCGTGGCGTGTGCCATCCCTGGACACGTGTTTCGAGGTAGTTGCCTCTCGTCAGCAGGGAGTAGGAAAATGTGTGGGGTTGCTGTGTAAGCTGCTAAAATCGTTATCAGGTCTAGTACCTCTCGTAGCGCGCAGGTGCGTAACCATGAGTCCGTCGACTCCACCGGCTCAAGGGAGCCTGAATATAAAGTTAAACCAGATTGGTCGCACACTGCTACACCTACCAGTCGTGTTCCCCCAATGAAAGTGGTCCCTGAAGGTCAGCGTCGGCGGATACACCTATGCTCGAGTATGAATGCAAGTATGCGTGGCGTGTGCCATCCCTGGACACGTGTTTCGAGGTAGTTGCCTCTCGTCAGCAGGGAGTAGGAAAATGTGTGGGGTTGCTGTGTAAGCTGCTAAAATCGTTATCAGGTCTAGTACCTCTCGTAGCGCGCAGGTGCGTAACCATGAGTCCGTCGACTCCACCGGCTCAAGGGAGCCTGAATATAAAGTTAAACCAGATTGGTCGCACACTGCTACACCTACCAGTCGTGTTCCCCCAATGAAAGTGGTCCCTGAAGGTCAGCGTCGGCGGATACACCTATGCTCGAGTATGAATGCAAGTATGCGTGGCGTGTGCCATCCCTGGACACGTGTTTCGAGGTAGTTGCCTCTCGTCAGCAGGGAGTAGGAAAATGTGTGGGGTTGCTGTGTAAGCTGCTAAAATCGTTATCAGGTCTAGTACCTCTCGTAGCGCGCAGGTGCGTAACCATGAGTCCGTCGACTCCACCGGCTCAAGGGAGCCTGAATATAAAGTTAAACCAGATTGGTCGCACACTGCTACACCTACCAGTCGTGTTCCCCCAATGAAAGTGTTAAAAGTTTTGTTAAAAGATTTCATTTGGAAAAAAGTTTGAATTTGAATATTTTGACAAAACGTTGCCCACTAGCACCACACGTGGGATCCATATGCACTTTTAGAAATATATAGATAATGGGTTTATGAGGGTGTTCTTGAGTAATAAGAAAAAAGGAAGAAGGGTACGAAGTTCCTTGGTGCCTTAAAAATCTTGGTCAGAGACCTAGTTATAGTCACTTGAGGCAGGTTGACCTGTCAGTTGAGTAGTGGGAGGAGAGGAATTCCTCCTTTCGGAACTAGTGTCCTCACACACCCAGCAAGCTAGGTGTCATGCTTCATCATATGGGCCTGCTCCTCGTCGGGTCAGCGCTGCAATACCTGACGGGCACCCATAAAGGGGCTCTTTATCGGAGAACTTTTGTTCCTTGACGTTTGGTGCAGTGGGTGGGAGGGCCCTGGTGTGTTTGGATGTAGTAGTGAGTAGGATGATTAAAACAGGTCAGGGGTCCTATGGAACCAACTTTATTCTAGCATGGTCACTGCCTGATTAAAAAGGGGGGGAGGCGACTATCTGACTATAATGGGTCATGATAAGGGAGCTCGACTCCTGGTGGGTCAACATGTTTCTCGCCTATTTGTCTGGGGGATTAGTGGTGATTCTTCAGGACCTTAATGTGAAACTTTTCTACACCCAGTGGTACGGTGAGAACCTACCTACCACTTAGTGGATCAGCGGGAAATGTGCCCGCAAGTTCAATGGGCAACCTAATCGCTATTTAGTAAGTGCCTCATCAATTCCAGTGGGCTCTGGACACATTGGAGATATGTGTCTGGTTCAAGTAGAAACCGAGTGGTAGACCTACCCGCACCACTGGACCCGGGATGGTCGTGAGTAATGACATTTCTGGAATCAAATCAATATTACAACCATTAAGCATAGTTCTTCAATCAATAGTGATGAAGAGGTTAACACATACTAAATATAGCCTTCTTTTAGAATAGAATTAAATAGGATATACTCAACCAATTTTGTGTACGCCTAAAATGTGCCTCAACGCATCGATACATTGCAAGGGAGGTCTCAAAGGTTTGGAATAATCTCCATGAAGGATTTAAAGGTACAAATGAGATATTTGTAATATAATTTATATACATAATTTTATACTATAACTATTTTAAAAAGGATTCATAAATTCAGTTCCCATGTTTCAGGAACACTGATGTAGTCCAATGTGGCCCCATCGTAGGCATATTGCTATCTCTGCTGAATAAAACAAGAACACTTTCTTACCCAGTCAAACTGGATGAACAATTTCAAATTATGAATATGGCATATCAATGATGTGAGTTTTAATTGGAAAGGTTAATTCACAACAGAATTAAATTGTGTATCAGAGATCAGTGAAGTTTATTCAAATTACTTGTATGTACAGGCAGTCCTGGTGAATGGAACTTAGAGAACATTCCACTCTGCTAAAGATAGGGACAATAAGGACTTGCTTCACTATGCAAGGTTACAACCTCTCTCATAAAAGAAACATTTAATGTTTTCTGAACTTGAATATGTAAATTGATCCTATCCAATAATTATGGCACCATTAAAATGGTTGTGCTGAGCAGGTTTGAAAAGACATCTGAGTTTGGTGGTGGAAACTGACTGGAAAACTCGAATAATAGTGTTGAATTGCATAAGTAAAAAGATAAAAAGAAAGACTTAGGTTTGTTAATATTGTTGACATTAATTGATGATTAAGAAATTGATACTGAATCATTGCTCTATAATTCAGCTTAATAATGGAATATGCTGTCTGTTTTAAGAAAAACCTTTGGTAGCTAGCCAGAGATCATGGAACAGCAAAAAGATAACTTCAACATCAAGCCCACTAATACTCGAATATCATCAAGAAACCTAATCCAGAAAAAATATACACACCTCAGTGTTGATTGGGGCACTACAATAACATTAGTAAATCAAATATGACCTAATATCAACAAGAAGCTAAAAAAGTCAAGTTGAAGAGCTGTGTGAACTGCAACACTAAGTTTTGCATGTATTTGTTTAACTGTCCATTTTGGTTACTGTACATTGGTAAAATGACACAAAAAGCTAAATGCGGAGAGGACGGGAGCCCACCCCACCTCTGCGAGTTCTAGGGAGTTAAGTCCCGGGTCCCAGGAGGGGGCCCGGGTGAAGGCCGCCGACGCCAGCGAGACTCTCTGAGGGAGAGAGCCCGCCCGCTGCCCGTGAGAAATCAGCAGAGGCGGCCGGTGCCGGCGGCGCCTGTTCCTTGTCCCTCCCGGGGCTCCCGTGGTGAAGAGGGAGCCCCAGTGCTGCGGGTGAAGAGGAGACCGGAGAAGAAGAAGCTGCCCCCAGAGCCGGTGAGTGAGGGCTCGAGGGAGCGGGGTGGTGCCGGTCGAGGCACAGATCCCGAGCGGTCCCGCCAGAGAGCGGGCCGCTCCACAGTTGTTGCCCGTGTATGTCGCTGCAGAGTCCTCGAGCGGGACTCCAATGTGCACCATGTGGGTGCTGGCCAATGCCCTCACTTCTTTCCGAGTGGCCCCGCCTGGCAGTGGGCCGCTCCAACGATGGGCCATGGTTACTGAGAAACCCCGTGTGGTGCCAGGGGGGGTACCCTGGTTTTCCGAGCCTAAGTGGCTCCACCTCTGAGGGCATGTTCGTTTCCAGCGCTGCTGCGCTCCAACGTGGCTCCAACAATTGTTTTTTAGAGCCCAGAGAGGCTCCAACGAGGCGGGCATGGTTATTCTAGAGCCCAGAGAGGCTCCAACTTGGGGACATGGTGTGTGTCGAGCCTAGGTGGCTCCAACGTTTTGGCATATTGTTACAGGGGCCATTGAGAGCCCATGCCTCCTATTTGCCTTCCCCAGCTGCGCAGCACTTAGTGCCAGCTGCAGCATTTAGGCCCTGTTCTTGTCCCCAGCTGCCCAGCAAGTAGTGGGCAGCTGCTACGTTTAGGTTCTGGTGCGACCTGGACCCTAATGCGATTGAGGTGTTATTGCGATTCATGCTAATGTGATTGGGTGCTAGGAAATGTACTGTGTATAGCATGTTTTGCGCACCCTGTGTTTTATACCTCTAAATGTGGTCATTTCTGCCTAGGAGGTTGTGTTACCTGTTTAGGTGGATGTTAGTGAGATTGTACTTCCCTGTGTGATGTACGCCCCTAGAGTAGTTATACTTAGGTGGTTAGGTCTAATGCGTTAGACTAATGAGAAAGTGCATAATGTGTTTATGCCCCTGTGATGGATGCAAGATAGGTTTTATACCTGATGCTAGTGTGATGACGCTGAGGTCATTATTGCGCCAGTAGTTACTGGTTGTGAACTACAGTGCTAATTTGTGTTATGTTCTACATTCACTATTGGTGATTTGTGCTGATTCTGACAGTGGTCCATGTGGCCCTTTCCCGTGTAAATAGTCCCTTGTAAAATTCTACCCAGTGCCAGTTGGCACAGTGTAAATTGTGTGAATATTATCTAATGTGTTTTGGTATAATACAAAGGCTATTTTTATATATAACCTTGTGTGAAGTTTCCTTTGTTGCTGGGTGCGCGTGCAAACGCTTTACACATTGCCTCCGGGATAAGCCTGACTGCTCGTGCCAAGCTACCAAGGGGGTGAGCAGGGGTTATCTTTGGCGTGTAACTCCCCAGCCCTGACTAGAGTGGTGGTTTCTGCCTGGCTTTGGCGCAAGCCCTAGCCAACCAGAAATCCCATTTCTAACACCAACGTTTACTGGAACATAAGAACATAAGAATAATGTTCATACAGAAAATCTCGAATCTCATTTTGCCAGGTATTTAACGAAGGAACATCACAACGTACATCAAATGAAGTGCCAAATATGGGGTAAAAAGGATGCAAGGTTAATAACATGCACTTGCAAAAATGAAGCATATTCGATAAACATGCTTAACAGAATATCACCAAGGGGTCTAACTGAAACACTGGACTTTACTTGTTTTTCTAATTGATTCTTTGGAATACACCTCTTCATCTTTCTGAAATTACAGTTGACCTAGTTCCAAGATTCAGAGAATGATGTCAATCTGAAATGTTCTCAATTACTTGTGGGAAGCTCTGAATGGATATTTCCAGATGAAAGACAACTTGGACAGGCCAGGCCATTGTAGCGTGTGTTTGCCATTATATTCTGCCATTTAGACCTGGTAAAATAAACCCTTTGACAGATCTAAACCTTATTTTTTAATACATATATGTAATTCCTAGGAGAGGCCCTAAAAAGCCCACAGAGCAGGGTGCAGTGTTTTTAAAAAGTTGGACATGCACTTTTTACTTTCACATGTCCTTGCAGTGTTTTTTTTTCCACTGCAAGACCTGCCTCTCCCATAGGATAACATTGGGTTACCTTACTACATTTAATAAGTGATAACTTTCAGTCGGGAGCAGGTAGGAATTTCGAGCTGAGTCTCTAAACAATTGTGGCAATTAATGGTAAAGCTGTATTTTCAATTCTGAAAATGTCACTTTGTCTTGTCCTACCATATGGTGCCAGCAGCCTGTATCCTGGGTCACATGATTAGGTGTATTAGGTGAATTTCAGGGCTATCTCTCTTCTGCCAGCTCCAGCGAAAATCCTGGAAAGGGAAGTCCAGAAGCAACTGGCTGAATTTCTCGACTCAAACGACTGCTTTCATGACTCGCAATCAGGTTTTAGAGCAGGGTACAGCACGGAGACCGCACTTCTTGAAGTCTCTGAAACCATTCGCGAATCTGTGGACCGGGGCGCCTCAGCTATGCAGGTGTTGCTTGACCTGTCCGCAGCTTTCGACCCTGTGGCCCACCCAATTCTTTTAGAGAGACTGAGACAGGAAGGAGGGCGGGGTACTGTCTTGTCCTGGCTCCAATCGTTCAAGGAGAACTGCTAACAGCAGGCATTTTTACACCTCTACATCTCCACCCAGAAACTCCTCGTCTGTGGGGTACCTCAGGGTTCAGCGCTGAGCCTGCTTCTTTTCAATTTATACCAGGTTGCCCTGGCAGCCTTAGTCGAGACATCGGGTGTGAGTGTAGTATCCTACACTGATGACACCTGGCTGGTGTTTTCTTTTACAGAACACTCAGAGACTGCCTTTCTCAATTTTAAGCAATGTCTGAAAAATATCTCAGCCTGGATGATGGAGAATCGCTTAAAGCTAAACACCTAAAAAACGGAGGTCTTATTTTTAAGCCAGGTGGCACCACCACCCTTTAATCTGTGGTGGCCCGCAGAACTGAACCCACCACCAATCCCGTTGGATTCGGAAAGAAATATAGGATTACATTTGACAACGACCTCTCTTGTAAGACCCAGGTGCGCCGTGTCTCCTCTATATGCTTCTGGAAGTTAAGAGCACTGAGAAAATGTCTTCATTTCCTGATGGAGGTCTGCAGGAAGACTACGGTGCATACACTGGTAACATCACAGCTGGACTATTCTAATAGCCTCTACCTAGGGCTCCCAGCATACCTGATTCACAGGTTGCAGTTGATTCTAAACGCAGCGGCCAGATTAATTAGGAAAGTGCTGTTTCGCCATCATATTCCCCCACATTTTCGGCACCTCCATTGGCTACCAGTTAATAGGAGGATTGAGTTCAAGGCGCACACCTTGGCCTACAGCGCCACCAGAGATCAGTGTCCTGGCTATCTGAGGCAAAGATTGCAAAGATACCAACAAGACCGGACCCTGAGATCAAACAACCTGCGACTACTCAGGGTTCCCCGCTTCATTAAGGCCAGGATAGGGGCAGAGCATTCCCAGAGCATTCCCATTGAAAAATGAGAAATTCTGGAATACACCTCCGCATGATGAAGTCAGAACAGGCCTTTAGGAAGGCATTAAAAACCTGTCTTTTCAACTTGCCTTAGATCGACCCTCTTATTATCCCACCACAAATATGCAACTTAGCGCTGGGACACCTCTGTTGAGGTAGCCGTGTGCTTCATAAATTCAGATGATTGATTGATTGCGGTGTAGCTGGCAGTTTGTTTTTGTGCATTGAACCCAGGCATTGACACAAAGAGGCAATAGCTTTTGGCACCTGGACTCTGCCTGCTGCATGTCCTGCACTCCAAGTGGTGCTACTCCAGTCTTGGACCCTTGGAAATGGGCCTAAAGGTGCTTTGCAGGACCTCACAGCTTCTCAGAATCGCCACCGTTCGCAAATCCTTGGTGCAATGCCTCGCATTGCAGCCCCGCAGCTCCTCTGAACCACCGTTGCTGAATGCATCCTCGACTCAGGACTTCACATCGCAGTTTCACAGCTCCTGGGAACAGCCACTGCACGATACATCCTTGACGTGGGAATTCACTATGCTCAGTGTTAGAAATGGGATTGCTAAGGTTTGCCCCCAAGCCAGGCAGAAACCACCACTCTAGTCAGGTCAAGGGAGTTACACTCCTAAAATAACCCCTGCTCACCCCCTTGGTAGCTTGGCACGAGCAGTCAGGCTTATCTTAGAGGCAGTGTGTAAAGCATTTGCACAAAACCAACAGTAATACAATGTGAGCACTACAAACGGACACCACACCAGTTTTAGAAAAATATCCAATATTTTTATATAAACAAGACCAAATACGATGAAAATCCACAATACAGTACTTCAAAAATAGTTACTTCTCCAAATGTCTTTAAGTTGCAAAATACGTTGAAAAACACAGTTCGTACAAGTCGGTAGCTCTGTCCGAGCCTACCGCGATGCTGAAAACAACAGAGTCTCGCAGTTCCCGCTGACCACGTCGGTATGGGCCAGCAACAGCGGGACAGATTCATTCACAGTACCTTTCTTAGTGCGGCTCACACGGGTGTGCGAGTCGGTCTTGGCATCCGTTGCGGTTGCGATGCAAAATGGAAGCGGTGCAGCGGCTCGGTGACAGTCATGCAGACGGCGTCGGTGAGACCAAGGCTTGCGGTGCAGGGTGAGTCGGTGCTCGATGCGGTGCTGGCAGGATGCGGTGCAGGTGACAGAGCCGGTTGTGGCGTTCGTCGCGGTCACAGAGCAAGGTGGAAGCGGTGCAAGGTGCGGTGTCCCTCGATGCGGTGCGAGCAGCGGCTCGGTGACGATCGTGTAGACGGCGTCGGTGAGACCAAGGCTTACGGTGCAGGGTGAGACGGTGCTCGATGCGGTGCTGGCAAGTTGCGATGCGAGCGACAGAGCCGGTTGGCGGGAATTGGCGCTGGCCGAGCCAGACAGCTGTGCGTGACGAGTTGGTCATGGGTGTCGAGCCAGCAGCGACCGTATTGGTGAGTCCAGGCCAGCGATGTGAAGCAAGGCGATGCAGGTTGCGGTGTCTGTCGATGCGGTGCAGGCAGCGGCTCGGTGACGGAGTCGGGGAGACCAAGGCTTGTGGTGCAGGGCGAGTCTGTGCCGTCTGCGGTGCCTTCAGGACACAAGGCCAGCGACGGAGTCGGTGACAGAATTGGTCGCGGTTCCCTCTTCTCTGTGGCAACTGAAACAGCGGTTCCAGGAGCGGTACCCAGAGGTTGGTGAAGTCTTTGCAATCCCTGAGACTTCTTAACAGGAGGCCATCTCAATTCAGGCCCTTGGAGATACTCAGCACAAGTAGAGAAGGTTCAGTCCAGTCCTTTCACTGCCCAAGGCAGATGCAAAAACAACAGTTGATGGACAGAATGCAGAAAAATGTGATACATTCACATCAGTACAGAGATCTGGGCCTAAATCCATCGTTTTTTTGCTCACCATGCCATTCCAGTTTGAACCCAGCCATATGCAAATCAGTCTTGACCCTGTGCCTCATGGGAAAAGTCGAGCCCGAACTGCCAAGCCAGGTCCTCCCTGGACTGGAAACAAGCATCCTAGGACCGGTTTCGGGGTTTCACCCCTCTTCAGCCAGGATAGCTTGATTCCAGTGGCATGGAGAGCACGGGACTCACGTCTGAGCATACCCGTCCCACTCGGGGTGACAAATGCAAAAACAACGGTTGATGGACAGAATGCAGAACAATGTCATACATTCACCCCAATATAGAGATCTGGGCCTAAATCCATCGTGTAGTCAAGCTATCCTGGCTGTTGAGGGGTGAAACCCCGAAACCGGTCCTAGGATGCTTGATTCCGGTCCAGGGAAGACATGGCTTGGCAGTTCGGGCTGGACTGTTCCCATGAGGCACAGGGTCAAGACTGATTTGCATATGGCCATGTCTGAACTGGGGTGGGGAGGTGAGCAAAATAACAATGGATTAAACCCAGATCTGTGACTTGGGGTGAATGTTTTGCCAATGTGCAACATTCCGTCCATCATCTTGTGTGTTTTGCTGTTCTCCCTATGTGGGAAGAGTATGCCCAGACGTGGGTCCTGTGCTCACTACGCCACTGGAGTCAAGCTATCCTGGGTGAAGAGGGGTGAAACCCCGAAACTGGTCCTAGGATGCTTGATTCCGGTCCAGGGAAGACATGGCTTGGCAGTTCAGGCTGGACTGTTCCCATGAGGCACAGGGTCAAGAATGATTTGCATATGGCCATGTCTGAACTGGGGTGGCGTGGTGAGTGAAATAACAATGGATTATACCTAGATCTGTGACTGGGGGTGAATGTTTTGCCAAACATTCCGTCCATCATCTTGTGTGTTTTGCTGTTCGCCCTACGTGGGAAGGGTATGGCGAGACGTGGGTTCCGTGCTCACTACGCCACTGGAGTCAAGCTATCCTGGCTGAAAAGGAGTGAAACTCCGAAACCGGTCCTAGGATGCTTGATTCCGGTCCAGGGAAGACATGGCTTGGCAGTTCAGGCTGGACTGTTCCCATGAGGCACAGGGTCAAGAATGATTTGCATATGGCCATGTCTGAACTGGGGTGGCGTGGTGAGTGAAATAACAATGGATTGTACCTAGATCTGTGACTGGGGGTGAATGTTTTGCCAAACATTCCGTCCATCATCTTGTGTGTTTTGCTGTTCGCCCTACGTGGGAAGGGTATGGCGAGACGTGGGTCCCGTGCTCACTACCCCACTGGAGTCAAGCTATCCTGGCTGAAAAGGAGTGAAACTCCGAAACCGTTCCTAGGATGCTTGATTCCGGTCCAGGGAAGACATGGCTTGGCAGTTCAGGCTGGACTGTTCCCATGAGGCACAGGGTCAAGAATGATTTGCATATGGCCATGTCTGAACTGGGGTGGCGTGGTGAGCAAAATAATGATGGATTAAACCCAGATCTGTGACTGGGGCTGAATGGTTTGCCAATGTGCAACATTCCGTCCATCATCTTGTGTGTTTTGCTGTACGCCCTGTGTGGGAAGGGTATGCCCAGACGTGGGTCCCATGCTCACTACGCCACTGGAGTCAAGCTATCCTGGCTGAAGAGGGGTGAAGTCCTAAAACCGGTCTTAGGATGCTTGATTCCGGTCCAGGGAAGACATGGCTTGGCAGTTCGGGCTGGACTATTCCCATGAGGCACAGGGTCAAGACTGATTTGCATATGGCCATGTCTGAACTGGGGTGGCATGTCGAGCAAAATAATGATGGATTAAACCCAGATCTGTGACTGGGGCTGAATGGTTTGCCAATGTACAACATTCCGTCCATCATCTTGTGTGTTTTGCTGTACGCCCTGTGTGGGAAGGGTATGCCCAGACGTGGGTCCCATGCTCACTACGCCACTGGAGTCAAGCTATCCTGGCTGAAGAGGGGTGAAGTCCTAAAACCGGTCTTAGGATGCTTGATTCCAGTCCAGGGAAGACATGGCTTGGCAGTTCGGGCTGGACTATTCCCATGAGGCACAGGGTCAAGACTGATTTGCATATGGCCATGTCTGAACTGGGGTGGCGTGGTGAGCAAAATAATGATGGATTAAACCCAGATCTGTGACTGGGGCTGAATGGTTTGCCAATGTGCAACATTCCGTCCATCATCTTGTGTGTTTTGCTGTACGCCCTATGTGGGAAGAGTATGCACAGACGTGGGTCCCATGCTCACTACGCCACTGGAGTCAAACTATCCTGGCTGAAGAGGGTTTAAGTCCTGAAACCGGTCCTAGGATGATTGATTCCGGTCCAGGGAAGACATGGCTTGGCAGTTCGGGCTGGACTGTTCCCATGAGGCACAGGGTCAAGACTGATTTGCATGTGGCCACGTCTGAACTGGGGTGGCATGGTGAGCAAAATAACGATGGATTAAACACAGATCATAACTGGGGGTGAATGTTTTGCCAATGTGCAACATTCCGTCCATCATCTTGTGTGTTTTGATGTTCGCCCTATGTGGGAAGGGTATGCCCAGACGTGGGTCCCGTCCGTGCTCACTACGCCACTGGAGTCAAGCTATCCTGGCTGAAGAGGGGTGAAACCCCGAAACCGGTCCTAGGATGCTTGATTCTGGTCCAGGGAAGACATGGCTTGGCAGTTCGGGCTGGACTGTTCCCATGAGGCACAGGGTCAAGACTGATTTGCATATCGCCACCTCTGAACTGGGGTGGCGTGGTGAGCATAATAACGATAAATTAAACCCAGATCTGTGACTGGGGGTGAATGTTTTGCCAAACATTCCGTCCATCATCTTGTATGTTTTGCTGTTCGCCATATGTGGGAAGGGTATGCCGAGATGTGGGTCCAGTGCTCACTACGCCACTGGAGTCAAGCTATCCTGGCTGAAGAGGGGTGAAACCCCGAAACTGGTCCTAGGATGCTTGATTCGGGTCCAGGGAAGACATGACTTGGCAGTTCGGGCTGGACTGTTGCCATGCGACACAGGGTCAAGAATGATTTGCATATGGCCATGTCTCAACTTGGGTGGCGTGGTGAGCAAAATAACGATGGATTAAACCCAAATCTGTGACTGGGGGTGAATGTTTTGCCAATGTGCAACATTCCGTCCATCATCTTGTGTGTTTTGCTGTTCGCCCTATGTGGGAAGGGTATGCCCAGACGTGGGTCCCGTGCTCACTACGCCACTGGAGTCACGCTATCCTGGCTGAAGAGGGGTGAAACCCCGAAACCGGTCCTAGGATGCTTGATTCCGGTCCAGGGAAGACATGGCTTGACAGTTCGGGCTGGACTGTTCCAATGAGGCACAGGGTCAAGACTGATTTGCATATGGCCATGTCTGAACTGGGGTGGCGTGGTGAGCAAAATATCAATGGATTAAACCCAGATCTGTGACTGGGGCTGAATGTTTTGCCAATGTGCAACATTCCGTCCATCATCTTGTGTGTTTTGCTGTTCGCCCTATGTGGGAAGGGTATGCCCAGATGTGGGTCCCTTGCTCACAACGCCACTGGAGTCAAGCTATCCTGGCTGAAGAGGGGTGAAACCCCGAAACTGGTCCGAGGATGCTTGATTGCGGTCCAGGGAAGACATGGCTTGGCAGTTCGGGCTGGACTGTTCCCATGAAGCACAGTGTCAAGACTGATTTGCATATGGCCATGTCTGAACTG
Organism: Triturus cristatus; assembly: GCF_964204655.1. Lineage (NCBI taxonomy): Eukaryota > Metazoa > Chordata > Amphibia > Caudata > Salamandridae > Triturus > Triturus cristatus. The sequence goes on along the minus strand of NC_140579.1, from coordinate 872,834,467 downwards.
GGTTGGCGTGGTGAGCAAAATAACGATGGATTAAACCCAGATCTGTGACTGGGGGTGAATGTTTTGCCGATGTGCAACATTCCGTCCATCATCTTGTGTTTTTTGCTGTTCGCCCTATGTGGGAAGGGTATGCCCAGACATGGGTCCCGTACTCACTACGCCACTGGAGTCAAGCTATCCTGGCTGAAGAGGGGTGAAACCCCGAAACCGGTCCTAGGATGCTTCATTCCGGTCCAGGGAAGACATGGCTTGGCAGTTCGGGCTGGACTGTTCCCATGAGGCACAGGGTCAAGACTGATTTGCATATGGCCATGTCTGAACTGGGGTGGCGTGGTGAGCAAAATAACGATGGATTAAACCCAGATCTGTGACTGGCGGAGAATGTTTTGCCAATGTGCAACATTCCGTCCATCATCTTGTGTGTTTTGCTGTTCACCCTATGTGGGAAGTGTATGCCCAGACGTGGGTCCCGTGCTCACTACGCCACTGAAGTCAAGCTATCCTGGCTGAAGAGGGGTGAAACCCCGAAACCGGTCCTAGGGTGCTTGATTCTGCTCCAGGGAACACATGGCTTGGCAGTTCGGGCTGGACTGTACCCATGAGGTACAGGGTCAAGACTGATTTGCATATGGCCATGTCTGAACTGGGGTGGCGTGGTGAGCAAAATAACGATGGATTAAACCCAGATCTCTGACTGGGGGTGAATGTTTTGGCAATGTGCAACATTTCGTCCATCATCTTGTGTGTTTTGCTGTTCGCCCTATGTGGGAAGGGGATGCCCAGACGAGGGTCCCGTGCTCACTACGCCACTGGAGTCAAGCTATCCTGGCTGAAGAGGGGTGAAACCCCGAAACCGGTCATAGGATGCTTGATTCAGTTCGTGGGAAGACATGGCTTGGCAGTTCGGGCTGGACTGTTCTCATGAGGCACAGGGTCAAGACTGATTTGCATATGGCCATGTCAGAACGTGGTGGCGTGGTGAGCAAAATAACGATGGATTAAACCCAGATCTGTGACTGGGGGTGAATGTTTTGCCAATGTGAAATATTCTGTCCATCATCTTGTGTGTTTTGATGTTCGTCCTATGTGGGAAGGTTATGCCCAGAAGTGGTTCCCGTGCTCACTATGCCACTGGAGTCAAGCTATCCTGGCTGAAGAGGGGTGAAACCCCAAACCCGGTCCTAGGATGCTTGATTCGGTTCCAGGGAAGACATGGCTTCGCAGTTCGGGCTGGACTGTACCCATGAGGCACAGGGTCAAGACTGATTTGCATATGGCCATGTCTGAACTGGGGTGGTGTGGTGAGCAAAATAACGATGGATTAAACCCAGATCTGTGACTGGGGGTGAATGTTTTGCCAATGTGAAACATTCTGTCCATCATCTTGTGTGTTTTGCTGTTCGTCCTATGTGGGAAGGTTGTGCCCAGAAGTGGGTCCCGTGCTCACTATGCCACTGGAGTCAACCTATCCTGGCTGAAGAGGGGTGAAACGCCGAAACCAGTCCTAGGATGCTTGATTCCGGTCCAGGGAAGACATGGCTTGGCAGTTCAGGCTGAACTGTTCCCATGAGGCACAGGGTCAAGACTGATTTGCATATGGCCATGTCTGAACTAGGGTGGTGTCGTGAGCAAAATAACGATGGATTAAACCCAGATCTGTGACTGCGGGTGAATATTTTGCCAATGTGCAACATTCCGTCCATCATCTTGTGTGTTTTGCTGTTCGCCCTATGTGGGAAGGGTATGCCCAGACGAGGGTCCCGTGCTCACTACGCCACTGGAGTCAAGCTATCCTGGCTGAAGAGTGGTGAAACCCCGAAACCGGTCTTAGGGTGCCTGATTCCGGTCCAGGGAACACATGGCTTGGCAGTTCAGGCTGGACTGTTCCCATGAGGCACAGGGTCAAGACTGATTTGCATATGGCTATGTCTGAAGTGGGGTGGCGTGGTGAGCAAAATAACGATGGATTAAACTCAGATCTGTGACTGGGGGTGAATGTTTTGCCAATGTGCAACATTCCGTCCATCATCTTGTGTGTTTTGTTGTTCGCCCTATGTGGGAAGGGTATGCCCAGTTTAGGGTCCCGTGCTCACTACGCCACTGGAGTCAAGCTATCCAGCTGAAGAGGGGTGAAACCCCGAAACCGGTCCTAGGATGCCTGATTTGGTTCCAGGGAAGACATGGCTTTGCAGTTCGGGCTGGACTGTACCCATGAGGCACAGGGTCAAGACTGATTTGCATATGGCCATGTCTGGACTGGGGTGGCGTGGTGAGCAAAATAACGATGGATTAAAGCCAGATCTGTGACTGGGGGTGAATGTTTTGCCAATGTGCAACATTTCGTCCATCATCTTGTGTGTTTTGCTGTTCGCCCTATGTGGGAAGGGTATGTCCAGACGAGGGTCCCGTGCTCACTACGCCACTGGAGTCAAGCTATCCTGGCTGAAGAGGGGTGAAACCCCGAAACCGGTCCTAGGATGCTTCATTCCGGTCCAGGGTAGACATGGCTTGGCAGTTCGGGCTGGACTGTTCCCATGAGGCACAGGGTCAAGACTGATTTGCATATGGCCATGTCTGAAGTGGGGTGGCGTGGTGAGCAAAATAACGATGGATTAAACTCAGATCTGTGACTGGGGGTGAATGTTTTGCCAATTTGCAACATTCCGTCCATCATCTTGTGTGTTTTGTTGTTCGCCCTATGTGGGAAGGGTATGCCCAGTTTAGGGTCCCGTGCTCACTACGCCACTGGAGTCAAGCTATCCAGCTGAAGAGGGGTGAAACCCCGAAACCGGTCCTAGGATGCCTGATTTGGTTCCAGGGAAGACATGGCTTTGCAGTTCGGGCTGGACTGTACCCATGAGGCACAGGGTCAAGACTGATTTGCATATGGCCATGTCTGGACTGGGGTGGCGTGGTGAGCAAAATAACGATGGATTAAAGCCAGATCTGTGACTGGGGGTGAATGTTTTGCCAATGTGCAACATTTCGTCCATCATCTTGTGTGTTTTGCTGTTCGCCCTATGTGGGAAGGGTATGTCCAGACGAGGGTCCCGTGCTCACTACGCCACTGGAGTCAAGCTATCCTGGCTGAAGAGGGGTGAAACCCCGAAACCGGTCCTAGGATGCTTCATTCCGGTCCAGGGTAGACATGGCTTGGCAGTTCGGGCTGGACTGTTCCCATGAGGCACAGGGTCAAGACTGATTTGCATATGGCCATGTCTGAACTGGGGTGGCGTGGTGAGCAAAATAACGATGGATTAAACCCAGATCTGTGACTGGGGGAGAATGTTTTGCCAATGTGCAACATTCCGTCCATCATCTTGTGTGTTTTGCTGTTCACCCTATGTGGGAAGTGTATGCCCAGACGTGGGTCCCGTGCTCACTACGCCACTGAAGTCAAGCTTTCCTGGCTGAAGAGGGGTGAAACCCCGAAACCGGTCCTAGGGTGCTTGATTCTGCTCCAGGGAACACATGGCTTGGCAGTTCGGGCTGGACTGTACCCATGAGGCACAGGGTCAAGACTGATTTGCATATGGCCATGTCTGAACTGGGGTGGCGTGGTGAGCAAAATAACGATGGATTAAACCCAGATCTCTGACTGGGGGTGAATGTTTTGCCAATGTGCAACATTTCGTCCATCATCTTGTGTGTTTTGCTGTTCGCCCTATGTGGGAAGGGGATGCCCAGACGAGGGTCCCGTGCTCACTACGCCACTGAAGTCAAGCTATCCTGGCTGTAAAGGGGTGAAACCCCGAAACCGGTCATAGGATGCTTGATTCAGTTCGTGGGAAGACATGGCTTGGCAGTTCGGGCTGGACTGTTCTCATGAGGGACAGGGTCAAGACTGATTTGCATATGGCCATGTCCGAACGTGGTGGCGTGGTGAGCAAAATAACGATGGATTAAACCCAGATCTGTGACTGGGGGTGAATGTTTTGCCAATGTGAAATATTCTGTCCATCATCTTGTGTGTTTTGATGTTCGTCCAATGTGGGAAGGTTATGCCCAGAAGTGGGTCCCGTGCTCACTATGCCACTGGAGTCAAGCTATCCTGGCTGAAGAAGGGTGAAACCCCAAAACCGGTCCTAGGATGCTTGATTCGGTTCCAGGGAAGACATGGCTTCGCAGTTCGGGCTGGACTGTACCCATGAGGCACAGGGTCAAGACTGATTTGCATATGGCCATGTCTGAACTAGGGTGGTGTCGTGAGCAAAATAACGATGGATTAAACCCAGATCTGTGACTGGGGGAGAATGTTTTGCCAATGTGCAACATTCCGTCCATCATCTTGTGTGTTTTGCTGTTCACCCTATGTGGGAAGTGTATGCCCAGACGTGGGTCCCGTGCTCACTACGCCACTGAAGTCAAGCTATCCTGGCTGAAGAGGGGTGAAACCCCGAAACCGGTCCTAGGGTGCTTGATTCTGCTCCAGGGAACACATGGCTTGGCAGTTCGGGCTGGACTGTACCCATGAGGTACAGGGTCAAGACTGATTTGCATATGGCCATGTCTGAACTGGGGTGGCGTGGTGAGCAAAATAACGATGGATTAAACCCAGATCTCTGACTGGGGGTGAATGTTTTGGCAATGTGCAACATTTCGTCCATCATCTTGTGTGTTTTGCTGTTCGCCCTATGTGGGAAGGGGATGCCCAGACGAGGGTCCCGTGCTCACTACGCCACTGGAGTCAAGCTATCCTGGCTGAAGAGGGGTGAAACCCCGAAACCGGTCATAGGATGCTTGATTCAGTTCGTGGGAAGACATGGCTTGGCAGTTCGGGCTGGACTGTTCTCATGAGGCACAGGGTCAAGACTGATTTGCATATGGCCATGTCAGAACGTGGTGGCGTGGTGAGCAAAATAACGATGGATTAAACCCAGATCTGTGACTGGGGGTGAATGTTTTGCCAATGTGAAATATTCTGTCCATCATCTTGTGTGTTTTGATGTTCGTCCTATGTGGGAAGGTTATGCCCAGAAGTGGTTCCCGTGCTCACTATGCCACTGGAGTCAAGCTATCCTGGCTGAAGAGGGGTGAAACCCCAAACCCGGTCCTAGGATGCTTGATTCGGTTCCAGGGAAGACATGGCTTCGCAGTTCGGGCTGGACTGTACCCATGAGGCACAGGGTCAAGACTGATTTGCATATGGCCATGTCTGAACTGGGGTGGTGTGGTGAGCAAAATAACGATGGATTAAACCCAGATCTGTGACTGGGGGTGAATGTTTTGCCAATGTGAAACATTCTGTCCATCATCTTGTGTGTTTTGCTGTTCGTCCTATGTGGGAAGGTTGTGCCCAGAAGTGGGTCCCGTGCTCACTATGCCACTGGAGTCAAGCTATCCTGGCTGAAGAGGGGTGAAACGCCGAAACCAGTCCTAGGATGCTTGATTCCGGTCCAGGGAAGACATGGCTTGGCAGTTCAGGCTGAACTGTTCCCATGAGGCACAGGGTCAAGACTGATTTGCATATGGCCATGTCTGAACTAGGGTGGTGTCGTGAGCAAAATAACGATGGATTAAACCCAGATCTGTGACTGCGGGTGAATATTTTGCCAATGTGCAACATTCCGTCCATCATCTTGTGTGTTTTGCTGTTCGCCCTATGTGGGAAGGGTATGCCCAGACGAGGGTCCCGTGCTCACTACGCCACTGGAGTCAAGCTATCCTGGCTGAAGAGTGGTGAAACCCCGAAACCGGTCTTAGGGTGCCTGATTCCGGTCCAGGGAACACATGGCTTGGCAGTTCAGGCTGGACTGTTCCCATGAGGCACAGGGTCAAGACTGATTTGCATATGGCTATGTCTGAAGTGGGGTGGCGTGGTGAGCAAAATAACGATGGATTAAACTCAGATCTGTGACTGGGGGTGAATGTTTTGCCAATGTGCAACATTCCGTCCATCATCTTGTGTGTTTTGTTGTTCGCCCTATGTGGGAAGGGTATGCCCAGTTTAGGGTCCCGTGCTCACTACGCCACTGGAGTCAAGCTATCCAGCTGAAGAGGGGTGAAACCCCGAAACCGGTCCTAGGATGCCTGATTTGGTTCCAGGGAAGACATGGCTTTGCAGTTCGGGCTGGACTGTACCCATGAGGCACAGGGTCAAGACTGATTTGCATATGGCCATGTCTGGACTGGGGTGGCGTGGTGAGCAAAATAACGATGGATTAAAGCCAGATCTGTGACTGGGGGTGAATGTTTTGCCAATGTGCAACATTTCGTCCATCATCTTGTGTGTTTTGCTGTTCGCCCTATGTGGGAAGGGTATGTCCAGACGAGGGTCCCGTGCTCACTACGCCACTGGAGTCAAGCTATCCTGGCTGAAGAGGGGTGAAAACCCGAAACCGGTCCTAGGATGCTTCATTCCGGTCCAGGGTAGACATGGCTTGGCAGTTCGGGCTGGACTGTTCCCATGAGGCACAGGGTCAAGACTGATTTGCATATGGCCATGTCTGAAGTGGGGTGGCGTGGTGAGCAAAATAACGATGGATTAAACTCAGATCTGTGACTGGGGGTGAATGTTTTGCCAATGTGCAACATTTCGTCCATCATCTTGTGTATTTTGTTGTTCGCCCTATGTGGGAAGGGTATGCCCAGTTTAGGGTCCCGTGCTCACTACGCCACTGGAGTCAAGCTATCCAGCTGAAGAGGGGTGAAACCCCGAAACCGGTCCTAGGATGCCTGATTTGGTTCCAGGGAAGACATGGCTTTGCAGTTCGGGCTGGACTGTACCCATGAGGCACAGGGTCAAGACTGATTTGCATATGGCCATGTCTGGACTGGGGTGGCGTGGTGAGCAAAATAACGATGGATTAAAGCCAGATCTGTGACTGGGGGTGAATGTTTTGCCAATGTGCAACATTTCGTCCATCATCTTGTGTGTTTTGCTGTTCGCCCTATGTGGGAAGGGTATGTCCAGACGAGGGTCCCGTGCTCACTACGCCACTGGAGTCAAGCTATCCTGGCTGAAGAGGGGTGAAACCCCGAAACCGGTCCTAGGATGCTTCATTCCGGTCCAGGGTAGACATGGCTTGGCAGTTCGGGCTGGACTGTTCCCATGAGGCACAGGGTCAAGACTGATTTGCATATGGCCATGTCTGAACTGGGGTGGCGTGGTGAGCAAAATAACGATGGATTAAACCCAGATCTGTGACTGGGGGAGAATGTTTTGCCAATGTGCAACATTCCGTCCATCATCTTGTGTGTTTTGCTGTTCACCCTATGTGGGAAGTGTATGCCCAGACGTGGGTCCCGTGCTCACTACGCCACTGAAGTCAAGCTTTCCTGGCTGAAGAGGGGTGAAACCCCGAAACCGGTCCTAGGGTGCTTGATTCTGCTCCAGGGAACACATGGCTTGGCAGTTCGGGCTGGACTGTACCCATGAGGCACAGGGTCAAGACTGATTTGCATATGGCCATGTCTGAACTGGGGTGGCGTGGTGAGCAAAATAACGATGGATTAAACCCAGATCTCTGACTGGGGGTGAATGTTTTGCCAATGTGCAACATTTCGTCCATCATCTTGTGTGTTTTGCTGTTCGCCCTATGTGGGAAGGGGATGCCCAGACGAGGGTCCCGTGCTCACTACGCCACTGAAGTCAAGCTATCCTGGCTGTAAAGGGGTGAAACCCCGAAACCGGTCATAGGATGCTTGATTCAGTTCGTGGGAAGACATGGCTTGGCAGTTCGGGCTGGACTGTTCTCATGAGGGACAGGGTCAAGACTGATTTGCATATGGCCATGTCCGAACGTGGTGGCGTGGTGAGCAAAATAACGATGGATTAAACCCAGATCTGTGACTGGGGGTGAATGTTTTGCCAATGTGAAATATTCTGTCCATCATCTTGTGTGTTTTGATGTTCGTCCTATGTGGGAAGGTTATGCCCAGAAGTGGGTCCCGTGCTCACTATGCCACTGGAGTCAAGCTATCCTGGCTGAAGAAGGGTGAAACCCCAAAACCGGTCCTAGGATGCTTGATTGGGTTCCAGGGAAGACATGGCTTCGCAGTTCGGGCTGGACTGTACCCATGAGGCACAGGGTCAAGACTGATTTGCATATGGCCATGTCTGAACTAGGGTGGTGTCGTGAGCAAAATAACGATGGATTAAACCCAGATCTGTGACTGCGGGTGAATATTTTGTCAATGTGCAACATTCCGTTCATCATCTTGTGTGTTTTGCTGTTCGCCCTATGTGGGAAGGGTATGCCCAGACGAGGGTCCCGTGCTCACTACGCCACTGGAGTCAAGCTATCCTGGCTGAAGAGTGGTGAAACCCCGAAACCGGTCTTAGGGTGCTTGATTCTGGTCCAGGGAACACATGGCTTGGCAGTTCAGGCTGGACTGTTCCCATGAGGCACAGGGTCAAGACTGATTTGCATATGGCCATGTCTGAAGTGGGGTGGCGTGGTGAGCAACATAACGATGGATTAAACTCAGATCTGTGACTGGGGGTGAATGTTTTGCCAATGTGCAACATTCCGTCCATCATCTTGTGTGTTTTGTTGTTCGCCCTATGTGGGAAGGGTATGCCCAGTTTAGGGTCCCGTGCTCACTACGCCACCGGAGTCAAGCTATCCTGGCTGAAGAGGGGTGAAACCCCGAAACCGGTCCTAGGATGCCTGATTTGGTTCCAGGGAAGACATGGCTTTGCAGTTCGGGCTGGACTGTACCCATGAGGCACAGGGTCAAGACTGATTTGCATATGGCCATGTCTGGACTGGGGTGGCGTGGTGAGCAAAATAACGATGGATCAAAGCCAGATCTGTGACTGGGGGTGAATGTTTTGCCAATGTGCAACATTTCGTCCATCATCTTGTGTGTTTTGCTGTTCGCCCTATGTGGGAAGGGTATGCCCAGACGAGGGTCCCGTGCTCACTACGCCACTGGAGTCAAGCTATCCTGGCTGAAGAGGGGTGAAACCCCGAAACCGGTCCTAGGATGCTTGATTCAGTTTGCGGGAAGACATGGCTTGGCAGTTTGGGCTGGACTGTTCTCATGAGGCACATGGTCAAGACTGATTTGCATATGTCCATGTCTGAACTGGGGTGGCGTGGTGAGCAAAATAACGATGGATTAAACCCAGATCTATGACTGGGGGTGAATGTTTTGCCAATGTGAAACATTCTGTCCATCATCTTGTGTGTTTTGGTGTTCGTCCTATGTGGGAAGGTTAATACCCAGAAGTGGGTCCCGTGCTCACTATGCCACTGGAGTCAAGCTATCCTGGCTGAAGAGGGGTGAAACCCCAAAACCGGTCTTAGGATGCTTGATTCGGTTCCACGGAAGACATGGCTTCGCAGTTCGGGCTGGACTGTACCCATGAGGCACAGGGTCTAGACTGATTTGCAGATGGCTATGTCTGAACTGGGGTGGCGTGGTGAGCAAAATAATGATTGATTAAACCCAGATCTGTGACTGGGGGTGAATGTTTTGCCAATGTACAACATTTCGTCCATCATCTTGTGTGTTTTGCTGTTCGCCCTATGTGGGAAGGGTATGCCCAGATGAGGGTCCCGTGCTCACTACGCCACTGGAGTCAACCTATCCTGGCTGAAGAGGGGTGAAACCCCGAAAACGGTCCTATGATGCTTGATTCAGGTCGCGGGAACACATGGCTTGGCAGTTCGGGCTGGACTGTTCCCATGAGGCACAGGGTCAAGACTGATTTGCATATGGCCATGTCTGACCTGGGGTGGCATGGTGAGCAAAATAACGATGGATTAAACCCAGATCTGTGACTGGGGCTGAATGTTTTGCCAATGTGCAACATTCCGTCCATCATCTTGTGTCTTTTGCTGTTCACCCTATGTGGGAAGTGTATGCTCAGACGTGGGTCCCGTGCTCACTACGCCACTGAAGTCAAGCTATCCTGGCTGAAGAGGAGTGAAACCCCAAAACCGGTCCTAGGATGCTTGATTCCGGTCCAGGGAAGACATGGCTTGGCAGTTTCGGGCTGGACTGTTCCCATGAGGCACAGGGTCAAGACTGATTTGCATATGGGCTTGTCTGAACTGGGGTGAAGTGGTGAGCAAAATAACGATGGATTAAACCCAGATCTGTGACTGCGGGTGAATGTTTTGCCAATGTATAACATTCCGTCCATCATCTTGTGTGTTTTGCTGTTCGCCCTATGTGGGAAGGGTATGCCCAGACGAAGGTCCTGTGCTCACTACGCCACTGGAGTCAAGCTATCCTGGCTGAAGAGTGGTGAAACCCTGAAACCGGTCCTAGAGTGCTTAATTCCGGTCCAGGGAACACATGGCTTGGCAGTTCAGGCTGGACTGTTCCCATGAGGCACAGGGTCAAGACTGATTTGCATATGGCCATGTCTGAACTGGGGTGTCGTGGTGAGCAAAATAACGATGGATTAAACCCAGATCTGTGACTGGGGGTGAAAGTTTTGCCAATGTGCAACACTCTGTACATCAACTTGTGTGTTTTGCTGTTCGCCCTATATGGGAAGGGTATGCCCTGACGTGGGTCCCGTGCTCACTACGCCACTGGAGTCAAGCTATCCTGGCTGAAGAGGGGTGAAACCCCGAAACCAGTCGTAGGATGCTTGATTCCGGTCCAGGGAAGACACGACTTGGAAGTTTTGGCTGGACTGTTCCCATGAGGCACAGAGTCAAGACTGATTTGCATATGGCCATGTCTGAACTTGGGTGGCGTGGTGAGCAAAATAACGATGGATTAAACCCAAATCTGTGACTGGGGATGAATGTTTTGCCAATTTGCAACATTCCGTCCATCATCTTGTGTGTTTTGCTGTTCGCCCTATGTGGGAAGGGTATGCCCAGACGTGGGTCCATGCTCACAACACCACTGGAGTCAAGCTATCCTGGCTGAAGAGGGGTGAAACCCCAAAACCGGTCCTAGGATGCTTGATTCCGGCCCACGGAAGACATGGCTTTTCAGTTCGGGCTGGACTGTTCCCATGAGGCACAGGGTCAAGACTGATTTGGATATGGCCATGTCTGAACTGGGGTGGCGTGGTGAGCAAAATAACGATGCATTAAACCCAGATCTGTGACTGGGGGTTAATGTTTTGCCAATGTGCAACATTCCATCCATCATCTTGTGTGTTTTGCTGTTCGCCCTATGTGGGAAGGGTATGCCCAGACGTGGGTCCCGTGCTCACTACGCCACTGGAGTCAAGCTATCCTGGCTGAAGTGGGGTGAAACCCCGAAACCGGTCCTAGGATGCTTGATTCCGGTCCAGGGAAGACATGGCTGGCAGTTCGGGCTGGACTGTTCCCATGAGGCATAGGGTCAAGACTGATTTGCATATGGTCATGTCTGAACTGGGGTGGCGTGGTGAGCAAACAGATCTGTTACTGGGGGTGAATGCTTTGCCAATGTGCAACATTCCGTACATCATCTTGTGTGTTTTGCTGTTCGGCCATTGTGGGAAGAGTATGTCCAGACATGGGTCCCGTGCTCACTACGCCACTGGAGTCAAGCTATTCTGGCTGAAGAGGGGTGAAACCCCGAAACCGGTCCTTGGATGCTTGATTGCGGTCCAGGGAAGACATGGCTTGGCAGTTCGGGCTGGACTGTTCCCATGAAGCACAGGGTCAAGACTGATTTGCATATGGCCATGTCTGAACTGGGGTGGCGTGGTGAGCAAAATAACAATGGATTAAACCCAGATCTGTGACTGGGGGTGAATGTTTTGCCAATGTGCAACATTCCGCCCATCATCTTGTGTTTTTTGCTGTTCGTCCTATGTGGGAAGGGTATGCCCAGACATGGGTCCCGTGCTCACTACGCCACTGGAGTAAAGCTATCCTGGCTGAAGAGGGGTGAAACCCGGAAACCAGTCCTAGGATGCTTGATTCCGGTCCAGGGAAGACATGACTTGGCAGTTCGGGCTGGACTGTTCCCATGAGGCACAGGGTCAAGACTGATTTGCATATGGCCATCTCTGAACTTGGGTGGCGTGGTGAGCAAAATAACGATGGATTAAACCCAAATCTGTGAATGGGGATGAATGTTTTGCCAATGTGCCACATTCCGTCCATCATCTTGCGTGTTTTGCTGTTCGCCCTGTGTGGGAAGGGTATGCCCAGACGTGGGTCCGTGCTCACAACACCACTGGAGTCAAGCTATCCTGGCTAAAGAGGGGTGAAACCCCGAAACCGGTCCTAGGATGCTTGATTCCGGCCCATGGAAGACATGGCTTGGCAGTTCGGGCTGGACTGTTCCCATGTGGCACAGGGTCAAGACTGATTTGCATATGGTCATGTCTGAACTGGGGTGGCGTGGTGAGCAAAATAACGATGGATTAAACCCAGATCTATGACTGGGGGTGAATGTTTTGCCAATGCGCAACATTCCGTACATCATCTTGTCTGTTTTGCTGTTCGCCCATTGTGGGAAGGGTATGCCCAGACAAGGGTCCCGTGCTCACTACGCCACTGGAGTCAAGCTATTCTGGCTGAAGAGGGGTGAAACCCCGAAACCGGTCCTAGGATGCTTGATTGCGGGCTGGACTGTTCCCATGAAGCACAGGGTCAAGACTGATTTGCATATGGCCATGTCTGAACTGGGGTAGCGTGGTGAGCAAAATAACAATGGATTAAACCCAGATCTGTGACTGGGGGTGAATGTTTTGAAAATGTGCAACATTCCGTCCATCATATTGTGTTTTTGCTGTTCGTCCTATGTGGAAAGGGTATGCCCAGACGTAGGTCCCATGCTCACTATGCCACTGGAGTAAAGCTATCCTGGCTGAAGAGGGGTGAAACCCCGAAACCGGTCCTAGGATGCTTGATTCCGTTCCAGGGAAGACATGGCTTGGCAGTTCGGGCTTGACTGTTCCCATGAGGTACAGGGTCAAGGCTGATTTGCATATGGCCATGTCTGAAATGGGGTGGCGTGGTGAGCAAAATAACGATGGACTAAACCCAGATCTGTGACTGGGGGTGAATGTTTTGCCAATGTGCAACATTCCGTCCATCATCTTGTGTGTTTTGCTGTTTGCCCTAAGTGGGAAGCGTATGCCCAGATATGGGTCCCGTGCTCACTACGCCACTGGAGTCAAGCTATCCTGGCTGAAGAGGTGTGAAACCCCAAATCCGGTCCTAGGATGCTTGATTCAGGTCGCGGGAAGACATGGCTTGGCAGTTCGGGCTGGACTGTTCCCATGAGGCACAGGGTCAAGACTGACTTGCATATGGCCATGTCTGAACTGGGGTGTCATGGTGAGCAAAATAACGATGGACTAAACCCAGATCTGTGACTGGGGGTGAATGTTTTGCCAATGTGCAACATTCTGTACATCATCTTGTGTGTTTTGCTTTTCGCTCTTTGTGGGAAGGGTATGCCCAGACGTGGGTCCCGTGCTCACTATGCCACTGGAGTCAAGCTATCCAGTCCTAGGATGCTTGATTCCGGTCCATTGAAGACATGACTTGGCAGTTTGGGCTGGACTGTTCCCATGAGGCACAGGGTCAAGACTGATTTGGATATGGCCATGTCTGAACTGGGGTGGCGTGGTGAGCAAAATAACGATGCATTAAACCCAGATCTGTGACTGGGGGTTAATGTTTTGCCAATGTGCAACATTCCATCCATCATCTTGTGTGTTTTGCTGTTCGCCCTATGTGGGAAGGGTATGCCAAGACGTGGGTCCCGTGCTCACTATGCCACTGGAGTCAAGCTATCCTGGCTGAAGTGGGGTGAAACCCCAAAACCGGTCCTAGGATGCTTGATTCCGGTCCAGGGAAGACATGGCTGGCAGTTCGGGCTGGACTGTTCCCATGAGGCATAGGGTCAAGACTGATTTGCATATGGCCATGTCTGAACTGGGATGGCGTGGTGAGCAAAATAACAATGGATTAAACCCAGATCTGTGACTGGGGGTGAATGTTTTGCCAATGTGCAACATTCCGCCCATCATCTTGTGTTTTTTGCTGTTCATCCTATGTGGGAAGGGTATGCCCAGACATGGGTCCCGTGCTCACTACGCCACTGGAGTAAAGCCATCCTGGCTGAAGAGGGGTGAAACCCCGAAACCGGTCCTAGGATGCTTTATTGCGGTCCAGGGAAGACATGGCTTGGCAGTGCGGGCTGGACTGTTCCCATGAAGCACAGGGTCAAGACTGATTTGCATATGGCCATGTCTGAACTGGGGTGGCGTGGTGAGCAAAATAACGATGCATTAAACCCAGATCTGTGACTGGGGGTGAATGTTTTGCCAATGTGCAACATTCCGCCCATCATCTTGTGTTTTTTGCTGTTCGTCCTATGTGGGAAGGGTATGCCCAGACGTGGGTCCCGTGCTCACTACGCCACTGGAGTAAAGCTATCCTGGCTGAAGAGGGGTGAAACCCGGAAACCAGTCCTAGGATGCTTGATTCCAGTCCAGGGAAGACATGACTTGGCAGTTCGGGCTGGACTGTTCCCATGAGGCACAGGGTCAAGACTGATTTGCATTTGGCCAGGTCTGAACTTGGGTGGCGTGGTGAGCAAAATAACGATGGATTAAACCCAAATCTGTGACTGGGGATGAATGTTTTGCCAATGTGCAACATTGCGTCCATCATCTTGTGTGTTTTGCTGTTCGCCCTATGTGGGAAGGGTATGCCCAGACGAAGGTCCTGTGCTCACTACGCCACTGGAGTAAAGCTATCCTGGCTGAAGAGGGGTGAAACCCGGAAACCAGTCCTAGGATGCTTGATTCCAGTCCAGGGAAGACATGGCTTGGCAGTTCGGGCTGGACTGTTCTCATGAGGCACAGGGTCAAGAATGATTTGCATATGGCCATGTCTGAACTGGGGTGGCGTGGTGAGCAAAATAACGATGGATTAAACCCAGATCTGTGACTGGGGGTGAATGTTTTGCCAATGTGCAACATTCCGTCCATCATCTTGTGTGTTTTGCTGTTCGCCCTATGTGGGAAGGGTATGCCCAGACGTGGGTCCGTGCTCTCAACACCACCGGAGTCAAGCTATCCTGGCTGAAGAGGGGTGAACCCCCGAAACTGGTCCTAGGATGCTTGATTCCGGCCCATAGAAGACATGGCTTGGCAGTTCGGGCTGGACTGTTTCCATGAGGCACAGGGTCAAGACTGATTTGGATATGGCCATGTCTGAACTGGGGTGGCGTGGTGAGCAAACTAACGATGCATTAAACCCAGATCTGTGACTGGGGGTTAATGTTTTGCCAATGTGCAACATTACATCCATCAACTTGTGTGTTTTGCTGTTCGCCATATGTGGGAAGGGTATGCCCAGACATGGGTCCCGTGCTCACTACACCACTGGAGTCAAGCTATCCTGGCTGAAGTGGGGTGAAACCCCGAAACCGGTCCTAGTATGCTTGATTCCGGTCCAGGGAAGACATGGCTGGCAGTTCGGGCTGGACTGTTCCCATGAAGCACAGGGTCAAGACTGATTTGCATATGGCCATGTCTGAACTGGGGTGGCGTGGTGAGCAAAATAACAATGGATTAAACCCAGATCTGTGACTGGGGGTGAATGTTTTGCCAATGTGCAACATTCCGCCCATCATCTTGTGTTTTTTGCGGTTCGTCCTATGTGGGAAGGGTATGCCCAGACATGGGTCCCGTGCTCACTACGCCACTGGAGTAAAGCTATCCTGGCTGAAGAGGGGTGAAACCCGGAAACCAGTCCTAGGATGCTTGATTCCGGTCCAGGGAAGACATGACTTGGCAGTTCGGGCTGGACTGTTCCCATGAGGCACAGGGTCAAGACTGATTTGCATATGGCCATCTCTGAACTTGGGTGGCGTGGTGCGCAAAATAACGATGGATTAAACCCAAATCTGTGAATGGGGATGAATGTTTTGCCAATGTGCCACATTCCGTCCATCATCTTGCGTGTTTTGCTGTTCGCCCTGTGTGGGAAGGGTATGCCCAGACGTGGGTATGTGCTCACAACACCACTGGAGTCAAGCTATCCTGGCTAAAGAGGGGTGAAACCCCGAAACCGGTCCTAGGATGCTTGATTCCGGCCCATGGAAGACATGGCTTGGCAGTTCGGGCTGGACTGTTCCCATGTGGCACAGGGTCAAGACTGATTTGCATATGGCCATGTCTGAACTGGGGTGGCGTGGTGAGCAAAATAACGATGCATTAAACTCAGATCTGTGACTGGGGGTTAATGTTTTGCCAATGTGCAACATTCCATCCATCATCTTGTGTGTTTTGCTGTTCGCCCTATGTGGGAAGGGTATGCCCAGACGTGGGTCCCGTGCTCACTACGCCACTGGAGTCAAGCTATCCTGGCTGAAGAGGGGTGAAACTGCGAAACCGGTCCTAGGATGCTTGATTCCGGTCCAGGGAAGACATGGCTGGCAGTTCGGGCTGGACTGTTCCTATGAGGCATAGGGTCAAGACTGATTTGCATATGGTCATGTCTGAACTGGGGTGGCGTGGTGAGCAAAATAACGATGGATTAAACCCAGATCTATGACTGGGGGTGAATGTTTTGCCAATGCGCAACATTCCGTACATCATCTTGTCTGTTTTGCTGTTCGCCCATTGTGGGAAGGGTATGCCCAGACAAGGGTCCCGTGCTCACTACGCCACTGGAGTCAAGCTATTCTGGCTGAAGAGGGGTGAAACCCCGAAACCGGTCCTAGGATGCTTGATTGCGGGCTGGACTGTTCCCATGAAGCACAGGGTCAAGACTGATTTGCATATGGCCATGTCTGAACTGGGGTAGCGTGGTGAGCAAAATAACAATGGACTAAACCCAGATCTGTGACTGGGGGTGAATGTTTTGAAAATGTGCAACATTCCGTCCATCATATTGTGTTTTTGCTGTTCGTCCTATGTGGAAAGGGTATGCCCAGACGTAGGTCCCATGCTCACTATGCCACTGGAGTAAAGCTATCCTGGCTGAAGGGGGGTGAAACCCCGAAACCGGTCCTAGGATGCTTGATTCCGTTCCAGGGAAGACATGGCTTGGCAGTTCGGGCTTGACTGTTCCCATGAGGTACAGGGTCAAGGCTGATTTGCATATGGCCATGTCTGAAATGGGGTGGCGTGGTGAGCAAAATAACGATGGACTAAACCCAGATCTGTGACTGGGGGTGAATGTTTTGCCAATGTGCAACATTCCGTCCATCATCTTGTGTGTTTTGCTGTTTGCCCTAAGTGGGAAGCGTATGCCCAGATATGGGTCCCGTGCTCACTACGCCACTGGAGTCAAGCTATCCTGGCTGAAGAGGTGTGAAACCCCAAATCCGGTCCTAGGATGCTTGATTCAGGTCGCGGGAAGACATGGCTTGGCAGTTCGGGCTGGACTGTTCCCATGAGGCACAGGGTCAAGACTGACTTGCATATGGCCATGTCTGAACTGGGGTGTCGTGGTGAGCAAAATAACGATGGACTAAACCCAGATCTGTGACTGGGGGTGAATGTTTTGCCAATGTGCAACATTCTGTACATCATCTTGTGTGTTTTGCTTTTCGCTCTTTGTGGGAAGGGTATGCCCAGACGTGGGTCCCGTGCTCACTATGCCACTGGAGTCAAGCTATCCAGTCCTAGGATGCTTGATTCCGGTCCATTGAAGACATGACTTGGCAGTTTGGGCTGGACTGTTCCCATGAGGCACAGGGTCAAGACTGATTTGGATATGGCCATGTCTGAACTGGGGTGGCGTGGTGAGCAAAATAACGATGCATTAAACCCAGATCTGTGACTGGGGGTTAATGTTTTGCCAATGTGCAACATTCCATCCATCATCTTGTGTGTTTTGCTGTTCGCCCTATGTGGGAAGGGTATGCCCAGACATGGGTCCCGTGCTCACTATGCCACTGGAGTCAAGCTATCCTGGCTGAAGTGGGGTGAAACCCCAAAACCGGTCCTAGGATGCTTGATTCCGGTCCAGGGAAGACATGGCTGGCAGTTCGGGCTGGACTGTTCCCATGAGGCATAGGGTCAAGACTGATTTGCATATGGCCATGTCTGAACTGGGATGGCGTGGTGAGCAAAATAACAATGGATTAAACCCAGATCTGTGACTGGGGGTGAATGTTTTGCCAATGTGCAACATTCCGCCCATCATCTTGTGTTTTTTGCTGTTCGTCCTATGTGGGAAGGGTATGCCCAGACATGGGTCCCGTGCTCACTACGCCACTGGAGTAAAGCCATCCTGGCTGAAGAGGGGTGAAACCCCGAAACCGGTCCTAGGATGCTTTATTGCGGTCCAGGGAAGACATGGTTTGGCAGTGCGGGCTGGACTGTTCCCATGAAGCACAGGGTCAAGACTGATTTGCATATGGCCATGTCTGAACTGGGGTGGCGTGGTGAGCAAAATAACGATGCATTAAACCCAGATCTGTGACTGGGGGTGAATGTTTTGCCAATGTGCAACATTCCGCCCATCATCTTGTGTTTTTTGCTGTTCGTCCTATGTGGGAAGGGTATGCCCAGACGTGGGTCCCGTGCTCACTACGCCACTGGAGTAAAGCTATCCTGGCTGAAGAGGGGTGAAACCCGGAAACCAGTCCTAAGATGCTTGATTCCAGTCCAGGGAAGACATGACTTGGCAGTTCGGGCTGGACTGTTCCCATGAGGCACAGGGTCAAGACTGATTTGCATTTGGCCAGGTCTGAACTTGGGTGGCGTGGTGAGCAAAATAACGATGGATTAAACCCAAATCTGTGACTGGGGATGAATGTTTTGCCAATGTGCAACATTGCGTCCATCATCTTGTGTGTTTTGCTGTTCGTCCTATGTGGGAAGGTTATGCCCAGAAGTGGGTCCCGTGCTCACTATGCCACTGGAGTCAACCTATCCTGGCTGAAGAGGGGTGAAACCCCGAAAACGGTCCTATGATGCTTGATTCAGGTCGCGGGAACACATGGCTTGGCAGTTCGGGCTGGACTGTTCCCATGAGGCACAGGGTCAAGACTGATTTGCATATGGCCATGTCTGACCTGGGGTGGCGTGGTGAGCAAAATAACGATGGATTAAACCCAGATCTGTGACTGGGGCTGAATGTTTTGCCAATGTGCAACATTCCGTCCATCATCTTGTGTGTTTTGCTGTTCACCCTATGTGGGAAGTGTATGCTCAGACGTGGGTCCCGTGCTCACTACGCCACTGAAGTCAAGCTATCCTGGCTGAAGAGGAGTGAAACCCCGAAACCGGTCCTAGGATGCTTGATTCCGGTCCAGGGAAGACATGGCTTGGCAGTTTCGGGCTGGACTGTTCCCATGAGGCACAGGGTCAAGACTGATTTGCATATGGGCTTGTCTGAACTGGGGTGAAGTGGTGAGCAAAATAACGATGGATTAAACCCAGATCTGTGACTGCGGGTGAATGTTTTGCCAATGTGTAACATTCCGTCCATCATCTTGTGTGTTTTGCTGTTCGCCCTATGTGGGAAGGGTATGCCCAGACGAAGGTCCTGTGCTCACTACGCCACTGGAGTCAAGCTATCCTGGCTGAAGAGTGGTGAAACCCTGAAACCGGTCCTAGAGTGCTTGATTCCGGTCCAGGGAACACATGGCTTGGCAGTTCAGGCTGGACTGTTCCCATGAGGCACAGGGTCAAGACTGATTTGCATATGGCCATGTCTGAACTGGGGTGTCGTGGTGAGCAAAATAACGATGGATTAAACCCAGATCTGTGACTGGGGGTGAAAGTTTTGCCAATGTGCAACATTCTGTACATCAACTTGTGTGTTTTGCTGTTCGCCCTATATGGGAAGGGTATGCCCTGACGTGGGTCCCGTGCTCACTACGCCACTGGAGTCAAGCTATCCTGGCTGAAGAGGGGTGAAACCCCGAAACCAGTCCTAGGATGCTTGATTCCGGTCCAGGGAAGACACGACTTGGAAGTTTTGGCTGGACTGTTCCCATGAGGCACAGAGTCAAGACTGATTTGCATATGGCCATGTCTGAACTTGGGTGGCGTGGTGAGCAAAATAACGATGGATTAAACCCAAATCTGTGACTGGGGATGAATGTTTTGCCAATTTGCAACATTCCGTCCATCATCTTGTGTGTTTTGCTGTTCGCCCTATGTGGGAAGGGTATGCCCAGACGTGGGTCCATGCTCACAACACCACTGGAGTCAAGCTATCCTGGCTGAAGAGGGGTGAAACCCCAAAACCGGTCCTAGGATGCTTGATTCCGGCCCACGGAAGACACGGCTTTTCAGTTCGGGCTGGACTGTTCCCATGAGGCACAGGGTCAAGACTGATTTGGATATGGCCATGTCTGAACTGGAGTGGCGTGGTGAGCAAAATAACGATGCATTAAACCCAGATCTGTGACTGGGGGTGAATGTTTTGCCAATGTGCAACATTCCGTACATCATCTTGTGTGTTTTGCTGTTCGGCCATTGTGGGAAGAGTATGCCCAGACATGGGTCCCGTGCTCACTACGCCACTGAAGTCAAGCTATTCTGGCTGAAGAGGGGTGAAACCCCGAAACCGGTCCTTGGATGCTTGATTGCGGTCCAGGGAAGACATGGCTTGGCAGTTCGGGCTGGACTGTTCCCATGAAGCACAGGGTCAAGACTGATTTGCATATTGCCATGTCTGAACTGGGGTGGCGTTCTGAGCAAAATAACAATGGATTAAACCCAGATCTGTGAATGGGGGTGAATGTTTTGCCAATGTGCAACATTCCGCCCATCATCTTGTGTTTTTTGCTGTTCGTCCTCTGTGGGAAGGGTATGCCCAGACGTGGGTCCCGTGCTCACTACGCCACTGGAGTAAAGCTATCCTGGCTGAAGAGGGGTGAAACCAGGAAACCAGTCCTGGGATGCTTGATTCCGGTCCAGGGAAGACATGACTTGGCAGTTCGGGCTGGACTGTTCCCATGAGGCACAGGGTCAAGACTGATTTGCATATGGCCATGTCTGAACTTGGGTGGCGTGGTGAGCAAAATAACGATGGATTAAACCCAAATCTGTGACTGGGGATGAATGTTTTGCCAATGTGCAACATTCCGTCCATCATCTTGTGTGTTTTGCTGTTCGCCCTATGTGGGAAGGGTATGCGCAGACGTGGGTCCGTGCTCTCAACACCACTGGAGTCAAGCTATCCTGGCTGAAGAGGGGTGAAACCCCGAAACCGGTCCTAGGATGCTTGATTCCGGCCCATAGAAGACATGGCTTGGCAGTTCGGGCTGGACTGTTTCCATGAGGCACAGGGTCAAGACTGATTTGGATATGGCCATGTCTGAACTGGAGTGGCGTGGTGAGCAAAATAACGATGCATTAAACCCAGATCTGTGACTGGGGGTTAATGTTTTGCCAATGTGCAACATTCCATCCATCAACTTGTGTGTTTTGCTGTTCGCCCTATGTGGGAAGGGTATGCCCAGACATGGGTCCCGTGCTCACTACGCCACTGGAGTCAAGCTATCCTGGCTGAAGTGGGGTGAAACCCCGAAACCGGTCCTAGGATGCTTGATTCCGGTCCAGGGAAGACATGGCTGGCAGTTCGGGCTGGACTGTTCCCATGAAGCACAGGGTCAAGACTGATTTGCATATGGCCATGTCTGGACTGGGGTGGCGTGGTGAGCAAAATAACGATGGATTAAAGCCAGATCTGTGACTGGGGGTGAATGTTTTGCCAATGTGCAACATTCCGCCCATCATCTTGTGTTTTTTGCTGTTCGTCCTATGTGGGAAGGGTATGCCCAGACATGGGTCCCGTGCTCACTACGCCACTGGAGTAAAGCTATCCTGGCTGAAGAGGGGTGAAACCCGGAAACCAGTCCTAGGATGCTTGATTCCGGTCCAGGGAAGACATGACTTGGCAGTTCGGGCTGGACTGTTCCCATGAGGCACAGGGTCAAGACTGATTTGCATATGGCCATCTCTGAACTTGGGTGGCGTGGTGAGCAAAATAACGATGGATTAAACCCAAATCTGTGAATGGGGATGAATGTTTTGCCAATGTGCCACATTCCGTCCATCATCTTGCGTGTTTTGCTGTTCGCCCTGTGTGGGAAGGGTATGCCCAGACGTGGGTCCGTGCTCACAACACCACTGGAGTCAAGCTATCCTGGCTAAAGAGGGGTGAAACCCCGAAACCGGTCCTAGGATGCTTGATTCCGGCCCATGGAAGACATGGCTTGGCAGTTCGGGCTGGACTGTTCCCATGTGGCACAGGGTCAAGACTGATTTGCATATGGCCATGTCTGAACTGGGGTGGCGTGGTGAGCAAAATAACGATGCATTAAACTCAGATCTGTGACTGGGGGTTAATGTTTTGCCAATGTGCAACATTCCATCCATCATCTTGTGTGTTTTGCTGTTCGCCCTATGTGGGAAGGGTATGCCCAGACGTGGGTCCCGTGCTCACTACGCCACTGGAGTCAAGCTATCCTGGCTGAAGAGGGGTGAAACTGCGAAACCGGTCCTAGGATGCTTGATTCCGGTCCAGGGAAGACATGGCTGGCAGTTCGGGCTGGACTGTTCCTATGAGGCATAGGGTCAAGACTGATTTGCATATGGTCATGTCTGAACTGGGGTGGCGTGTTGAGCAAAATAACAATGGATTAAACCCAGATCTATGACTGGGGGTGAATGTTTTGCCAATGCGCAACATTCCGTACATCATCTTGTCTGTTTTGCTGTTCGCCCATTGTGGGAAGGGTATGCCCAGACAAGGGTCCCGTGCTCACTACGCCACTGGAGTCAAGCTATTCTGGCTGAAGAGGGGTGAAACCCCGAAACCGGTCCTAGGATGCTTGATTGCGGGCTGGACTGTTCCCATGAAGCACAGGGTCAAGACTGATTTGCATATGGCCATGTGTGAACTGGGGTGGCGTGGTGAGCAAAATAACAATGGATTAAACCCAGATCTGTGA
The DNA here is from genome assembly GCF_964204655.1 of Triturus cristatus. Taxonomy (NCBI): domain Eukaryota; kingdom Metazoa; phylum Chordata; class Amphibia; order Caudata; family Salamandridae; genus Triturus; species Triturus cristatus. The sequence goes on along the minus strand of NC_140579.1, from coordinate 872,811,670 downwards.
CTGGGGGTGAATGTTTTGAAAATGTGCAACATTCCGTCCATCATATTGTGTTTTTGCTGTTCGTCCTATGTGGAAAGGGTATGGCCAGACGTAGGTCCCATGCTCACTATGCCACTGGAGTAAAGCTATCCTGGCTGAAGAGGGGTGAAACCCCGAAACCGGTCCTAGGATGCTTGATTCCGTTCCAGGGAAGACATGGCTTGGCAGTTCGGGCTTGACTGTTCCCATGAGGTACAGGGTCAAGGCTGATTTGCATATGGCCATGTCTGAAATGGGGTGGCGTGGTGAGCAAAATAACGATGGACTAAACCCAGATCTGTGACTGGGGGTGAATGTTTTGCCAATGTGCAACATTCCGTCCATCATCTTGTGTGTTTTGCTGTTTGCCCTAAGTGGGAAGCGTATGCCCAGATATGGGTCCCGTGCTCACTACGCCACTGGAGTCAAGCTATCCTGGCTCAAGAGGGGTGAAACCCCGAAACAGGTCCTTGGATGCTTGATCCCGGTCCAGGGAAGACATGTTTTGGCAGTTCGGGCTGGACTGTTCCCATGAGGCACAGGGTCAAGACTGATTTGCATATGGCCATGTAAGAACTGGGGTGGCGTGTTGAGCAAAATAACGATGGACTAAACCCAGATCTGTGACTGGGGGTGAATGTTTTGCCAATGTGCAACATTCCATCCATCATCTTGTGTGTTTTGCTGTTCGCCCTATGTGGGAAGGGTATGCCCAGATTAGGGTCCCGTGCTCACTACGCCACTGGAGTCAAGCTATCCTGGCTGAAGAGGGGTGAAACCCCAAATCCGGTCCTAGGATGCTTGATTCAGGTCGCGGGAAGACATGGCTTGGCAGTTCGGGCTGGACTGTTCCCATGAGGCACAGGGTCAAGACTGACTTGCATATGGCCATGTCTGAACTGGGGTGTCGTGGTGAGCAAAATAACGATGGACTAAACCCAGATCTGTGACTGGGGGTGAATGTTTTGCCAATGTGCAACATTCTGTACATCATCTTGTGTGTTTTGCTTTTCGCTCTTTGTGGGAAGGGTATGCCCAGACGTGGGTCCCGTGCTCACTATGCCACTGGAGTCAAGCTATCCAGTCCTAGGATGCTTGATTCCGGTCCATTGAAGACATGACTTGGCAGTTTGGGCTGGACTGTTCCCATGAGGCACAGGGTCAAGACTGATTTGGATATGGCCATGTCTGAACTGGGGTGGCGTGGTGAGCAAAATAACGATGCATTAAACCCAGATCTGTGACTGGGGGTTAATGTTTTGCCAATGTGCAACATTCCATCCATCATCTTGTGTGTTTTGCTGTTCGCCCTATGTGGGAAGGGTATGCCCAGACGTGGGTCCCGTGCTCACTATGCCATTGGAGTCAAGCTATCCTGGCTGAAGTGGGGTGAAACCCCAAAACCGGTCCTAGGATGCTTGATTCCGGTCCAGGGAAGACATGGCTGGCAGTTCGGGCTGGACTGTTCCCATGAGGCATAGGGTCAAGACTGATTTGCATATGGCCATGTCTGAACTGGGATGGCGTGGTGAGCAAAATAACAATGGATTAAACCCAGATCTGTGACTGGGGGTGAATGTTTTGCCAATGTGCAACATTCCGCCCATCATCTTGTGTTTTTTGCTGTTCGTCCAATGTGGGAAGGGTATGCCCAGACATGGGTCCCGTGCTCACTACGCCACTGGAGTAAAGCCATCCTGGCTGAAGAGGGGTGAAACCCCGAAACCGGTCCTAGGATGCTTTATTGCGGTCCAGGGAAGACATGGCTTGGCAGTGCGGGCTGGACTGTTCCCATGAAGCACAGGGTCAAGACTGATTTGCATATGGCCATGTCTGAACTGTGGTGGCGTGGTGAGCAAAATAACGATGCATTAAACCCAGATCTGTGACTGGGGGTGAATGTTTTGCCAATGTGCAACATTCCGCCCATCATCTTGTGTTTTTTGCTGTTCGTCCTATGTGGGAAGGGTATGCCCAGACGTGGGTCCCGTGCTCACTACGCCACTGGAGTCAAGCTATCCTGGCTGAAGAGGGGTGAAACCCCGAAACCGGTCCTAGGATGCTTGATTCCGGCCCATGGAAGACATGGCTTGGCAGTTCGGGCTGGACTGTTCCCATGAGGCACAGGGTCAAGACTGATTTGGATATGGCCATGTCTGAACTGGGGTGGCGTGGTTAGCAAAATAACGATGCATTAAACCCAGATCTGTGACTGGGGGTGAATGTTTTGCCAATGTGCAACATTCCATCCATCATCTTGTGTGTTTTGCTGTTCGCCCATTGTGGGAAGAGTATGCCCAGACATGGGTCCCGTGCTCACTACGCCACTGGAGTCAAGCTATTCTGCCTGAAGAGGAGTAAAACCCCAAAACCGGTCCTAGGATGCTTGATTCCGCTCCAGGGAAGACATGGCTTGGCAGTTCGGGCTGGACTGTTCCCATGAAGCACAGGGTCAAGACTGATTTGCATATGGCCATCTCTGAACTGGGGTGGCGTGGTGAGCAAAATAACGATGGATTAAACCCAAATCTGTGACTGGGGATGAATGTTTTGCCAATGTGCAACATTCCGTCCATCATCTTGTGTGTTTTGCTGTTCGCCCTATGTGGGAAGGGTATGCCCAGACGTGGGTCCGTGCTCACAACACCACTGGAGTCAAGCTATCCTGGCTGAAGAGGGGTGAAACCCCGAAACCGGTCCTAGGATGCTTGATTCCGGCCCATGGAAGACATGGCTTGGCAGTTTCGGGCTGGACTGTTCCCATGAGGCACAGGGTCAAGACTGATTTGCATATGGGCTTGTCTGAACTGGGGTGAAGTGGTGAGCAAAATAACGATGGATTAAACCCAGATCTGTGACTGCGGGTGAATGTTTTGCCAATGTGTAACATTCCGTCCATCATCTTGTGTGTTTTGCTGTTCGCCCTATGTGGGAAGGGTATGCCCAGACGAAGGTCCTGTGCTCACTACGCCACTGGAGTCAAGCTATCCTGGCTGAAGAGTGGTGAAACCCTGAAACCGGTCCTAGAGTGCTTGATTCCGGTCCAGGGAACACATGGCTTGGCAGTTCAGGCTGGACTGTTCCCATGAGGCACAGGGTCAAGACTGATTTGCATATGGCCATGTCTGAACTGGGGTGTCGTGGTGAGCAAAATAACGATGGATTAAACCCAGATCTGTGACTGGGGGTGAAAGTTTTGCCAATGTGCAACATTCTGTACATCAACTTGTGTGTTTTGCTGTTCGCCCTATATGGGAAGGGTATGCCCTGACGTGGGTCCCGTGCTCACTACGCCACTGGAGTCAAGCTATCCTGGCTGAAGAGGGGTGAAACCCCGAAACCAGTCCTAGGATGCTTGATTCCGGTCCAGGGAAGACACGACTTGGAAGTTTTGGCTGGACTGTTCCCATGAGGCACAGAGTCAAGACTGATTTGCATATGGCCATGTCTGAACTTGGGTGGCGTGGTGAGCAAAATAACGATGGATTAAACCCAAATCTGTGACTGGGGATGAATGTTTTGCCAATTTGCAACATTCCGTCCATCATCTTGTGTGTTTTGCTGTTCGCCCTATGTGGGAAGGGTATGCCCAGACGTGGGTCCATGCTCACAACACCACTGGAGTCAAGCTATCCTGGCTGAAGAGGGGTGAAACCCCAAAACCGGTCCTAGGATGCTTGATTCCGGCCCACGGAAGACACGGCTTTTCAGTTCGGGCTGGACTGTTCCCATGAGGCACAGGGTCAAGACTGATTTGGATATGGCCATGTCTGAACTGGAGTGGCGTGGTGAGCAAAATAACGATGCATTAAACCCAGATCTGTGACTGGGGGTGAATGTTTTGCCAATGTGCAACATTCCGTACATCATCTTGTGTGTTTTGCTGTTCGGCCATTGTGGGAAGAGTATGCCCAGACATGGGTCCCGTGCTCACTACGCCACTGAAGTCAAGCTATTCTGGCTGAAGAGGGGTGAAACCCCGAAACCGGTCCTTGGATGCTTGATTGCGGTCCAGGGAAGACATGGCTTGGCAGTTCGGGCTGGACTGTTCCCATGAAGCACAGGGTCAAGACTGATTTGCATATTGCCATGTCTGAACTGGGGTGGCGTTCTGAGCAAAATAACAATGGATTAAACCCAGATCTGTGAATGGGGGTGAATGTTTTGCCAATGTGCAACATTCCGCCCATCATCTTGTGTTTTTTGCTGTTCGTCCTCTGTGGGAAGGGTATGCCCAGACGTGGGTCCCGTGCTCACTACGCCACTGGAGTAAAGCTATCCTGGCTGAAGAGGGGTGAAACCAGGAAACCAGTCCTGGGATGCTTGATTCCGGTCCAGGGAAGACATGACTTGGCAGTTCGGGCTGGACTGTTCCCATGAGGCACAGGGTCAAGACTGATTTGCATATGGCCATGTCTGAACTTGGGTGGCGTGGTGAGCAAAATAACGATGGATTAAACCCAAATCTGTGACTGGGGATGAATGTTTTGCCAATGTGCAACATTCCGTCCATCATCTTGTGTGTTTTGCTGTTCGCCCTATGTGGGAAGGGTATGCGCAGACGTGGGTCCGTGCTCTCAACACCACTGGAGTCAAGCTATCCTGGCTGAAGAGGGGTGAAACCCCGAAACCGGTCCTAGGATGCTTGATTCCGGCCCATAGAAGACATGGCTTGGCAGTTCGGGCTGGACTGTTTCCATGAGGCACAGGGTCAAGACTGATTTGGATATGGCCATGTCTGAACTGGAGTGGCGTGGTGAGCAAAATAACGATGCATTAAACCCAGATCTGTGACTGGGGGTTAATGTTTTGCCAATGTGCAACATTCCATCCATCAACTTGTGTGTTTTGCTGTTCGCCCTATGTGGGAAGGGTATGCCCAGACATGGGTCCCGTGCTCACTACGCCACTGGAGTCAAGCTATCCTGGCTGAAGTGGGGTGAAACCCCGAAACCGGTCCTAGGATGCTTGATTCCGGTCCAGGGAAGACATGGCTGGCAGTTCGGGCTGGACTGTTCCCATGAAGCACAGGGTCAAGACTGATTTGCATATGGCCATGTCTGGACTGGGGTGGCGTGGTGAGCAAAATAACGATGGATTAAAGCCAGATCTGTGACTGGGGGTGAATGTTTTGCCAATGTGCAACATTCCGCCCATCATCTTGTGTTTTTTGCTGTTCGTCCTATGTGGGAAGGGTATGCCCAGACATGGGTCCCGTGCTCACTACGCCACTGGAGTAAAGCTATCCTGGCTGAAGAGGGGTGAAACCCGGAAACCAGTCCTAGGATGCTTGATTCCGGTCCAGGGAAGACATGACTTGGCAGTTCGGGCTGGACTGTTCCCATGAGGCACAGGGTCAAGACTGATTTGCATATGGCCATCTCTGAACTTGGGTGGCGTGGTGAGCAAAATAACGATGGATTAAACCCAAATCTGTGAATGGGGATGAATGTTTTGCCAATGTGCCACATTCCGTCCATCATCTTGCGTGTTTTGCTGTTCGCCCTGTGTGGGAAGGGTATGCCCAGACGTGGGTCCGTGCTCACAACACCACTGGAGTCAAGCTATCCTGGCTAAAGAGGGGTGAAACCCCGAAACCGGTCCTAGGATGCTTGATTCCGGCCCATGGAAGACATGGCTTGGCAGTTCGGGCTGGACTGTTCCCATGTGGCACAGGGTCAAGACTGATTTGCATATGGCCATGTCTGAACTGGGGTGGCGTGGTGAGCAAAATAACGATGCATTAAACTCAGATCTGTGACTGGGGGTTAATGTTTTGCCAATGTGCAACATTCCATCCATCATCTTGTGTGTTTTGCTGTTCGCCCTATGTGGGAAGGGTATGCCCAGACGTGGGTCCCGTGCTCACTACGCCACTGGAGTCAAGCTATCCTGGCTGAAGAGGGGTGAAACTGCGAAACCGGTCCTAGGATGCTTGATTCCGGTCCAGGGAAGACATGGCTGGCAGTTCGGGCTGGACTGTTCCTATGAGGCATAGGGTCAAGACTGATTTGCATATGGTCATGTCTGAACTGGGGTGGCGTGTTGAGCAAAATAACAATGGATTAAACCCAGATCTATGACTGGGGGTGAATGTTTTGCCAATGCGCAACATTCCGTACATCATCTTGTCTGTTTTGCTGTTCGCCCATTGTGGGAAGGGTATGCCCAGACAAGGGTCCCGTGCTCACTACGCCACTGGAGTCAAGCTATTCTGGCTGAAGAGGGGTGAAACCCCGAAACCGGTCCTAGGATGCTTGATTGCGGGCTGGACTGTTCCCATGAAGCACAGGGTCAAGACTGATTTGCATATGGCCATGTGTGAACTGGGGTGGCGTGGTGAGCAAAATAACAATGGATTAAACCCAGATCTGTGACTGGGGGTGAATGTTTTGAAAATGTGCAACATTCCGTCCATCATATTGTGTTTTTGCTGTTCGTCCTATGTGGAAAGGGTATGGCCAGACGTAGGTCCCATGCTCACTATGCCACTGGAGTAAAGCTATCCTGGCTGAAGAGGGGTGAAACCCCGAAACCGGTCCTAGGATGCTTGATTCCGTTCCAGGGAAGACATGGCTTGGCAGTTCGGGCTTGACTGTTCCCATGAGGTACAGGGTCAAGGCTGATTTGCATATGGCCATGTCTGAAATGGGGTGGCGTGGTGAGCAAAATAACGATGGACTAAACCCAGATCTGTGACTGGGGGTGAATGTTTTGCCAATGTGCAACATTCCGTCCATCATCTTGTGTGTTTTGCTGTTTGCCCTAAGTGGGAAGCGTATGCCCAGATATGGGTCCCGTGCTCACTACGCCACTGGAGTCAAGCTATCCTGGCTCAAGAGGGGTGAAACCCCGAAACAGGTCCTTGGATGCTTGATCCCGGTCCAGGGAAGACATGTTTTGGCAGTTCGGGCTGGACTGTTCCCATGAGGCACAGGGTCAAGACTGATTTGCATATGGCCATGTAAGAACTGGGGTGGCGTGTTGAGCAAAATAACGATGGACTAAACCCAGATCTGTGACTGGGGGTGAATGTTTTGCCAATGTGCAACATTCCATCCATCATCTTGTGTGTTTTGCTGTTCGCCCTATGTGGGAAGGGTATGCCCAGATTAGGGTCCCGTGCTCACTACGCCACTGGAGTCAAGCTATCCTGGCTGAAGAGGGGTGAAACCCCAAATCCGGTCCTAGGATGCTTGATTCAGGTCGCGGGAAGACATGGCTTGGCAGTTCGGGCTGGACTGTTCCCATGAGGCACAGGGTCAAGACTGACTTGCATATGGCCATGTCTGAACTGGGGTGTCGTGGTGAGCAAAATAACGATGGACTAAACCCAGATCTGTGACTGGGGGTGAATGTTTTGCCAATGTGCAACATTCTGTACATCATCTTGTGTGTTTTGCTTTTCGCTCTTTGTGGGAAGGGTATGCCCAGACGTGGGTCCCGTGCTCACTATGCCACTGGAGTCAAGCTATCCAGTCCTAGGATGCTTGATTCCGGTCCATTGAAGACATGACTTGGCAGTTTGGGCTGGACTGTTCCCATGAGGCACAGGGTCAAGACTGATTTGGATATGGCCATGTCTGAACTGGGGTGGCGTGGTGAGCAAAATAACGATGCATTAAACCCAGATCTGTGACTGGGGGTTAATGTTTTGCCAATGTGCAACATTCCATCCATCATCTTGTGTGTTTTGCTGTTCGCCCTATGTGGGAAGGGTATGCCCAGACGTGGGTCCCGTGCTCACTATGCCATTGGAGTCAAGCTATCCTGGCTGAAGTGGGGTGAAACCCCAAAACCGGTCCTAGGATGCTTGATTCCGGTCCAGGGAAGACATGGCTGGCAGTTCGGGCTGGACTGTTCCCATGAGGCATAGGGTCAAGACTGATTTGCATATGGCCATGTCTGAACTGGGATGGCGTGGTGAGCAAAATAACAATGGATTAAACCCAGATCTGTGACTGGGGGTGAATGTTTTGCCAATGTGCAACATTCCGCCCATCATCTTGTGTTTTTTGCTGTTCGTCCAATGTGGGAAGGGTATGCCCAGACATGGGTCCCGTGCTCACTACGCCACTGGAGTAAAGCCATCCTGGCTGAAGAGGGGTGAAACCCCGAAACCGGTCCTAGGATGCTTTATTGCGGTCCAGGGAAGACATGGCTTGGCAGTGCGGGCTGGACTGTTCCCATGAAGCACAGGGTCAAGACTGATTTGCATATGGCCATGTCTGAACTGTGGTGGCGTGGTGAGCAAAATAACGATGCATTAAACCCAGATCTGTGACTGGGGGTGAATGTTTTGCCAATGTGCAACATTCCGCCCATCATCTTGTGTTTTTTGCTGTTCGTCCTATGTGGGAAGGGTATGCCCAGACGTGGGTCCCGTGCTCACTACGCCACTGGAGTAAAGCTATCCTGGCTGAAGAGGGATGAAACCCGGAAACCAGTCCTAGGATGCTTGATTCCAGTCCAGGGAAGACATGACTTGGCAGTTCGGGCTGGACTGTTCCCATGAGGCACAGGGTCAAGACTGATTTGCATATGGCCAGGTCTGAACTTGGGTGGCGTGGTGAGCAAAATAACGATGGATTAAACCCAAATCTGTGACTGGGGATGAATGTTTTGCCAATGTGCAACATTCCGTCCATCATCTTGTGTGTTTTGCTGTTCGCCCTATGTGGGAAGGGTATGCCCAGAAGTGGGTCCGTGCTCACAACACCACTGGAGTCAAGCTATCCTGGCTGAAGAGGGGTGAAACCCCGAAACCGGTCCTAGGATGCTTGATTCCGGCCCATGGAAGACATGGCTTGGCAGTTCGGGCTGGACTGTTCCCATGAGGCACAGGGTCAAGACTGATTTGGATATGGCCATGTCTGAACTGGGGTGGCGTGGTTAGCAAAATAACGATGCATTAAACCCAGATCTGTGACTGGGGGTGAATGTTTTGCCAATGTGCAACATTCCATCCATCATCTTGTGTGTTTTGCTGTTCGCCCATTGTGGGAAGAGTATGCCCAGACATGGGTCCCGTGCTCACTACGCCACTGGAGTCAAGCTATTCTGCCTGAAGAGGAGTAAAACCCCAAAACCGGTCCTAGGATGCTTGATTCCGCTCCAGGGAAGACATGGCTTGGCAGTTCGGGCTGGACTGTTCCCATGAAGCACAGGGTCAAGACTGATTTGCATATGGCCATCTCTGAACTGGGGTGGCGTGGTGAGCAAAATAACGATGGATTAAACCCAAATCTGTGACTGGGGATGAATGTTTTGCCAATGTGCAACATTCCGTCCATCATCTTGTGTGTTTTGCTGTTCGCCCTATGTGGGAAGGGTATGCCCAGACGTGGGTCCGTGCTCACAACACCACTGGAGTCAAGCTATCCTGGCTGAAGAGGGGTGAAACCCCGAAACCGGTCCTAGGATGCTTGATTCCGGCCCATGGAAGACATGGCTTGGCAGTTCGGGCTGGACTGTTCCCATGAGGCACAGGGTCAAGACTGATTTGGATATGGCCATGTCTGAACTGGGGTGGCGTGGTGAGCAAAATAACGATGCATTAAACCTAGATCTGTGACTGGGGGTTAATGTTTTGCCAATGTGCAACATTCCATCCATCATCTTGTGTGTTTTGCTGTTCGCCCATTGTGGGAAGAGTATGCCCAGACATCGGTCCCGTGCTCACTACGCCACTGGAGTCAAGCTATTCTGGCTGAAGAGGAGTGAAACCCCAAAACCGGTCCTAGGATGCTTGATTCCGTTCCAGGGAAGACATGGCTTGGCAGTTCGGGCTGGACTGTTCCCATGAGGCACAGGGTCAAGACTGATTTGCATATGGCCATGTCTGAACTGGGGTGGCGTCGTGAGCAAAATAACAATGGATTAAACCCAGATCTTAGACTGGGGGTGAATGTTTTGCCAATGTGCAACATTCCGTCCATCATCTTGTGTTTTTTGCTGTTCGTCCTATGTGGAAAGGGTATGCCCAGACGTAGGTCCCATGCTCACTACGACACTGGAGTAAAGCTATCCTGGCTGAAGAGGGGTGAAACCCCGAAACCGGTCCTAGGATGCTTGATTCCGTTCCAGGGAAGACATGGCTTGGCAGTTCGGGCTGGACTGTTCCCATGAGGCACAGGGTCAAGGCTGATTTGCATATGGCCATGTCTGAAATGGGGTGGCGTGGTGAGCAAAATAACGATGGACTAAACCCAGATCTGTGACTGGGGGTGAATGTTTTGCCAATGTGCAACATTCCGTCCATCATCTTGTGTGTTTTGCTGTTTGCCCTAAGTGGGAAGCGTATGCCCAGACATGGGTCCCGTGCTCACTACTCCACTGGAGTCAAGCTATCCTGGCTCAAGAGGGGTGAAACCCCGAAACCGGTCCTTGGATGCTTGATCCCGGTCCAGGGAAGACATGGCTTGGCAGTTCGGGCTGGACTGTTCCCATGAGGCACAGGGTCAAGACTGATTTGCATATGGCCATGTAAGAACTGGGGTGGCGTGTTGAGCAAAATAACGATGGATTAAACCCAGATCTGTGACTGGGGGTGAATGTTTTGCCAATGTGCAACATTCTGTACATCATCTTGTGTGTTTTGCTTTTCGCTCTTTGTGGGAAGGGTATGCCCAGACGTGGGTCCCGTGCTCACTATGCCACTGGAGTCAAGCTATCCAGTCCTAGGATGCTTGATTCGGGTCCATTGAAGACATGACTTGGCAGTTTGGGCTGGACTGTTCCCATGAGGCACAGGGTCAAGACTGATTTGGATATGGCCATGTCTGAACTGGGGTGGCGTGGTTAGCAAAATAACGATGCATTAAACCCAGATCTGTGACTGGGGGTTAATGTTTTGCCAATGTGCAACATTCCATCCATCATCTTGTGTGTTTTGCTGTTCGCCCTATGTGGGAAGGGTATGCCCAGAAGTGGGTCCGTGCTCACAACAGCACTGGAGTCAAGCTATCATGGCTGAAGAGGGGTGAAACCCCGAAACCGGTCCTAGGATGCTTGATTCCAGCCCATGGAAGACATGGCTTGGCAGTTCGGGCTGGACTGTTCCCATGAGGCACAGGGTCAAGACTGATTTGGATATGGCCATGTCTGAACTGGGGTGGCGTGGTGAGCAAAATAACGATGCATTAAACCCAGATCTGTGACTGGGGGTTAATGTTTTGCCAATGTGCAACATTCCATCCATCATCTTGTGTGTTTTGCTGTTCGCCCATTGTGGGAAGAGTATGCCCAGACATGGGTCCCGTGCTCACTACGCCACTGGAGTCAAGCTATTCTGGCTGAAGAGGAGTAAAACCCCAAAACCGGTCCTAGGATGCTTGATTCCGTTCCAGGGAAGACATGGCTTGGCAGTTCGGGCTGGACTGTTCCCATGAAGCACAGGGTCAAGACTGATTTGCATATGGCCATGTCTGAACTGGGGTGGCGTGGTGAGCAAAATAACGATGGATTAAACCCAAATCTGTGACTGGGGATGAATGTTTTGCCAATGTGCAACATTCCGTCCATCATCTTGTGTGTTTTGTTGTTCGCCCTATGTGGGAAGGGTATGCCCAGAAGTGGGTCCGTGCTCACAACACCACTGGAGTCAAGCTATCCTGGCTGAAGAGGGGTGAAACCCCGAAACCGGTCCTAGGATGCTTGATTCCAGCCCATGGAAGACATGGCTTGGCAGTTCGGGCTGGACTGTTCCCATGAGGCACAGGGTCAAGACTGATTTGGATATGGCCATGTCTGAACTGGGGTGGCGTGGTGAGCAAAATAACGATGCATTAAACCCAGATCTGTGACTGGGGGTTAATGTTTTGCCAATGTGCAACATTCCATCCATCATCTTGTGTGTTTTGCTGTTCGCCCATTGTGGGAAGAGTATGCCCAGACATCGGTCCCGTGCTCACTACGCCACTGGAGTCAAGCTATTCTGGCTGAAGAGGAGTGAAACCCCAAAACCGGTCCTAGGATGAGGCCTGGGCGAAGCACTACGCTACGCTCGCGTAGTTTGCGAAGTTCGCGCTACTTCGCACTACGCGAACTGCACGTAGCACAGTGCGAACACGCGTAGCGTAGTGTTGCGTAGTGCTGCGGTCATTTTTTGCTTGCTCGCGGTCCTCAACGTCAAGTTGGCGACCGCGAGCAAGCAAAATGACATCCTGGCGAGACTTTTTCCTTGTTCGCGATCGCGAGCATGGAAAATAAACCTCCCGGCGAGATTCCCAACGCGAGAAGGTCAGGTTTCTCATTGCGAGGGGTCGTGTATGCTCGCGACCGCTCGCGATGAGAAACTACCAGTTCGCGTTGAGAAAGCTGCAGCTCGAGTAAAAATCTACTCGAGCAGCAGAAAACTACAGCTCGCACTGTGCAAGATGCCATTTTCAATGATTGCACAGTGCCGGTTGCTTGTCCGCACTGTGCAATCATTGAAAACAACATCTTGCACAGTGCGAACATGTTACTTCGCAGTTCGCGAAGTGCTACGCGTAGCTCGCGTAGTGCGAACTTCACTTTGCGTAGCTTCGCGAAGTGCTACTTCGCGAACTACGCCCACCCTTACCTAGGATGCTTGATTCCGTTCCAGGGAAGACATGGCTTGGCAGTTCGGGCTGGACTGTTCCCATGAGGCACAGGGTCAAGACTGATTTGCATATGGCCATGTCTGAACTGGGGTGGCGTGGTGAGCAAAATAACAATGGATTAAACCCAGATCTGTGACTGGGGGTGAATGTTTTGCCAATGTGCAACATTCCGTCCATCATCTTGTGTTTTTTGCTGTTCGTCCTATGTGGAAAGGGTATGCCCAGACGTAGGTCCCATGCTCACTACGACACTGGAGTAAAGCTATCCTGGCTGAAGAGGGGTGAAACCCCGAAACCGGTCCTAGGATGCTTGATTCCGTTCCAGGGAAGACATGGCTTGGCAGTTCGGGCTGGACTGTTCCCATGAGGCACAGGGTCAAGGCTGATTTGCATATGGCCATGTCTGAAATGGGGTGGCGTGGTGAGCAAAATAACGATGGACTAAACCCAGATCTGTGACTGGGGGTGAATGTTTTGCCAATGTGCAACATTCCGTCCATCATCTTGTGTGTTTTGCAGTTTGCCCTAAGTGGGAAGCGTATGCCCAGACATGGGTCCCGTGCTCACTACTCTACTGGAGTCAAGCTATCCTGGCTCAAGAGGGGTGAAACCCCGAAACCGGTCCTTGGATGCTTGATCCCGGTCCAGGGAAGACATGGCTTGGCAGTTCGGGCTGGACTGTTCCCATGAGGCACAGGGTCAAGACTGATTTGCATATGGCCAAGTAAGAACTGGGGTGGCGTGTTGAGCAAAATAACGATGGATTAAACCCAGATCTGTGACTGGGGGTGAATGTTTTGCCAATGTGCAACATTCCGTCCATCGTCTTGTGTGTTTTGCTGTTTGCCCTATGTGGGAAGGGTATGCCCAGATTAGGGTCCCGTGCTCACTACGCCACTGGAGTCAAGCTATCCTGGCTGAAGAGGGGTGAAACCCCGAAACCGGTCCTAGGATGCTTGATTCAGGTCGCGGGAAGACATGGCTTGGCAGTTCGGGCTGGACTGTTCCCATGAGGCACAGGGTCAAGACTGACTTGCATATGGCCATGTCTGAACTGGGGTGTCGTGGTGAGCAAAATAACGATGGACTAAACCCAGATCTGTGACTGGGGGTGAATGTTTTGCCAATGTGCAACATTCTGTACATCATCTTGTGTGTTTTGCTTTTCGCCCTTTGTGGGAAGGGTATGCCCAGACGTGGGTCCCGTGCTCACTATGCCACTGGAGTCAAGCTATCCAGTCCTAGGATGCTTGATTCCGGTCCATTGAAGACATGACTTGGCAGTTTGGGCTGGACTGTTCCCATGAGGCACAGGGTCAAGACTGATTTGGATATGGCCATGTCTGAACTGGGGTGGCGTGTTGAGCAAAATAACGATGCATTAAACCCAGATCTGTGACTGGGGGTTAATGTTTTGCCAATGTGCAACATTCCATCCATCATCTTGTGTGTTTTGCTGTTCGCCCTATGTGGGAAGGGTATGCCCAGACGTGGGTCCCGTGCTCACTATGCCACTGGAGTCAAGCTATCCTGGCTGAAGTGGGGTGAAACCCCAAAACCGGTCCTAGGATGCTTGATTCCGGTCCAGGGAAGACATGGCTGGCAGTTCGGGCTGGACTGTTCCCATGAGGCATAGGGTCAAGACTGATTTGCATATGGTCATGTCTGAACTGGGGTGGCATGGTGAGCAAAATAACGATGGATTAAACCTAGATCTGTGACTGGGGGTGAATGTTTTGCCAATGTGCAACATTCCGTACATCATCTTGTGTGTTTTGCTGTTCGCCCATTGTGGGAAGAGTATGCCCAGACATGGGTCCCGTGCTCACTACGCCACTGGAGTCAACCTATTCTGGCTGAAGAGGGGTGAAACCCCGAAACCGGTCCTAGGATGCTTAATTGCGGTCCAGGGAAGACATGGCTTGGCAGTTCGGGCTGGACTGTTCCCATGAAGCACAGGGTCAAGACTGATTTGCATATGGCCATGTCTGAACTGGGGTGGCGTGGTGAGCAAAATAACGATGCATTAAACTCAGATCTGTGACTGGGGGTTAATGTTTTGCCAATGTGCAACATTCCGTCCATCATCTTGTGTGTTTTGCTGTTCGCCCTATGTGGGAAGGGTATGCCCAGACGTGGGTCCCGTGCTCACTACGCCACTGGAGTCACGCTATCCTGGCTGAAGAGTGGTGAAACCCCGAAACCGGTCCTAGAGTGCTTGATTCCGGTCCAGGGAACACATGGCTTGGCAGTTCAGGCTGGACTCTTCCCATGAGGCACAGGGTCAAGACTGATTTGCATATGGCCATGTCTGAACTGTGATGGCGTGGTGAGCAAAATAGCGATGGATTAAACCCAGATCAGTGACTGGGGGTGAATGTTTTGCCAATGTGCAACATTCCATCCATCATCTTGTGTGTTTTGCTGTTCGCCCTATGTGGGAAGGGTATGCCCAGATTAGGGTCCCGTGCTCACTACGCCATTGGAGTCAAGCTATCCTGGCTGAAGAGGGGTGAAACCCCGAAACCGGTACTAGGATGCTTGGTTCAGATCGCGGGAAGACATGGCTTGGCAGTTCGGGCTGGACTGTTCCCATGAGGCACAGGGTCAAGACTGATTTGTATATGGCCATGTCTGAACTGGGGTGTCGTGGTGAGCAAAATAACGATGGATTAAACCCAGATCTGTGACTGGGGGTGAATATTTTGCCAATGTGCAACATTCTGTACATCATCTTGTGTGTTTTGCTGTTCGCCCTATATGGGAAGGGTATGCCCTGACGTGGGTCCCGTGCTCACTACGCCATTGGAGTCAAGCTATCCTGGCTGAAGAGGGGTGAAACCCCGAAACCAGTCCTAGGATGCTTGATTCCGGTCCAGGGAAGACATGACTTGGAAGTTTTGGCTGGACTGTTGCCATGAGGCACAGAGTCAAGACTGATTTGCATATGGCCATGTCTGAACTTGGGTGGCGTGGTGAGCAAAATAACGATGGATTAAACCCAAATCTGTGACTGGGGATGAATGTTTTGCCAATGTGCAACATTCCGTCCATCATCTTGTGTGTTTTGCTGTTCGCCCTATGTGGGAAGGGTATGCCCAGACGTGGGTCCCGTGCTCACTACGCCACTGGAGTCAAGCTATCCTGGCTGAAGTGGGGTGAAACCCCGAAACCGGTCCTAGGATGCTTGATTCCGGTCCAGGGAAGACATGGCTGGCAGTTCGGGCTGGACTGTTCCCATGAGGCATAGGGTCAAGACTGATTTGCATATGGTCATGTCTGAACTGGGGTGGCGTGGTGAGCAAAATAACGATGGATTAAACCCAGATCTGTGACTGGGGGTGAACGTTTTGCCAATGTGCAACATTCCGTACATCATCTTGTGTGTATTGCTGTTCGCCCATTGTGGGAAGAGTATGCCCAGACATGGGTCCCGTGCTCACTACGCCACTGGAGTCAAGCTATTCTGGCTGAAGAGGGGTGAAACCCGGAAACCAGTCCAAGGATGCTTGATTCCGGTCCAGGGAAGACATGACTTGGCAGTTCGGGCTGGACTGTTACCAGGAGGCACAGGGTCAAGACTGATTTGCATATGGCCATGTCTGAACTTGGGTGGCGTGGTGAGCAAAATAACGATGGATTAAACCCATATCTGTGACTGGGGATGAATGTTTTGCCAATGTGCAACATTCCATCCATCATCTTGTGTGTTTTGCTGTTCGCCCTATGTGGGAAGGGTATGCCCAGACGTGGGTCCGTGCTCACAACACCACTGGAGTCAAGCTATCCTGGCTGAAGAGGGGTGAAACCCCGAAACCGGTCCTAGGATGCTTGATTCCGGCCCATAGAAGACATAGCTAGGCAGTTCGGGCTGGACTGTTCCCATGAGGCACAGGGTCAAGACTGATTTGGATATGGCCATGTCTGAACTGGGGTGGCGTGGTGAGCAAAATAACGATGCATTAAACCCAGATCTGTGACTGGGGGTTAATGTTTTGCCAATGTGCAACATTCCATCCATCATCTTGTGTGTTTTGCTGTTCGCCCTATGTGGGAAGGGTATGCCCAGACGTGGGTCCCGTGCTCACTACGCCACTGGAGTCAAGCTATCCTGGCTGAAGTGGGGTGAAACCCCGAAACCGGTCCTAGGATGCTTGATTCCGGTCCAGGGAAGACATGGCTGGCAGTTCGGGCTGAACTGTTCCCATGAGGCATAGGGTCAAGACTGATTTGCATATGGTCATGTCTGAACTGGGGTGGCGTGGTGATCAAAATAACGATGGATTAAACCTAGATCTGTGACTGGGGGTGTATGTTTTGCCAATGTGCAACATTCCGTACATCATCTTGTGTGTTTTGCTGTTCGCCCATTGTGGGAAGGGTATGCCCAGACAAGGGTCCCGTGCTCACTACGCCACTGGAGTCAAGCTATTCTGGCTGAAGAGGGGTGAAACCCCGAAACCGGTCCTAGGATGCTTGATTGCGGTCCAGGGAAGACATGGCTTGGCAGTTCGGGCTGGACTGTTCCCATGAAGCACAGGGTCAAGACTGACTTGCATATGGCCATGTCTGAACTGGGGTGGCGTGGTGAGCAAAATAACAATGGATTAAACCCAGATCTGTGACTGGGGGTGAATGTTTTGCCAATGTGCAACATTCCGCCCATCATCTTGCTTTTTTTGCTGTTCGTTGTATGTGGAAAGGGTATGCCGAGACGAAGGTCCCGTGCTCACTACGCCACTGGAGTAAAGCTATCCTGGCTGAAGAGGGGTGAAACCCCGAAACCGGTCCTAGGATGCTTGATTCCGTTCCAGGGAAGACATGGCTTGACAGTTCGGGCTGGGCTGTTCCCATGAGGCACAGGGTCAAGGCTGATTTGCATATGGCCATGTCTGAAATGGGGTGGCATGGTGAGCAAAATAACGATGGACTAAACCCAGATCTGTGACTGGGGGTGAATGTTTTGACAATGTGCAACATTCCGTCCATCATCTTGTGTGTTTTGCTGTTCGCCCTATGTGGGAAGGGTATGCCCAGACGTGAGTCCGTGCTCACAACACCACTGGAGTCAAGCTATCCTGGCTGAAGAGGGGTGAAACCCCGAAAACGGTCCTAGGATGCTTGATTCCGGCCCACGGAAGACTTGGCTTGGCAGTTCGGGCTGGACTGTTCCCATGAGGCACAGGGTCAAGACTGATTTGGATATGGCCATGTCTGAACTGGGGTGGCGTGGTGAGCAAAATAACGATGCATCAAACCCAGATCTGTGACTGGGGGTTAATGTTTTGCCAATGTGCAACATTCCATCCATCATCTTGTGAGTTTTGCTGTTCGCCCTATGTGGGAAGGTTATGCCCAGACTTGGGTCCCGTGCTCACTACGCCACTGGAGTCAAGCTATCCTGGCTGAAGTGGGGTGAAACCCCGAAACCGGTCCTAGGATGCTTGATTCCGGCCCACGGAAGACATGGCTTGGCAGTTCGGGCTGGACTGTTCCCATGAGGCATAGGGTCAAGACTGATTTGTATATGGTCGTGTCTGAACTGGGGTGGCGTGGTGAGCAAAATAACGATGGATTAAACCCAGATCTGTGACTGGGGGTGAATGTTTTGCCAATGTGGAACATTCCGTACATCATCTTGTGTGTTTTGCTGTTCGCCCATTGTGGGAAGAGTATGCCCAGACATGGGTCCCGTGCTCACTACGCCACTGGAGTCAAGCTATTCTGGCTGAAGAGGGGTGAAACCCCGAAACCGGTCCTAGGATGCTTGATTGCAGTCCAGGGAAGACATGGCTTGGCAGTTCGCGCTGGACTGTTCCCATGAAGCACAGGGTCAAGACTGATTTGCATATGGCCATGTCTGAACTTGGGTGGCGTGGTGAGCAAAAATAACGATGGATTAAACCCATATCTGTGACTGGGGATGAATGTTTTGCCAATGTGCAACATTCCGTCCATCATCTTGTGTGTTTTGCTGTTCGCCCTATGTGGGAAGGGTATGCCCAGACGTGGGTCCGTGCTCACAACACCACTGGAGTCAAGCTATCCTGGCTGAAGAGTGGTGAAACCCCGAAACCGGTCCTAGGATGCTTGATTCCGGCCCATAGAAGACATGGCTAGGCAGTTCGGGCTGGACTGTTCCCATGAGGCACAGGGTCAAGACTGATTTGGATATGGCCATGTCTGAACTGGGGTGGCGTGGTGAGCAAAATAACGATGCATTAAACCCAGATCTGTGACTGGGGGTTAATGCTTTGCCAATGTGCAACATTCCATCCATCATCTTGTGTGTTTTGCTGTTCGCCCTATGTGGGAAGGGTATGCCCAGACGTGGGTCCGTGCTCACAACACCACTGGAGTCAAGCTATCCTGGCTGAAGAGGGGTGAAACCCCGAAACCGGTCCTAGGATGCTTGATTCCGGCCCATGGAAGACATGGGTTGGCAGTTCGGGCTGAACTGTTCCCATGAGGCACAGGGTCAAGACTGATTTGCATATGGCCATGTCTGAACTGGGGTGGCGTGTTGAGCAAAATAACAATGGATTAAACCCAGATCTGTGACTGGGGGAGAATGTTTTGCCAATGTGCAACATTCCGCCCATCATCTTGGTTTTTTTGCTGTTCGTCCTATGTGGAAAGGGTATGCCCAGACGTAGGTCCCGTGCTCACTACGCCACTGGAGTAAAGCTATCCTGGCTGAAGAGGGGTGAAACCCCGAAACCGGTCCTAGGATGCTTGATTGCAGTCCAGGGAAGACATGGCTTGGCAGTTCGCGCTGGACTGTTCCCATGAAGCACAGGGTCAAGACTGATTTGCATATGGCCATGTCTGAACTTGGGTGGCGTGGTGAGCAAAAATAACGATGGATTAAACCCATATCTGTGACTGGGGATGAATGTTTTGCCAATGTGCAACATTCCGTCCATCATCTTGTGTGTTTTGCTGTTCGCCCTATGTGGGAAGGGTATGCCCAGACGTGGGTCCGTGCTCACAACACCACTGGAGTCAAGCTATCCTGGCTGAAGAGTGGTGAAACCCCGAAACCGGTCCTAGGATGCTTGATTCCGGCCCATAGAAGACATGGCTAGGCAGTTCGGGCTGGACTGTTCCCATGAGGCACAGGGTCAAGACTGATTTGGATATGGCCATGTCTGAACTGGGGTGGCGTGGTGAGCAAAATAACGATGCATTAAACCCAGATCTGTGACTGGGGGTTAATGCTTTGCCAATGTGCAACATTCCATCCATCATCTTGTGTGTTTTGCTGTTCGCCCTATGTGGGAAGGGTATGCCCAGACGTGGGTCCGTGCTCACAACACCACTGGAGTCAAGCTATCCTGGCTGAAGAGGGGTGAAACCCCGAAACCGGTCCTAGGATGCTTGATTCCGGCCCATGGAAGACATGGGTTGGCAGTTCGGGCTGAACTGTTCCCATGAGGCACAGGGTCAAGACTGATTTGCATATGGCCATGTCTGAACTGGGGTGGCGTGTTGAGCAAAATAACAATGGATTAAACCCAGATCTGTGACTGGGGGAGAATGTTTTGCCAATGTGCAACATTCCGCCCATCATCTTGGTTTTTTTGCTGTTCGTCCTATGTGGAAAGGGTATGCCCAGACGTAGGTCCCGTGCTCACTACGCCACTGGAGTAAAGCTATCCTGGCTGAAGAGGGGTGAAACCCCGAAACCGGTCCTAGGATGCTTGATTCCGTTCCAGGGAAGACATGGCTTGGCAGTTCGGGCTGGACTGTTCCCATGAGGCACAGGGTCAAGGCTGATTTGCATATGGCCATGTCTGAAATGGGGTGGCGGGGTGAGCAAAATAACCATGGATTAAACCCAGATCTGTGACTGGGGGTGAATGTTTTACCAATGTGCAACATTCTGCCCATCATCTTGTGTTTTTTGCTGTTCGTCCTATGTGGAAAGGGTATGCCCAGACGTAGGTCCCATGCACACTACGCCACTGGAGTAAAGCTATCCTGGCTGAAGAGGGGTGAAACCCGGAAACCAGTCCTAGGATGCTTGATTCCGTTCCAGGGAAGACATGGCTTGGCAGTTCGGGCTGGACTGTTCCCATGAGGCACAGGGTCAAGGCTGATTTGCATATGGCCATGTCTGAAATGGGGTGGCGTGGTAAGCAAAATAACGATGGACTAAACCCATATCTGTGACTGGGGGTGAATGTTTTGCCAATGTGCAACATTCCGTTCCTCATCTTGTGTGTTTTGCTGTTTGCCCTAAGTGGGAAGGGTATGCCCAGACATGGGTCCCGTGCTCACTACGCCACTGGAGTCAAGCTATCCTGGCTCAAGAGGGGTGAAACCCCGAAACCGGTCCTTGGATGCTTGATCCCAGTCCAGGGAAGACATGGCTTGGCAGTTCGGGCTGGACTGTTCCCATGAGGCACAGGGTCAAGACTGATTTGCATATGGCCATGTAAGAACTGGGGTGGCGTGTTGAGCAAAATAACGATGGATTAAACCCAGATCTGTGACTGGGGGTGAATGTTTTGCCAATGTGCAACATTCTGTCCATCATCTTGTGTGTTTTGCTGTTTGCCCTATATGGGAAGGGTATGCCCAGACGAGGGTCCTGTGCTCAATATGCCACTGGAGTCAAGCTATCCTGGCTGAAGAGTGGTGAAACCCCGAAACCGGTCCTAGAGTGCTTGATTCCGGTCCAGGGAACACATGGCTTGGCAGTTCAGGCTGGACTCTTCCCATGAGGCACAGGGTCAAGACTGATTTGCATATGGCCATGTCTGAACTGCGATGGCGTGGTGAGCAAAATAGCGATGGATTAAACCCAGATCAGTGACTGGGGGTGAATGTTTTGCCAATGTGCAACATTCCATCCATCATCTTGTGTGTTTTGTTGTTCGCCCTATGTGGGAAGGGTATGCCCAGATTAGGGTCCCGTGCTCACTACGCCATTGGAGTCAAGCTATCCTGGCTGAAGAGGGGTGAAACCTCGAAACCGGTCCTAGGATGCTTGGTTCAGGTCGCGGGAAGACATGGCTCGGCAGTTCGGGCTGGACTGTTCCCATGAGGCACAGGGTCAAGACTGATTTGTATATGGCCATGTCTGAACTGGGGTGTCGTGGTGAGCAAAATAACAATGGATTAAACCCAGATCTGTGACTGGGGGTGAATGTTTCGCCAATGTGCAACATTCTGTACATCATCTTGTGTGTTTTGCTGTTCGCCCTATATGGCAAGGGTATGCCCTGACGTGGGTCCCGTGCTCACTACGCCACTGGAGTCAAGCTATCCTGGCTGAAGAGGGGTGAAACCCCGAAACCAGTCCTAGGATGCTTGATTCCGGTCCAGGGAAGACATGACTTGGAAGTTTTGGCTGGACTGTTCCCATGAGGCACAGAGTCAAGACTGATTTGCATATGGCCATGTCTGAACTTGGGTGGTGTGGTGAGCAAAATAACGATGGATTAAACCCAAATCTGTGACTGGGGATGAATGTTTTGCCAATGTGCAACATTCCGTCCATCATCTTGTGTGTTTTGCTGTTCGCCCTATGTGGGAAGGGTATGCCCAGACGTGGGTCCCGTGCTCACTACGCCACTGGAGTCAAGCTATCCTGGCTGAAGTGGGGTGAAACCCCGAAACCGGTCCTAGGATGCTTGATTCCGGTCCAGGGAAGACATGGCTGGCAGTTCGGGCTGGACTGTTCCCATGAGGCATAGGGTCAAGACTGATTTGCATATGGTCATGTCTGAACTGGGGTGGCGTGGTGAGCAAAATAACGATGGATTAAACCTAGATCTGTGACTGGGGGTGAATATTTTGCCAATGTGCAACATTCTGTACATCATCTTGTGTGTATTGCTGTTCGCCCATTGTGGGAAGAGTATGCCCAGACATAGGTCCCGTGCTCACTACGCCACTGGAGTCAAGCTATTCTGGCTGAAGAGGGGTGAAACCCCGAAACCGGTCCTAGGATGCTTGATTGCGGTCCAGGGAAGACATGGCTTTGCAGTTCGGGCTGGACTGTTCCCATGAAGCACAGGGTCAAGACTGATTTGCATATGGCCATGTCTGAACTGGGGTGGCGTGCTGAGCAAAATAATAATGGATTAAACCCAGATCTGTGACTGGGGGTGAATGTTTTGCCAATGTGCAACATTCCGCCCATCATCTTGTGTTTTTTGCTCTTCGTCTTATGTGGGAAGGGTATGCCCAGACGTGGGTCCCGTGCTCACTACGCCACTGGAGTAAAGCTATCCTGGCTGAATAGGGGTGAAACCCGGAAACCAGTCCAAGGATGCTTGATTCCGGTCAAAGGGAAGACATGACTTGGCAGTTCGGGCTGGACTGTTCCCAGGAGGCACAGGGTCAAGACTGATTTGCATATGGCCATGTCTGAACTTGGGTGGCGTGGTGAGCAAAAATAACGATGGATTAAACCCATATCTGTGACTGGGGATGAATGTTTTGCCAATGTGCAACATTCCGTCCATCATCTTGTGTGTTTTGCTGTTCGCCCTATGTGGGAAGGGTATGCCCAGACGTGGGTCCGTGCTCACAACACCACTGGAGTCAAGCTATCCGGGCTGAAGAGGGGTGAAACCCCGAAACCGGTCCTAGGATGCTTGATTCCGGCCCATAGAAGACATGGCTAGGCAGTTCGGGCTGGACTGTTCCCATGAGGCACAGGGTCAAGACTGATTTGGATATGGCCATGTCTGAACTGGGGTGGCGTGGTGAGCAAAATAACGATGCATTAAACCCAGATCTGTGACTGGGGGTTAATGTTTTGCCAATGTGCAACATTCCATCCATCATCTTGTGTGTTTTGCTGTTCGCCCATTGTGGGAAGGGTATGCCCAGACAAGGGTCCCGTGCTCACTACGCCACTGGAGTCAAGCTATTCTGGCTGAAGAGGGGTGAAACCCCGAAACCGGTCCTAGGATGCTTGATTGCGGTCCAGGGAAGACATGGCTTGGCAGTTCGGGCTGGACTGTTCCCATGAAGCACAGGGTCAAGACTGATTTGCATATGGCCATGTCTGAACTGGGGTGGCGTGGTGAGCAAAATAACAATGGATTAAACCCAGATCTGTGACTGGGGGTGAATGTTTTGCCAATGTGCAACATTCCGCCCATCATCTTGTTTTTTTTGCTGTTCGTCCTATGTGGAAAGGGTATGCCCAGACGTAGGTCCCGTGCTCACTACGCCACTGGAGTAAAGCTATCCTGGCTGAAGAGGGGTGAAACCCCGAAACCGGTCCTAGGATGCTTGATTCCGTTCCAGGGAAGACATGGCTTGGCAGTTCGGGCTGGACTGTTCCCATGAGGCACAGGGTCAAGGCTGATTTGCATATGGCCATGTCTGAAATGGGGTGGCGTGGTGAGCAAAATAACGATGGACTAAACCCAGATCTGTGACTGGGGGTGAATGTTTTGCCAATATGCAACATTCCGTCCATCATCTTGTGTGTTTTGCTGTTCGCCCTATGTGGGAAGGGTATGCCCAGACGTGAGTCTGTGCTCACAACACCACTGGAGTCAAGCTATCCTGGCTGAAGAGGGGTGAAACCCCGAAAACGGTCCTAGGATGCTTGATTCCGGCCCACGGAAGACATGGCTTGGCAGTTCGGGCTGGACTGTTCCCATGAGGCACAGGGTCAAGACTGATTTGGATATGGCCATGTCTGAACTGGGGTGGCGTGGTGAGCAAAATAACGATGCATTAAACCCAGATCTGTGACTGGGGGTTAATGTTTTGCCAATGTGCAACATTCCATCCATCATCTTGTGTGTTTTGCTGTTCGCCCTATGTGGGAAGGTTATGCCCAGACTTGGGTCCCGTGCTCACTACGCCACTGGAGTCAAGCTATTCTGGCTGAAGAGGGGTGAAACCCCGAAACCGGTCCTAGGATGCTTGATTGCGGTCCAGGGAAGACATGGCTTGGCAGTTCGGGCTGGACTGTTCCCATGAAGCACAGGGTCAAGACTGATTTGCATATGGTCATGTCTGAACTGGGGTGGCGTGGTGAGCAAAATAACGATGGATTAAACCTAGATCTGTGACTGGGGGTGAATGTTTTGCCAATGTGCAACATTCCGTATATCATCTTGTGTGTTTTGCTGTTCGCCCATTGTGGGAAGGGTATGCCCAGACAAGGTTCCCGTGCTCACTACGCCACTGGAGTCAAGCTATTCTGGCTGAAGAGGGGTGAAACCCCGAAACCGGTCCTAGGATGCTTGATTGCGGTCCAGGGAAGACATGGCTTGGCAGTTCGGGCTGGACTGTTCCCATGAAGCACAGGGTCAAGACTGATTTGCATATGGCCATGTCTGAACTGGGGTGGCGTGGTGAGCAAAATAACAATGGATTAAACCCAGATCTGTGACTGGGGGTGAATGTTTTGCCAATGTGCAACATTCCGCCCATCATCTTGTTTTTTTTGCTGTTCGTCCTATGTGGAAAGGGTATGCCCAGACGTAGGTCCCGTGCTCACTACGCCACTGGAGTAAAGATATCCTGGCTGAAGAGGGGTGAAACCCGGAAACCGGTCCTAGGATGCTTGATTCCGTTCCAGGGAAGACATGGCTTGGCAGTTCGGGCTGGACTGTTCCCATGAGGCACAGGGTCAAGGCTGATTTGCATATGGCCATGTCTGAAATGGGGTGGCGTGGTAAGCAAAATAACGATGGACTAAACCCATATCTGTGACTGGGGGTGAATGTTTTGCCAATGTGCAACATTCCGTTCCTCATCTTGTGTGTTTTGCTGTTTGCCCTAAGTGGGAAGGGTATGCCCAGACATGGGTCCCGTGCTCACTACGCCACTGGAGTCAAGCTATCCTGGCTCAAGAGGGGTGAAACCCCGAAACCGGTCCTTGGATGCTTGATCCCAGTCCAGGGAAGACATGGCTTGGCAGTTCGGGCTGGACTGTTCCCATGAGGCACAGGGTCAAGACTGATTTGCATATGGCCATGTAAGAACTGGGGTGGCGTGTTGAGCAAAATAACGATGGATTAAACCCAGATCTGTGACTGGGGGTGAATGTTTTGCCAATGTGAAACATTCTGTACATCATTGTAGGAGAGTAGGGTCTGCTATCCTATGGTCACCCCAAATTTTTGCTTTTTGCTTCACTGGTTTTTGACATATTGAGGCTGTGGGCCTGCCAATCAGACCCCCAGCCTGCTGTTCTCTCTACTAAATTAAAACTATGCACCCTAGGTGCATAACCAATTGGAAGTGGATCACCCTGTCAGCCCCTGTACCAGTGTACACTAGGTACCCAGGGCATTGGTGTACCCAAGGCCTGCCAGGGGCTGAAGCATGTATTATGCCACCCCAGGCTTGGCCTAACAATTTGACACAACTGGCTGATCACTCAGCTGGGGTAAGTTGGTGTAATCACCTCTTACTTAGGTGTAGTATACCTATACCTAACCTTAAATGGGACACCTGGTAACCTATAAGTCACTCCTATGGCAGGCCTTAACAATCCTGAAGGCAGAGTGCTTGGTTCCATGTGAGATGGTGCTCTGGCATGAGCTGAGCCTGTCTGCAGTGGTCGGAACAACTTCCTTCTACTGTTTCCAGATATCGTCATACCATATACTCTTAAGTGCATTATGAACCTCGCGGTTAAATGCTATCTTTGGTTTGGCTTTATCAAAACATGTCGAGTAAGGTGTCATACGAATTGGAATACTAACCCCTCGCCAATTCTGGCGACGGGGTTAGCATTCCACCCTTCTAGAGGGACACGACATGTACAGTACCTGAAACCCGGGTAAAATCAGACATAGCCTCAGCTCCACAAAATGGATGCTGCCACCACAGACACAAGTCTGCCCTCCTGCTGCTGGGAGTCCTTCCAGCTTGGGAGGTGTGGACAAAGGGTTTCCTGCCAGGGGAGGTGCATGCACCACCCCAGATAGGATTTTGTGTATTGGTCAGGTAGGGCTTGAAAGAAACCAGACATGCCTGTGGCTCACAAGGAGCCTCGGTGCATATGCCAGTTCAAACCGGTCCTGGGGCACACCAGTCCCGGGCCTGGGGCGAGCTGGACAAAGGATTGGGGGTGTAACCACCCCCCTTCCTGGTCCCACCCATAGGGAGGGACCTAGCAGGTAGTCCGGCCCGTAGAATCCGCTTAAAGGTAGGAGCTGTGTCCTAAGACTTCAGACATCCTGGAATCAACTTGAAACTAAGAAGAAGACGGGAACTTCGACATTCTGCTGCACAGAAGACTGAAGGAAATCTCCCCTGTGGTCAGGGAGTGACCACTTTTCTAACGCAAGCACCATCCAGCGAATCAACGTCTGCTTTGCCGCCGCCTCCCGCCGGAGCCCGAGCCCAGAGACTGACAAGACCTGGACCTCCAGACCTCTCACCGCCCGATCCACAGTCCCTGAAAAGAGGAGACCCGTGGAGGCATCGAGACACGTGGAGCCAGCCATCTTGAAACGACCACGACAAGCTGACAAGTGCAACAACCGAGGCTCCCTCCAAGTTGTGCTTTGGGATCTGAGAAGCCCAATCCTCGAGCAGCATCTGCACCAAAGGTGAGCCCTCCAGCATCTCCACGATCTGCGTGGGGCCCTTCTGCATTTTGCCACTCGACGCGCCTAACCGGTTGCTGGCCCGCTGGCTAGTAGCCATCTTGGCGACGAACTTTACAAAATACACCACTGGTCTGGTTGCTCCAGACTGGCCCTTGCTCCCCTCCAAAGGAGCAGTCCTTCTGACCTTGCTGGTCAGAACCATCAGCTTATTTCATCTCCTACAACAATTGCTTTTGCCAAGGCTTGTTTGCTTCGATCAAGTCGCCGACACCGCCGACAGCGAGAGCCTGCGTGGGACAGCTCGTGAACCGACTCCTGGACGTCGTCGACCTCCAGGGACCACGTGGCTGCAGAGACAAGCTACACCTTTCGTCCTGTTTGCACCCGACATTGCCTGGTACCCACCTGGTGCCACGCTGGTCACTGGCTAGTGACTGTGAACACTGTCCCCTCTGCTTACAGGTCTTCAACATCTCCGATCCACTCTTGGATCCACTGCATCTCTCCCGGACCGACCGCCTGCAGCATCTTTGTCTTCAAGCTCCACGGAACAGATAGAAGAAACCCGACGCACTTCGAGGCCTATGCACCCGCTTCCTGTGGGTGAGGTAAAGCTGGCACACCTGTGCCCAAGTGTAGTATTACATCTCTAGTGCCTGTGTTCCAAATCTTGAGTTCCTAGTCCATCCGGAAGATCCTCTTTGCAGTAACTTTGTACTTTTTACGCACCCATTGAAACCTATGGGAGCACGCGTGTGACTATTTGCTCTGCACACGCCACCCGTGGACCTCCTGGTCACTAACTGAAGTTAGCTCCTTGTAGGCCCAGCGATTCTAGAGGCCCTAGGCCTTTTCCCTTTTCTGTTCATGGTACTTATACCACTATTTTAGTATATGGTTCGAGTGGCCACCAGGGCCTATCCATATAAAGTGCAACTTCTGTGTATTCTACTGTAATCTTGTTTGACGATTTGTGCTCCTGTGCTCATAAAGAGACTAGGGGTTACTTTGAGAAATAAATACATATATATTTTGAATATATATCTGTGTGGTGTCCTTTCATTGGTATAAAAGGGGGTTACATGTGGTAAAACAGCTGGCTTAACACGCTTCACGAGTTTAGCCTCAAAGACTGCTTAGCCTACGCTACCACTAGGGCAGCTAGTCCGAAAAGGTTGACTTACAACCACACCATAAGGGTTGCTTGGCATGGTACAAGGTGATCACTTTAACTAGTGAGCATCATATACCAGGCCAACTTCTCACAATCATCTTGTGTGTTTTGCTGTTCGCCCTATGTGGGAAGGGTATGCCCAGACGTGGGTCCCGTGCTCACTATGCCACTGGAGTCAACCTATCCAGTCCTAGGATGCTTGATTCCGGTCCATTGAAGACATGACTTGGCAGTTCGGGCTGGACTGTTCCCATGAGGCACAGGGTCAAGACTGATTTGGATATGGCCATGTCTGAACTGGGGTGGCGTGTTGAGCATAATAACGATGCATTAAACCCAGATCTGTGACTGGGGGTTAATGTTTTGCCAATGTGCAACATTCCATCCATCATCTTGTGTGTTTTGCTGTTCGCCCTATGTGGGAAGGGTATGCCCAGACGTGGGTCCCGTGCTCACTACGCCACTGGAGTCAAGCTATCCTGGCTGAAGTGGGGTGAAACCCCGAAACCGGTCCTAGGATGCTTGATTCCGGTCCAGGGAAGACATGGCTGGCAGTTTGGGCTGGACTGTTCCCATGAGGCATAGGGTCAAGACTGATTTGCATATGGTCATGTCTGAACTGGGGTGGTGGGGTGAGAAAAATCACGATGGATTAAACCCAGATCTGTGACTGGGGGTGAATGTTTTGCCAATGTGAAACATTCCGTACATCATCTTGTGTGTTTTGCTGTTCGCCCATTGTGGGAAGAGTGTGCCCAGACGTGGGTCCCGTGCTCACTACGCCACTGGAGTCAAGCTATCCTAGCTGAAGAGGGGTGAAACCTGGAAACCAGTCCTAGGATGCTTGATTCCGGTCCAGGGAAGACATGGCTTGGCAGTTCGGGCTGGACTGTTCCCATGAGGCACAGGGTCAAGACTGATTTGCATATGGCCATGTCTGAACTTGGGTGGCGTGGTGAGCAAAATAAAGATGGATTAAACCCAAATCTGTGACTGGGGGTGAATGTTTTGCCAATGTGCAACATTCCGTTCATCATCTTGTGTGTTTTGCTGTTCGCCCTATGTGGGACGGGTATGCCCAGACATGGGTCCCGTGCTCACTACGCCACTGGAGTCAAGCTATCCTGGCTCAAGAGGGGTGAAACCCCGAAACCGGTCCTTGGATGCTTGATCCCAGTCCAGGGAAGACATGGCTTGGAAGTTCGGGCTGGACTGTTCCCATGAGGCACAGGGTCAAGACTGATTTGGATAAGGCCATGTCTTAACTGGGGTGGCGTGGTGAGCAAAATAACAATGGTTAAACCCAGATCTGTGACTGGGGGTAAAAATTTTGCCAATGTGCAACATTCCATCCATCATCTTGTGTGTTTTGCTGTTCGCCCTATGTGGGAAGTGTATGCCCAGACGTGGGTCCCGTGCTCACTACGCCACTGGAGTCAAGCTATCCTGGCTGAAGTGGGGTGAAACCCCGAAACCGGTCCTAGGATGCTTGATTCCGGTCCAGGGAAGACATGGCTGGCAGTTCGGGCTGGACTGTTCCCATGAGGCATAGGGTCAAGACTGATTTGCATATGGTCATGTCTGAACTGGGGTGGCGTGGTGAGCAAAATAACAATGGATTAAACCCAGATCTGTGACTGGGGGTGAATGTTTTGCCAATGTGCAACATTCCGTACATCATCTTGTGTGTTTTGCTGTTCGCCCATTGTGGGAAGAGTATGCCCAGACATGGGTCCCGTGCTCACTACGCCACTGGAGTCAAGCTATTCTGGCTGAAGAGGGGTGAAACCCCGAAACCGGTCCTAGGATGCTTGATTGCGTTCCAGAGAAGACATGGCTTGGCAGTTCGGGCTGGACTGTTCCCATGAAGCACAGGGTCAAGACTGATTTGCATATGGCCATGTCTGAACTGGGGTGGCGTGGTGAGCAAAATAACAATGGATTAAACCCAGATCTGTGACTGGGGGTGAATGTTTTGCCAATGTGCAACATTCCGCCCATCATCTTGTGTTTTTTGCTGTTCGTCCTATGTGGGAAGGGTATGCCCAGACATCGGTCCCGTGCTCACTACGCCACTGGAGTAAAGCTATCCTGGCTGAAGAGGGGTGAAACCCGGACACCAGTCCTAGGATGCTTGATTCCGGTCCAGGGAAGACATGACTTGGCAGTCCGGGCTGGACTGTTCCCATGAGGTACAGGGTCAAGACTGATTTGCATATGGCCATGTCTGAACTTGGGTGGCGTGGTGAGCAAAATAGCGATGGATTAAACCCAAATCTGTGACTGGGGGTGAATGTTTTGCCAATGTGCAACATTCCGTACATCATCTTGTGTGTTTTGCTGTTCGCCCATTGTGGGAAGAGTATGCCCAGACATGGGTCCCGTGCTCACTCCGCCACTGGAGTCAAGCTATTCTGGCTGAAGAGGGGTGAAACCCCGAAACCGGTCCTAGGATGCTTGATTGCGGTCCAGGGAAGACATGGCTTGGCAGTTCGGGCTGGACTGTTCCCATGAAGCACAGGGTCAAGACTGATTTGCATATGGCCATGTCTGAACTGGGGTGGCGTGGTGAGCAAAATAACAATGGATTAAACCCAGATCTGTGACTGGGGGTGAATGTTTTGCCAATGTGCAACATTCCGCCCATCATCTTGTGTTTTTTGCTGTTCGTCCTATGTGGGAAGGGTATGCCCAGACGTGGGACCATGCTCACTACGCCACTGGAGTAAAGCTATCCTGGCTGAAGAGGGGTGAAACCCGGAAACCAGTCCTAGGATGCTTGATTCCGGTCCAGGGAAGACATGACTTGGCAGTTCGGGCTGGACTGTTCCCATGAGGCACAGGGTCAAGACTGATTTGCATATGGCCATGTCTGAACTTGGGTGGCGTGGTGAGGAAAATAACGATGGATTAAACCCAAATCTGTGACTGGGGATGAATGTTTTGCCAATGTGCCACATTCCGTCCATCATCTTAGATGTTTTGCTGTTCGCCCTATGTGGGAAGGGTATGCCCAGACGTGGGTCCGTGCTCACAACACCACTGGAGTCAAGCTATCCTGGCTGAAGAGGGGTGAAACCCCAAAACCGGTCCTAGGATGCTTGATTCCGGCCCATGGAAGACATGGCTTGGCAGTTCGGGCTGGACTGTTCCCATGAGGCACAGGGTGAAGACTGATTTGGATATGGCCATGTCTGAACTGGGGTGGCATGGTGAGCAAAATAACGATGCATTAAACCCAGATCTGTGACTGGGGGTTAATGTTATGCCAATGTGCAACATTCCATCCATCATCTTGTGTGTTTTGCTGTTCGCCCATTGTGGGAAGGGTATGCCCAGACAAGGGTCCTGTGCTCACTACGCCACTGGAGTCAAGCTATTCTGGCTGAAGAGGGGTGAAACCCCGAAACCGGTCCTAGGATGCTTGATTCCGGTCCAGGGAAGACATGACTTGGCAGTTCGGGCTGGACTGTTCCCATGAGGCACAGGGTCAAGACTGATTTGCATATGGCCTTGTCTGAACTGGGGTGGCGTGGTGAGCAAAATAACAATGGATTAAACCCAGATCTATGACTGGGGGTGAATGTTTTGCCAATGTGTAACATTCCGCCCATCATCTTGTGTTTTTTGCTGTTCGTCCTATGTGGAAAGGGTATGCCCAGACGTAGGTCCCATGCTCACTACGCCACTGGAGTAAAGCTATCCTAGCTGAAGAGGGGTGAAACCCCGAAACCGGTCCTAGGATGCTTGATTCCGTTCCAGGGAAGACATGGCTTGGCAGTTCAGGCTGGACTGTTCCCATGAGGCACAGGGTCAAGGCTGATTTGCATATGGCCATGTCTGAAATGGGGTGGCGTGGTGAGCAAAATAACGATGGATTAAACCCAGATCTGTGACTGGGGGTGAATGTTTTGCCAATGTGCAACATTCCGTCCATCATCTTGTGTGTTTTGCTGTTCGCCCTATGTGGGAAGGGTATGCCCAGACGTGGGTCCCGTGCTCTCTACGCCACTGGAATCAAACTATCCTGGCTGAAGTGGGGTGAAACCCCGAAACCGGTCCTAGGATGCTTGATTCCGGTCCAGAGAGGACATGGCTGGCAGTTCGGGCTGGACTGTTCCCATGAGGCACAGTGTCAAGACTGATTTGCATATGGCCATGTCTGAACTTGGGTGGTGTGGTGAGCAAAATAACGATGGATTAAACCCAAATCTGTGACTGGGGATGAATGTTTTCCCAATGTGCCACATTCCGTCCATCATCTTGCGTGTTTTGCTGTTCGCCCATTGTGGGAAGGGTATGCCCAGACAAGGGTCCCGTGCTCACTACGCCACTGGAGTCAAGCTATTCTGGCTGAAGAGGGGTGAAACCCCGAAACCGGTCCTATGATGCTTGATTCCGGTCCAGGGAAGACATGACTTGGCAGTTCGGGCTGGACTGTTCCCATGAGGCACAGGGTCAAGACTGATATGCATATGGCTATGTCTGAACTGGGGTGGCGTGGTGAGCAAAATAACAATGGATTAAACCCAGATCTGTGACTGGGGGTGAATGTTTTGCCAATGTGCAACATTCCGCCCATCATCTTGTGTTTTTTGCTGTTCGTCCTATGTGGAAAGGGTATGCCCAGACGTAGGTCCCATGCTCACTACGCCACTGGAGTAAAGCTATCCTAGCTGAAGAGGGGTGAAACCCCGAAACCGGTCCTAGGATGCTTGATTCCGTTCCAGGGAAGACATGGCTTGGCAGTTCGGGCTGGACTGTTCCCATGAGGCACAGGGTCAAGGCTGATTTGCATATGGCCATGTCTGAAATGGGGTGGCGTGGTGAGCAAAATAACGATGGATTAAACCCAGATCTGTGACTGGGGTGAATGTTTTGCCAATGTGCAACATTCCGTCCATCATCTTGTGTGTTTTGCTGTTCGCCCTATGTGGGAAGGGTATGCCCAGACCTGGGTCCCGTGCTCTCTACGCCACTGGAGTCAAGCTACCCTGGCTGAAGTGGGGTGAAACCCCGAAACCGGTCCTAGGATGCTTGATTCCGGTCCAGAGAGGACATGGCTGGCAGTTCGGGCTGGACTGTTCCCATGAGGCACAGTGTCAAGACTGATTTGCATATGGCCATGTCTGAACTTGGGTGGTGTGGTGAGCAAAATAACGATGGATTAAACCCAAATCTGTGACTGGGGATGAATGTTTTCCCAATGTGCCACATTCCGTCCATCATCTTGCGTGTTTTGCTGTTCGCCCTATGTGGGAAGGGTATGCCCAGACGTGGGTCCGTGCTCACAACACCACTGGAGTCAAGCTATCCTGGCTGAATAGGGGTGAAACCCCAAAACCGGTCCTAGGATGCTTGATTCCGGCCTATGGAAGACATGGCTTGGCAGTTCGGGCTGGACTGTTCCCATGAGGCACAGGGTCAAGACTGATTTGGATATGGCCATGTCTGAACTGGGGTGACTTGGTGAGCAAAATAACAATGGATTAAACCCAGATCTGTGACAGGGGGTGAATGTTTTGCCAATGTGCAACATTCCGCCCATCATCTTTTGTTTTTTGCTGTTCGTCCTATGTGGGAAGGGTATGCCCAGACATGGGTCCCGTGCTCACTACGCCACTGGAGTCAAGCTATTCTGGCTGAAGAGGGGTGAAACCCCGAAACCGGTCCTAGGATGCTTGATTGCGGTCCAGGGAAGACATGGCTTGGCAGTTCGGGCTCGACTGTTCCCATGAAGCACAGGGTCAAGACTGATTTGCATATGGCCATGTCTGAACTGGGGTGGCGTGGTGGGCAAAATAACAATGGATTAAACCCAGATCTGTGACTGGGGGTGAATGTTTTGCCAATGTGCAACATTCCGCCCATCATCTTGTTTTTTTGCTGTTCGTCCTATGTGCGAAGGGTATGCCCAGACATGGGTCCCGTGCTCACTACGCCACTGGAGTAAAGCTATCCTGGCTGAAGAGGGGTGAAACCCGATAACCAGTCCTAGGATGCTTGATTCCGGTCCAGGGAAGACATGACTTGGCAGTTCGGGCTGGACTGTTCCCATGAGGCAAAGGGTCAAGACTGATTTGGATATGGCCATGTCTGAACTTGGGTGGCGTGGTGAGCAAAATAACGATGGATTAAACCCAAATCTGTGACTGGGGATGAATGTTTTGCCAATGTGCCACATTCCGTCCATCATCTTGCGTGTTTTGCTGTTCGCCCTATGTGGGAAGGGTATGCCCAGACGTGGGTCTGTGCTCACAACACCACTGGAGTCAAGCTATCCTGGCCGAAGAGGGGTGAAACCCCAAAACCAGTCCTAGGATGCTTGATTCCGGCCCATGGAAGACATGGCTTGGCAGTTCGGGCTGGACTGTTCCCATGAGGCACAGGGTCAAGACTGATTTGGATATGGCCATGTCTGAACTGGGGTGGCGTGGTGAGCAAAATAACAATGGATTAAACCCAGATCTGTGACTGGGGGTGAATGTTTTGCCAATGTGCAACATTCCGCCCATCATCTTGTGTTTTTTGCTGTTCGTGCTATGTGGAAAGGGTATGCCCAGACGTAGGTCCCATGCTCACTACGCCACTGGAGTAAAGCTATCCTAGCTGAAAAGGGGTGAAACCCCGAAACCGGTCCTAGGATGCTTGATTCCGTTCCAGGGAAGACATGGCTTGGCAGTTCGGGCTGGACTGTTCCCATGAGGCACAGGGTCAAGGCTGATTTGCATATGGCCATGTCTGAAATGGGGTGGCGTGGTGAGCAAAATAACGATGGATTAAACCCAGATCTGTGACTGGGGGTGAATGTTTTGCCAATGTGCAACATTCCGTCCATCATCTTGTGTGTTTTGCTGTTCGCCCTATGTGGGAAGGGTATGCCCAGACGTGGGTCCCGTGCTCTCTACGCCACTGGAGTCAAGCTATCCTGGCTGAAGTGGGGTGAAACCCCGAAACCAGTCCTAGGATGCTTGATTCCGGTCCAGAGAGGACATGGCTGGCAGTTCGGGCTGGACTGTTCCCATGAAGCACAGGGTCAAGACTGATTTGCATATGGCCATGTCTGAACTGGGGTGGCGTGGTGGGCAAAATAACAATGGATTAAACCCAGATCTGTGACTGGGGGTGAATGTTTTGCCAATGTGCAACATTCCGCCCATCATCTTGTTTTTTTGCTGTTCGTCCTATGTGGGAAGGGTATGCCCAGACATGGGTCCCGTGCTCACTACGCCAC
Organism: Triturus cristatus; assembly: GCF_964204655.1. Taxonomy (NCBI): domain Eukaryota; kingdom Metazoa; phylum Chordata; class Amphibia; order Caudata; family Salamandridae; genus Triturus; species Triturus cristatus. The sequence continues at coordinate 872,776,111 of NC_140579.1, read as the reverse complement.
TGGAGTAAAGCTATCCTGGCTGAAGAGGGGTGAAACCCGGAAACCAGTCCTAGGATGCTTGATTCCGGTCCAGGGAAGACATGACTTGGCAGTTCAGGCTGGACTGTTCCCATGAGGCAAAGGGTCAAGACTGATTTGGATATGGCCATGTCTGAACTTGGGTGGCGTGGTAAGCAAAATAACGATGGATTAAACCCAAATCTGTGACTGGGGATGAATGTTTTGCCAATGTGCCACATTCCGTCCATCATCTTGCGTGTTTTGCTGTTCGCCCTATGTGGGAAGGGTATGCCCAGACGTGGGTCCGTGCTCACAACACCACTGGAGTCAAGCTATCCTGGCTGAAGAGGGGTGAAACCCCAAAACCAGTCCTAGGATGCTTGATTCCGGCCCATGGAAGACATGGCTTGGCAGTTCGGGCTGGACTGTTCCCATGAGGCACAGGGTCAAGACTGATTTGGATATGGCCATGTCTGAACTGGGGTGGCGTGGTGAGCAAAATAACAATGGATTAAACCCAGATCTGTGACTGGGGGAGAATGTTTTGCCAATGTGCAACATTCCGCCCATCATCTTGTTTTTTTTGCTGTTCGTCCTTTGTGGAAAGGGTATGCCCAGACAAGGGTCCCGTGCTCACTACGCCACTGGAATCAAGCTATTCTGGCTGAAGAGGGGTGAAACCACGAAACCGGTCCTAGGATGCTTGATTGCGGTCCAGGGAAGACATGGCTTGGCAGTTCGGCTGGACTGTTCCCATGAAGCACAGGGTCAAGACTGATTTGCATATGGCCATGTCTGAACTGGGGTGGCGTGGTGAGCAAAATAAAAATGGATTAAACCCAGATCTGTGACTGGGGATGAATGTTTTGCCAATGTGCAACATTCCGCCCATCATCTATGGTCATGTCGGAACTGGGGTGGCGTGGTGAGCAAAATAACGATGGATTAAACCCAGATCTGTGACAGGGGGTGAATGTTTTGCCAATGTGAAATATTGCGTACATCATCTTGTGTGTTTTGCTGTTCGCCCATTGTGGGCAGAGTATGCCCAGACATGGGTCCCGTGCTCACTACGCCACAAAATAACGATGGATTAAACCCAGATCTGTGACTGGGGGTGAATGTTTTGCCAATGTGCAACATTCCGCCCATCATCTAGTGTTTTTTGCTGTTCGTCCTATGTGGAAAGGGTATGCCCAGACGTAGGTCCCGTGCTCACTACGCCACTGGAGTAAAGCTATCCTAGCTGAAGAGGGGTGAAACCCCGAAACCGGTCCTAGGATGCTTGATTCCGTTCCAGGGAAGACATGGCTTGGCAGTTCGGGCTGGACTGTTCCCATGAGGCACAGGGTCAAGGCTGATTTGCATATGGCCATGTCTGATATGGGGTGGCGTGGTGAGCAAAATAACGATGGACTAAACCCAGATCTGTGACTGGGGGTGAATGTTTTGCCAATTTGCAACATTCCGTTCATGATCTTGTGTGTTTTGCTGTTTGCCCTAAGTGGGAAGGGTATGCCCAGACATGGGTCCCGTGCTCACTATGCCACTGGAGTCAATCTATCCTGGCTGAAGAGGGGTGAAACCCCGAAACCGGTCCTAGGATGCTTGATTCAGGTCGCGGGAAGACATGGCTTGGCTGTTCGGGCTGGACTGTTCCCATGAGGCACAGGGTCAAGACTGATTTGGATATGGCCATGTCTGAACTGGGGTGGCGTGTTGAGCATAATAACGATGCATTAAACCCAGATCTGTGACTGGGGGTTAATGTTTTGCCAATGTGCAACATTCCATCCATCATCTTGTGTGTTTTGCTGTTCGCCCTATGTGGGAAGGGTATGCCCAGACGTGGGTCCCGTGCTCACTACGCCACTGGAGTCAAGCTATCCTGGCTGAAGTGGGGTGAAACCCCGAAACCGGTCCTAGGATGCTTGATTCCGGTCCAGGGAAGACATGGCTGGCTGTTCGGGCTGGACTGTTCCAATGAGGCATAGGGTCAAGACTGATTTGCATATGGTCATGTCTGAACTGGGGTGGTGGGGTGAGCAAAATCACGATGGATTAAACCCAGATCTGTGACTGGGGGTGAATGTTTTGCCAATGTGAAACATCCGTACATCATCTTGTGTGTTTTGCTGTTCGCCCATTGTGGGAAGAGTGTGCCCAGACGTGGGTCCCGTGCTCACTACCCCACTGGAGTCAAGCTATCCTAGCTGAAGAGGGGTGAAACCCGGAAACCAGTCCTAGGATGCTTGATTCCGGTCCAGGGAAGACATGGCTTGGCAGTTCGGGCTGGACTGTTCCCATGAGGCACATGGTCAAGACTGATTTGCATATGGCCATGTCTGAACTTGGGTGGCGTGGTGAGCAAAATAAAGATGGATTAAACCCAAATCTGTGACTGGGGGTGAATGTTTTGCCAATGTGCAACATTCCATCCATCATCTTGTGTGTTTTGCTGTTCGCCCTATGTGGGAAGTGTATGCCCAGAGGTGGGTCCCGTGCTCACTACGGCACTGGAGTCAAGCTATTCTGGCTGAAGAGGGGTGAAACCCCGAAACCGGTCCTAGGATGCTTGATTGCGGTCCAGAGAAGACATGGCTTGGCAGTTCGGGCTGGACTGTTCCCATGAAGCACAGGGTCAAGACTGATTTGCATATGGCCATGTCCGAACTGGGGTGGCGTGGTGAGCAAAATAACAATGGATGAAACCCAGATCTGTGACTGGGGGTGAATGTTTTGCCAATGTGCAACATTCCGCCCATCATCTTGTGTTTCGCGCTGTTCGTCCTATGTGGGAAGGGTATGCCCAGACGTGGGTCCCGTGCTCACTACGCCACTGGAGTAAAGCTATCCTGGCTGAAGAGGGGTGAAACCCGGACACCAGTCCTAGGATGCTTGATTCCGGTCCAGGGAAGACATGACTTGGCAGTTCGGGCTGGACTGTTCCCATGAGGCACAGGGTCAAGACTGATTTGCATATGGCCATGTCTGAACTTGGGTGGCGTGGTGAGCAAAATAACGATGGATTAAACCCAAATCTGTGACTGGGGGTGAATGTTTTGCCAATGTGCAACATTCCGTACATCATCTTGTGTGTTTTGCTGTTCGCCCATTGTGGGAAGAGTATGCCCAGACATGGGTCCCGTGCTCACTCCGCCACTGGAGTCAAGCTATTCTGGCTGAAGAGGGGTGAAACCCCGAAACCGGTCCTAGGATGCTTGATTGCGGTCCAGGGAAGACATGGCTTGGCAGTTCGGGCTGGACTGTTCCCATGAAGCACAGGGTCAAGACTGATTTGCATATGGCCATGTCTGAACTGGGGTGGCGTGGTGAGCAAAATAACAATGGATTAAACCCAGATCTGTGACTGGGGGTGAATGTTTTGCCAATGTGCAACATTCCGCCCATCATCTTGTGTTTTTTGCTGTTCGTCCTATGTGGGAAGGGTATGCCCAGACGTGGGTCCCGTGCTCACTACGCCACTGGAGTAAAGCTATCCTGGCTGAAGAGGGGTGAAACCCGGAAACCAGTCCTAGGATGCTTGATTCCGGTCCAGGGAAGACATGACTTGGCAGTTCGGGCTGGACTGTTCCCATGAGGCACAGGGTCAAGACTGATTTGCATATGGCCATGTCTGAACTTGGGTGGCGTGGTGAGCAAAATAACGATGGATTAAACCCAAATCTGTGACTGGGGATGAATGTTTTGCCAATGTGCCACATTCCGTCCATCATCTTAGGTGTTTTGCTGTTCGCCCTATGTGGGAAGGGTATGCCCAGACGTGGGTCCGTGCTCACAACACCACTGGAGTCAAGCTATCCTGGCTGAAGAGGGGTGAAACCCCAAAACCGGTCCTAGGATGCTTGATTCCGGCCCATGGAAGACATGGCTTGGCAGTTCGGGCTGGACTGTTCCCATGAGGCACAGGGTGAAGACTGATTTGGATATGGCCATGTCTGAACTGGGGTGGCGTGGTGAGCAAAATAACGATGCATTAAACCCAGATCTGTGACTGGGGGTTAATGTTGTGCCAATGTGCAACATTCCATCCATCATCTTGTGTGTTTTGCTGTTCGCCCATTGTGGGAAGGGTATGCCCAGACAAGGGTCCCGTGCTCACTACGCCACTGGAGTCAAGCTATTCTGGCTGAAGAGGGGTGAAACCCCGTAACCGGACCTAGGATGCTTGATTCCGGTCCAGGGAAGACATGACTTGGCAGTTCGGGCTGGACTGTTCCCATGAGGTACAGGGTCAAGACTGATTTGCATATGGCCATGTCTGAACTGGGGTGGCGTGGTGAGCAAAATAACAATGGATTAAACCCAGATCTGTGACTGGGGGTGAATGTTTTGCCAATGTGCAACATTCCGCCCATCATCTTGTGTTTTTTGCTGTTCGTCCTATGTGGAAAGGGTATGCCCAGACGTAGGTCCCATGCTCACTACGCCACCGGAGTCAAGCTATCCTGGCTGAAGTGGGGTGAAACCCCGAAACCGGTCCTAGGATGCTTGATTCCGGTCCAGAGAGGACATGGCTGGCAGTTCGGGCTGGACTGTTCCCATGAGGCATAGGGTCAAGACTGATTTGCATATGGTCGTGTCTGAACTGGGGTGGCGTGGTGAGGAAAATAACGATGGATTAAACCCAGATCTGTGACTGGGGGTGAATGTTTTGCCAATGTGCAACATTCCGTACATCATCTTGTGTGTTTTGCTGTTCGCCCATTGTGGGAAGAGTATGCCCAGACATGGGTCCCGTGCTCACTCCGCCACTGGAGTCAAGCTATTCTGGCTGAAGAGGGGTGAAACCCCGAAACCGGTCCTAGGATGCTTGATTGCGGTCCAGGGAAGACATGGCTTGGCAGTTCGGGCTGGACTGTTCCCATGAAGCACAGGGTCAAGACTGATTTGCATATGGCCATGTCTGAACTTGGGTGGCGTGGTGAGCAAAATAACGATGGATTAAACCCAAATCTGTGACTGGGGATGAATGTTTTGCCAATGTGCCACATTCCGTCCATCATCTTAGGTGTTTTGCTGTTCGCCCTATGTGGGAAGGGTATGCCCAGACGTGGGTCCGTGCTCACAACACCACTGGAGTCAAGCTATCCTGGCTGAAGAGGGGTGAAACCCCAAAACCGGTCCTAGGATGCTTGATTCCGGCCCATGGAAGACATGGCTTGGCAGTTCGGGCTGGACTGTTCCCATGAGGCACAGGGTGAAGACTGATTTGGATATGGCCATGTCTGAACTGGGGTGGCGTGGTGAGCAAAATAACAATGCATTAAACCCAGATCTGTGACTGGGGGTTAATGTTGTGCCAATGTGCAACATTCCATCCATCATCTTGTGTGTTTTGCTGTTCGCCCATTGTGGGAAGGGTATGCCCAGACAAGGGTCCCGTGCTCACTACGCCACTGGAGTCAAGCTATTCTGGCTGAAGAGGGGTGAAACCCCGAAACCGGTCCTAGGATGCTTGATTCCGGTCCAGAGAGGACATGGCTGGCAGTTCGGGCTGGACTGTTCCCATGAGGCATAGGGTCAAGACTGATTTGCATATGGTCGTGTCTGAACTGGGGTGGCGTGGTGAGCAAAATAACGATGGATTAAACCCAGATCTGTGACTGGGTGTGAGAAGTTGGCCTGGTATATGCTGTTCACTAGTTCTAGTGACCACCTTGTACCATGCCAAGCAACCCTTATGGTGTGGTTGTAAGTCAACCTTTTCGGACTAGCTGCCCTAGTGGTAGCGTAGGCTAAGCAGTCTTTGAGGCTAAACTCGTGATGCGTGTTAAGCAAGCTGTTTTACCAATAGTAACCCCCTTTTATACCAATGAAAGGACACCACACAGATATATATTCAAAATATATATGTATTTATTTCTCAAAGTAACCCCTAGTCTCTTTATGAGCACAGGAGCACAAATCGTCAAACAAGATTATCACAGAATACACAGAAGTTGCACTTTATATGGATAGGCCCTGGTGGCCACTCGAACCATATACTAAAATAGTGGTATAAGTACCACGAACAGAAAAGGGAAAAGGCCTAGGGCCTCTAGAATCGCTGGGCCTACAAGGAGCTAACGTCAGTTAGTGACCAGGAGGTCCACGGGTGGCGTGTGCAGAGCAAATAGTCACACGCGTGCTCCCATAGGTTTCAATGGGTGCGTAAAAAGTACAAAGTTACTGCAAAAGGAATCTTCCGGATGGACTAGGAACTCAAGATTTGGAACACAGGCACTAGAGATGTAATACTACACTTGGGCACAGGTGTGCCAGCTTTACCTCACCCACAGGAAGCGGGTGCATAGGCCTCGAAGTGCGTCGGGTTGCTTCTATCTGTTCCGTGGAGCTTGAAGACAAAGATGCTGCAGGCGGTCGGTCCGGGAGAGATGCAGTGGATCCAAGAGTGGATCGGAGATGTTGAAGACCTGTAAGCAGAGGGGACAGTGTTCACAGTCACTAGCCAGTGACCAGCGTGGCACCAGGTGGGTACCAGGCGATGTCGGGTGCAAACAGGTGATGAGGGGTAGCTTGTCTCCGCAGCCACGTGGTCCCTGAAGGTCGACGACGTCCAGGAGTCGGCTCACGAGCTGTCCCACGCAGGCTCTCGCTGTCGGCGGTGTCGGCGACTTGATCGAAGCAAACAAGCCTTGGCAAAAGCAATTGCAGGAGGATTCGGAAATCAGCTGTTGGTTCTGACCAGCAAGGTCAGAGGGATTGCTCCTTTGGTGTGGAGCAAGGGCCAGTCTGGAGCAACCAGACCAGCGGTGTTTGTCGTAGATTTCGTCGCCAAGATGGCCACTAGCCAGCGGGCCAGCAACCGGTTAGGCGCGTCGAGTGGCAAAATGCAGAAGGGCCCCACGCAGATCGTGGAGATACTGGAGGGCTCACCTTTGGTGCAGATGCTGCTCGAGGGTTGGGCTTCTCAGGACCCAAAGCACAACTTGGAGGGAGCCTCGGTTGTTGCACTGGTCAGCTTGTCGTAGTCGTTCCAAGATGGCTGGCTCCACGTGTCTCGGTGCCTCCACGGGTCTCCTCTTTGCAGGGACTGTGGATCGGGCGGTGAGAGGTCTGGAGGTCCAGGTCTTGTCAGTCTCTGGGCTCGGGCTCCGGCGGGAGGCGGCGGCAAAGCAGACGTTGATTCGCTGGATGGTGCTTGCGTTAGCAAGGTGGTCACTCCCTGACCACAGGGGAGATTTTCTTCAGTCTTCTGTGCAGCAGAATGTCGAAGTTCCCGTCTTCTTCTTAGTTTCAAGTTGATTCCAGGATGTCTAAAGTCTTAGGACACAGCTCCTACCTTTATTCGGATTCTAGGGGCCGGACTACCTGCTAGGTCCCTCCCTATGGGTGGGACCAGGAAGGGGGGTGGTTACACCCCCAATCCTTTGTCCAGCTCGCCCCAGGCCCGGGACTGGTGTGCCCCAGGACCGGTTTGAACTGGCATATGCCCCGAGGCTCCTTGTGAGCCACAGGCATGTCTGGTTTCTTTCAAGCCCTACCTGACCAATACACAAAATCCTGTCTGGGGTGGTGCATGCACCTCCCCTGGCAGGAAACCCTTTGTCCACACCTCCCAAGCTGGAAGGACTCCCAGCAGCAGGAGGGCAGACTTGTGTCTGTGGTGGCAGCATCCATTTTGTGGAGCTGAGGCTATGTCTGATTTTACCCGGGTTTCAGGCACTGTACATGTCGTGTCCCTCTAGAAGGGTGGAATGCTAACCCCGTCGCCAGAATTGGCGAGGGGTTAGTATTCCAATTCGTATGACACCTTACTCGACATGTTTTGATAAAGCCAAACCAAAGATAGCATTTAACCGCGAGGTTCATAATGCACTTAAGAGTATATGGTATGACGATATCTGGAAACAGTAGAAGGAAGTTGTTCCGACCACTGCAGACAGGCTCAGCTCATGCCAGAGCACCATCTCACATGGAACCAAGCACTCTGCCTTCAGGATTGTTAAGGCCTGCCATAGGAGTGACTTATAGGTTACCAGGTGTCCCATTTAAGTTTAGGTATAGGTATACTACACCTAAGTAAGAGGTGATTACACCAACTTACCCCAGCTGAGTGATCAGCCAGTTGTGTCAGATTGTTAGGCCAAGCCTGGGGTGGCATAATACATGCTTCAGCCCCTGGCAGGCCTTGGATACACCAATGCCCTGGGTACCTAGTGTACACTGGTACAGGGGCTGACAGGGTGATCCAACCAATTGGGTATGTACCTAGGGTACATGGAGTCCATTTTACAGAGAGAGCAGATAGCCTGAGAGCCTGAATGGCAGGATCTCAGGCCAACTAAGTCGAAAAACCAGCTAGACACTAGGCAAAAATTTGGGGGTAACCATAGTCAGATATCCACCTTCCTACACAACCCCCCCCCAAACGAAGGGAGATAAGGCTGACCTTGACCAGGTAAGCCTATATTGCCCAAGTGGCCATATAAGGAGGAACCAGCACTGGCATGGTTACCCCCTGTCTCATGGTCCACTAAGCAATCCCTCACCCTAAGGGTATCAGAGGGTCTCCACCATAGGGAATCTCTACCTGTGGTGTGTCTTGGCAAAGTAAAAGGCTGGTGTTGAGATGGAGTACTGAAGTGAGTGTCCTCAAAGTGAGGCCTCAGCTTCCTCCAATCATCCTCCACCATGGATGCCTTTCTTTCTTTAACTGAGTTGCACTGTGCTCTCAGGGTCAGCCTCTGGCTACCTAAAGCTGGAGGCTGGGTCCCTTTTGTGGGCTTACTGGAGGGACAGGTCAGGTTTGGGGCCCTAAGGTCCCATGTTTGCCTGTGCCCAACAGAATCCCCCTGGGGGAGGTCCCTAACTACCTGTAAAGGAGATCCCTCAGGAATGTTTTTACCCATCACCTGACTAGGGCTACTAGCCAGGCAATCCTCATTCTTTTGATGGGGGGGTTCTTGTGGACAGGGGCCCTCTGGGGGTCCACTGGCCTCCCTGACCTCTGCAGCCCTGGGCTGACTGAGGCAGGGTAGAGAGAGGCAGGCTACCTGCACCAGACTGGATCCCACCTTGGAAGGGGCCACTGACATCAGAGGCTCTGCCAGGCCAGGCCTGGCTACCTCTGGGGCAGTTCCTTCACAAGGGGTGAGGTCAGATCCCTGAGGAGGCTGACCTTTTCCTAATGTCTGGGGAGAGGGAGACTTTTCTTCCTCCCCACTACTCTCAGTTTGTGTGGAGTGATCCATTGTTTCAGGCTTCACTACACCTATGTCAGTCTGAGTATAGGCTGAGACCATTACAGCCTTGCCAACCTTTTCAGGGGGGCACTCAGTTTGTGTTTGAGCTGTGACTGTCACAGCTCTGCCAGTCCCTACAGGGAAGTCTGTCTGTGCCTGGGCTGTGGCTACCACTGCCCTTCCAACCTTTTCAGGGAGGAAATCTATTTGGACAGGGGTTGTGAATGGCACAACCCCCCTACCCTTTTGTGAAAGGCCTACCATTTTAGAATGGGTGTCTTGTTCAACTCCAGCCCAAGCTGAGAGTTCTAAGTCATTCCCCAGTAAGCAGTCTACAGGCAAGGTTGGGGACACTGCTACCCTTTTAGGGCCAGTGACCCCTCCCCAGCTGAGACATACCTCTGCCATGGGATGACTGTTCTGTTTGCCATCAATGTTAGTCACCTGGTAGGAGAAACCGGGCAAAAGCTGCTCAGAGGGAACTAGCCAATGGGCCACCATTGTGATGCTAGCCCCAGTGTCTCTGTAGGCCTCAGCTTTTGTACCATTGATGTAGGGCTCCTGTCTGTACCTACCCAAAGTGTTGGGACAGGCAGTGAAGTTGGCAAACCCCATGCCACCATCACAGACAAGAGTGGTTGCTGTAGGGGAATTGGCTAAGCCAGGGTCCCCCTGTGTTCCCCAAGTAAACCCACCCAGATTTCTGGGGGCACTCCCACCACCTGGGGGATTACTGCTGACAGTAATGGGTGGTGTGACAGGAGTAATTGGAGGAACAGTTTTGTTTTTAGCCCTTGGGCAACCGCTGTCAGTTTTCCAATGCCCAGGAGTTTTACACTCATGGCAGTAGGGCTTTTTAGCTGTGGTAGAGGAGGGAGCTTGGGACCCACCACCCTGTGTGGAGTTTTGGGGCCCTGAGGACGGTTTCTCTTTTTCTTTATCCCCACCCTTCTCTTGAGGCTTGGTGGTATCTTTCTTTTGGTCACCACCCTGGTTTTTAGGCCTGATCCTGGTCCTGACCCATTTATCTGCCCTCTTTCCCAATTCTTGGGGAGAGGTCAAATCTGAGTCTACCAGGTGTTGATGGAGAAGCTGGTTTTGACAATTACTTAAAATCTGCTCTCTCATCATCAAATTGTACAATCCTGTATAATCAGACACCTTACTTCCCAGCAACCAACCCTCCAAAGCCTTAGTGGCACATTCCACATATTCAGACCAGTCCTGAGTCTGTGTCTTCTGGGTGTCTCTGAACATTAACCTGTACTGTTCAGTGGTTAAGCCTAACCCATCAACTAGGACACTCTTCAGGACTCTGTAATTTCTGACATCCTCTTCTCTAACAGTGAGGAGTCTATCTCTGCCTCTCCCCTCAAAGGAGAGCCATAAGATTGCTGCCCACTGGTCTTCAGGAACCTGCTGCACTTTGCAGGCTCTCTCAAGAGCAGTCATCCATTTGTGGATGTCATCCCCACTTTTGTAGGGGGGCACAATCTTGGACAGGTTCCTATTGTCAAAGACCCTATCTTTGTCCCTAGGGACATTGCTGCCACCAGTGGGTATAGACCCACTCTCTCTATGCTGCCTAGCCTTGCTCAGTTTTTCTTCCATCAGGGCTACTTCTAGCTCCTGCTTCCTGATCCTCAGCTGGGCTTCCTGCATTCTGGCCTCATGTTCCCTCCTCTGAGGGGTGGTCAGTCTCCTTCTGGAGTGACCTTGAGAGCCTCTAGAGCCATGGGAAGCATTGGAGTCACCTGAGCGATTCCTTTGCCTTCCAAGCCCTGTGTTAAGTCCACTGGGGAGATCCAATGGGGTGAACCCACTGTCAGTCCCCAATAGCCTTAGTTTAGCTGGGCCAAGTATAACACTTGGCACTGGGCTAGTTCTCCCTTCATCCCCACTCACATCTGTATCCCCATCACTTTCTTCCTCTGTGGTAGGCATCCCATCTAAGGGGTGACTATTGGGAAGGGGTACTTCAGTGGCATCTTCAGAAGGGGGGCCTCCTGTTCCTGTCCCTAAGGGGGCTAACTGGGAAGCTTTCTTGAGTGCTCTCTGATTCTCATCATTCTGTAAGAGCTCTCTGAGCTCAGCAGAGTTTGGGTTCTTGGGCTGTTTAAGGCCTCTAAGAGTTGCCAAATGCCTGAGCTCATTCTGATTAAGGGTAGCAAAGCTGGTTGGTGCCCTCTGGGGGTCACTCTCGACAGAGATGGGTACAGTGGACCCCTCTGCCCCGGCCATTGCTCTTAAGTGTGGGTGGATGTGTTGCAATCTACCTACACTTGGGTTTACCTACTAAACCTATCTAGTAGTTGTAGTCAGGGTGTGCTACTCCCTTTGCTCTACAACAACTAAGTTCAGTAGAACTTAAGTATATCTAATCTTGTTTTATATGTACCTACAGGTACCTATGTGATCTTTCAATTGGTAACCAAGAGATTACAATGGTAAAACACAGCAAGCTCAAATCCCACCGCTGCCACCAATGTGAGAAGTTGGCCTGGTATATGCTGTTCACTAGTTCTAGTGACCACCTTGTACCATGCCAAGCAACCCTTATGGTGTGGTTGTAAGTCAACCTTTTCGGACTAGCTGCCCTAGTGGTAGCGTAGGCTAAGCAGTCTTTGAGGCTAAACTCGTGATGCGTGTTAAGCAAGCTGTTTTACCAATAGTAACCCCCTTTTATACCAATGAAAGGACACCACACAGATATATATTCAAAATATATATGTATTTATTTCTCAAAGTAACCCCTAGTCTCTTTATGAGCACAGGAGCACAAATCGTCAAACAAGATTATCACAGAATACACAGAAGTTGCACTTTATATGGATAGGCCCTGGTGGCCACTCGAACCATATACTAAAATAGTGGTATAAGTACCACGAACAGAAAAGGGAAAAGGCCTAGGGCCTCTAGAATCGCTGGGCCTACAAGGAGCTAACGTCAGTTAGTGACCAGGAGGTCCACGGGTGGCGTGTGCAGAGCAAATAGTCACACGCGTGCTCCCATAGGTTTCAATGGGTGCGTAAAAAGTACAAAGTTACTGCAAAAGGAATCTTCCGGATGGACTAGGAACTCAAGATTTGGAACACAGGCACTAGAGATGTAATACTACACTTGGGCACATGTGTGCCAGCTTTACCTCACCCACAGGAAGCGGGTGCATAGGCCTCGAAGTGCGTCGGGTTGCTTCTATCTGTTCCGTGGAGCTTGAAGACAAAGATGCTGCAGGCGGTCGGTCCGGGAGAGATGCAGTGGATCCAAGAGTGGATCGGAGATGTTGAAGACCTGTAAGCAGAGGGGACAGTGTTCACAGTCACTAGCCAGTGACCAGCGTGGCACCAGGTGGGTACCAGGCGATGTCGGGTGCAAACAGGTGATGAGGGGTAGCTTGTCTCCGCAGCCACGTGGTCCCTGAAGGTCGACGACGTCCAGGAGTCGGCTCACGAGCTGTCCCACGCAGGCTCTCGCTGTCGGCGGTGTCGGCGACTTGATCGAAGCAAACAAGCCTTGGCAAAAGCAATTGCAGGAGGATTCGGAAATCAGCTGTTGGTTCTGACCAGCAAGGTCAGAGGGATTGCTCCTTTGGTGTGGAGCAAGGGCCAGTCTGGAGCAACCAGACCAGCGGTGTTTGTCGTAGATTTCGTCGCCAAGATGGCCACTAGCCAGCGGGCCAGCAACCGGTTAGGCGCGTCGAGTGGCAAAATGCAGAAGGGCCCCACGCAGATCGTGGAGATACTGGAGGGCTCACCTTTGGTGCAGATGCTGCTCGAGGGTTGGGCTTCTCAGGACCCAAAGCACAACTTGGAGGGAGCCTCGGTTGTTGCACTGGTCAGCTTGTCGTAGTCGTTCCAAGATGGCTGGCTCCACGTGTCTCGGTGCCTCCACGGGTCTCCTCTTTGCAGGGACTGTGGATCGGGCGGTGAGAGGTCTGGAGGTCCAGGTCTTGTCAGTCTCTGGGCTCGGGCTCCGGCGGGAGGCGGCGGCAAAGCAGACGTTGATTCGCTGGATGGTGCTTGCGTTAGCAAGGTGGTCACTCCCTGACCACAGGGGAGATTTTCTTCAGTCTTCTGTGCAGCAGAATGTCGAAGTTCCCGTCTTCTTCTTAGTTTCAAGTTGATTCCAGGATGTCTAAAGTCTTAGGACACAGCTCCTACCTTTATTCGGATTCTAGGGGCCGGACTACCTGCTAGGTCCCTCCCTATGGGTGGGACCAGGAAGGGGGGTGGTTACACCCCCAATCCTTTGTCCAGCTCGCCCCAGGCCCGGGACTGGTGTGCCCCAGGACCGGTTTGAACTGGCATATGCCCCGAGGCTCCTTGTGAGCCACAGGCATGTCTGGTTTCTTTCAAGCCCTACCTGACCAATACACAAAATCCTGTCTGGGGTGGTGCATGCACCTCCCCTGGCAGGAAACCCTTTGTCCACACCTCCCAAGCTGGAAGGACTCCCAGCAGCAGGAGGGCAGACTTGTGTCTGTGGTGGCAGCATCCATTTTGTGGAGCTGAGGCTATGTCTGATTTTACCCGGGTTTCAGGCACTGTACATGTCGTGTCCCTCTAGAAGGGTGGAATGCTAACCCCGTCGCCAGAATTGGCGAGGGGTTAGTATTCCAATTCGTATGACACCTTACTCGACATGTTTTGATAAAGCCAAACCAAAGATAGCATTTAACCGCGAGGTTCATAATGCACTTAAGAGTATATGGTATGACGATATCTGGAAACAGTAGAAGGAAGTTGTTCCGACCACTGCAGACAGGCTCAGCTCATGCCAGAGCACCATCTCACATGGAACCAAGCACTCTGCCTTCAGGATTGTTAAGGCCTGCCATAGGAGTGACTTATAGGTTACCAGGTGTCCCATTTAAGTTTAGGTATAGGTATACTACACCTAAGTAAGAGGTGATTACACCAACTTACCCCAGCTGAGTGATCAGCCAGTTGTGTCAGATTGTTAGGCCAAGCCTGGGGTGGCATAATACATGCTTCAGCCCCTGGCAGGCCTTGGATACACCAATGCCCTGGGTACCTAGTGTACACTGGTACAGGGGCTGACAGGGTGATCCAACCAATTGGGTATGTACCTAGGGTACATGGAGTCCATTTTACAGAGAGAGCAGATAGCCTGAGAGCCTGAATGGCAGGATCTCAGGCCAACTAAGTCGAAAAACCAGCTAGACACTAGGCAAAAATTTGGGGGTAACCATAGTCAGATATCCACCTTCCTACACTGGGGGTGAATGTTTTGCCAATGTGCAACATTCCGTACATCATCTTGTGTGTTTTGCTGTTCGCCCATTGTGGGAAGAGTATGCCCAGACATGGGTCCCGTGCTCACTACGCCACTGGAGTCAAGCTATTCTGGCTGAAGAGGGGTGAAACCCCGAAACCGGTCCTAGGATGCTTGATTGCGGTCCAGGGAAGACATGGCTTGGCAGTTCGGGCTGGACTGTTCCCATGAAGTACAGGGTCAAGACTGATTTGCATATGGCCATGTCTGAACTGGGGTGGCGTGGTGAGCAAAATAACAATGGATTAAACCCAGATCTGTGACTGGGGGTGAATGTTTTGCCAATGTGCAACATTCCGCCCATCATCTTGTGTTTTTTGCTGTTCGCCCTATGTGGGAAGGGTATGCCCAGACATCGGTCCCGTGCTCACTACGCCACTGGAATAAAGCTATCCTGGCTGAAGAGGGGTGAAACCCGGACACCAGTCCTAGGATGCTTGATTCCGGTCCAGGGAAGACATGACTTGGCAGTCCGGGCTGGACTGTTCCCATGAGGCATAGGGTCAAGACTGATTTGCATATGGCCATGTCTGAACTTGGGTCGCGTGGTGAGCAAAATAGCGATGGATTAAACCCAAATCTGTGACTGGGGGTGAATGTTTTGCCAATGTGCAACATTCCGTACATCATCTTGTGTGTTTTGCTGTTCGCCCATTGTGGGAAGAGTATGCCCAGACATGGGTCCCGTGCTCACTCCGCCACTGGAGTCAAGCTATTCTGGCTGAAGAGGGGTGAAACCCCGAAACCGGTCCTAGGATGCTTGATTGCGGTCCAGGGAAGACATGGCTTGGCAGTTCGGGCTGGACTGTTCCCATGAAGCACAGGGTCAAGACTGATTTGCATATGGCCATGTCTGAACTGGGGTGGCGTGGTGAGCAAAATAACAATGGATTAAACCCAGATCTGTGACTGGGGGTGAATGTTTTGCCAATGTGCAACATTCCGCCCATCATCTTGTGTTTTTTGCTGTTCGTCCTATGTGGGAAGGGTATGCCCAGACGTGGGACCGTGCTCACTACGCCACTGGAGTAAAGCTATCCTGGCTGAAGAGGGGTGAAACCCGGAAACCAGTCCTAGGATGCTTGATTCCGGTCCAGGGAAGACATGACTTGGCAGTTCGGGCTGGACTGTTCCCATGAGGCACAGGGTCAAGACTGATTTGCATATGGCCATGTCTGAACTTGGGTGGCGTGGTGAGGAAAATAACGATGGATTAAACCCAAATCTGTGACTGGGGATGAATGTTTTGCCAATGTGCCACATTCCGTCCATCATCTTAGATGTTTTGCTGTTCGCCCTATGTGGGAAGGGTATGCCCAGACGTGGGTCCGTGCTCACAACACCACTGGAGTCAAGCTATCCTGGCTGAAGAGGGGTGAAACCCCAAAACCGGTCCTAGGATGCTTGATTCCGGCCCATGGAAGACATGGCTTGGCAGTTCGGGCTGGACTGTTCCCATGAGGCACAGGGTGAAGACTGATTTGGATATGGCCATGTCTGAACTGGGGTGGCATGGTGAGCAAAATAACGATGCATTAAACCCAGATCTGTGACTGGGGGTTAATGTTGTGCCAATGTGCAACATTCCATCCATCATCTTGTGTGTTTTGCTGTTCGCCCATTGTGGGAAGGGTATGCCCAGACAAGGGTCCCGTGCTCACTACGCCACTGGAGTCAAGCTATTCTGGCTGAAGAGGGGTGAAACCCCGAAACCGGTCCTAGGATGCTTGATTCCGGTCCAGGGAAGACATGACTTGGCAGTTCGGGCTGGACTGTTCTCATGAGGCACAGGGTCAAGACTGATTTGCATATGGCCTTGTCTGAACTGGGGTGGCGTGGTGAGCAAAATAACAATGGATTAAACCCAGATCTATGACTGGGGGTGAATGTTTTGCCAATGTGTAACATTCCGCCCATCATCTTGTGTTTTTTGCTGTTCGTCCTATGTGGAAAGGGTATGCCCAGACGTAGGTCCCATGCTCACTACGCCACTGGAGTAAAGCTATCCTAGCTGAAGAGGGGTGAAACCCCGAAACCGGTCCTAGGATGCTTGATTCCGTTCCAGGGAAGACATGGCTTGGCAGTTCAGGCTGGACTGTTCCCATGAGGCACAGGGTCAAGGCTGATTTGCATATGGCCATGTCTGAAATGGGGTGGCGTGGTGAGCAAAATAACGATGGATTAAACCCAGATCTGTGACTGGGGGTGAATGTTTTGCCAATGTGCAACATTCCGTCCATCATCTTGTGTGTTTTGCTGTTCGCCCTATGTGGGAAGGGTATGCCCAGACGTGGGTCCCGTGCTCTCTACGCCACTGGAATCAAACTATCCTGGCTGAAGTGGGGTGAAACCCCGAAACCGGTCCTAGGATGCTTGATTCCGGTCCAGAGAGGACATGGCTGGCAGTTCGGGCTGGACTGTTCCCATGAGGCACAGTGTCAAGACTGATTTGCATATGGCCATGACTGAACTTGGGTGGTGTGGTGAGCAAAATAACGATGGATTAAACCCAAATCTGTGACTGGGGATGAATGTTTTCCCAATGTGCCACATTCCGTCCATCATCTTGCGTGTTTTGATGTTCGCCCATTGTGGGAAGGGTATGCCCAGACAAGGGTCCCGTGCTCACTACGCCACTGGAGTCAAGCTATTCTGGCTGAAGAGGGGTGAAACCCCGAAACCGGTCCTATGATGCTTGATTCCGGTCCAGGGAAGACATGACTTGGCAGTTCGGGCTGGACTGTTCCCATGAGGCACAGGGTCAAGACTGATATGCATATGGCCATGTCTGAACTGGGGTGGCGTGGTGAGCAAAATAACAATGGATTAAACCCAGATCTGTGACTGGGGGTGAATGTTTTGCCAATGTGCAACATTCCGCCCATCATCTTGTGTTTTTTGCTGTTCGTCCTATGTGGAAAGGGTATGCCCAGACGTAGGTCCCATGCTCACTACGCCACTGGAGTAAAGCTATCCTAGCTGAAGAGGGGTGAAACCCCGAAACCGGTCCTAGGATGCTTGATTCCGTTCCAGGGAAGACATGGCTTGGCAGTTCGGGCTGGACTGTTCCCATGAGGCACAGTGTCAAGACTGATTTGCATATGGCCATGTCTGAACTTGGGTGGTGTGGTGAGCAAAATAATGATGGATTAAACCCAAATCTGTGACTGGGGATGAATGTTTTCCCAATGTGCCACATTCCGTCCATCATCTTGCGTGTTTTGCTGTTCGCCCTATGTGGGAAGGGTATGCCCAGACGTGGGTCCGTGCTCACAACACCACTGGAGTCAAGCTATCCTGGCTGAATAGGGGTGAAACCCCAAAACCGGTCCTAGGATGCTTGATTCCGGCGTATGGAAGACATGGCTTGGCAGTTCGGGCTGGACTGTTCCCATGAGGCACAGGGTCAAGACTGATTTGGATATGGCCATGTCTGAACTGGGGTGACGTGGTGAGCAAAATAACAATGGATTAAACCCAGATCTGTGACAGGGGGTGAATGTTTTGCCAATGTGCAACATTCCGCCCATCATCTTTTGTTTTTTGCTGTTCGTCCTATGTGGGAAGGGTATGCCCAGACATGGGTCCCGTGCTCACTACGCCACTGGAGTCAAGCTATTCTGGCTGAAGAGGGGTGAAACCCCGAAACCGGTCCTAGGATGCTTGATTGCGGTCCAGGGAAGACATGGCTTGGCAGTTCGGGCTCGACTGTTCCCATGAAGCACAGGGTCAAGACTGATTTGCATATGGCCATGTCTGAACTGGGGTGGCGTGGTGGGCAAAATAACAATGGATTAAACCCAGATCTGTGACTGGGGGTGAATGTTTTGCCAATGTGCAACATTCCGCCCATCATCTTGTTTTTTTGCTGTTCGTCCTATGTGCGAAGGGTATGCCCAGACATGGGTCCCGTGCTCACTACGCCACTGGAGTAAAGCTATCCTGGCTGAAGAGGGGTGAAACCCGATAACCAGTCCTAGGATGCTTGATTCCGGTCCAGGGAAGACATGACTTGGCAGTTCGGGCTGGACTGTTCCCATGAGGCAAAGGGTCAAGACTGATTTGGATATGGCCATGTCTGAACTTGGGTGGCGTGGTGAGCAAAATAACGATGGATTAAACCCAAATCTGTGACTGGGGATGAATGTTTTGCCAATGTGCCACATTCCGTCCATCATCTTGCGTGTTTTGCTGTTCGCCCTATGTGGGAAGGGTATGCCCAGACGTGGGTCTGTGCTCACAACACCACTGGAGTCAAGCTATCCTGGCCGAAGAGGGGTGAAACCCCAAAACCAGTCCTAGGATGCTTGATTCCGGCCCATGGAAGACATGGCTTGGCAGTTCGGGCTGGACTGTTCCCATGAGGCACAGGGTCAAGACTGATTTGGATATGGCCATGTCTGAACTGGGGTGGCGTGGTGAGCAAAATAACAATGGATTAAACCCAGATCTGTGACTGGGGGTGAATGTTTTGCCAATGTGCAACATTCCGCCCATCATCTTGTGTTTTTTGCTGTTCGTCCTATGTGGAAAGGGTATGCCCAGACGTAGGTCCCATGCTCACTACGCCACTGGAGTAAAGCTATCCTAGCTGAAAAGGGGTGAAACCCCGAAACCGGTCCTAGGATGCTTGATTCCGTTCCAGGGAAGACATGGCTTGGCAGTTCGGGCTGGACTGTTCCCATGAGGCACAGGGTCAAGGCTGATTTGCATATGGCCATGTCTGAAATGGGGTGGCGTGGTGAGCAAAATAACGATGGATTAAACCCAGATCTGTGACTGGGGGTGAATGTTTTGCCAATGTGCAACATTCCGTCCATCATCTTGTGTGTTTTGCTGTTCGCCCTATGTGGGAAGGGTATGCCCAGACGTGGGTCCCGTGCTCTCTACGCCACTGGAGTCAAGCTATCCTGGCTGAAGTGGGGTGAAACCCCGAAACCAGTCCTAGGATGCTTGATTCCGGTCCAGAGAGGACATGGCTGGCAGTTCGGGCTGGACTGTTCCCATGAAGCACAGGGTCAAGACTGATTTGCATATGGCCATGTCTGAACTGGGGTGGCGTGGTGGGCAAAATAACAATGGATTAAACCCAGATCTGTGACTGGGGGTGAATGTTTTGCCAATGTGCAACATTCCGCCCATCATCTTGTTTTTTTGCTGTTCGTCCTATGTGGGAAGGGTATGCCCAGACATGGGTCCCGTGCTCACTACGCCACTGGAGTAAAGCTATCCTGGCTGAAGAGGGGTGAAACCCGGAAACCAGTCCTAGGATGCTTGATTCCGGTCCAGGGAAGACATGACTTGGCAGTTCAGGCTGGACTGTTCCCATGAGGCAAAGGGTCAAGACTGATTTGGATATGGCCATGTCTGAACTTGGGTGGCGTGGTAAGCAAAATAACGATGGATTAAACCCAAATCTGTGACTGGGGATGAATGTTTTGCCAATGTGCCACATTCCGTCCATCATCTTGCGTGTTTTGCTGTTCGCCCTATGTGGGAAGGGTATGCCCAGACGTGGGTCCGTGCTCACAACACCACTGGAGTCAAGCTATCCTGGCTGAAGAGGGGTGAAACCCCAAAACCAGTCCTAGGATGCTTGATTCCGGCCCATGGAAGACATGGCTTGGCAGTTCGGGCTGGACTGTTCCCATGAGGCACAGGGTCAAGACTGATTTGGATATGGCCATGTCTGAACTGGGGTGGCGTGGTGAGCAAAATAACAATGGATTAAACCCAGATCTGTGACTGGGGGAGAATGTTTTGCCAATGTGCAACATTCCGCCCATCATCTTGTTTTTTTTGCTGTTCGTCCTTTGTGGAAAGGGTATGCCCAGACAAGGGTCCCGTGCTCACTACGCCACTGGAATCAAGCTATTCTGGCTGAAGAGGGGTGAAACCACGAAACCGGTCCTAGGATGCTTGATTGCGGTCCAGGGAAGACATGGCTTGGCAGTTCGGCTGGACTGTTCCCATGAAGCACAGGGTCAAGACTGATTTGCATATGGCCATGTCTGAACTGGGGTGGCGTGGTGAGCAAAATAAAAATGGATTAAACCCAGATCTGTGACTGGGGATGAATGTTTTGCCAATGTGCAACATTCCGCCCATCATCTATGGTCATGTCGGAACTGGGGTGGCGTGGTGAGCAAAATAACGATGGATTAAACCCAGATCTGTGACTGGGGGTGAATGTTTTGCCAATGTGAAATATTGCGTACATCATCTTGTGTGTTTTGCTGTTCGCCCATTGTGGGCAGAGTATGCCCAGACATGGGTCCCGTGCTCACTACGCCACAAAATAACGATGGATTAAACCCAGATCTGTGACTGGGGGTGAATGTTTTGCCAATGTGCAACATTCCGCCCATCATCTAGTGTTTTTTGCTGTTCGTCCTATGTGGAAAGGGTATGCCCAGACGTAGGTCCCGTGCTCACTACGCCACTGGAGTAAAGCTATCCTAGCTGAAGAGGGGTGAAACCCCGAAACCGGTCCTAGGATGCTTGATTCCGTTCCAGGGAAGACATGGCTTGGCAGTTCGGGCTGGACTGTTCCCATGAGGCACAGGGTCAAGGCTGATTTGCATATGGCCATGTCTGATATGGGGTGGCGTGGTGAGCAAAATAACGATGGACTAAACCCAGATCTGTGACTGGGGGTGAATGTTTTGCCAATGTGCAACATTCCGTTCATGATCTTGTGTGTTTTGCTGTTTGCCCTAAGTGGGAAGGGTATGCCCAGACATGGGTCCCGTGCTCACTATGCCACTGGAGTCAATCTATCCTGGCTGAAGAGGGGTGAAACCCCGAAACCGGTCCTAGGATGCTTGATTCAGGTCGCGGGAAGACATGGCTTGGCTGTTCGGGCTGGACTGTTCCCATGAGGCACAGGGTCAAGACTGATTTGGATATGGCCATGTCTGAACTGGGGTGGCGTGTTGAGCATAATAACGATGCATTAAACCCAGATCTGTGACTGGGGGTTAATGTTTTGCCAATGTGCAACATTCCATCCATCATCTTGTGTGTTTTGCTGTTCGCCCTATGTGGGAAGGGTATGCCCAGACGTGGGTCCCGTGCTCACTACGCCACTGGAGTCAAGCTATCCTGGCTGAAGTGGGGTGAAACCCCGAAACCGGTCCTAGGATGCTTGATTCCGGTCCAGGGAAGACATGGCTGGCTGTTCGGGCTGGACTGTTCCAATGAGGCATAGGGTCAAGACTGATTTGCATATGGTCATGTCTGAACTGGGGTGGTGGGGTGAGCAAAATCACGATGGATTAAACCCAGATCTGTGACTGGGGGTGAATGTTTTGCCAATGTGAAACATCCGTACATCATCTTGTGTGTTTTGCTGTTCGCCCATTGTGGGAAGAGTGTGCCCAGACGTGGGTCCCGTGCTCACTACCCCACTGGAGTCAAGCTATCCTAGCTGAAGAGGGGTGAAACCCGGAAACCAGTCCTAGGATGCTTGATTCCGGTCCAGGGAAGACATGGCTTGGCAGTTCGGGCTGGACTGTTCCCATGAGGCACATGGTCAAGACTGATTTGCATATGGCCATGTCTGAACTTGGGTGGCGTGGTGAGCAAAATAAAGATGGATTAAACCCAAATCTGTGACTGGGGGTGAATGTTTTGCCAATGTGCAACATTCCGTTCATCATCTTGTGTGTTTTGCTGTTCGCCCTATGTGGGAAGGGTATGCCCAGACATGGGTCCCGTGCTCACTACGCCACTGGAGTCAAGCTATCCTGGCTGAAGAGGGGTGAAACCCCGAAACCGGTCCTAGGATGCTTGATTCCGGCCCATGGAAGACATGGCTTGGCAGTTCGGGCTGGACTGTTCCCATGAGGCACAGGGTCAAGACTGATTTGGATAAGGCCATGTCTGAACTGGGGTGGCGTGGTGAGCAAAATAACAATGCATTAAACCCAGATCTGTGACTGGGGGTTAAAGTTTTGCCAATGTGCAACATTCCATCCATCTTCTTGTGTGTTTTGCTGTTCGCCCTATGTGGGAAGTGTATGCCCAGAGGTGGGTCCCGTGCTCACTACGGCACTGGAGTCAAGCTATTCTGGCTGAAGAGGGGTGAAACCCCGAAACCGGTCCTAGGATGCTTGATTGCGGTCCAGAGAAGACATGGCTTGGCAGTTCGGGCTGGACTGTTCCCATGAAGCACAGGGTCAAGACTGATTTGCATATGGCCATGTCCGAACTGGGGTGGCGTGGTGAGCAAAATAACAATGGATGAAACCCAGATCTGTGACTGGGGGTGAATGTTTTGCCAATGTGCAACATTCCGCCCATCATCTTGTGTTTCGCGCTGTTCGTCCTATGTGGGAAGGGTATGCCCAGACGTGGGTCCCGTGCTCACTACGCCACTGGAGTAAAGCTATCCTGGCTGAAGAGGGGTGAAACCCGGACACCAGTCCTAGGATGCTTGATTCCGGTCCAGGGAAGACATGACTTGGCAGTTCGGGCTGGACTGTTCCCATGAGGCACAGGGTCAAGACTGATTTGCATATGGCCATGTCTGAACTTGGGTGGCGTGGTGAGCAAAATAACGATGGATTAAACCCAAATCTGTGACTGGGGGTGAATGTTTTGCCAATGTGCAACATTCCGTACATCATCTTGTGTGTTTTGCTGTTCGCCCATTGTGGGAAGAGTATGCCCAGACATGGGTCCCGTGCTCACTCCGCCACTGGAGTCAAGCTATTCTGGCTGAAGAGGGGTGAAACCCCGAAACCGGTCCTAGGATGCTTGATTGCGGTCCAGGGAAGACATGGCTTGGCAGTTCGGGCTGGACTGTTCCCATGAAGCACAGGGTCAAGACTGATTTGCATATGGCCATGTCTAAACTGGGGTGGCGTGGTGAGCAAAATAACAATGGATTAAACCCAGATCTGTGACTGGGGGTGAATGTTTTGCCAATGTGCAACATTCCGCCCATCATCTTGTGTTTTTTGCTGTTCGTCCTATGTGGGAAGGGTATGCCCAGACGTGGGTCCCGTGCTCACTACGCCACTGGAGTAAAGCTATCCTGGCTGAAGAGGGGTGAAACCCGGAAACCAGTCCTAGGATGCTTGATTCCGGTCCAGGGAAGACATGACTTGGCAGTTCGGGCTGGACTGTTCCCATGAGGCACAGGGTCAAGACTGATTTGCATATGGCCATGTCTGAACTTGGGTGGCGTGGTGAGCAAAATAACGATGGATTAAACCCAAATCTGTGACTGGGGATGAATGTTTTGCCAATGTGCCACATTCCGTCCATCATCTTAGGTGTTTTGCTGTTCGCCCTATGTGGGAAGGGTATGCCCAGACGTGGGTCCGTGCTCACAACACCACTGGAGTCAAGCTATCCTGGCTGAAGAGGGGTGAAACCCCAAAACCGGTCCTAGGATGCTTGATTCCGGCCCATGGAAGACATGGCTTGGCAGTTCGGGCTGGACTGTTCCCATGAGGCACAGGGTGAAGACTGATTTGGATATGGCCATGTCTGAACTGGGGTGGCGTGGTGAGCAAAATAACGATGCATTAAACCCAGATCTGTGACTGGGGGTTAATGTTGTGCCAATGTGCAACATTCCATCCATCATCTTGTGTGTTTTGCTGTTCGCCCATTGTGGGAAGGGTATGCCCAGACAAGGGTCCCGTGCTCACTACGCCACTGGAGTCAAGCTATTCTGGCTGATGAGGGGTGAAACCCCGTAACCGGACCTAGGATGCTTGATTCCGGTCCAGGGAAGACATGACTTGGCAGTTCGGGCTGGACTGTTCCCATGAGGTACAGGGTCAAGACTGATTTGCATATGGCCATGTCTGAACTGGGGTGGCGTGGTGAGCAAAATAACAATGGATTAAACCCAGATCTGTGACTGGGGGTGAATGTTTTGCCAATGTGCAACATTCCGCCCATCATCTTGTGTTTTTTGCTGTTCGTCCTATGTGGAAAGGGTATGCCCAGACGTAGGTCCCATGCTCACTACGCCACTGGAGTCAAGCTATCCTGGCTGAAGTGGGGTGAAACCCCGAAACCGGTCCTAGGATGCTTGATTCCGGTCCAGAGAGGACATGGCTGGCAGTTCGGGCTGGACTGTTCCCATGAGGCATAGGGTCAAGACTGATTTGCATATGGTCGTGTCTGAACTGGGGTGGCGTGGTGAGGAAAATAACGATGGATTAAACCCAGATCTGTGACTGGGGGTGAATGTTTTGCCAATGTGCAACATTCCGTACATCATCTTGTGTGTTTTGCTGTTCGCCCATTGTGGGAAGAGTATGCCCAGACATGGGTCCCGTGCTCACTCCGCCACTGGAGTCAAGCTATTCTGGCTGAAGAGGGGTGAAACCCCGAAACCGGTCCTAGGATGCTTGATTGCGGTCCAGGGAAGACATGGCTTGGCAGTTCGGGCTGGACTGTTCCCATGAAGCACAGGGTCAAGACTGATTTGCATATGGCCATGTCTGAACTGGGGTGGCGTGGTGAGCAAAATAACAATGGATTAAACCCAGATCTGTGACTGGGGGTGAATGTTTTGCCAATGTGCAACATTCCGCCCATCATCTTGTGTTTTTTGCTGTTCGTCCTATGTGGGAAGGGTATGCCCAGACGTGGGTCCCGTGCTCACTACGCCACTGGAGTAAAGCTATCCTGGCTGAAGAGGGGTGAAACCCGGAAACCAGTCCTAGGATGCTTGATTCCGGTCCAGGGAAGACATGACTTGGCAGTTCGGGCTGGACTGTTCCCATGAGGCACAGGGTCAAGACTGATTTGCATATGGCCATGTCTGAACTTGGGTGGCGTGGTGAGCAAAATAACGATGGATTAAACCCAAATCTGTGACTGGGGATGAATGTTTTGCCAATGTGCCACATTCCGTCCATCATCTTAGGTGTTTTGCTGTTCGCCCTATGTGGGAAGGGTATGCCCAGACGTGGGTCCGTGCTCACAACACCACTGGAGTCAAGCTATCCTGGCTGAAGAGGGGTGAAACCCCAAAACCGGTCCTAGGATGCTTGATTCCGGCCCATGGAAGACATGGCTTGGCAGTTCGGGCTGGACTGTTCCCATGAGGCACAGGGTGAAGACTGATTTGGATATGGCCATGTCTGAACTGGGGTGGCGTGGTGAGCAAAATAACAATGCATTAAACCCAGATCTGTGACTGGGGGTTAATGTTGTGCCAATGTGAACATTCCATCCATCATCTTGTGTGTTTTGCTGTTCGCCCATTGTGGGAAGGGTATGCCCAGACAAGGGTCCCGTGCTCACTACGCCACTGGAGTCAAGCTATTCTGGCTGAAGAGGGGTGAAACCCCAAAACCGGTCCTAGGATGCTTGATTCCGGTCCAGAGAGGACATGGCTGGCAGTTCGGGCTGGACTGTTCCCATGAGGCATAGGGTCAAGACTGATTTGCATATGGTCGTGTCTGAACTGGGGTGGCGTGGTGAGCAAAATAACGATGGATTAAACCCAGATCTGTGACTGGGGGTGAATGTTTTGCCAATGTGCAACATTCCGTACATCATCTTGTGTGTTTTGCTGTTCGCCCATTGTGGGAAGAGTATGCCCAGACATGGGTCCCGTGCTCACTACGCCACAGGAGTCAAGCTATTCTGGCTGAAGAGGGGTGAAACCCCGAAACCGGTCCTAGGATGCTTGATTGCGGTCCAGGGAAGACATGGCTTGGCAGTTCGGGCTGGACTGTTCCCATGAAGTACAGGGTCAAGACTGATTTGCATATGGCCATGTCTGAACTGGGGTGGCGTGGTGAGCAAAATAACAATGGATTAAACCCAGATCTGT
The DNA here is from genome assembly GCF_964204655.1 of Triturus cristatus. Taxonomy (NCBI): domain Eukaryota; kingdom Metazoa; phylum Chordata; class Amphibia; order Caudata; family Salamandridae; genus Triturus; species Triturus cristatus. The sequence continues at coordinate 872,749,798 of NC_140579.1, read as the reverse complement.
GACTGGGGGTGAATGTTTTGCCAATGTGCAACATTCCGCCCATCATCTTGTGTTTTTTGCTGTTCGCCCTATGTGGGAAGGGTATGCCCATATTAGGGTCCCGTGCTCACTACGCCACTGGAGTAAAGCTATCCTGGCTGAAGAGGGGTGAAACCCGATAACCAGTCCTAGGATGCTTGATTCCGGTCCAGGGAAGACATGACTTGGCAGTTCGGGCTAGACTGTTCCCATGAGGCAAAGGGTCAAGACTGATTTGGATATGGCCATGTCTGAACTTGGGTGGCGTGGTGAGCAAAATAACGATGGATTAAACCCAAATCTGTGACTGGGGATGAATGTTTTGCCAATGTGCCACATTCCGTCCATCATCTTGCGTGTTTTGATGTTCGCCCTATGTGGGAAGGGTATGCCCAGACGTGGGTCTGTGCTCACAACACCACTGGAGTCAAGCTATCCTGGCTGAAGAGGGGTGAAACCCCAAAACCAGTCCTAGGATGCTTGATTCCGGCCCATGGAAGACATGGCTTGGCAGTTCGGGCTGGACTGTTCCCATGAGGCACAGGGTCAAGACTGATTTGGATATGGCCATGTCTGAACTGGGGTGGCGTGGTGAGCAAAATAACAATGGATTAAACCCAGATCTGTGACTGGGGGTGAATGTTTTGCCAATGTGCAACATTCCGCCCATCATCTTGTGTTTTTTGCTGTTCGTCCTATGTGGAAAGGGTATGCCCAGACGTAGGTCCCATGCTCACTACGCCACTGGAGTAAAGCTATCCTAGCTGAAGAGGGGTGAAACCCCGAAACCGGTCCTAGGATGCTTGATTCCGTTCCAGGGAAGACATGGCTTGGCAGTTCGGGCTGGACTGTTCCCATGAGGCACAGGGTCAAGGCTGATTTGCATATGGCCATGTCTGAAATGGGGTGGCGTGGTGAGCAAAATAACGATGGATTAAACCCAGATCTGTGACTGGGGGTGAATGTTTTGCCAATGTGCAACATTCCGTCCATCATCTTGTGTGTTTTGCTGTTCGCCCTATGTGGGAAGGGTATGCCCAGACGTGGGTCCCGTGCTCTCTACGCCACTGGAGTCAAGCTATCCTGGCTGAAGTGGGGTGAAACCCCGAAACCACTCCTGGGATGCTTGATTCCGGTCCAGAGAGGACATGGCTGGCAGTTCGGGCTGGACTGTTCCCATGAGGCACAGGGTCAAGACTGATTTGCATATGGCCATGTCTGAACTTGGGTGGTGTGGTGAGCAAAATAACGATGGATTAAACCCAAATCTGTGACTGGGGATGAATGTTTTCCCAATGTGCCACATTCCGTCCATCATCTTGCGTGTTTTGCTGTTCGCCCTATGTGGGAAGGGTATGCCCAGACGTGGGTCCGTGCTCACAACACCCCTGGAGTCAAGCTATCCTGGCTGAAGAGGGGTGAAACCCCAAAACCGGTCCTAGGATGCTTGATTCCGGCCCATGGAAGACATGGCTTGGCAGTTCGGGCTGGACTGTTCCCATGAGGCACAGGGTCAAGACTGATTTGGATATGGCCATGTCTGAACTGGGGTGACGTGGTGAGCAAAATAACAATGGATTAAACCCAGATCTGTGACTGGGGGTGAATGTTTTGCCAATGTGCAACATTCCGCCCATCATCTTGTTTTTTTGCTGTTCGTCCTATGTGGGAAGGGTATGCCCAGACATGGGTCCCGTGCTCACTACGCCACTGGAGTCAAGCTATTCTGGCTGAAGAGGGGTGAAACCATGAAACCGGTCCTAGGATGCTTGATTGCGGTCCAGGGAAGACATGGCTTGGCAGTTCGGGCTGGACTGTTCCCATGAAGCACAGGGTCAAGACTGATTTGCATATGGCCATGTCTGAACTGGGGTGGCGTGGTGGGCAAAATAACAATGGATTAAACCCAGATCTGTGACTGGGGGTGAATGTTTTGCCAATGTGCAACATTCCGCCCATCATCTTGTTTTTTTGCTGTTCGTCCTATGTGGGAAGGGTATGCCCAGACGTAGGTCCCATGCTCACTACGCCACTGGAGTCAAGCTATCCTGGCTGAAGTGGGGTGAAACCCCGAAACCGGTCCTAGGATGCTTGATTCCGGTCCAGAGGGGACATGGCTGGCAGTTCGGGCTGGACTGTTCCCATGAGGCATAGGGTCAAGACTGATTTGCATATGGTCGTGTCTGAACTGGGGTGGCGTGGTGAGCAAAATAACGATGGATTAAACCCAGATCTGTGACTGGGGGTGAATGTTTTGCCAATGTGCAACATTCCGTACATCATCTTGTGTGTTTTGCTGTTCGCCCATTGTGGGAAGAGTATGCCCAGACATGGGTCCCGTGCTCACTACGCCACTGGAGTCAAGCTATTCTGGCTGAAGAGGGGTGAAACCCCAAAACCGGTCCTAGGATGCTTGATTCCGGCCCATGGAAGACATGGCTTGGCAGTTCGGGCTGGACTGTTCCCATGAGGCACAGGGTGAAGACTGATTTGGATATGGCCATGTCTGAACTGGGGTGGCATGGTGAGCAAAATAACGATGCATTAAACCCAGATCTGTGACTGGGGGTTAATGTTGTGCCAATGTGCAACATTCCATCCATCATCTTGTGTGTTTTGCTGTTCGCCCATTGTGGGAAGGGTATGCCCAGACAAGGGTCCCGTGCTCACTACGCCACTGGAGTCAAGCTATTCTGGCTGAAGAGGGGTGAAACCCCGAAACCGGTCCTAGGATGCTTGATTCCGGTCCAGGGAAGACATGACTTGGCAGTTCGGGCTGGACTGTTCCCATGAGGCACAGGGTCAAGACTGATTTGCATATGGCCTTGTCTGAACTGGGGTGGCGTGGTGAGCAAAATAACAATGGATTAAACCCAGATCTATGACTGGGGGTGAATGTTTTGCCAATGTGTAACATTCCGCCCATCATCTTGTGTTTTTTGCTGTTCGTCCTATGTGGAAAGGGTATGCCCAGACGTAGGTCCCATGCTCACTACGCCACTGGAGTAAAGCTATCCTAGCTGAAGAGGGGTGAAACCCCGAAACCGGTCCTAGGATGCTTGATTCCGTTCCAGGGAAGACATGGCTTGGCAGTTCAGGCTGAACTGTTCCCATGAGGCACAGGGTCAAGGCTGATTTGCATATGGCCATGTCTGAAATGGGGTGGCGTGGTGAGCAAAATAACGATGGATTAAACCCAGATCTGTGACTGGGGGTGAATGTTTTGCCAATGTGCAACATTCCGTCCATCATCTTGTGTGTTTTGCTGTTCGCCCTATGTGGGAAGGGTATGCCCAGACGTGGGTCCCGTGCTCTCTACGCCACTGGAATCAAACTATCCTGGCTGAAGTGGGGTGAAACCCCGAAACCGGTCCTAGGATGCTTGATTCCGGTCCAGAGAGGACATGGCTGGCAGTTCGGGCTGGACTGTTCCCATGAGGCACAGTGTCAAGACTGATTTGCATATGGCCATGTCTGAACTTGGGTGGTGTGTTGAGCAAAATAACGATGGATTAAACCCAAATCTGTGACTGGGGATGAATGTTTTCCCAATGTGCCACATTCCGTCCATCATCTTGCGTGTTTTGCTGTTCGCCCATTGTGGGAAGGGTATGCCCAGACAAGGGTCCCGTGCTCACTACGCCACTGGAGTCAAGCTATTCTGGCTGAAGAGGGGTGAAACCCCGAAACCGGTCCTATGATGCTTGATTCCGGTCCAGGGAAGACATGACTTGGCAGTTCGGGCTGGACTGTTCCCATGAGGCACAGGGTCAAGACTGATATGCATATGGCCATGTCTGAACTGGGGTGGCGTGGTGAGCAAAATAACAATGGATTAAACCCAGATCTGTGACTGGGGGTGAATGTTTTGCCAATGTGCAACATTCCGCCCATCATCTTGTGTTTTTTGCTGTTCGTCCTATGTGGAAAGGGTATGCCCAGACGTAGGTCCCATGCTCACTACGGCACTGGAGTAAAGCTATCCTAGCTGAAGAGGGGTGAAACCCCGAAACCGGTCCTAGGATGCTTGATTCCGTTCCAGGGAAGACATGGCTTGGCAGTTCGGGCTGGACTGTTCCCATGAGGCACAGGGTCAAGGCTGATTTGCATATGGCCATGTCTGAAATGGGGTGGCGTGGTGAGCAAAATAACGATGGATTAAACCCAGATCTGTGACTGGGGGTGAATGTTTTGCCAATGTGCAACATTCCGTCCATCATCTTGTGTGTTTTGCTGTTCGCCCTATGTGGGAAGGGTATGCCCAGACGTGGGTCCCGTGCTCTCTACGCCACTGGAGTCAAGCTATCCTGGCTGAAGTGGGGTGAAACCCCGAAACCAGTCCTAGGATGCTTGATTCCGGTCCAGAGAGGACATGGCTGGCAGTTCGGGCTGGACTGTTCCCATGAGGCACAGGGTCAAGACTGATTTGCATATGGCCATGTCTGAACTTGGGTGGTGTGGTGAGCAAAATAACGATGGATTAAACCCAAATCTGTGACTGGGGATGAATGTTTTCCCAATGTGCCACATTCCGTCCATCATCTTGCGTGTTTTGCTGTTCGCCCTATGTGGGAAGGGTATGCCCAGACGTGGGTCCGTGCTCACAACACCACTGGAGTCAAGCTATCCTGGCTGAAGAGGGGTGAAACCCCAAAACCGGTCCTAGGATGCTTGATTCCGGCCCATGGAAGACATGGCTTGGCAGTTCGGGCTGGACTGTTCCCATGAGGCACAGGGTCAAGACTGATTTGGATATGGCCATGTCTGAACTGGGGTGACGTGGTGAGCAAAATAACAATGGATTAAACCCAGATCTGTGACTGGGGGTGAATGTTTTGCCAATGTGCAACATTCCGCCCATCATCTTGTTTTTTTGCTGTTCGTCGTATGTGGGAAGGGTATGCCCAGACATGGGTCCCGTGCTCACTACGCCACTGGAGTCAAGCTATTCTGGCTGAAGAGGGGTGAAACCCCGAAACCGGTCCTAGGATGCTTGATTGCGGTCCAGGGAAGACATGGCTTGGCAGTTCGGGCTGGACTGTTCCCATGAAGCACAGGGTCAAGACTGATTTGCATATGGCCATGTCTGAACTGGGGTGGCGTGGTGGGCAAAATAACAATGGATTAAACCCAGATCTGTGACTGGGGGTGAATGTTTTGCCAATGTGCAACATTCCGCCCATCATCTTGTTTTTTTGCTGTTCGTCCTATGTGGGAAGGGTATGCCCAGACATGGGTACCGTGCTCACTACGCCACTGGAGTAAAGCTATCCTGGCTGAAGAGGGGTGAAACCCGGAAACCAGTCCTAGGATGCTTGATTCCGGTCCAGGGAAGACATGACTTGGCAGTTCGGGCTGGACTGTTCCCATGAGGCAAAGGGTCAAGACTGATTTGGATATGGCCATGTCTGAACTTGGGTGGCGTGGTAAGCAAAATAACGATATTTAAACCCAAATCTGTGACTGGGGATGAATGTTTTGCCAATGTGCCACATTCCGTCCATCATCTTGCGTGTTTTGCTGTTCGCCCTATGTGGGAAGGGTATGCCCAGACGTGGGTCCGTGCTCACAACACCACTGGAGTCAAGCTATCCTGGCTGAAGAGGGGTGAAACCCCAAAACCAGTCCTAGGATGCTTGATTCCGGCCCATGGAAGACATGGCTTGGCAGTTCGGGCTGGACTGTTCCCATGAGGCACAGGGTCAAGACTGATTTGGATATGGCCATGTCTGAACTGGGGTGGCGTGGTGAGCAAAATAACAATGGATTAAACCCAGATCTGTGACTGGGGGAGAATGTTTTGCCAATGTGCAACATTCCGCCCATCATCTTGTTTTTTTTGCTGTTCGTCCTTTGTGGAAAGGGTATGCCCAGACAAGGGTCCCGTGCTCACTACGCCACTGGAATCAAGCTATTCTGGCTGAAGAGGGGTGAAACCACGAAACCGGTCCTAGGATGCTTGATTGCGGTCCAGGGAAGACATGGCTTGGCAGTTCGGCTGGACTGTTCCCATGAAGCACAGGGTCAAGACTGATTTGCATATGGCCATGTCTGAACTGGGGTGGCGTGGTGAGCAAAATAACGATGGATTAAACCCAGATCTGTGACTGGGGGTGAATGTTTTGCCAATGTGAAACATTGCGTACATCATCTTGTGTGTTTTGCTGTTCGCCCATTGTGGGCAGAGTATGCCCAGACATGGGTCCCGTGCTCACTACGCCACAAAATAACGATGGATTAAACCCAGATCTGTGACTGGGGGTGAATGTTTTGCCAATGTGCAACATTCCGCCCATCATCTAGTGTTTTTTGCTGTTCGTCCTATGTGGAAAGGGTATGCCCAGACGTAGGTCCCGTGCTCACTACGCCACTGGAGTAAAGCTATCCTAGCTGAAGAGGGGTGAAACCCCGAAACCGGTCCTAGGATGCTTGATTCCGTTCCAGGGAAGACATGGCTTGGCAGTTCGGGCTGGACTGTTCCCATGAGGCACAGGGTCAAGGCTGATTTGCATATGGCCATGTCTGATATGGGGTGGCGTGGTGAGCAAAATAACGATGGACTAAACCCAGATCTGTGACTGGGGGTGAATGTTTTGCAAATGTGCAACATTCCGTTCATGATCTTGTGTGTTTTGCTGTTTGCCCTAAGTGGGAAGGGTATGCCCAGACATGGGTCCCGTGCTCACTATGCCACTGGAGTCAATCTATCCTGGCTGAAGAGGGGTGAAACCCCGAAACCGGTCCTAGGATGCTTGATTCAGGTCGCGGGAAGACATGGCTTGGCAGTTCGGGCTGGACTGTTCCCATGAGGCACAGGGTCAAGACTGATTTGGATATGGCCATGTCTGAACTGGGGTGGCGTGTTGAGCATAATAACGATGCATTAAACCCAGATCTGTGACTGGGGGTTAATGTTTTGCCAATGTGCAACATTCCATCCATCATCTTGTATGTTTTGCTGTTCGCCCTATGTGGGAAGGGTATGCCCAGACGTGGGTCCCGTGCTCACTACGCCACTGGAGTCAAGCTATCCTGGCTGAAGTGGGGTGAAACCCCGAAACCGGTCCTAAGATGCTTGATTCCGGTCCAGGGAAGACATGGCTGGCTGTTCGGGCTGGACTGTTCCAATGAGGCATAGGGTCAAGACTGATTAGCATATGGTCATGTCTGAACTGGGGTGGTGGGGTGAGCAAAATCACGATGGATTAAACCCAGATCTGTGACTGGGGGTGAATGTTTTGCCAATGTGAAACATTCCGTACATCATCTTGTGTGTTTTGCTGTTCGCCCATTGTGGGAAGAGTGTGCCCAGACGTGGGTCCCGTGCTCACTACGCCACTGGAGTCAAGCTATCCTAGCTGAAGAAGGGTGAAACCCGGAAACCAGTCCTAGGATGCTTGATTCCGGTCCAGGGAAGACATGGCTTGGCAGTTCGGGCTGGACTGTTCCCATGAGGCACATGGTCAAGACTGATTTGCATATGGCCATGTCTGAACTTGGGTGGCGTGGTGAGCAAAATATAGATGGATTAAACCCAAATCTGTGACTGGGGGTGAATGTTTTGCCAATGTGCAACATTCCGTTCATCATCTTGTGTGTTTTGCTGTTCGCCCTATGTGGGAAGGGTATGCCCAGACATGGGTCCCGTGCTCACTACGCCACTGGAGTCAAGCTATCCTGGCTGAAGAGGGGTGAAACCCCGAAACCGGTCCTAGGATGCTTGATTCCGGCCCATGGAAGACATGGCTTGGCAGTTCGGGCTGGACTGTTCCCATGAGGCACAGGGTCAAGACTGATTTGGATAAGGCCATGTCTGAACTGGGGTGGCGTGGTGAGCAAAATAACAATGCATTAAACCCAGATCTGTGACTGGGGGTTAAAGTTTTGCCAATGTGCAACATTCCATCCATCATCTTGTGTGTTTTGCTGTTCGCCCTATGTGGGAAGTGTATGCCCAGACGTGGGTCCCGTGCTCACTACGGCACTGGAGTCAAGCTATTCTGGCTGAAGAGGGGTGAAACCCCGAAACCGGTCCTAGGATGCTTGATTGCGGTCCAGAGAAGACATGGCTTGGCAGTTCGGGCTGGACTGTTCCGATGAAGCACAGGGTCAAGACTGATTTGCATATGGCCATGTCTGAACTGGGGTGGCGTGGTGAGCAAAATAACAATGGATGAAACCCAGATCTGTGACTGGGGGTGAATGTTTTGCCAATGTGCAACATTCCGCCCATCATCTTGTGTTTCTTGCTGTTCGTCCTATGTGAGAAGGGTATGCCCAGACGTGGGTCCCGTGCTCACTACGCCACTGGAGTAAAGCTATCCTGGCTGAAGAGGGGTGAAACCCGGACACCAGTCCTAGGATGCTTGATTCCGGTCCAGGGAAGACATGACTTGGCAGTTCGGGCTGGACTGTTCCCATGAGGCACAGGGTCAAGACTGATTTGCATATGGCCATGTCTGAACTTGGGTGGCGTGGTGAGCAAAATAACGATGGATTAAACCCAAATCTGTGACTGGGGGTGAATGTTTTGCCAATGTGCAACATTCCGTACATCATCTTGTGTTTTGCTGTTCGCCCATTGTGGGAAGAGTATGCCCAGACATGGGTCCCGTGCTCACTCCGCCACTGGAGTCAAGCTATTCTGGCTGAAGAGGGGTGAAACGGAACCCGAAACTGGTCCTAGGATGCTTGATTGCGGTCCAGGGAAGACATGGCTTGGCAGTTCGGGCTGGACTGTTCCCATGAAGCACAGGGTCAAGACTGATTTGCATATGGCCATGTCTGAACTGGGGTGGCGTGGTGAGCAAAATAACAATGGATTAAACCCAGATATGTGACTGGGGGTGAATGTTTTGCCAATGTGCAACATTCCGCCCATCATCTTGTGTTTTTTGCTGTTCGTCCTATGTGGGAAGGGTATGCCCAGACGTGGGTCCCGTGCTCACTACGCCACTGGAGTAAAGCTATCCTGGCTGAAGAGGAGTGAAACCCGGAAACCAGTCCTAGGATGATTGATTCCGGTCCAGGGAAGACATGACTTGGCAGTTCGGGCTGGACTGTTCCCATGAGGCACAGGGTCAAGACTGATTTGCATATGGCCATGTCTGAACTTGGGTGGCGTGGTGAGCAAAATAACGATGGATTAAACCCAAATCTGTGACTGGGGATGAATGTTTTGCCAATGTGCCACATTCCGTCCATCATCTTAGGTGTTTTGCTGTTCGCCCTATGTGGGAAGAGTATGCCCAGACGTGGGTCCCGTGCTCACAACACCACTTGAGTCAAGCTATCCTGGCTGAAGAGGGGTGAAACCCCAAAACCGGTCCTAGGATGCTTGATTCCGGCCCATGGAAGACATGGCTTGGCAGTTCGGGCTGGACTGTTCCCATGAGGCACAGGGTGAAGACTGATTTGGATATGGCCATGTCTGAACTGGGGTGGCGTGGTGAGCAAAATAACGATGCATTAAACCCAGATCTGTGACTGGGGGTTAATGTTGTGCCAATGTGCAACATTCCATCCATCATCTTGTGTGTTTTGCTGTTCGCCCATTGTGGGAAGGGTATGCCCAGACAAGGGTCCCGTGCTCACTACGCCACTGGAGTCAAGCTATTCTGGCTGAAGAGGGGGAAACCCCGTAACCGGACCTAGGATGCTTGATTCCGGTCCAGGGAAGACATGACTTGGCAGTTCGGGCTGGACTGTTCCCATGAGGTACAGGGTCAAGACTGATTTGCATATGGCCATGTCTGAACTGGGGTGGCGTGGTGAGCAAAATAACAATGGATTAAACCCAGATCTGTGACTGGGGGTGAATGTTTTGCCAATGTGCAACATTCCGCCCATCATCTTGTGTTTTTTGCTGTTCGTCCTATGTGGAAAGGGTATGCCCAGACGTAGGTCCCATGCTCACTACGCCACTGGAGTCAAGCTATCCTGGCTGAAGTGGGGTGAAACCCCGAAACCGGTCCTAGGATGCTTGATTCCGGTCCAGAGAGGACATGGCTGGCAGTTCGGGCTGGACTGTTCCCATGAGGCATAGGGTCAAGACTGATTTGCATATGGTCGTGTCTGAACTGGGGTGGCGTGGTGAGGAAAATAACGATGGATTAAACCCAGATCTGTGACTGGGGGTGAATGTTTTGCCAATGTGCAACATTCCGTACATCATCTTGTGTGTTTTGCTGTTCGCCCATTGTGGGAAGAGTATGCCCAGACATGGGTCCCGTGCTCACTCCGCCACTGGAGTCAAGCTATTCTGGCTGAAGAGGGGTGAAACCCCGAAACCGGTCCTAGGATGCTTGATTGCGGTCCAGGGAAGACATGGCTTGGCAGTTCGGGCTGGACTGTTCCCATGAAGCACAGGGTCAAGACTGATTTGCATATGGCCATGTCTGAACTGGGGTGGCGTGGTGAGCAAAATAACAATGGATTAAACCCAGATCTGTGACTGGGGGTGAATGTTTTGCCAATGTGCAACATTCCGCCCATCATCTTGTGTTTTTTGCTGTTCGTCCTATGTGGGAAGGGTATGCCCAGACGTGGGTCCCGTGCTCACTACGCCACTGGAGTAAAGCTATCCTGGCTGAAGAGGGGTGAAACCCGGAAACCAGTCCTAGGATGCTTGATTCCGGTCCAGGGAAGACATGACTTGGCAGTTCGGGCTGGACTGTTCCCATGAGGCACAGGGTCAAGACTGATTTGCATATGGCCATGTCTGAACTTGGGTGGCGTGGTGAGCAAAATAACGATGGATTAAACCCAAATCTGTGACTGGGGATGAATGTTTTGCCAATGTGCCACATTCCGTCCATCATCTTAGGTGTTTTGCTGTTCGCCCTATGTGGGAAGGGTATGCCCAGACGTGGGTCCGTGCTCACAACACCACTGGAGTCAAGCTATCCTGGCTGAAGAGGGGTGAAACCCCAAAACCGGTCCTAGGATGCTTGATTCCGGCCCATGGAAGACATGGCTTGGCAGTTCGGGCTGGACTGTTCCCATGAGGCACAGGGTGAAGACTGATTTGGATATGGCCATGTCTGAACTGGGGTGGCGTGGTGAGCAAAATAACAATGCATTAAACCCAGATCTGTGACTGGGGGTTAATGTTGTGCCAATGTGCAACATTCCATCCATCATCTTGTGTGTTTTGCTGTTCGCCCATTGTGGGAACGGTATGCCCAGACAAGGGTCCCGTGCTCACTACGCCACTGGAGTCAAGCTATTCTGGCTGAAGAGGGGTGAAACCCCGAAACCGGTCCTAGGATGCTTGATTCCGGTCCAGAGAGGACATGGCTGGCAGTTCGGGCTGGACTGTTCCCATGAGGCATAGGGTCAAGACTGATTTGCATATGGTCGTGTCTGAACTGGGGTGGCGTGGTGAGCAAAATAATGATGGATTAAACCCAGATCTGTGACTGGGGGTGAATGTTTTGCCAATGTGCAACATTCCGTACATCATCTTGTGTGTTTTGCTGTTCGCCCATTGTGGGAAGAGTATGCCCAGACATGGGTCCCGTGCTCACTACGCCACTGGAGTCAAGCTATTCTGGCTGAAGAGGGGTGAAACCCCGAAACCGGTCCTAGGATGCTTGATTGCGGTCCAGGGAAGACATGGCTTGGCAGTTCGGGCTGGACTGTTCCCATGAAGTACAGGGTCAAGACTGATTTGCATATGGCCATGTCTGAACTGGGGTGGCGTGGTGAGCAAAATAACAATGGATTAAACCCAGATCTGTGACTGGGGGTGAATGTTTTGCCAATGTGCAACATTCCGCCCATCATCTTGTGTTTTTTGCTGTTCGCCCTATGTGGGAAGGGTATGCCCATATTAGGGTCCCGTGCTCACTACGCCACTGGAGTAAAGCTATCCTGGCTGAAGAGGGGTGAAACCCGATAACCAGTCCTAGGATGCTTGATTCCGGTCCAGGGAAGACATGACTTGGCAGTTCGGGCTAGACTGTTCCCATGAGGCAAAGGGTCAAGACTGATTTGGATATGGCCATGTCTGAACTTGGGTGGCGTGGTGAGCAAAATAACGATGGATTAAACCCAAATCTGTGACTGGGGATGAATGTTTTGCCAATGTGCCACATTCCGTCCATCATCTTGCGTGTTTTGATGTTCGCCCTATGTGGGAAGGGTATGCCCAGACGTGGGTCTGTGCTCACAACACCACTGGAGTCAAGCTATCCTGGCTGAAGAGGGGTGAAACCCCAAAACCAGTCCTAGGATGCTTGATTCCGGCCCATGGAAGACATGGCTTGGCAGTTCGGGCTGGACTGTTCCCATGAGGCACAGGGTCAAGACTGATATGCATATGGCCATGTCTGAACTGGGGTGGCGTGGTGAGCAAAATAACAATGGATTAAACCCAGATCTGTGACTGGGGGTGAATGTTTTGCCAATGTGCAACATTCCGCCCATCATCTTGTGTTTTTTGCTGTTCGTCCTATGTGGAAAGGGTATGCCCAGACGTAGGTCCCATGCTCACTACGCCACTGGAGTAAAGCTATCCTAGCTGAAGAGGGGTGAAACCCCGAAACCGGTCCTAGGATGCTTGATTCCGTTCCAGGGAAGACATGGCTTGGCAGTTCGGGCTGGACTGTTCCCATGAGGCACAGGGTCAAGGCTGATTTGCATATGGCCATGTCTGAAATGGGGTGGCGTGGTGAGCAAAATAACGATGGATTAAACCCAGATCTGTGACTGGGGGTGAATGTTTTGCCAATGTGCAACATTCCGTCCATCATCTTGTGTGTTTTGCTGTTCGTCCTATGTGGAAAGGGTATGCCCAGACGTAGGTCCCATGCTCACTACGCCACTGGAGTCAAGCTATCCTGGCTGAAGTGGGGTGAAACCCCGAAACCGGTCCTAGGATGCTTGATTCCGGTCCAGAGAGGACATGGCTGGCAGTTCGGGCTGGACTGTTCCCATGAGGCATAGGGTCAAGACTGATTTGCATATGGTCGTGTCTGAACTGGGGTGGCGTGGTGAGGAAAATAACGATGGATTAAACCCAGATCTGTGACTGGGGGTGAATGTTTTGCCAATGTGCAACATTCCGTACATCATCTTGTGTGTTTTGCTGTTCGCCCATTGTGGGAAGAGTATGCCCAGACATGGGTCCCGTGCTCACTCCGCCACTGGAGTCAAGCTATTCTGGCTGAAGAGGGGTGAAACCCCGAAACCGGTCCTAGGATGCTTGATTGCGGTCCAGGGAAGACATGGCTTGGCAGTTCGGGCTGGACTGTTCCCATGAAGCACAGGGTCAAGACTGATTTGCATATGGCCATGTCTGAACTGGGGTGGCGTGGTGAGCAAAATAACAATGGATTAAACCCAGATCTGTGACTGGGGGTGAATGTTTTGCCAATGTGCAACATTCCGCCCATCATCTTGTGTTTTTTGCTGTTCGTCCTATGTGGGAAGGGTATGCCCAGACGTGGGTCCCGTGCTCACTACGCCACTGGAGTAAAGCTATCCTGGCTGAAGAGGGGTGAAACCCGGAAACCAGTCCTAGGATGCTTGATTCCGGTCCAGGGAAGACATGACTTGGCAGTTCGGGCTGGACTGTTCCCATGAGGCACAGGGTCAAGACTGATTTGCATATGGCCATGTCTGAACTTGGGTGGCGTGGTGAGCAAAATAACGATGGATTAAACCCAAATCTGTGACTGGGGATGAATGTTTTGCCAATGTGCCACATTCCGTCCATCATCTTAGGTGTTTTGCTGTTCGCCCTATGTGGGAAGGGTATGCCCAGACGTGGGTCCGTGCTCACAACACCACTGGAGTCAAGCTATCCTGGCTGAAGAGGGGTGAAACCCCAAAACCGGTCCTAGGATGCTTGATTCCGGCCCATGGAAGACATGGCTTGGCAGTTCGGGCTGGACTGTTCCCATGAGGCACAGGGTGAAGACTGATTTGGATATGGCCATGTCTGAACTGGGGTGGCGTGGTGAGCAAAATAACAATGCATTAAACCCAGATCTGTGACTGGGGGTTAATGTTGTGCCAATGTGCAACATTCCATCCATCATCTTGTGTGTTTTGCTGTTCGCCCATTGTGGGAAGGGTATGCCCAGACAAGGGTCCCGTGCTCACTACGCCACTGGAGTCAAGCTATTCTGGCTGAAGAGGGGTGAAACCCCGAAACCGGTCCTAGGATGCTTGATTCCGGTCCAGAGAGGACATGGCTGGCAGTTCGGGCTGGACTGTTCCCATGAGGCACAGGGTCAAGACTGATTTGGATATGGCCATGTCTGAACTGGGGTGACGTGGTGAGCAAAATAACAATGGATTAAACCCATATCTGTGACTGGGGGTGAATGTTTTGCCAATGTGCAACATTCCGCCCATCATCTTGTTTTTTTGCTGTTCGTCCTATGTGGGAAGGGTATGCCCAGACATGGGTCCCGTGCTCACTACGCCACTGGAGTCAAGCTATTCTGGCTGAAGAGGGGTGAAACCATGAAACCGGTCCTAGGATGCTTGATTGCGGTCCAGGGAAGACATGGCTTGGCAGTTCGGGCTGGACTGTTCCCATGAAGCACAGGGTCAAGACTGATTTGCATATGGCCATGTCTGAACTGGGGTGGCGTGGTGGTCAAAATAACAATGGATTAAACCCAGATCTGTGACTGGGGGTGAATGTTTTGCCAATGTGCAACATTCCGCCCATCATCTTGTTTTTTTGCTGTTCGTCCTATGTGGGAAGGGTATGCCCAGACGTGGGTCCGTGCTCACAACACCACTGGAGTCAAGCTATCCTGGCTGAAGAGGGGTGAAACCCCAAAACCAGTCCTAGGATGCTTGATTCCGGCCCATGGAAGACATGGCTTGGCAGTTCGGGCTGGACTGTTCCCATGAGGCACAGGGTGAAGACTGATTTGGATATGGCCATGTCTGAACTGGGGTGGCGTGGTGAGCAAAATAACAATGGATTAAACCCAGATCTGTGACTGGGGGAGAATGTTTTGCCAATGTGCAACATTCCGCCCATCATCTTGTTTTTTTTGCTGTTCGTCCTTTGTGGAAAGGGTATGCCCAGACAAGGGTCCCGTGCTCACTACGCCACTGGAATCAAGCTATTCTGGCTGAAGAGGGGTGAAACCACGAAACCGGTCCTAGGATGCTTGATTGCGGTCCAGGGAAGACATGGCTTGGCAGTTCGGCTGGACTGTTCCCATGAAGCACAGGGTCAAGACTGATTTGCATATGGCCATGTCTGAACTGGGGTGGCGTGGTGAGCAAAATAACAATGGATTAAACCCAGATCTGTGACTGGGGATGAATGTTTTGCCAATGTGCAACATTCCGCCCATCATCTATGGTCATGTCGGAACTGGGGTGGCGTGGTGAGCAAAATAACGATGGATTAAACCCAGATCTGTGACTGGGGGTGAATGTTTTGCCAATGTGAAACATTGCGTACATCATCTTGTGTGTTTTGCTGTTCGCCCATTGTGGGCAGAGTATGCCCAGACATGGGTCCCGTGCTCACTACGCCACAAAATAACGATGGATTAAACCCAGATCTGTGACTGGGGGTGAATGTTTTGCCAATGTGCAACATTCCGCCCATCATCTAGTGTTTTTTGCTGTTCGTCCTATGTGGAAAGGGTATGCCCAGACGTAGGTCCCGTGCTCACTACGCCACTGGAGTAAAGCTATCCTAGCTGAAGAGGGGTGAAACCCCGAAACCGGTCCTAGGATGCTTGATTCCGTTCCAGGGAAGACATGGCTTGGCAGTTCGGGCTGGACTGTTCCCATGAGGCACAGGGTCAAGGCTGATTTGCATATGGCCATGTCTGATATGGGGTGGCGTGGTGAGCAAAATAACGATGGACTAAACCCAGATCTGTGACTGGGGGTGAATGTTTTTGCCAATGTGCAACATTCCGTTCATGATCTTGTGTGTTTTGCTGTTTGCCCTAAGTGGGAAGGGTATGCCCAGACATGGGTCCCGTGCTCACTATGCCACTGGAGTCAATCTATCCTGGCTGAAGAGGGGTGAAACCCCGAAACCGGTCCTAGGATGCTTGATTCAGGTCGCGGGAAGACATGGCTTGGCAGTTCGGGCTGGACTGTTCCCATGAGGCACAGGGTCAAGACTGATTTGGATATGGCCATGTCTGAACTGGGGTGGCGTGTTGAGCATAATAACGATGCATTAAACCCAGATCTGTGACTGGGGGTTAATGTTTTGCCAATGTGCAACATTCCATCCATCATCTTGTGTGTTTTGCTGTTCGCCCTATGTGGGAAGGGTATGCCCAGACGTGGGTCCCGTGCTCACTACGCCATTGGAGTCAAGCTATCCTGGCTGAAGTGGGGTGAAACCCCGAAACCGGTCCTAGGATGCTTGATTCCGGTCCAGGGAAGACATGGCTGGCTGTTCGGGCTGTTCTGTTCCAATGAGGCATAGGGTCAAGACTGATTTGCATATGGTCATGTCTGAACTGGGGTGGTGGGGTGAGCAAAATCACGATGGATTAAACCCAGATCTGTGACTGGGGGTGAATGTTTTGCCAATGTGAAACATTCCGTACATCATCTTGTGTGTTTTGCTGTTCGCCCATTGTGGGAAGAGTGTGCCCAGACGTGGGTCCCGTGCTCACTACGCCACTGGAGTCAAGCTATCCTAGCTGAAGAGGGGTGAAACCCGGAAACCAGTCCTAGGATGCTTGAATCCGGTCCAGGGAAGACATGGCTTGGCAGTTCGGGCTGGACTGTTCCCATGAGGCACATGGTCAAGACTGATTTGCATATGGCCATGTCTGAACTTGGGTGGCGTGGTGAGCAAAATAAAGATGGATTAAACCCAAATCTGTGACTGGGGGTGAATGTTTTGCCAATGTGCAACATTCCGTTCATCATCTTGTGTGTTTTGCTGTTCGCCCTATGTGGGAAGGGTATGCCCAGACAGGGGTCCCGTGCTCACTACGCCACTGGAGTCAAGCTATCCTGGCTGAAGAGGGGTGAAACCCCGAAACCGGTCCTAGGATGCTTGATTCCGGCCCATGGAAGACATGGCTTGGCAGTTCGGGCTGGACTGTTCCCATGAGGCACAGGGTCAAGACTGATTTGGATAAGGCCATGTCTGAACTGGGGTGGCGTGGTGAGCAAAATAACAATGCATTAAACCCAGATCTGTGACTGGGGGTTAAAGTTTTGCCAATGTGCAACATTCCATCCATCATCTTGTGTGTTTTGCTGTTCGCCCTATGTGGGAAGTGTATGCCCAGACGTGGGTCCCGTGCTCACTACGGCACTGGAGTCAAGCTATTCTGGCTGAAGAGGGGTGAAACCCCGAAACCGGTCCTAGGATGCTTGATTGCGGTCCAGAGAAGACATGGCTTGGCAGTTCGGGCTGGACTGTTCCCATGAAGCACAGGGTCAAGACTGATTTGCATATGGCCATGTCTGAACTGGGGTGGCGTGGTGAGCAAAATAACAATGGATGAAACCCAGATCAGTGACTGGGGGTGAATGTTTTGCCAATGTGCAACATTCCGCCCATCATCTTGTGTTTCTTGCTGTTCGTCCTATGTGGGAAGGGTATGCCCAGACGTGGGTCCCGTGCTCACTACGCCACTGGAGTAAAGCTATCCTGGCTGAAGAGGGGTGAAACCCGGACACCAGTCCTAGGATGCTTGATTCCGGTCCAGGGAAGACATGACTTGGCAGTTCGGGCTGGACTGTTCCCATGAGGCACAGGGTCAAGACTGATTTGCATATGGCCATGTCTGAACTTGGGTGGCGTGGTGAGCAAAATAACGATGGATTAAACCCAAATCTGTGACTGGGGGTGAATGTTTTGCCAATGTGCAACATTCCGTACATCATCTTGTGTGTTTTGCTGTTCGCCCATTGTGGGAAGAGTATGCCCAGACATGGGTCCCGTGCTCACTCCGCCACTGGAGTCAAGCTATTCTGGCTGAAGAGGGGTGAAACCCCGAAACCGGTGCTAGGATGCTTGATTGCGGTCCAGGGAAGACATGGCTTGGCAGTTCGGGCTGGACTGTTCCCATGAAGCACAGGGTCAAGACTGATTTGCATATGGCCATGTCTGAACTGGGGTGGCGTGGTGGGCAAAATAACAATGGATTAAACCCAGATCTGTGACTGGGGGTGAATGTTTTGCCAATGTGCAACATTCCGCCCATCATCTTGTTTTTTTGCTGTTCGTCCTATGTAGGAAGGGTATGCCCAGACGTGGGTCCGTGCTCACAACACCACTGGAGTCAAGCTATCCTGGCTGAAGAGGGGTGAAACCCCAAAACCAGTCCTAGGATGCTTGATTCCGGCCCATGGAAGACATGGCTTGGCAGTTCGGGCTGGACTGTTCCCATGAGGCACAGGGTGAAGACTGATTTGGATATGGCCATGTCTGAACTGGGGTGGCGTGGTGAGCAAAATAACAATGGATTAAACCCAGATCTGTGACTGGGGGAGAATGTTTTGCCAATGTGCAACATTCCGCCCATCATCTTGTTTTTTTTGCTGTTCGTCCTTTGTGGAAAGGGTATGCCCAGACAAGGGTCCCGTGCTCACTACGCCACTGGAATCAAGCTATTCTGGCTGAAGAGGGGTGAAACCACGAAACCGGTCCTAGGATGCTTGATTGCGGTCCAGGGAAGACATGGCTTGGCAGTTCGGCTGGACTGTTCCCATGAAGCACAGGGTCAAGACTGATTTGCATATGGCCATGTCTGAACTGGGGTGGCGTGGTGAGCAAAATAACAATGGATTAAACCCAGATCTGTGACTGGGGATGAATGTTTTGCCAATGTGCAACATTCCGCCCATCATCTATGGTCATGTCGGAACTGGGGTGGCGTGGTGAGCAAAATAACGATGGATTAAACCCAGATCTGTGACTGGGGGTGAATGTTTTGCCAATGTGAAACATTGCGTACATCATCTTGTGTGTTTTGCTGTTCGCCCATTGTGGGCAGAGTATGCCCAGACATGGGTCCCGTGCTCACTACGCCACAAAATAACGATGGATTAAACCCAGATCTGTGACTGGGGGTGAATGTTTTGCCAATGTGCAACATTCCGCCCATCATCTAGTGTTTTTTGCTGTTCGTCCTATGTGGAAAGGGTATGCCCAGACGTAGGTCCCGTGCTCACTACGCCACTGGAGTAAAGCTATCCTAGCTGAAGAGGGGTGAAACCCCGAAACCGGTCCTAGGATGCTTGATTCCGTTCCAGGGAAGACATGGCTTGGCAGTTCGGGCTGGACTGTTCCCATGAGGCACAGGGTCAAGGCTGATTTGCATATGGCCATGTCTGATATGGGGTGGCGTGGTGAGCAAAATAACGATGGACTAAACCCAGATCTGTGACTGGGGGTGAATGTTTTGCCAATGTGCAACATTCCGTTCATGATCTTGTGTGTTTTGCTGTTTGCCCTAAGTGGGAAGGGTATGCCCAGACATGGGTCCCGTGCTCACTATGCCACTGGAGTGAATCTATCCTGGCTGAAGAGGGGTGAAACCCCGAAA
Organism: Triturus cristatus; assembly: GCF_964204655.1. NCBI lineage: Eukaryota > Metazoa > Chordata > Amphibia > Caudata > Salamandridae > Triturus > Triturus cristatus. The sequence goes on along the minus strand of NC_140579.1, from coordinate 872,730,263 downwards.
CCGGTCCTAGGATGCTTGATTCAGGTCGCGGGAAGACATGGCTTGGCAGTTCGGGCTGGACTGTTCCCATGAGGCACAGGGTCAAGACTGATTTGGATATGGCCATGTCTGAACTGGGGTGGCGTGTTGAGCATAATAACGATGCATTAAACCCAGATCTGTGACTGGGGGTTAATGTTTTGCCAATGTGCAACATTCCATCCATCATCTTGTGTGTTTTGCTGTTCGCCCTATGTGGGAAGGGTATGCCCAGACGTGGGTCCCGTGCTCACTACGCCATTGGAGTCAAGCTATCCTGGCTGAAGTGGGGTGAAACCCCGAAACCGGTCCTAGGATGCTTGATTCCGGTCCAGGGAAGACATGGCTGGCTGTTCGGGCTGTTCTGTTCCAATGAGGCATAGGGTCAAGACTGATTTGCATATGGTCATGTCTGAACTGGGGTGGTGGGGTGAGCAAAATCACGATGGATTAAACCCAGATCTGTGACTGGGGGTGAATGTTTTGCCAATGTGAAACATTCCGTACATCATCTTGTGTGTTTTGCTGTTCGCCCATTGTGGGAAGAGTGTGCCCAGACGTGGGTCCCGTGCTCACTACGCCACTGGAGTCAAGCTATCCTAGCTGAAGAGGGGTGAAACCCGGAAACCAGTCCTAGGATGCTTGATTCCGGTCCAGGGAAGACATGGCTTGGCAGTTCGGGCTGGACTGTTCCCATGAGGCACATGGTCAAGACTGATTTGCATATGGCCATGTCTGAACTTGGGTGGCGTGGTGAGCAAAATAAAGATGGATTAAACCCAAATCTGTGACTGGGGGTGAATGTTTTGCCAATGTGCAACATTCCGTTCATCATCTTGTGTGTTTTGCTGTTCGCCCTATGTGGGAAGGGTATGCCCAGACAGGGGTCCCGTGCTCACTACGCCACTGGAGTCAAGCTATCCTGGCTGAAGAGGGGTGAAACCCCGAAACCGGTCCTAGGATGCTTGATTCCGGCCCATGGAAGACATGGCTTGGCAGTTCGGGCTGGACTGTTCCCATGAGGCACAGGGTCAAGACTGATTTGGATAAGGCCATGTCTGAACTGGGGTGGCGTGGTGAGCAAAATAACAATGCATTAAACCCAGATCTGTGACTGGGGGTTAAAGTTTTGCCAATGTGCAACATTCCATCCATCATCTTGTGTGTTTTGCTGTTCGCCCTATGTGGGAAGTGTATGCCCAGACGTGGGTCCCGTGCTCACTACGGCACTGGAGTCAAGCTATTCTGGCTGAAGAGGGGTGAAACCCCGAAACCGGTCCTAGGATGCTTGATTGCGGTCCAGAGAAGACATGGCTTGGCAGTTCGGGCTGGACTGTTCCCATGAAGCACAGGGTCAAGACTGATTTGCATATGGCCATGTCTGAACTGGGGTGGCGTGGTGAGCAAAATAACAATGGATGAAACCCAGATCAGTGACTGGGGGTGAATGTTTTGCCAATGTGCAACATTCCGCCCATCATCTTGTGTTTCTTGCTGTTCGTCCTATGTGGGAAGGGTATGCCCAGACGTGGGTCCCGTGCTCACTACGCCACTGGAGTAAAGCTATCCTGGCTGAAGAGGGGTGAAACCCGGACACCAGTCCTAGGATGCTTGATTCCGGTCCAGGGAAGACATGACTTGGCAGTTCGGGCTGGACTGTTCCCATGAGGCACAGGGTCAAGACTGATTTGCATATGGCCATGTCTGAACTTGGGTGGCGTGGTGAGCAAAATAACGATGGATTAAACCCAAATCTGTGACTGGGGGTGAATGTTTTGCCAATGTGCAACATTCCGTACATCATCTTGTGTGTTTTGCTGTTCGCCCATTGTGGGAAGAGTATGCCCAGACATGGGTCCCGTGCTCACTCCGCCACTGGAGTCAAGCTATTCTGGCTGAAGAGGGGTGAAACCCCGAAACCGGTCCTAGGATGCTTGATTGCGGTCCAGGGAAGACATGGCTTGGCAGTTCGGGCTGGACTGTTCCCATGAAGCACAGGGTCAAGACTGATTTGCATATGGCCATGTCTGAACTGGGGTGGCGTGGTGAGCAAAATAACAATGGATTAAACCCAGATCTGTGACTGGGGGTGAATGTTTTGCCAATGTGCAACATTCCGCCCATCATCTTGTGTTTTTTGCTGTTCGTCCTATGTGGGAAGGGTATGCCCAGACGTGGGTCCCGTGCTCACTACGCCACTGGAGTAAAGCTATCCTGGCTGAAGAGGGGTGAAACCCGGAAACCAGTCCTAGGATGCTTGATTCCGGTCCAGGGAAGACATGACTTGGCAGTTCGGGCTGGACTGTTCCCATGAGGCACAGGGTCAAGACTGATTTGCATATGGCCATGTCTGAACTTGGGTGGCGTGGTGAGCAAAATAACGATGGATTAAACCCAAATCTGTGACTGGGGATGAATGTTTTGCCAATGTGCCACATTCCGTCCATCATCTTAGGTGTTTTGCTGTTCGCCCTATGTGGGAAGGGTATGCCCAGACGTGGGTCCGTGCTCACAACACCACTGGAGTCAAGCTATCCTGGCTGAAGAGGTGTGAAACCCCAAAACCGGTCCTAGGATGCTTGATTCCGGCCCATGGAAGACATGGCTTGGCAGTTCGGGCTGGACTGTTCCCATGAGGCACAGGGTGAAGACTGATTTGGATATGGCCATGTCTGAACTGGGGTGGCGTGGTGAGCAAAATAACAATGCATTAAACCCAGATCTGTGACTGGGGGTTAATGTTGTGCCAATGTGCAACATTCCATCCATCATCTTGTGTGTTTTGCTGTTCGCCCATTGTGGGAAGGGTATGCCCAGACAAGGGTCCCGTGCTCACTACGCCACTGGAGTCAAGCTATTCTGGCTGAAGAGGGGTGAAACCCCGAAACCGGTCCTAGGATGCTTGATTCCGGTCCAGAGAGGACATGGCTGGCAGTTCGGGCTGGACTGTTCCCATGAGGCATAGGGTCAAGACTGATTTGCATATGGTCGTGTCTGAACTGGGGTGGCGTGGTGAGCAAAATAACGATGGATTAAACCCAGATCTGTGACTGGGGGTGAATGTTTTGCCAATGTGCAACATTCCGTACATCATCTTGTGTGTTTTGCTGTTCGCCCATTGTGGGAAGAGTATGCCCAGACATGGGTCCCGTGCTCACTACGCCACTGGAGTCAAGCTATTCTGGCTGAAGAGGGGTGAAACCCCGAAACCGGTCCTAGGATGCTTGATTGCGGTCCAGGGAAGACATGGCTTGGCAGTTCGGGCTGGACTGTTCCCATGAAGTACAGGGTCAAGACTGATTTGCATATGGCCATGTCTGAACTGGGGTGGCGTGGTGAGCAAAATAACAATGGATTAAACCCAGATCTGTGACTGGGGGTGAATGTTTTGCCAATGTGCAACATTCCGCCCATCATCTTGTGTTTTTTGCTGTTCGTCCTATGTGGGAAGGGTATGCCCAGACATGGGTCCCGTGCTCACTACGCCACTGGAGTAAAGCTATCCTGGCTGAAGAGGGGTGAAACCCGGAAACCAGTCCTAGGATGCTTGATTCCGGTCCAGGAAAGACATGACTTGGCAGTTCGGGCTGGACTGTTCCCATGAGGCACAGGGTCAAGACTGATTTGCATATGGCCATGTCTGAACTTGGGTGGTGTGGTGAGCAAAATAACGATGGATTAAACCCAAATCTGTGACTGGGGATGAATGTTTTCCCAATGTGCCACATTCCGTCCATCATCTTGCGTGTTTTGCTGTTCGCCCTATGTGGGAAGGGTATGCCCAGACGTGGGTCCGTGCTCATAACACCACTGGAGTCAAGCTATCCTGGCTGAAGAGGGGTGAAACCCCAAAACCGGTCCTAGGATGCTTGATTCCGGCCCATGGAAGACATGGCTTGGCAGTTTGGGCTGGACTGTTCCCATGAGGCACAGGGTCAAGACTGATTTGGATATGGCCATGTCTGAACTGGGGTGGCGTGGTGAGCAAAATTACAATGGATTAAACCCAGATCTGTGACTGGGGGAGAATGTTTTGCCAATGTGCAACATTCCGCCCATCATCTTGTTTTTTTTGCTGTTCGTCCTATGTGGAAAGGGTATGCCCAGACAAGGGTCCCGTGCTCACTACGCCACTGGAGTCAAGCTATTCTGGCTGAAGAGGGGTGAAACCCCGAAACCGGTCCTAGGATGCTTGATTCCGGCCCACGGAAGACATGGCTTGGCAGTTCGGGCTGGACTGTTCCCATGAGGCACAGGGTCAAGGCTGATTTGCATATGGCCATGTCTGAAATGGGGTGGCGTGGTGAGCAAAATAACAATGGATTAAACCCAGATCTGTGACTGGGGGTGAATGTTTTGCCAATGTGCAACATTCTGTTCATCATCTTGTGTGTTTTGCTTTTTGCCCTAAGTGGGAAGGGTATGCCCAGACATGGGTCCCGTGCTCACTACGCCACTGGAGTCAAGCTATCCTGGCTCAAGAGGGGTGAAACCCCGAAACCGGTCCTTGGATGCTTGATCCCAGTCCAGGGAAGACATGGCTTGGCAGTTCGGGCTGGACTGTTCCCATGAGGCATAGGGTCAAGACTGATTTGCATATGGCCATGTAAGAACTGGGGTGGCGTGTTGAGCAAAATAACGATGGATTAAACCCAGATCTGTGACTGGGGGAGAATGTTTTGCCAATGTGCAACATTCCGTCCATCATCTTGTGTGTTTTGCTGTTCGCCCTATGTGGGAAGGGTATGCCCAGACGTAAGTCCGTGCTCACAACACCACTGGAGTCAAGCTATCCTGGCTGAAGAGGGGTGAAACCCCGAAACCGGTCCTAGGATGCTTGATTCCGGCCCACGGAAGACATGGCTTGGCAGTTCGGGCTCGACTGTTCCCATGAGGCACAGGGTCAAGACTGATTTGGATATGGCCATGTCTGAACTGGGGTGGTGTGGTGAGCAAAATAACGATGGATTAAACCCAGATCTGTGACTGGGGGTGAATGTTTTGCCAATGTGCAACATTCCGTACATCATCTTGTGTGTTTTGCTGTTCGCCCATTGTGGTAAGAGTATGCCCAGACATGGGTCCCGTGCTCACTACGCCACTGGAGTCAAGCTATTCTGGCTGAAGAGGGGTGAAACCCCGAAACCGGTCCTAGGATGCTTGATTGCGGTCCAGGGAAGACATGGCTTGGCAGTTCGGGCTGGACTGTTCCCATGAAGCACAGGGTCAAGACTGATTTGCATGTGGCCATGTCTGAACTGGGGTGGCGTGGTGAGCAAAATAACAATGGATTAAACCCCGATCTGTGACTGGGGATGAATGTTTTGCCAATGTGCAATATTCCGCCCATCATCTATGGTCATGTCTGAACTGGGGTGGCGTGGTGAGCAAAATAACGATGGATTAAACCCAGATCTGTGACTGGGGGTGAATGTTTTGCCAATGTGAAACATTCCGTACATCATCTTGTGTGTTTTGCTGTTCGCCCATTGTGGGAAGAGTATGCCCAGACATGGGTCCCGTGCTCACTACGCCACAAAATAACGATGGATTATACCCAGATCTGTGACTGGGGGTGAATGTTTTGCCAATGTGCAACATTCCGCCCATCATCTTGTGTTTTTTGCTGTTCGTCCTATGTGGAAAGGGTATGCCCAGACGTAGGTCCCGTGCTCACTACGCCACTGGAGTAAAGCTATCCTAGCTGAAGAGGGGTGAAACCCCGAAACCGGTCCTAGGATGCTTGATTCCGTTCCAGGGAAGACATGGCTTGGCAGTTCGGGCTGGACTGTTCCCATGAGGCACAGGGTCAAGGCTTATTTGCATATGGCCATGTCTGAAATGGGGTGGCGTGGTGAGCAAAATAACGATGGACTAAACCCAGATCTGTGACTGGGGGTGAATGTTTTGCCAATGTGCAACATTCCTTTCATCATCTTGTGTGTTTTGCTGTTTGCCCTAACTGGGAAGGGTATGCCCAGACATGGGTCCCGTGCTCACTACGCCACTGGAGTCAAGCTATCCTGGCTCAAGAGGGGTGAAACCCCGAAACCGGTCCTTGGATGCTTGATCCCAGTCCAGGGAAGACATGGCTTGGCAGTTCGGGCTGGACTGTTCCCATGAGGCACAGGGTCAAGACTGATTTGCATATGGCCATGTAAGAACTGGGGTGGCGTGTTGAGCAAAATAACGATGGATTAAACCCAGATCTGTGACTGGGGGTGAATGTTTTGCCAATGTGAAACATTCCGTACATCATCTTGTGTGTTTTGCTGTTTGCCCTATGTGGGACGAGTATGCCCAGACGTGGGTCCCGTGCTCACTACGCCACTGGAGTCAAGCTATCCTAGCTGAAGAGGGGTGAAACCCGGAAACCAGTCCTAGGATGCTTGATTCCGGTCCAGGGAAGACATGGCTTGGCAGTTCGGGCTGGACTGTTCCCATGAGGCACATGGTCAAGACTGATTTGCATATGGCCATGTCTGAACTTGGGTGGCGTGGTGAGCAAAATAAAGATGGATTAAACCCAAATCTGTGACTGGGGGTGAATGTTTTGCCAATGTGCAACATTCCGTTCATCATCTTGTGTGTTTTGCTGTTCGCCCTATGTGGGAAGGGTATGCCCAGACATGGGTCCCGTGCTCACTACGCCACTGGAGTCAAGCTATCCTGGCTGAAGAGGGGTGAAACCCCGAAACCGGTCCTAGGATGCTTGATTCCGGCCCATGGAAGACATGGCTTGGCAGTTCGGGCTGGACTGTTCCCATGAGGCACAGGGTCAAGACTGATTTGGATAAGGCCATGTCTGAACTGGGGTGGCGTGGTGAGCAAAATAACAATGCATTAAACCCAGATCTGTGACTGGGGGTTAAAGTTTTGCCAATGTGCAACATTCCATCCATCATCTTGTGTGTTTTGCTGTTCGCCCTATGTGGGAAGTGTATGCCCAGACGTGGGTCCCGTGCTCACTACGGCACTGGAGTCAAGCTATTCTGGCTGAAGAGGGGTGAAACCCCGAAACCGGTCCTAGGATGCTTGATTGCGGTCCAGAGAAGACATGGCTTGGCAGTTCGGGCTGGACTGTTCCCATGAAGCACAGGGTCAAGACTGATTTGCATATGGCCATGTCTGAACTGGGGTGGCGTGGTGAGCAAAATAACAATGGATGAAACCCAGATCTGTGACTGGGGGTGAATGTTTTGCCAATGTGCAACATTCCGCCCATCATCTTGTGTTTCTTGCTGTTCGTCCTATGTGGGAAGGGTATGCCCAGACGTGGGTCCCGTGCTCACTACGCCACTGGAGTAAAGCTATCCTGGCTGAAGAGGGGTGAAACCCGGACACCAGTCCTAGGATGCTTGATTCCGGTCCAGGGAAGACATGACTTGGCAGTTCGGGCTGGACTGTTCCCATGAGGCACAGGGTCAAGACTGATTTGCATATGGCCATGTCTGAACTTGGGTGGCGTGGTGAGCAAAATAACGATGGATTAAACCCAAATCTGTGACTGGGGGTGAATGTTTTGCCAATGTGCAACATTCCGTACATCATCTTGTGTGTTTTGCTGTTCGCCCATTGTGGGAAGAGTATGCCCAGACATGGGTCCCGTGCTCACTCCGCCACTGGAGTCAAGCTATTCTGGCTGAAGAGGGGTGAAACCCCGAAACCGGTCCTAGGATGCTTGATTGCGGTCCAGGGAAGACATGGCTTGGCAGTTCGGGCTGGACTGTTCCCATGAAGCACAGGGTCAAGACTGATTTGCATATGGCCATGTCTGAACTGGGGTGGCGTGGTGAGCAAAATAACAATGGATTAAACCCAGATCTGTGACTGGGGTGAATGTTTTGCCAATGTGAACATTCCGCCCATCATCTTGTGTTTTTTGCTGTTTGTCCTATGTGGGAAGGGTATGCCCAGACGTGGGTCCCGTGCTCACTACGCCACTGGAGTAAAGCTATCCTGGCTGAAGAGGGGTGAAACCCGGAAACCAGTCCTAGGATGCTTGATTCCGGTCCAGGGAAGACATGACTTGGCAGTTCGGGCTGGACTGTTCCCATGAGGCACAGGGTCAAGACTGATTTGCATATGGCCATGTCTGAACTTGGGTGGCGTGGTGAGCAAAATAACGATGGATTAAACCCAAATCTGTGACTGGGGATGAATGTTTTGCCAATGTGCCACATTCCGTCCATCATCTTAGGTGTTTTGCTGTTCGCCCTATGTGGGAAGGGTATGCCCAGACGTGGGTCCGTGCTCACAACACCACTGGAGTCAAGCTATCCTGGCTGAAGAGGGGTGAAACCCCAAAACCGGTCCTAGGATGCTTGATTCCGGCCCATGGAAGACATGGCTTGGCAGTTCGGGCTGGACTGTTCCCATGAGGCACAGGGTGAAGACTGATTTGGATATGGCCATGTCTGAACTGGGGTGGCGTGGTGAGCAAAATAACGATGCATTAAACTCAGATCTGTGACTGGGGGTTAATGTTGTGCCAATGTGCAACATTCCATCCATCATCTTGTGTGTTTTGCTGTTCGCCCATTGTGGGAAGGGTATGCCCAGACAAGGGTCCCGTGCTCACTACGCCACTGGAGTCAAGCTATTCTGGCTGAAGAGGGGTGAAACCCCGTAACCGGACCTAGGATGCTTGATTCCGGTCCAGGGAAGACATGACTTGGCAGTTCGGGCTGGACTGTTCCCATGAGGCACAGGGTCAAGACTGATTTGCATATGGCCATGTCTGAACTGGGGTGGCGTGGTGAGCAAAATAACAATGGATTAAACCCAGATCTGTGACTGGGGGTGAATGTTTTGCCAATGTGCAACATTCCGCCCATCATCTTGTGTTTTTTGCTGTTCGTCCTATGTGGAAAGGGTATGCCCAGACGTAGGTCCCATGCTCACTACGCCACTGGAGTCAAGCTATCCTGGCTGAAGTGGGGTGAAACCCCGAAACCGGTCCTAGGATGCTTGATTCCGGTCCAGAGAGGACATGGCTGGCAGTTCGGGCTGGACTGTTCCCATGAGGCATAGGGTCAAGACTGATTTGCATATGGTCGTGTCTGAACTGGGGTGGCGTGGTGAGCAAAATAACGATGGATTAAACCCAGATCTGTGACTGGGGGTGAATGTTTTGCCAATGTGCAACATTCCGTACATCATCTTGTGTGTTTTGCTGTTCGCCCATTGTGGGAAGAGTATGCCCAGACATGGGTCCCGTGCTCACTCCGCCACTGGAGTCAAGCTATTCTGGCTGAAGAGGGGTGAAACCCCGAAACCGGTCCTAGGATGCTTGATTGCGGTCCAGGGAAGACATGGCTTGGCAGTTCGGGCTGGACTGTTCCCATGAAGCACAGGGTCAAGACTGATTTGCATATGGCCATGTCTGAACTGGGGTGGCGTGGTGAGCAAAATAACAATGGATTAAACCCAGATCTGTGACTGGGGGTGAATGTTTTGCCAATGTGCAACATTCCGCCCATCATCTTGTGTTTTTTGCTGTTCGTCCTATGTGGGAAGGGTATGCCCAGACGTGGGTCCCGTGCTCACTACGCCACTGGAGTAAAGCTATCCTGGCTGAAGAGGGGTGAAACCCGGAAACCAGTCCTAGGATGCTTGATTCCGGTCCAGGGAAGACATGACTTGGCAGTTCGGGCTGGACTGTTCCCATGAGGCACAGGGTCAAGACTGATTTGCATATGGCCATGTCTGAACTTGGGTGGCGTGGTGAGCAAAATAACGATGGATTAAACCCAAATCTGTGACTGGGGATGAATGTTTTGCCAATGTGCCACATTCCGTCCATCATCTTAGGTGTTTTGCTGTTCGCCCTATGTGGGAAGGGTATGCCCAGACGTGGGTCCGTGCTCACAACACCACTGGAGTCAAGCTATCCTGGCTGAAGAGGGGTGAAACCCCAAAACCGGTCCTAGGATGCTTGATTCCGGCCCATGGAAGACATGGCTTGGCAGTTCGGGCTGGACTGTTCCCATGAGGCACAGGGTGAAGACTGATTTGGATATGGCCATGTCTGAACTGGGGTGGCGTGGTGAGCAAAATAACAATGCATTAAACCCAGATCTGTGACTGGGGGTTAATGTTGTGCCAATGTGCAACATTCCATCCATCATCTTGTGTGTTTTGCTGTTCGCCCATTGTGGGAAGGGTATGCCCAGACAAGGGTCCCGTGCTCACTACGCCACTGGAGTCAAGCTATTCTGGCTGAAGAGGGGTGAAACCCCGAAACCGGTCCTAGGATGCTTGATTCCGGTCCAGAGAGGACATGGCTGGCAGTTCGGGCTGGACTGTTCCCATGAGGCATAGGGTCAAGACTGATTTGCATATGGTCGTGTCTGAACTGGGGTGGCGTGGTGAGCAAAATAACGATGGATTAAACCCAGATCTGTGACTGGGGGTGAATGTTTTGCCAATGTGCAACATTCCGTACATCATCTTGTGTGTTTTGCTGTTCGCCCATTGTGGGAAGAGTATGCCCAGACATGGGTCCCGTGCTCACTACGCCACTGGAGTCAAGCTATTCTGGCTGAAGAGGGGTGAAACCCCGAAACCGGTCCTAGGATGCTTGATTGCGGTCCAGGGAAGACATGGCTTGGCAGTTCGGGCTGGACTGTTCCCATGAAGTACAGGGTCAAGACTGATTTGCATATGGCCATGTCTGAACTGGGGTGGCGTGGTGAGCAAAATAACAATGGATTAAACCCAGATCTGTGACTGGGGGTGAATGTTTTGCCAATGTGCAACATTCCGCCCATCATCTTGTGTTTTTTGCTGTTCGTCCTATGTGAGAAGGGTATGCCCAGACATGGGTCCCGTGCTCACTACGCCACTGGAGTAAAGCTATCCTGGCTGAAGAGGGGTGAAACCCGGAAACCAGTCCTAGGATGCTTGATTCCGGTCCAGGGAAGACATGACTTGGCAGTTCGGGCTGGACTGTTCCCATGAGGCACAGGGTCAAGACTGATTTGCATATGGCCATGTCTGAACTTGGGTGGTGTGGTGAGCAAAAGAACGATGGATTAAACCCAAATCTGTGACTGGGGATGAATGTTTTCCCAATGTGCCACATTCCGTCCATCATCTTGCGTGTTTTGCTGTTCGCCCTATGTGGGAAGGGTATGCCCAGACGTGGGTCCGTGCTCATAACACCACTGGAGTCAAGCTATCCTGGCTGAAGAGGGGTGAAACCCCAAAACCAGTCCTAGGATGCTTGATTCCGGCCCATGGAAGACATGGCTTGGCAGTTCGGGCTGGACTGTTCCCATGAGGCACAGGGTCAAGACTGATTTGGATATGGCCATGTCTGAACCGGGGTGGCGTGGTGAGCAAAATTACAATGGATTAAACCCAGATCTGTGACTGGGGGAGAATGTTTTGCCAATGTGCAACATTCCGCCCATCATCTTGTTTTTTTTGCTGTTCGTCCTATGTGGAAAGGGTATGCCCAGACAAGGGTCCCGTGCTCACTACGCCACTGGAGTCAAGCTATTCTGGCTGAAGAGGGGTGAAACCCCGAAACCGGTCCTAGGATGCTTGATTCCGGCCCACGGAAGACATGGCTTGGCAGTTCGGGCTGGACTGTTCCCATGAGGCACAGGGTCAAGGCTGATTTGCATATGGCCATGTCTGAAATGGGGTGGCGTGGTGAGCAAAATAACGATGGACTAAACCCAGATCTGTGACTGGGGGTGAATGTTTTGCCAATGTGCAACATTCCTTTCATCATCTTGTGTGTTTTGCTGTTTGCCCTAACTGGGAAGGGTATGCCCAGACATGGGTCCCGTGCTCACTACGCCACTGGAGTCAAGCTATCCTGGCTCAAGAGGGGTGAAACCCCGAAACCGGTCCTTGGATGCTTGATCCCAGTCCAGGGAAGACATGGCTTGGCAGTTCGGGCTGGACTGTTCCCATGAGGCACAGGGTCAAGACTGATTTGCATATGGCCATGTAAGAACTGGGGTGGCGTGTTGAGCAAAATAACGATGGATTAAACCCAGATCTGTGACTGGGGGTGAATGTTTTGCCAATGTGCAACATTCCGTCCATCATCTTGTGTGTTTTGCTGTTTGCCCTATGTGGGAAGAGTATGCCCAGACATGGGTCCCGTGCTCACTACGCCACTGGAGTCAAGCTATCCTGGCTGAAGAGGGGTGAAACCCCGAAACCGGTCCTAGGATGCTTGATTCAGGTCGCGGGAAGACATAGCTTGGCAGTTCGGACTGGACTGTTCCCATGAGGCACAGGGTCAAGACTGACTTGCATATGGCCATGTCTGAACTGGGGTGTCGTGGTGAGCAAAATAACGATGGACTAAACCCAGATCTGTTACTGGGGGTGAATGTTTTGCCAATGTGCAACATTCTGTACATGATCTTGTGTGTTTTGCTGTTCGCCCTATGTGGGAAGGGTATGCCCAGACATGGGTCCCGTGCTCACTATGCCACTGGAGTCAAGCTATCCAGTCCTAGGATGCTTGATTCCGGTCCATTGAAGACATGATTTGGCAGTTCGGGCTGGACTGTTCCCATGAGGCACAGGGTCAAGACTGATTTGGATATGGCCATGTCTGAACTGGGGTGGCGTGGTGAGCAAAATAACGATGCATTAAACCCAGATCTGTGACTGGGGGTTAATGTTTTGCCAATGTGCAACATTCCATCCATCATCTTGTGTGTTTTGCTGTTCGCCCTATGTGGGAAGGGTATGCCCAGACGTGGGTCCCGTGCTCACTACGCCACTGGAGTCAAGCTATCCTGGCTGAAGTGGGGTGAAACCCAGAAACCGGTCCTAGGATGCTTGATTCCGGTCCAGGGAAGACATGGCTGGCAGTTCGGGCTGGACTGTTCCCATGAGGCATAGGGTCAAGACTGATTTGCATATGGTCATGTCTGAACTGGGGTGGTGTGGTGAGCAAAATAACGATGGATTAAACCCAGATCTGTGACTGGGGGTGAATGTTTTGCCAATGTGAAACATTCCGTACATCATCTTGTGTGTTTTGCTGTTCACCCATTGTGGGAAGAGTATGCCCAGACATGGGTCCCGTGCTCACTACGCCACTGGAGTCAAGCTATTCTGGCTGAAGAGGGGTGAAACCCCGAAACCGGTCCTAGGATGCTTGATTGCGGTCCAGGGAAGACATGGCTTGGCAGTTCGGGCTGGACTGTTCCCATGAAGCACAGGGTCAAGATTGATTTGCATATGGCCATGTCTGAACTGGGGTGGCGTGGTGAGCAAAAAAACAATGGATTAAACCCAGATCTGTCACTGGGGGTGAATGTTTTGCCAATGTGCAACATTCCTTTCATCATCTTGTGTGTTTTGCTGTTTGCCCTAACTGGGAAGGGTATGCCCAGACATGGGTCCCGTGCTCACTACGCCACTGGAGTCAAGCTATCCTGGCTCAAGAGGGGTGAAACCCCGAAACCGGTCCTTGGATGCTTGATCCCAGTCCAGGGAAGACATGGCTTGGCAGTTCGGGCTGGACTGTTCCCATGAGGCACAGGGTCAAGACTGATTTGCATATGGCCATGTAAGAACTGGGGTGGCGTGTTGAGCAAAATAACGATGGATTAAACCCAGATCTGTGACTGGGGGTGAATGTTTTGCCAATGTGCAACATTCCGTCCATCATCTTGTGTGTTTTGCTGTTTGCCCTATGTGGGAAGAGTATGCCCAGACATGGGTCCCGTGCTCACTACGCCACTGGAGTCAAGCTATCCTGGCTGAAGAGGGGTGAAACCCCGAAACCGGTCCTAGGATGCTTGATTCAGGTCGCGGGAAGACATAGCTTGGCAGTTCGGACTGGACTGTTCCCATGAGGCACAGGGTCAAGACTGACTTGCATATGGCCATGTCTGAACTGGGGTGTCGTGGTGAGCAAAATAACGATGGACTAAACCCAGATCTGTTACTGGGGGTGAATGTTTTGCCAATGTGCAACATTCTGTACATGATCTTGTGTGTTTTGCTGTTCGCCCTATGTGGGAAGGGTATGCCCAGACATGGGTCCCGTGCTCACTATGCCACTGGAGTCAAGCTATCCAGTCCTAGGATGCTTGATTCCGGTCCATTGAAGACATGATTTGGCAGTTCGGGCTGGACTGTTCCCATGAGGCACAGGGTCAAGACTGATTTGGATATGGCCATGTCTGAACTGGGGTGGCGTGGTGAGCAAAATAACGATGCATTAAACCCAGATCTGTGACTGGGGGTTAATGTTTTGCCAATGTGCAACATTCCATCCATCATCTTGTGTGTTTTGCTGTTCGCCCTATGTGGGAAGGGTATGCCCAGACGTGGGTCCCGTGCTCACTACGCCACTGGAGTCAAGCTATCCTGGCTGAAGTGGGGTGAAACCCAGAAACCGGTCCTAGGATGCTTGATTCCGGTCCAGGGAAGACATGGCTGGCAGTTCGGGCTGGACTGTTCCCATGAGGCATAGGGTCAAGACTGATTTGCATATGGTCATGTCTGAACTGGGGTGGTGTGGTGAGCAAAATAACGATGGATTAAACCCAGATCTGTGACTGGGGGTGAATGTTTTGCCAATGTGAAACATTCCGTACATCATCTTGTGTGTTTTGCTGTTCACCCATTGTGGGAAGAGTATGCCCAGACATGGGTCCCGTGCTCACTACGCCACTGGAGTCAAGCTATTCTGGCTGAAGAGGGGTGAAACCCCGAAACCGGTCCTAGGATGCTTAATTGCGGTCCAGGGAAGACATGGCTTGGCAGTTCGGGCTGGACTGTTCCCATGAAGCACAGGGTCAAGATTGATTTGCATATGGCCATGTCTGAACTGGGGTGGCGTGGTGAGCAAAAAAACTATGGATTAAACCCAGATCTGTCACTGGGGGTGAATGTTTTGCCAATGTGCAACATTCCGCCCATCATCTTGTGTTTTTTGCTGTTCGTCCTATGTGGGAAGGGTATGCCCAGACGTGGGTCCCGTGCTCACTACGCCACTGGAGTAAAGCTATCCTAGCTGAAGAGGGGTGAAACCCGGAAACCAGTCCTAGGATGCTTGATTCCGGTCCAGGGAAGACATGGCTTGGCAGTTCGGGCTGGACTGTTCCCATGAGGCACAGGGTCAAGACCGATTTGCATATGGCCATGTCTGAACTTGGGTGGCGTGGTGAGCAAAATAACGATGGATTAAACCCAAATCTGTGACTGGGGGTGAATGTTTTGCCAATGTGCAACATTCCGTTCATCATCTTGTGTGTTTGGCTGTTCGCCCTATGTGGGAAGGGTATGCCCAGACATGGGTCCCGTGCTCACTACGCCACTGGAGTCAAGCTATCCTGGCTGAAGAAGGGTAAAACCCCGAAACCGGTCCTAGGATGCTTGATTCCGGCCCATGGAATACATGGCTTGGCAGTTCGGGCTGGACTGTTCCCATGAGGCACAGGGTCAAGACTGATTTGGATAAGGCCATGTCTGAACTGGGGTGGCGTGGTGAGCAAAATAACAATGCATTAAACCCAGATCTGTGACTGGGGGTTAAAGTTTTGCCAATATGCAACATTCCATCCATCATCTTGTGTGTTTAGCTGTTCGCCCTATGATGGAAGTGTATGCCCAGACGTGGGTCCCGTGCTCACTACGCCACTGGAGTCAAGCTATCCTGGCTGAAGTGGGGTGAAACCCCGAAACCGGTCCTAGGATGCTTGATTCCGGGCCAGAGAAACCATGGCTGGCATTTCGGGCTGGACTGTTCCCATGAGGCATAGGGTCAAGACTGATTTGCATATGGTCATGTCTGAACTGGGGTGGCGTGGTGAGCAAAATAACGATGGATTAAACCCAGATCTGTGACTGGGGGTGAATGTTTTGCCAATGTGCAACATTCCGTACATCATCTTGTGTGTTTTGCTGTTCGCCCATTGTGGGAAGGGTATGCCCAGACGTGGGTCCCGTGCTCACTATGCCACTGGAGTCAAGCTATCCAGTCCTAGGATGCTTCATTCCAGTCCATTAAAGACATGACTTGGCAGTTTGGGCTGGACTGTTCCCATGAGGCACAGGGTCAAGACTGATTTGGATATGGCCATGTCTGAACTTGGGTGGCGTGGTGAACAAAATAACGATGGATTAAACCCAAATCTGGGGATTAATGTTTTGCCAATGTGCAATATTCCGTCCATCATCTTGTGTGTTTTGCTGTTCGCCCTATGTGGGAAGGGTATGCCCAGACTTTGGTCTGTGCTCACAACACCACTGGAGTCAAGCTATCCTGGCTGAAGAGGGGTGAAACCCCGAAACCGGTCCTAGGATGCTTGATTCCGGCCCACGGAAGACATGGCTGGGCAGTTCGGGCTGGACTGTTCCCATAAGGCACAGGGTCAAGACTGATTTGGATATGGCCATGTCTGAACTGGGGTGGCGTGGTGAGCAAAATAACGATGCATTAAACCCAGATCTGTGACTGGGGGTTAATGTTTTGCCAATGTGCAACATTCCATCCATCATCTTGTGTGTTTTGCTGTTCGCCCTATGTGGGAAGGGTATGCCCAGATGTGGGTCCCGTGCTCACTACACCACTGGAGTCAAGCTATCCTGGCTGAAGTGGGGTGAAACCCCGAAACCGGTCCTAGGATGCTTGATTCCGGTCCAGGGAAGACATGGCTGGCAGTTCGGGCTGGACAGCTCCCATGAGGCATAGGGTCAAGACTGATTTGCATATGGTCATGTCTGAACTGGGGTGGCGTGGTGAGCAAAATAACGATGGATTAAACCCAGATCTGTGACTGGGGGTGAATGTTTTGCCAATGTGCAACATTCCGTACATCATCTTGTGTGTTTTGCTGTTGGCCCATTGTGGGAAGGGTATGCCCAGACGTGGGTCCCGTGCTCACTATGCCACTGGAGTCAAGCTATCCAGTCCTAGGATGCTTCATTCCGGTCCATTGAAGACATGACTTGGCAGTTCGGGCTGGACTGTTCCCATGAGGCACAGGGTCACGACTGATTTGGATATGGCCATGTCTGAACTGGGGTGGCGTGGTGAGCAAAATAACGATGCAGTAAACCCAGATCTGTGACTGGGGATTAATGTTTTGCCAATGTGCAACATTCCATCCATCATCTTGTGTGTTTTGCTGTTCGCCCTATGTGGGAAGGGTATGGCCAGACTTTGGTCCGTGCTCACAACACCACTGGAGTCAAGCTATCCTGGCTGAAGAGGGGTGAAACCCTGAAACCGGTCCTAGGATGCTTGATTCCGGCCCACGGAAGACATGGCTTGGCAGTTCGGGCTGGACTGTTCCCATGAGGCACAGGGTCAAGACTGATTTGGATATGGCCATGTCTGAACTTGGGTGGCGTGGTGAACAAAATAACGATGGATTAAACCCAAATCAGGGGATGAATGTTTTGCCAATGTGCAATATTCCGTCCATCATCTTGTGTGTTCTGTTCGCCCTATGTGGGAAGGGTATGCCCAGACTTTGGTCTGTGCTCACAACACCACTGGAGTCAAGCTATCCTGGCTGAAGAGGGGTGAAACCCCGAAACCGGTCCTAGCATGCTTGATTCCGGCGCACGGAAGACATGGCTGGGCAGTTCGGGCTGGACTGTTCCCATAAGGCACAGGGTCAAGACTGATTTGGATATGGCCATGTCTGAACTGGGGTGGCGTGGTGAGCAAAATAACGTTGCATTAAACCCAGATCTGTGACTGGGGGTTAATGTTTTGCCAATGTGCAACATTCCATCCATCATCTTGTGTGTTTTGCTGTTCGCCCTATGTGGGAAGGGTATGCCCGGATGTGGGTCCCGTGCTCACTACACCACTGGAGTCAAGCTATCCTGGCTGAAGTGGGGTGAAACCCCGAAACCGGTCCTAGGATGCTTGATTCCGGTCCAGGGAAGACATGACTTGGCAGTTCGGGCTGGACTGTTCCCATGAGGCACAGGGTCAAGACTGATTTGCATATGGCCATGTCTGAACTGGGGTGGCGTGGTGAGCAAAATAACAATGGATTAAACCCAGATCTGTGACTGGGGTGAATGTTTTGCCAATGTGCAACATTCCGCCCATCATCTTGTGTTTTTTGCTGTTTGTCCTATGTGGGAAGGGTATGCCCAGACGTGGGTCCCGTGCTCACTACGCCACTGGAGTAAAGCTATCCTGGCTGAAGAGGGGTGAAACCCGGAAACCAGTCCTAGGATGCTTGATTCCGGTCCAGGGAAGACATGACTTGGCAGTTCGGGCTGGACTGTTCCCATGAGGCACAGGGTCAAGACTGATTTGCATATGGCCATGTCTGAACTTGGGTGGCGTGGTGAGCAAAATAACGATGGATTAAACCCAAATCTGTGACTGGGGATGAATGTTTTGCCAATGTGCCACATTCCGTCCATCATCTTAGGTGTTTTGCTGTTCGCCCTATGTGGGAAGGGTATGCCCAGACGTGGGTCCGTGCTCACAACACCACTGGAGTCAAGCTATCCTGGCTGAAGAGGGGTGAAACCCCAAAACCGGTCCTAGGATGCTTGATTCCGGCCCATGGAAGACATGGCTTGGCAGTTCGGGCTGGACTGTTCCCATGAGGCACAGGGTGAAGACTGATTTGGATATGGCCATGTCTGAACTGGGGTGGCGTGGTGAGCAAAATAACGATGCATTAAACTCAGATCTGTGACTGGGGGTTAATGTTGTGCCAATGTGCAACATTCCATCCATCATCTTGTGTGTTTTGCTGTTCGCCCATTGTGGGAAGGGTATGCCCAGACAAGGGTCCCGTGCTCACTACGCCACTGGAGTCAAGCTATTCTGGCTGAAGAGGGGTGAAACCCCGTAACCGGACCTAGGATGCTTGATTCCGGTCCAGGGAAGACATGACTTGGCAGTTCGGGCTGGACTGTTCCCATGAAGCACAGGGTCAAGACTGATTTGCATATGGCCATGTCTGAACTGGGGTGGCGTGGTGAGCAAAATAACAATGGATTAAACCCAGATCTGTGACTGGGGGTGAATGTTTTGCCAATGTGCAACATTCCGCCCATCATCTTGTGTTTTTTGCTGTTCGTCCTATGTGGAAAGGGTATGCCCAGACGTAGGTCCCATGCTCACTACGCCACTGGAGTCAAGCTATCCTGGCTGAAGTGGGGTGAAACCCCGAAACCGGTCCTAGGATGCTTGATTCCGGTCCAGAGAGGACATGGCTGGCAGTTCGGGCTGGACTGTTCCCATGAGGCATAGGGTCAAGACTGATTTGCATATGGTCGTGTCTGAACTGGGGTGACGTGGTGAGCAAAATAACGATGGATTAAACCCAGATCTGTGACTGGGGGTGAATGTTTTGCCAATGTGCAACATTCCATACATCATCTTGTGTGTTTTGCTGTTCGCCCATTGTGGGAAGAGTATGCCCAGACATGGGTCCCGTGCTCACTCCGCCACTGGAGTCAAGCTATTCTGGCTGAAGAGGGGTGAAACCCCGAAACCGGTCCTAGGATGCTTGATTGCGGTCCAGGGAAGACATGGCTTGGCAGTTCGGGCTGGACTGTTCCCATGAAGCACAGGGTCAAGACTGATTTGCATATGGCCATGTCTGAACTGGGGTGGCGTGGTGAGCAAAATAACAATGGATTAAACCCAGATCTGTGACTGGGGGTGAATGTTTTGCCAATGTGCAACATTCCGCCCATCATTTTGTGTTTTTTGCTGTTCGTCCTATGTGGGAAGGGTATGCCCAGACGTGGGTCCCGTGCTCACTACGCCACTGGAGTAAAGCTATCCTGGCTGAAGAGGGGTGAAACCCGGAAACCAGTCCTAGGATGCTTGATTCCGGTCCAGGGAAGACATGACTTGGCAGTTCGGGCTGGACTGTTCCCATGAGGCACAGGGTCAAGACTGATTTGCATATGGCCATGTCTGAACTTGGGTGGCGTGGTGAGCAAAATAACGATGGATTAAACCCAAATCTGTGACTGGGGATGAATGTTTTGCCAATGTGCCACATTCCGTCCATCATCTTAGGTGTTTTGCTGTTCGCCCTATGTGGGAAGGGTATGCCCAGACGTGGGTCCGTGCTCACAACACCACTGGAGTCAAGCTATCCTGGCTGAAGAGGGGTGAAACCCCAAAACTGGTCCTAGGATGCTTGATTCCGGCCCATGGAAGACATGGCTTGGCAGTTCGGGCTGGACTGTTCCCATGAGGCACAGGGTGAAGACTGATTTGGATATGGCCATGTCTGAACTGGGGTGGCGTGGTGAGCAAAATAACAATGCATTAAACCCAGACCTGTGACTGGGGGTTAATGTTGTGCCAATGTGCAACATTCCATCCATCATCTTGTGTGTTTTGCTGTTCGCCCATTGTGGGAAGGGTATGCCCAGACAAGGGTCCCGTGCTCACTACGCCACTGGAGTCAAGCTATTCTGGCTGAAGAGGGGTGAAACCCCGAAACCGGTCCTAGGATGCTTGATTCCGGTCCAGAGAGGACATGGCTGGCAGTTCGGGCTGGACTGTTCCCATGAGGCACAGGGTCAAGACTGATTTGCATATGGTCGTGTCTGAACTGGGGTGGCGTGGTGAGCAAAATAACGATGGATTAAACCCAGATCTGTGACTGGGGGTGAATGTTTTGCCAATGTGCAACATTCCGTACATCATCTTGTGTGTTTTGCTGTTCGCCCATTGTGGGAAGAGTATGCCCAGACATGGGTCCCGTGCTCACTACGCCACTGGAGTCAAGCTATTCTGGCTGAAGAGGGGTGAAACCCCGAAACCGGTCCTAGGATGCTTGATTGCGGTCCAGGGAAGACATGGCTTGGCAGTTCGGGCTGGACTGTTCCCATGAAGTACAGGGTCAAGACTGATTTGCATATGGCCATGTCTGAACTGGGGTGGCGTGGTGAGCAAAATAACAATGGATTAAACCCAGATCTGTGACTGGGGGTGAATGTTTTGCCAATGTGCAACATTCCGCCCATCATCTTGTGTTTTTTGCTGTTCGTCCTATGTGGGAAGGGTATGCCCAGACATGGGTCCCGTGCTCACTACGCCACTGGAGTAAAGCTATCCTGGCTGAAGAGGGGTGAAACCCGGAAACCAGTCCTAGGATGCTTGATTCCGGTCCAGGGAAGACATGACTTGGCAGTTCGGGCTGGACTGTTCCCATGAGGCACAGGGTCAAGACTGATTTGCATATGGCCATGTCTGAACTTGGGTGGTGTGGTGAGCAAAATAACGATGGATTAAACCCAAATCTGTGACTGGGGATGAATGTTTTCCCAATGTGCCACATTCCGTCCATCATCTTGCGTGTTTTGCTGTTCGCCCTATGTGGGAAGGGTATGCCCAGACGTGGGTCCGTGCTCATAACACCACTGGAGTCAAGCTATCCTGGCTGAAGAGGGGTGAAACCCCAAAACCGGTCCTAGGATGCTTGATTCCGGCCCATGGAAGACATGGCTTGGCAGTTCGGGCTGGACTGTTCCCATGAGGCACAGGGTCAAGACTGATTTGGATATGGCCATGTCTGAACTGGGGTGGCGTGGTGAGCAAAATTACAATGGATTAAACCCAGATCTGTGACTGGGGGAGAATGTTTTGCCAATGTGCAACATTCCGCCCATCATCTTGTTTTTTTTGCTGTTCGTCCTATGTGGAAAGGGTATGCCCAGACAAGGGTCCCGTGCTCACTACGCCACTGGAGTCAAGCTATTCTGGCTGAAGAGGGGTGAAACCCCGAAACCGGTCCTAGGATGCTTGATTCCGGCCCACGGAAGACATGGCTTGGCAGTTCGGGCTGGACTGTTCCCATGAGGCACAGGGTCAAGGCTGATTTGCATATGGCCATGTCTGAAATGGGGTGGCGTGGTGAGCAAAATAACGATGGACTAAACCCAGATCTGTGACTGGGGGTGAATGTTTTGCCAATGTGCAACATTCCTTTCATCATCTTGTGTGTTTTGCTGTTTGCCCTAACTGGGAAGGGTATGCCCAGGCATGGGTCCCGTGCTCACTACGCCACTGGAGTCAAGCTATCCTGGCTCAAGAGGGGTGAAACCCCGAAACCGGTCCTTGGATGCTTGATCCCAGTCCAGGGAAGACATGGCTTGGCAGTTCGGGCTGGACTGTTCCCATGAGGCACAGGGTCAAGACTGATTTGCATATGGCCATGTCTGAACTGGGGTGGCGTGGTGAGCAAAATAACGATGGATTAAACTCAGATCTGTGACTGGGGGTGAATGTTTTGCCAATGTGCAACATTCCGCCCATCATCTTGTGTTTTTTGCTGTTCGTCCTATGTGGGAAGGGTATGCCCAGACGTGGGTCCCGTGCTCACTACGCCACTGGAGTAAAGCTATCCTGGCTGAAGAGGGGTGAAACCCGGAAACCAGTCCTAGGATGCTTGATTCCGGTCCAGGGAAGACATGACTTGGCAGTTCGGGCTGGACTGTTCCCATGAGGCACAGGGTCAAGACTGATTTGCATATGGCCATGTCTGAACTTGGGTGGCGTGGTGAGCAAAATAACGATGGATTAAACCCAAATCTGTGACTGGGGATGAATGTTTTGCCAATGTGCCACATTCCGTCCATCATCTTAGGTGTTTTGCTGTTCGCCCTATGTGGGAAGGGTATGCCCAGACGTGGGTCCGTGCTCACAACACCACTGGAGTCAAGCTATCCTGGCTGAAGAGGGGTGAAACCCCAAAACTGGTCCTAGGATGCTTGATTCCGGCCCATGGAAGACATGGCTTGGCAGTTCGGGCTGGACTGTTCCCATGAGGCACAGGGTGAAGACTGATGTGGATATGGCCATGTCTGAACTGGGGTGGCGTGGTGAGCAAAATAACAATGCATTAAACCCAGATCTGTGACTGGGGGTTAATGTTGTGCCAATGTGCAACATTCCATCCATCATCTTGTGTGTTTTGCTGTTCGCCCATTGTGGGAAGGGTATGCCCAGACAAGGGTCCCGTGCTCACTACGCCACTGGAGTCAAGCTATTCTGGCTGAAGAGGGGTGAAACCCCGAAACCGGTCCTAGGATGCTT
This sequence comes from Triturus cristatus, assembly GCF_964204655.1. Classification (NCBI taxonomy): domain Eukaryota; kingdom Metazoa; phylum Chordata; class Amphibia; order Caudata; family Salamandridae; genus Triturus; species Triturus cristatus. The sequence goes on along the minus strand of NC_140579.1, from coordinate 872,707,210 downwards.
GATTCCGGTCCAGAGAGGACATGGCTGGCAGTTCGGGCTGGACTGTTCCCATGAGGCATAGGGTCAAGACTGATTTGCATATGGTCGTGTCTGAACTGGGGTGGCGTGGTGAGCAAAATAACGATGGATTAAACCCAGATCTGTGACTGGGGGTGAATGTTTTGCCAATGTGCAACATTCCGTACATCATCTTGTGTGTTTTGCTGTTCGCCCATTGTGGGAAGAGTATGCCCAGACATCGGTCCCGTGCTCACTACGCCACTGGAGTCAAGCTATTCTGGCTGAAGAGGGGTGAAACCCGGAACCGGTCCTAGGATGCTTGATTGCGGTCCAGGGAAGACATGGCTTGGCAGTTCGGGCTGGACTGTTCCCATGAAGTACAGGGTCAAGACTGATTTGCATATGGCCATGTCTGAACTGGGGTGGCGTGGTGAGCAAAATAACAATGGATTAAACCCAGATCTGTGACTGGGGGTGAATGTTTTGCCAATGTGCAACATTCCGCCCATCATCTTGTGTTTTTTGCTGTTCGTCCTATGTGGGAAGGGTATGCCCAGACATGGGTCCCGTGCTCACTACGCCACTGGAGTAAAGCTATCCTGGCTGAAGAGGGGTGAAACCCGGAAACCAGTCCTAGGATGCTTGATTCCGGTCCAGGGAAGACATGACTTGGCAGTTCGGGCTGGACTGTTCCCATGAGGCACAGGGTCAAGACTGATTTGCATATGGCCATGTCTGAACTTGGGTGGTGTGGTGAGCAAAATAACGATGGATTAAACCCAAATCTGTGACTGGGGATGAATGTTTTCCCAATGTGCCACATTCCGTCCATCATCTTGCGTGTTTTGCTGTTCGCCCTATGTGGGAAGGGTATGCCCAGACGTGGGTCCGTGCTCATAACACCACTGGAGTCAAGCTATCCTGGCTGAAGAGGGGTGAAACCCCAAAACCGGTCCTAGGATGCTTGATTCCGGCCCATGGAAGACATGGCTTGGCAGTTCGGGCTGGACTGTTCCCATGAGGCACAGGGTCAAGACTGATTTGGATATGGCCATGTCTGAACTGGGGTGGCGTGGTGAGCAAAATTACAATGGATTAAACCCAGATCTGTGACTGGGGGAGAATGTTTTGCCAATGTGCAACATTCCGCCCATCATCTTGTTTTTTTTGCTGTTCGTCCTATGTGGAAAGGGTATGCCCAGACAAGGGTCCCGTGCTCACTACGCCACTGGAGTCAAGCTATTCTGGCTGAAGAGGGGTGAAACCCCGAAACCGGTCCTAGGATGCTTGATTCCGGCCCACGGAAGACATGGCTTGGCAGTTCGGGCTGGACTGTTCCCATGAGGCACAGGGTCAAGGCTGATTTGCATATGGCCATGTCTGAAATGGGGTGGCGTGGTGAGCAAAATAACGATGGACTAAACCCAGATCTGTGACTGGGGGTGAATGTTTTGCCAATGTGCAACATTCCTTTCATCATCTTGTGTGTTTTGCTGTTTGCCCTAACTGGGAAGGGTATGCCCAGACATGGGTCCCGTGCTCACTACGCCACTGGAGTCAAGCTATCCTGGCTCAAGAGGGGTGAAACCCCGAAACCGGTCCTTGGATGCTTGATCCCAGTCCAGGGAAGACATGGCTTGGCAGTTCGGGCTGGACTGTTCCCATGAGGCACAGGGTCAAGACTGATTTGCATATGGCCATGTAAGAACTGGGGTGGCGTGTTGAGCAAAATAACGATGGATTAAACCCAGATCTGTGACTGGGGGTGAATGTTTTGCCAATGTGCAACATTCCGTCCATCATCTTGTGTGTTTTGCTGTTTGCCCTATGTGGGAAGAGTATGCCCAGACATGGGTCCCGTGCTCACTACGCCACTGGAGTCAAGCTATCCTGGCTGAAGAGGGGTGAAACCCCGAAACCGGTCCTAGGATGCTTGATTCAGGTCGCGGGAAGACATAGCTTGGCAGTTCGGACTGGACTGTTCCCATGAGGCACAGGGTCAAGACTGACTTGCATATGGCCATGTCTGAACTGGGGTGTCGTGGTGAGCAAAATAACGATGGACTAAACCCAGATCTGTTACTGGGGGTGAATGTTTTGCCAATGTGCAACATTCTGTACATGATCTTGTGTGTTTTGCTGTTCGCCCTATGTGGGAAGGGTATGCCCAGACATGGGTCCCGTGCTCACTATGCCACTGGAGTCAAGCTATCCAGTCCTAGGATGCTTGATTCCGGTCCATTGAAGACATGATTTGGCAGTTCGGGCTGGACTGTTCCCATGAGGCACAGGGTCAAGACTGATTTGGATATGGCCATGTCTGAACTGGGGTGGCGTGGTGAGCAAAATAACGATGCATTAAACCCAGATCTGTGACTGGGGGTTAATGTTTTGCCAATGTGCAACATTCCATCCATCATCTTGTGTGTTTTGCTGTTCGCCCTATGTGGGAAGGGTATGCCCAGACGTGGGTCCCGTGCTCACTACGCCACTGGAGTCAAGCTATCCTGGCTGAAGTGGGGTGAAACCCAGAAACCGGTCCTAGGATGCTTGATTCCGGTCCAGGGAAGACATGGCTGGCAGTTCGGGCTGGACTGTTCCCATGAGGCATAGGGTCAAGACTGATTTGCATATGGTCATGTCTGAACTGGGGTGGTGTGGTGAGCAAAATAACGATGGATTAAACCCAGATCTGTGACTGGGGGTGAATGTTTTGCCAATGTGAAACATTCCGTACATCATCTTGTGTGTTTTGCTGTTCACCCATTGTGGGAAGAGTATGCCCAGACATGGGTCCCGTGCTCACTACGCCACTGGAGTCAAGCTATTCTGGCTGAAGAGGGGTGAAACCCCGAAACCGGTCCTAGGATGCTTGATTGCGGTCCAGGGAAGACATGGCTTGGCAGTTCGGGCTGGACTGTTCCCATGAAGCACAGGGTCAAGATTGATTTGCATATGGCCATGTCTGAACTGGGGTGGCGTGGTGAGCAAAAAAACAATGGATTAAACCCAGATCTGTCACTGGGGGTGAATGTTTTGCCAATGTGCAACATTCCGTCCATCATCTTGTGTTTTTTGCTGTTCGTCCTATGTGGGAAGGGTATGCCCAGACGTGGGTCCCGTGCTCACTACGCCACTGGAGTAAAGCTATCCTAGCTGAAGAGGGGTGAAACCCGGAAACCAGTCCTAGGATGCTTGATTCCGGTCCAGGGAAGACATGGCTTGCCAGTTCGGGCTGGACTGTTCCCATGAGGCACAGGGTCAAGACCGATTTGCATATGGCCATGTCTGAACTTGGGTGGCGTGGTGAGCAAAATAACGATGGATTAAACCCAAATCTGTGACTGGGGGTGAATGTTTTGCCAATGTGCAACATTCCGTTCATCATCTTGTGTGTTTGGCTGTTCGCCCTATGTGGGAAGGGTATGCCCAGACATGGGTCCCGTGCTCACTACGCCACTGGAGTCAAGCTATCCTGGCTGAAGAGGGGTAAAACCCCGAAACCGGTCCTAGGATGCTTGATTCCGGCCCATGGAATACATGGCTTGGCAGTTCGGGCTGGACTGTTCCCATGAGGCACAGGGTCAAGACTGATTTGGATAAGGCCATGTCTGAACTGGGGTGGCGTGGTGAGCAAAATAACAATGCATTAAACCCAGATCTGTGACTGGGGGTTAAAGTTTTGCCAATATGCAACATTCCATCCATCATCTTGTGTGTTTTGCTGTTCGCCCTATGTGGGAAGTGTATGCCCAGACGTGGGTCCCGTGCTCACTACGCCACTGGAGTCAAGCTATCCTGGCTGAAGAGGGGTGAAACCCCGAAACCGGTCCTAGGATGCTTGATTCCGGCCCACGGAAGACATGGCTGGGCAGTTCGGGCTGGACTGTTCCCATAAGGCACAGGGTCAAGACTGATTTGGATATGGCCATGTCTGAACTGGGGTGGCGTGGTGAGCAAAATAACGATGCATTAAACCCAGATCTGTGACTGGGGGTTAATGTTTTGCCAATGTGCAACATTCCATCCATCATCTTGTGTGTTTTGCTGTTCGCCCTATGTGGGAAGGGTATGCCCAGATGTGGGTCCCGTGCTCACTACACCACTGGAGTCAAGCTATCCTGGCTGAAGTGGGGTGAAACCCCGAAACCGGTCCTAGGATGCTTGATTCCGGTCCAGGGAAGACATGGCTGGCAGTTCGGGCTGGACTGTTCCCATGAGGCATAGGGTCAAGACTGATTTGCATATGGTCATGTCTGAACTGGGGTGGCGTGGTGAGCAAAATAACGATGGATTAAACCCAGATCTGTGACTGGGGGTGAATGTTTTGCCAATGTGCAACATTCCGTACATCATCTTGTGTGTTTTGCTGTTCGCCCATTGTGGGAAGGGTATGCCCAGACGTGGGTCCCGTGCTCACTATGCCACTGGAGTCAAGCTATCCAGTCCTAGGATGCTTCATTCCGGTCCATTGAAGACATGACTTGGCAGTTCGGGCTGGACTGTTCCCATGAGGCACAGGGTCACGACTGATTTGGATATGGCCATGTCTGAACTGGGGTGGCGTGGTGAGCAAAATAACGATGCAGTAAACCCAGATCTGTGACTGGGGATTAATGTTTTGCCAATGTGCAACATTCCATCCATCATCTTGTGTGTTTTGCTGTTCGCCCTATGTGGGAAGGGTATGGCCAGACTTTGGTCCGTGCTCCCAACACCACTGGAGTCAAGCTATCCTGGCTGAAGAGGGGTGAAACCCTGAAACCGGTCCTAGGATGCTTGATTCCGGCCCACGGAAGACATGGCTTGGCAGTTCGGGCTGGACTGTTCCCATGAGGCACAGGGTCAAGACTGATTTGGATATGGCCATGTCTGAACTTGGGTGGCGTGGTGAACAAAATAACGATGGATTAAACCCAAATCAGGGGATGAATGTTTTGCCAATGTGCAATATTCCGTCCATCATCTTGTGTGTTCTGTTCGCCCTATGTGGGAAGGGTATGCCCAGACTTTGGTCTGTGCTCACAACACCACTGGAGTCAAGCTATCCTGGCTGAAGAGGGGTGAAACCCCGAAACCGGTCCTAGCATGCTTGATTCCGGCCCACGGAAGACATGGCTGGGCAGTTCGGGCTGGACTGTTCCCATAAGGCACAGGGTCAAGACTGATTTGGATATGGCCATGTCTGAACTGGGGTGGCGTGGTGAGCAAAATAACGTTGCATTAAACCCAGATCTGTGACTGGGGGTTAATGTTTTGCCAATGTGCAACATTCCATCCATCATCTTGTGTGTTTTGCTGTTCGCCCTATGTGGGAAGGGTATGCCCGGATGTGGGTCCCGTGCTCACTACACCACTGGAGTCAAGGTATCCTGGCTGAAGTGGGGTGAAACCCCGAAACCGGTCCTAGGATGCTTGATTCCGGTCCAGGGAAGACATGGCTGGCAGTTCGGGCTGGACTGTTCCCATGAGGCATAGGGTCAAGACTGATTTGCATATGGTCATGTCTGAACTGGGGTGGCGTGGTGAGCAAATTAACGATGGATTAAACCCAGATCTGTGACTGGGGGTGAATGTTTTGCCAATGTGCAACCTTCCGTACATCATCTAGTGTGTTTTGCTGTTCGCCGATTGTGGGAAGGGTATGCCTAGACATAGGTCCCGTGCTAACTACGCCACTGGAGTCAAGCTATTCTGGCTGAAGAGAGGTGAAACCCCGAAACCAGTCCTAGGATGCTTGATTACGGTCCAGGGAAGACATGGCTTGGCAGTTCGGGCTGGACTGTTCCCATGAGGCACAGGGTCAAGACTGATTTGCATATGGCCATGTAAGAACTGGGGTGGCGTGTTGAGCAAAATAACGATGGAGTAAACCCAGATCTGTGACTGGGGGTGAATGTTTTGCCAATGTGCAACATTCCGTCCATCATCTTGTGTGTTTTGCTGTTTGCCCTATGTGGGAAGAGTATGCCCAGACATGGGTCCCGTGCTCACTACGCCACTGGAGTCAAGCTATCCAGGCTGAAGAGGGGTGAAACCCCGAAACCGGTCCTAGGATGCTTGATTCAGGTCGCGGGAAGACATAGCTTGGCAGTTCGGGCTGGACTGTTCCCATGAGGCACAGGGTCAAGACTGACTTGCATATGGCCATGTCTGAACTGGGGTGTCGTGGTGAGCAAAATAACGATGGACTAAACCCAGATCTGTTACTGGGGGTGAATGTTTTGCCAATGTGCAACATTCTGTACATGATCTTGTGTGTTTTGCTGTTTGCCCTATGTGGGAAGGGTATGCCCAGACATGGGTCCCGTGCTCACTATGCCACTGGAGTCAAGCTATCCAGTCCTAGGATGCTTGATTCCGGTCCATTGAAGACATGACTTGGCAGTTCGGGCTGGACTGTTCCCATGAGGCACAGGGTCAAGACTGATTTGGATATGGCCATGTCTGAACTGGGGTGGCGTGGTGAGCAAAATAACGATGCATTAAACCCAGATCTGTGACTGGGGGTTAATGTTTTGCCAATGTGCAACATTCCATCCATCATCTTGTGTGTTTTGCTGTTCGCCCTATGTGGGAAGGGTATGCCCAGACGTGGGTCCCGTGCTCACTACGCCACTGGAGTCAAGCTATCCTGGCTGAAGTGGGGTGAAACCCAGAAACCGGTCCTAGGATGCTTGATTCCGGTCCAGGGAAGACATGGCTGGCAGTTCGGGCTGGACTGTTCCCATGAGGCATAGGGTCAAGACTGATTTGCATATGGTCATGTCTGAACTGGGGTGGTGTGGTGAGCAAAATAACGATGGATTAAACCCAGATCTGTGACTGGGGGTGAATGTTTTGCCAATGTGAAACATTCCGTACATCATCTTGTGTGTTTTGCTGTTCACCCATTGTGGGAAGAGTATGCCCAGACATGGGTCCCGTGCTCACTACGCCACTGGAGTCAAGCTATTCTGGCTGAAGAGGGGTGAAACCCCGAAACCGGTCCTAGGATGCTTGATTGCGGTCCAGGGAAGACATGGCTTGGCAGTTCGGGCTGGACTGTTCCCATGAAGCACAGGGTCAAGACTGATTTGCATATGGCCATGTCTGAACTGGGGTGGCGTGGTGAGAAAAATAACAATGGATTAAACCCAGATCTGTGACTGGGGGTGAATGTTTTGCCAATGTGCAACATTCCGCCCATCATCTTGTGTTTTTTGCTGTTCGTCCTACGTGGGAAGGGTATGCCCAGAAGTGGGTCCCGTGCTCACTACGCCACTGTAGTAAAGCTATCCTAGCTGAAGAGGGGTGAAACCCGGAAACCAGTCCTAGGATGCTTGATTCCGGTCCAGGGAAGACATGGCTTGGCAGTTCGGGCTGGACTGTTCCCATGAGGCACAGGGTCAAGACCGATTTGCATATGGCCATGTCTGAACTTGGGTGGCGTGGTGAGCAAAATAACGATGGATTAAACCCACATCTGTGACTGGGGGTGAATGTTTTGCCAATGTGCAACATTCCGTTCATCATCTTGTGTGTTTTGCTGTTCGCCCTATGTGGGAAGGGTATGCCCAGACATGGGTCCCGTGCTCACTACGCCACTGCAGTCAAGCTATCCTGGCTGAAGAGGGGTGAAACCCCGAAACCGGTCCTAGGATGCTTGATTCCGGCCCATTGAATACATGGCTTGGCAGTTTGGGCTGGACTGTTCCCATGAGGCACAGGGTCAAGACTGATTTGGATAAGGCCATGTCTGAACTGGGGTGGCGTGGTGAGCAAAATAACAATGCATTAAACCCAGATCTGTGACTGGGGGTTAAAGTTTTGCCAATATGCAACATTCCATCCATCATCTTGTGTGTTTTGCTGTTCGCCCTATGTGGGAAGTGTATGCCCAGACGTGGGTCCCGTGCTCACTACGCCACTGGAGTCAAGCTATCCTGGCTGAAGTGGGGTGAAACCCCGAAACCGGTCCTAGGATGCTTGATTCCGGTCCAGGGAAACCATGGCTGGCAGTTCGGGCTGGACTGTTCCCATGAGGCATAGGGTCAAGACTGATTTGCATATGGTCATGTCTGAACTGGGGTGGCGTGGTGAGCAAAATAACGATGGATTAAACCCAGATCTGTGACTGGGGGTGAATGTTTTGCCAATGTGCAACATTCCGTACATCATCTTGTGTGTTTTGCTGTTCGCCCATTGTGGGAAGGGTATGCCCAGACGTGGGTCCCGTGCTCACTATGCCACTGGAGTCAAGCTATCCAGTCCTAGGATGCTTCATTCCAGTCCATTAAAGACATGACTTGGCAGTTCGGGCTGGACTGTTCCCATGAGGCACAGGGTCACGACTGATTTGGATATGGCCATGTCTGAACTGGGGTGGCGTGGTGAGCAAAATAACGATGCATTAAACCCAGATCTGTGACTGGGGGTTAATGTTTTGCCAATGTGCAACATTCCATCCATCATCTTGTGTGTTTTGCTGTTCGCCCTATGTGGGAAGGGTATGGCCAGACTTTGGTCCGTGCTCACAACACCACTGGAGTCAAGCTATCCTGGCTGAAGAGGGGTGAAACCCCGAAACCGGTCCTAGGATGCTTGATTCCGGCCCACGGAAGACATGGCTTGGCAGTTCGGGCTGGACTGTTCCCATGAGGCACAGGGTCAAGACTGATTTGGATATGGCCATGTCTGAACTGGGGTGGCGTGGTGAGCAAAATAACGATGCAGTAAACCCAGATCTGTGACTGGGGATTAATGTTTTGCCAATGTGCAACATTCCATCCATCATCTTGTGTGTTTTGCTGTTCGCCCTATGTGGGAAGGGTATGGCCAGACTTTGGTCCGTGCTCACAACACCACTGGAGTCAAGCTATCCTGGCTGAAGAGGGGTGAAACCCTGAAACCGGTCCTAGGATGCTTGATTCCGGCCCACGGAAGACATGGCTTGGCAGTTCGGGCTGGACTGTTCCCATGAGGCACAGGGTCAAGACTGATTTGGATATGGCCATGTCTGAACTTGGGTGGCGTGGTGAACAAAATAACGATGGATTAAACCCAAATCAGGGGATGAATGTTTTGCCAATGTGCAATATTCCGTCCATCATCTTGTGTGTTCTGTTCGCCCTATGTGGGAAGGGTATGCCCAGACTTTGGTCTGTGCTCACAACACCACTGGAGTCAAGCTATCCTGGCTGAAGAGGGGTGAAACCCCGAAACCGGTCCTAGCATGCTTGATTCCGGCCCACGGAAGACATGGCTGGGCAGTTCGGGCTGGACTGTTCCCATAAGGCACAGGGTCAAGACTGATTTGGATATGGCCATGTCTGAACTGGGGTGGCGTGGTGAGCAAAATAACGTTGCATTAAACCCAGATCTGTGACTGGGGGTTAATGTTTTGCCAATGTGCAACATTCCATCCATCATCTTGTGTGTTTTGCTGTTCGCCCTATGTGGGAAGGGTATGCCCGGATGTGGGTCCCGTGCTCACTACACCACTGGAGTCAAGGTATCCTGGCTGAAGTGGGGTGAAACCCCGAAACCGGTCCTAGGATGCTTGATTCCGGTCCAGGGAAGACATGGCTGGCAGTTCGGGCTGGACTGTTCCCATGAAGCATAGGGTCAAGACTGATTTGCATATGGTCATGTCTGAACTGGGGTGGCGTGGTGAGCAAAATAACGATGGATTAAACCCAGATCTGTGACTGGGGGTGAATGTTTTGCCAATGTGCAACCTTCCGTACATCATCTAGTGTGTTTTGCTGTTCGCCGATTGTGGGAAGGGTATGCCTAGACATAGGTCCCGTGCTAACTACGCCACTGGAGTCAAGCTATTCTGGCTGAAGAGAGGTGAAACCCCGAAACCAGTCCTAGGATGCTTGATTACGGTCCAGGGAAGACATGGCTTGGCAGTTCGGGCTGGACTGTTCCCATGAGGCACAGGGTCAAGACTGATTTGCATATGGCCATGTAAGAACTGGGGTGGCGTGTTGAGCAAAATAACGATGGAGTAAACCCAGATCTGTGACTGGGGGTGAATGTTTTGCCAATGTGCAACATTCCGTCCATCATCTTGTGTGTTTTGCTGTTTGCCCTATGTGGGAAGAGTATGCCCAGACATGGGTCCCGTGCTCACTACGCCACTGGAGTCAAGCTATCCAGGCTGAAGAGGGGTGAAACCCCGAAACCGGTCCTAGGATGCTTGATTCAGGTCGCGGGAAGACATAGCTTGGCAGTTCGGGCTGGACTGTTCCCATGAGGCACAGGGTCAAGACTGACTTGCATATGGCCATGTCTGAACTGGGGTGTCGTGGTGAGCAAAATAACGATGGACTAAACCCAGATCTGTTACTGGGGGTGAATGTTTTGCCAATGTGCAACATTCTGTACATGATCTTGTGTGTTTTGCTGTTTGCCCTATGTGGGAAGGGTATGCCCAGACATGGGTCCCGTGCTCACTATGCCACTGGAGTCAAGCTATCCAGTCCTAGGATGCTTGATTCCGGTCCATTGAAGACATGACTTGGCAGTTCGGGCTGGACTGTTCCCATGAGGCACAGGGTCAAGACTGATTTGGATATGGCCATGTCTGAACTGGGGTGGCGTGGTGAGCAAAATAACGATGCATTAAACCCAGATCTGTGACTGGGGGTTAATGTTTTGCCAATGTGCAACATTCCATCCATCATCTTGTGTGTTTTGCTGTTCGCCCTATGTGGGAAGGGTATGCCCAGACGTGGGTCCCGTGCTCACTACGCCACTGGAGTCAAGCTATCCTGGCTGAAGAGGGGTGAAACCCCGAAACCGGTCCTAGGATGCTTGATTCCGGCCCACGGAAGACATGGCTGGGCAGTTCGGGCTGGACTGTTCCCATAAGGCACAGGGTCAAGACTGATTTGGATATGGCCATGTCTGAACTGGGGTGGCGTGGTGAGCAAAATAACGATGCATTAAACCCAGATCTGTGACTGGGGGTTAATGTTTTGCCAATGTGCAACATTCCATCCATCATCTTGTGTGTTTTGCTGTTCGCCCTATGTGGGAAGGGTATGCCCAGATGTGGGTCCCGTGCTCACTACACCACTGGAGTCAAGCTATCCTGGCTGAAGTGGGGTGAAACCCCGAAACCGGTCCTAGGATGCTTGATTCCGGTCCAGGGAAGACATGGCTGGCAGTTCGGGCTGGACTGTTCCCATGAGGCATAGGGTCAAGACTGATTTGCATATGGTCATGTCTGAACTGGGGTGGCGTGGTGAGCAAAATAACGATGGATTAAACCCAGATCTGTGACTGGGGGTGAATGTTTTGCCAATGTGCAACATTCCGTACATCATCTTGTGTGTTTTGCTGTTCGCCCATTGTGGGAAGGGTATGCCCAGACGTGGGTCCCGTGCTCACTATGCCACTGGAGTCAAGCTATCCAGTCCTAGGATGCTTCATTCCGGTCCATTGAAGACATGACTTGGCAGTTCGGGCTGGACTGTTCCCATGAGGCACAGGGTCACGACTGATTTGGATATGGCCATGTCTGAACTGGGGTGGCGTGGTGAGCAAAATAACGATGCAGTAAACCCAGATCTGTGACTGGGGATTAATGTTTTGCCAATGTGCAACATTCCATCCATCATCTTGTGTGTTTTGCTGTTCGCCCTATGTGGGAAGGGTATGGCCAGACTTTGGTCCGTGCTCACAACACCACTGGAGTCAAGCTATCCTGGCTGAAGAGGGGTGAAACCCTGAAACCGGTCCTAGGATGCTTGATTCCGGCCCACGGAAGACATGGCTTGGCAGTTCGGGCTGGACTGTTCCCATGAGGCACAGGGTCAAGACTGATTTGGATATGGCCATGTCTGAACTTGGGTGGCGTGGTGAACAAAATAACGATGGATTAAACCCAAATCAGGGGATGAATGTTTTGCCAATGTGCAATATTCCGTCCATCATCTTGTGTGTTCTGTTCGCCCTATGTGGGAAGGGTATGCCCAGACTTTGGTCTGTGCTCACAACACCACTGGAGCCAAGCTATCCTGGCTGAAGAGGGGTGAAACCCCGAAACCGGTCCTAGCATGCTTGATTCCGGCCCACGGAAGACATGGCTGGGCAGTTCGGGCTGGACTGTTCCCATAAGGCACAGGGTCAAGACTGATTTGGATATGGCCATGTCTGAACTGGGGTGGCGTGGTGAGCAAAATAACGTTGCATTAAACCCAGATCTGTGACTGGGGGTTAATGTTTTGCCAATGTGCAACATTCCATCCATCATCTTGTGTGTTTTGCTGTTCGCCCTATGTGGGAAGGGTATGCCCGGATGTGGGTCCCGTGCTCACTACACCACTGGAGTCAAGGTATCCTGGCTGAAGTGGGGTGAAACCCCGAAACCGGTCCTAGGATGCTTGATTCCGGTCCAGGGAAGACATGGCTGGCAGTTCGGGCTGGACTGTTCCCATGAGGCATAGGGTCAAGACTGATTTGCATATGGTCATGTCTGAACTGGGGTGGCGTGGTGAGCAAAATAACGATGGATTAAACCCAGATCTGTGACTGGGGGTGAATGTTTTGCCAATGTGCAACCTTCCGTACATCATCTAGTGTGTTTTGCTGTTCGCCGATTGTGGGAAGGGTATGCCTAGACATAGGTCCCGTGCTAACTACGCCACTGGAGTCAAGCTATTCTGGCTGAAGAGAGGTGAAACCCCGAAACCAGTCCTAGGATGCTTTATTACGGTCCAGGGAAGACATGGCTTGGCAGTTCGGGCTGGACTGTTCCCATGAGGCACAGGGTCAAGACTGATTTGCATATGGCCATGTAAGAACTGGGGTGGCGTGTTGAGCAAAATAACGATGGAGTAAACCCAGATCTGTGACTGGGGGTGAATGTTTTGCCAATGTGCAACATTCCGTCCATCATCTTGTGTGTTTTGCTGTTTGCCCTATGTGGGAAGAGTATGCCCAGACATGGGTCCCGTGCTCACTACGCCACTGGAGTCAAGCTATCCAGGCTGAAGAGGGGTGAAACCCCGAAACCGGTCCTAGGATGCTTGATTCAGGTCGCGGGAAGACATAGCTTGGCAGTTCGGGCTGGACTGTTCCCATGAGGCACAGGGTCAAGACTGACTTGCATATGGCCATGTCTGAACTGGGGTGTCGTGGTGAGCAAAATAACGATGGACTAAACCCAGATCTGTTACTGGGGGTGAATGTTTTGCCAATGTGCAACATTCTGTACATGATCTTGTGTGTTTTGCTGTTTGCCCTATGTGGGAAGGGTATGCCCAGACATGGGTCCCGTGCTCACTATGCCACTGGAGTCAAGCTATCCAGTCCTAGGATGCTTGATTCCGGTCCATTGAAGACATGACTTGGCAGTTCGGGCTGGACTGTTCCCATGAGGCACAGGGTCAAGACTGATTTGGATATGGCCATGTCTGAACTGGGGTGGCGTGGTGAGCAAAATAACGATGCATTAAACCCAGATCTGTGACTGGGGGTTAATGTTTTGCCAATGTGCAACATTCCATCCATCATCTTGTGTGTTTTGCTGTTCGCCCTATGTGGGAAGGGTATGCCCAGACGTGGGTCCCGTGCTCACTACGCCACTGGAGTCAAGCTATCCTGGCTGAAGTGGGGTGAAACCCAGAAACCGGTCCTAGGATGCTTGATTCCGGTCCAGTGAAGACATGGCTGGCAGTTCGGGCTGGACTGTTCCCATGAGGCATAGGGTCAAGACTGATTTGCATATGGTCATGTCTGAACTGGGGTGGTGTGGTGAGCAAAATAACGATGGATTAAACCCAGATCTGTGACTGGGGGTGAATGTTTTGCCAATGTGAAACATTCCGTACATCATCTTGTGTGTTTTGCTGTTCACCCATTGTGGGAAGAGTATGCCCAGACATGGGTCCCGTGCTCACTACGCCACTGGAGTCAAGCTATTCTGGCTGAAGAGGGGTGAAACCCCGAAACCGGTCCTAGGATGCTTGATTGCGGTCCAGGGAAGACATGGCTTGGCAGTTCGGGCTGGACTGTTCCCATGAAGCACAGGGTCAAGACTGATTTGCATATGGCCATGTCTGAACTGGGGTGGCGTGGTGAGAAAAATAACAATGGATTAAACCCAGATCTGTGACTGGGGGTGAATGTTTTGCCAATGTGCAACATTCCGCCCATCATCTTGTGTTTTTTGCTGTTCGTCCTACGTGGGAAGGGTATGCCCAGAAGTGGGTCCCGTGCTCACTACGCCACTGTAGTAAAGCTATCCTAGCTGAAGAGGGGTGAAACCCGGAAACCAGTCCTAGGATGCTTGATTCCGGTCCAGGGAAGACATGGCTTGGCAGTTCGGGCTGGACTGTTCCCATGAGGCACAGGGTCAAGACCGATTTGCATATGGCCATGTCTGAACTTGGGTGGCGTGGTGAGCAAAATAACGATGGATTAAACCCACATCTGTGACTGGGGGTGAATGTTTTGCCAATGTGCAACATTCCGTTCATCATCTTGTGTGTTTTGCTGTTCGCCCTATGTGGGAAGGGTATGCCCAGACATGGGTCCCGTGCTCACTACGCCACTGCAGTCAAGCTATCCTGGCTGAAGAGGGGTGAAACCCCGAAACCGGTCCTAGGATGCTTGATTCCGGCCCATTGAATACATGGCTTGGCAGTTCGGGCTGGACTGTTCCCATGAGGCACAGGGTCAAGACTGATTTGGATAAGGCCATGTCTGAACTGGGGTGGCGTGGTGAGCAAAATAACAATGCATTAAACCCAGATCTGTGACTGGGGGTTAAAGTTTTGCCAATATGCAACATTCCATCCATCATCTTGTGTGTTTTGCTGTTCGCCCTATGTGGGAAGTGTATGCCCAGACGTGGGTCCCGTGCTCACTACGCCACTGGAGTCAAGCTATCCTGGCTGAAGTGGGGTGAAACCCCGAAACCGGTCCTAGGATGCTTGATTCCGGTCCAGGGAAACCATGGCTGGCAGTTCGGGCTGGACTGTTCCCATGAGGCATAGGGTCAAGACTGATTTGCATATGGTCATGTCTGAACTGGGGTGGCGTGGTGAGCAAAATAACGATGGATTAAACCCAGATCTGTGACTGGGGGTGAATGTTTTGCCAATGTGCAACATTCCGTACATCATCTTGTGTGTTTTGCTGTTCGCCCATTGTGGGAAGGGTATGCCCAGACGTGGGTCCCGTGCTCACTATGCCACTGGAGTCAAGCTATCCAGTCCTAGGATGCTTCATTCCAGTCCATTAAAGACATGACTTGGCAGTTCGGGCTGGACTGTTCCCATGAGGCACAGGGTCACGACTGATTTGGATATGGCCATGTCTGAACTGGGGTGGCGTGGTGAGCAAAATAACGATGCATTAAACCCAGATCTGTGACTGGGGGTTAATGTTTTGCCAATGTGCAACATTCCATCCATCATCTTGTGTGTTTTGCTGTTCGCCCTATGTGGGAAGGGTATGGCCAGACTTTGGTCCGTGCTCACAACACCACTGGAGTCAAGCTATCCTGGCTGAAGAGGGGTGAAACCCCGAAACCGGTCCTAGGATGCTTGATTCCGGCCCACGGAAGACATGGCTTGGCCGTTCGGGCTGGACTGTTCCCATGAGGCACAGGGTCAAGACTGATTTGGATATGGCCATGTCTGAACTGGGGTGGCGTGGTGAGCAAAATAACGATGCAGTAAACCCAGATCTGTGACTGGGGATTAATGTTTTGCCAATGTGCAACATTCCATCCATCATCTTGTGTGTTTTGCTGTTCGCCCTATGTGGGAAGGGTATGGCCAGACTTTGGTCCGTGCTCACAACACCACTGGAGTCAAGCTATCCTGGCTGAAGAGGGGTGAAACTGCGAAACCGGTCCTAGGATGCTTGATTCCGGTCCAGGGAAGACATGGCTTGGCAGTTCGGGCTGGACTGTTCCCATGAGGCACAGGGTCAAGACTGATTTGGATATGGCCATGTCTGAACTTGGGTGGCGTGGTGAACAAAATAACGATGGATTAAACCCAAATCAGGGGATGAATGTTTTGCCAATGTGCAATATTCCGTCCATCATCTTGTGTGTTCTGTTCGCCCTATGTGGGAAGGGTATGCCCAGACTTTGGTCTGTGCTCACAACACCACTGGAGTCAAGCTATCCTGGCTGAAGAGGGGTGAAACCCCGAAACCGGTCCTAGCATGCTTGATTCCGGCCCACGGAAGACATGGCTGGGCAGTTCGGGCTGGACTGTTCCCATAAGGCACAGGGTCAAGACTGATTTGGATATGGCCATGTCTGAACTGGGGTGGCGTGGTGAGCAAAATAACGTTGCATTAAACCCAGATCTGTGACTGGGGGTTAATGTTTTGCCAATGTGCAACATTCCATCCATCATCTTGTGTGTTTTGCTGTTCGCCCTATGTGGGAAGGGTATGCCCGGATGTGGGTCCCGTGCTCACTACACCACTGGAGTCAAGGTATCCTGGCTGAAGTGGGGTGAAACCCCGAAACCGGTCCTAGGATGCTTGATTCCGGTCCAGGGAAGACATGGCTGGCAGTTCGGGCTGGACTGTTCCCATGAGGCATAGGGTCAAGACTGATTTGCATATGGTCATGTCTGAACTGGGGTGGCGTGGTGAGCAAAATAACGATGGATTAAACCCAGATCTGTGACTGGGGGTGAATGTTTTGCCAATGTGCAACCTTCCGTACATCATCTAGTGTGTTTTGCTGTTCGCCGATTGTGGGAAGGGTATGCCTAGACATAGGTCCCGTGCTAACTACGCCACTGGAGTCAAGCTATTCTGGCTGAAGAGAGGTGAAACCCCGAAACCAGTCCTAGGATGCTTGATTACGGTCCAGGGAAGACATGGCTTGGCAGTTCGGGCTGGACTGTTCCCATGAGGCACAGGGTCAAGACTGATTTGCATATGGCCATGTAAGAACTGGGGTGGCGTGTTGAGCAAAATAACGATGGAGTAAACCCAGATCTGTGACTGGGGGTGAATGTTTTGCCAATGTGCAACATTCCGTCCATCATCTTGTGTGTTTTGCTGTTTGCCCTATGTGGGAAGAGTATGCCCAGACATGGGTCCCGTGCTCACTACGCCACTGGAGTCAAGCTATCCAGGCTGAAGAGGGGTGAAACCCCGAAACCGGTCCTAGGATGCTTGATTCAGGTCGCGGGAAGACATAGCTTGGCAGTTCGGGCTGGACTGTTCCCATGAGGCACAGGGTCAAGACTGACTTGCATATGGCCATGTCTGAACTGGGGTGTCGTGGTGAGCAAAATAACGATGGACTAAACCCAGATCTGTTACTGGGGGTGAATGTTTTGCCAATGTGCAACATTCTGTACATGATCTTGTGTGTTTTGCTGTTTGCCCTATGTGGGAAGGGTATGCCCAGACATGGGTCCCGTGCTCACTATGCCACTGGAGTCAAGCTATCCAGTCCTAGGATGCTTGATTCCGGTCCATTGAAGACATGACTTGGCAGTTCGGGCTGGACTGTTCCCATGAGGCACAGGGTCAAGACTGATTTGGATATGGCCATGTCTGAACTGGGGTGGCGTGGTGAGCAAAATAACGATGCATTAAACCCAGATCTGTGACTGGGGGTTAATGTTTTGCCAATGTGCAACATTCCATCCATCATCTTGTGTGTTTTGCTGTTCGCCCTATGTGGGAAGGGTATGCCCAGACGTGGGTCCCGTGCTCACTACGCCACTGGAGTCAAGCTATCCTGGCTGAAGAGGGGTGAAACCCCGAAACCGGTCCTAGGATGCTTGATTCCGGCCCACGGAAGACATGGCTGGGCAGTTCGGGCTGGACTGTTCCCATAAGGCACAGGGTCAAGACTGATTTGGATATGGCCATGTCTGAACTGGGGTGGCGTGGTGAGCAAAATAACGATGCATTAAACCCAGATCTGTGACTGGGGGTTAATGTTTTGCCAATGTGCAACATTCCATCCATCATCTTGTGTGTTTTGCTGTTGCCCTATGTGGGAAGGGTATGCCCAGATGTGGGTCCCGTGCTCACTACACCACTGGAGTCAAGCTATCCTGGCTGAAGTGGGGTGAAACCCCGAAACCGGTCCTAGGATGCTTGATTCCGGTCCAGGGAAGACATGGCTGGCAGTTCGGGCTGGACTGTTCCCATGAGGCATAGGGTCAAGACTGATTTGCATATGGTCATGTCTGAACTGGGGTGGCGTGGTGAGCAAAATAACGATGGATTAAACCCAGATCTGTGACTGGGGGTGAATGTTTTGCCAATGTGCAACATTCCGTACATCATCTTGTGTGTTTTGCTGTTCGCCCATTGTGGGAAGGGTATGCCCAGACGTGGGTCCCGTGCTCACTATGCCACTGGAGTCAAGCTATCCAGTCCTAGGATGCTTCATTCCGGTCCATTGAAGACATGACTTGGCAGTTCGGGCTGGACTGTTCCCATGAGGCACAGGGTCACGACTGATTTGGATATGGCCATGTCTGAACTGGGGTGGCGTGGTGAGCAAAATAACGATGCAGTAAACCCAGATCTGTGACTGGGGATTAATGTTTTGCCAATGTGCAACATTCCATCCATCATCTTGTGTGTTTTGCTGTTCGCCCTATGTGGGAAGGGTATGGCCAGACTTTGGTCCGTGCTCACAACACCACTGGAGTCAAGCTATCCTGGCTGAAGAGGGGTGAAACCCTGAAACCGGTCCTAGGATGCTTGATTCCGGCCCACGGAAGACATGGCTTGGCAGTTCGGGCTGGACTGTTCCCATGAGGCACAGGGTCAAGACTGATTTGGATATGGCCATGTCTGAACTTGGGTGGCGTGGTGAACAAAATAACGATGGATTAAACCCAAATCAGGGGATGAATGTTTTGCCAATGTGCAATATTCCGTCCATCATCTTGTGTGTTCTGTTCGCCCTATGTGGGAAGGGTATGCCCAGACTTTGGTCTGTGCTCACAACACCACTGGAGCCAAGCTATCCTGGCTGAAGAGGGGTGAAACCCCGAAACCGGTCCTAGCATGCTTGATTCCGGCCCACGGAAGACATGGCTGGGCAGTTCGGGCTGGACTGTTCCCATAAGGCACAGGGTCAAGACTGATTTGGATATGGCCATGTCTGAACTGGGGTGGCGTGGTGAGCAAAATAACGTTGCATTAAACCCAGATCTGTGACTGGGGGTTAATGTTTTGCCAATGTGCAACATTCCATCCATCATCTTGTGTGTTTTGCTGTTCGCCCTATGTGGGAAGGGTATGCCCGGATGTGGGTCCCGTGCTCACTACACCACTGGAGTCAAGGTATCCTGGCTGAAGTGGGGTGAAACCCCGAAACCGGTCCTAGGATGCTTGATTCCGGTCCAGGGAAGACATGGCTGGCAGTTCGGGCTGGACTGTTCCCATGAGGCATAGGGTCAAGACTGATTTGCATATGGTCATGTCTGAACTGGGGTGGCGTGGTGAGCAAAATAACGATGGATTAAACCCAGATCTGTGACTGGGGGTGAATGTTTTGCCAATGTGCAACCTTCCGTACATCATCTAGTGTGTTTTGCTGTTCGCCGATTGTGGGAAGGGTATGCCTAGACATAGGTCCCGTGCTAACTACGCCACTGGAGTCAAGCTATTCTGGCTGAAGAGAGGTGAAACCCCGAAACCAGTCCTAGGATGCTTGATTACGGTCCAGGGAAGACATGGCTTGGCAGTTCGGGCTGGACTGTTCCCATGAGGCACAGGGTCAAGACTGATTTGCATATGGCCATGTAAGAACTGGGGTGGCGTGTTGAGCAAAATAACGATGGAGTAAACCCAGATCTGTGACTGGGGGTGAATGTTTTGCCAATGTGCAACATTCCGTCCATCATCTTGTGTGTTTTGCTGTTTGCCCTATGTGGGAAGAGTATGCCCAGACATGGGTCCCGTGCTCACTACGCCACTGGAGTCAAGCTATCCAGGCTGAAGAGGGGTGAAACCCCGAAACCGGTCCTAGGATGCTTGATTCAGGTCGCGGGAAGACATAGCTTGGCAGTTCGGGCTGGACTGTTCCCATGAGGCACAGGGTCAAGACTGACTTGCATATGGCCATGTCTGAACTGGGGTGTCGTGGTGAGCAAAATAACGATGGACTAAACCCAGATCTGTTACTGGGGGTGAATGTTTTGCCAATGTGCAACATTCTGTACATGATCTTGTGTGTTTTGCTGTTTGCCCTATGTGGGAAGGGTATGCCCAGACATGGGTCCCGTGCTCACTATGCCACTGGAGTCAAGCTATCCAGTCCTAGGATGCTTGATTCCGGTCCATTGAAGACATGACTTGGCAGTTCGGGCTGGACTGTTCCCATGAGGCACAGGGTCAAGACTGATTTGGATATGGCCATGTCTGAACTGGGGTGGCGTGGTGAGCAAAATAACGATGCATTAAACCCAGATCTGTGACTGGGGGTTAATGTTTTGCCAATGTGCAACATTCCATCCATCATCTTGTGTGTTTTGCTGTTCGCCCTATGTGGGAAGGGTATGCCCAGACGTGGGTCCCGTGCTCACTACGCCACTGGAGTCAAGCTATCCTGGCTGAAGTGGGGTGAAACCCAGAAACCGGTCCTAGGATGCTTGATTCCGGTCCAGGGAAGACATGGCTGGCAGTTCGGGCTGGACTGTTCCCATGAGGCATAGGGTCAAGACTGATTTGCATATGGTCATGTCTGAACTAGGGTGGTGTGGTGAGCAAAATAACGATGGATTAAACCCAGATCTGTGACTGGGGGTGAATGTTTTGCCAATGTGAAACATTCCGTACATCATCTTGTGTGTTTTGCTGTTCACCCATTGTGGGAAGAGTATGCCCAGACATGGGTCCCGTGCTCACTACGCCACTGGAGTCAAGCTATTCTGGCTGAAGAGGGGTGAAACCCCGAAACCGGTCCTAGGATGCTTGATTGCGGTCCAGGGAAGACATGGCTTGGCAGTTCGGGCTGGACTGTTCCCATGAAGCACAGGGTCAAGACTGATTTGCATATGGCCATGTCTGAACTGGGGTGGCGTGGTGAGCAAAATAACAATGGATTAAACCCAGATCTGTGACTGGGGGTGAATGTTTTGCCAATGTGCAACATTCCGCCCATCATCTTGTGTTTTTTGCTGTTCGTCCTACGTGGGAAGGGTATGCCCAGAAGTGGGTCCCGTGCTCACTACGCCACTGTAGTAAAGCTATCCTAGCTGAAGAGGGGTGAAACCCGGAAACCAGTCCTAGGATGCTTGATTCCGGTCCAGGGAAGACATGGCTTGGCAGTTCGGGCTGGACTGTTCCCATGAGGCACAGGGTCAAGACCGATTTGCATATGGCCATGTCTGAACTTGGGTGGCGTGGTGAGCAAAATAACGATGGATTAAACCCACATCTGTGACTGGGGGTGAATGTTTTGCCAATGTGCAACATTCCGTTCATCATCTTGTTTGTTTTGCTGTTCGCCCTATGTGGGAAGGGTATGCCCAGACATGGGTCCCGTGCTCACTACGCCACTGCAGTCAAGCTATCCTGGCTGAAGAGGGGTGAAACCCCGAAACCGGTCCTAGGATGCTTGATTCCGGCCCATTGAATACATGGCTTGGCAGTTCGGGCTGGACTGTTCCCATGAGGCACAGGGTCAAGACTGATTTGGATAAGGCCATGTCTGAACTGGGGTGGCGTGGTGAGCAAAATAACAATGCATTAAACCCAGATCTGTGACTGGGGGTTAAAGTTTTGCCAATATGCAACATTCCATCCATCATCTTGTGTGTTTTGCTGTTCGCCCTATGTGGGAAGTGTATGCCCAGACGTGGGTCGCGTGCTCACTACGCCACTGGAGTCAAGCTATCCTGGCTGAAGTGGGGTGAAACCCCGAAACCGGTCCTAGGATGCTTGATTCCGGTCCAGGGAAACCATGGCTGGCAGTTCGGGCTGGACTGTTCCCATGAGGCATAGGGTCAAGACTGATTTGCATATGGTCATGTCTGAACTGGGGTGGCGTGGTGAGCAAAATAACGATGGATTAAACCCAGATCTGTGACTGGGGGTGAATGTTTTGCCAATGTGCAATATTCCGTCCATCATCTTGTGTGTTCTGTTCGCCCTATGTGGGAAGGGTATGCCCAGACTTTGGTCTGTGCTCACAACACCACTGGAGTCAAGCTATCCTGGCTGAAGAGGGGTGAAACCCCGAAACCGGTCCTAGCATGCTTGATTCCGGCCCACGGAAGACATGGCTGGGCAGTTCGGGCTGGACTGTTCCCATAAGGCACAGGGTCAAGACTGATTTGGATATGGCCATGTCTGAACTGGGGTAGCGTGGTGAGCAAAATAACGTTGCATTAAACCCAGATCTGTGACTGGGGGTTAATGTTTTGCCAATGTGCAACATTCCATCCATCATCTTGTGTGTTTTGCTGTTCGCCCTATGTGGGAAGGGTATGCCCGGATGTGGGTCCCGTGCTCACTACACCACTGGAGTCAAGGTATCCTGGCTGAAGTGGGGTGAAACCCCGAAACCGGTCCTAGGATGCTTGATTCCGGTCCAGGGAAGACATGGCTGGCAGTTCGGGCTGGACTGTTCCCATGAGGCATAGGGTCAAGACTGATTTGCATATGGTCATGTCTGAACTGGGGTGGCGTGGTGAGCAAAATAACGATGGATTAAACCCAGATCTGTGACTGGGGGTGAATGTTTTGCCAATTTGCAACCTTCCGTACATCATCTAGTGTGTTTTGCTGTTCGCCGATTGTGGGAAGGGTATGCCTAGACATAGGTCCCGTGCTAACTACGCCACTGGAGTCAAGCTATTCTGGCTGAAGAGAGGTGAAACCCCGAAACCAGTCCTAGGATGCTTGATTACGGTCCAGGGAAAACATGGCTTGGCAGTTCGGGCTGGACTGTTCCCATGAGGCACAGGGTCAAGACTGATTTGCATATGGCCATGTAAGAACTGGGGTGGCGTGTTGAGCAAAATAACGATGGAGTAAACCCAGATCTGTGACTGGGGGTGAATGTTTTGCCAATGTGCAACATTCCGTCCATCATCTTGTGTGTTTTGCTGTTTGCCCTATGTGGGAAGAGTATGCCCAGACATGGGTCCCGTGCTCACTACGCCACTGGAGTCAAGCTATCCAGGCTGAAGAGGGGTGAAACCCCGAAACCGGTCCTAGGATGCTTGATTCAGGTCGCGGGAAGACATAGCTTGGCAGTTCGGGCTGGACTGTTCCCATGAGGCACAGGGTCAAGACTGACTTGCATATGGCCATGTCTGAACTGGGGTGTCGTGGTGAGCAAAATAACGATGGACTAAACCCAGATCTGTTACTGGGGGTGAATGTTTTGCCAATGTGCAACATTCTGTACATGATCTTGTGTGTTTTGCTGTTTGCCCTATGTGGGAAGGGTATGCCCAGACATGGGTCCCGTGCTCACTATGCCACTGGAGTCAAGCTATCCAGTCCTAGGATGCTTGATTCCGGTCCATTGAAGACATGACTTGGCAGTTCGGGCTGGACTGTTCCCATGAGGCACAGGGTCAAGACTGATTTGGATATGGCCATGTCTGAACTGGGGTGGCGTGGTGAGCAAAATAACGATGCATTAAACCCAGATCTGTGACTGGGGGTTAATGTTTTGCCAATGTGCAACATTCCATCCATCATCTTGTGTGTTTTGCTGTTCGCCCTATGTGGGAAGGGTATGCCCAGACGTGGGTCCCGTGCTCACTACGCCACTGGAGTCAAGCTATCCTGGCTGAAGTGGGGTGAAACCCAGAAACCGGTCCTAGGATGCTTGATTCCGGTCCAGGGAAGACATGGCTGGCAGTTCGGGCTGGACTGTTCCCATGAGGCATAGGGTCAAGACTGATTTGCATATGGTCATGTCTGAACTGGGGTGGTGTGGTGAGCAAAATAACGATGGATTAAACCCAGATCTGTGACTGGGGGTGAATGTTTTGCCAATGTGAAACATTCCGTACATCATCTTGTGTGTTTTGCTGTTCACCCATTGTGGGAAGAGTATGCCCAGACATGGGTCCCGTGCTCACTACGCCACTGGAGTCAAGCTATTCTGGCTGAAGAGGGGTGAAACCCCGAAACCGGTCCTAGGATGCTTGATTGCGGTCCAGGGAAGACATGGCTTGGCAGTTCGGGCTGGACTGTTCCCATGAAGCACAGGGTCAAGACTGATTTGCATATGGCCATGTCTGAACTGGGGTGGCGTGGTGAGCAAAATAACAATGGATTAAACCCAGATCTGTGACTGGGGGTGAATGTTTTGCCAATGTGCAACATTCCGCCCATCATCTTGTGTTTTTTGCTGTTCGTCCTACGTGGGAAGGGTATGCCCAGAAGTGGGTCCCGTGCTCACTACGCCACTGTAGTAAAGCTATCCTAGCTGAAGAGGGGTGAAACCCGGAAACCAGTCCTAGGATGCTTGATTCCGGTCCAGGGAAGACATGGCTTGGCAGTTCGGGCTGGACTGTTCCCATGAGGCACAGGGTCAAGACCGATTTGCATATGGCCATGTCTGAACTTGGGTGGCGTGGTGAGCAAAATAACGATGGATTAAACCCACATCTGTGACTGGGGGTGAATGTTTTGCCAATGTGCAACATTCCGTTCATCATCTTGTGTGTTTTGCTGTTCGCCCTATGTGGGAAGGGTATGCCCAGACATGGGTCCCGTGCTCACTACGCCACTGCAGTCAAGCTATCCTGGCTGAAGAGGGGTGAAACCCCGAAACCGGTCCTAGGATGCTTGATTCCGGCCCATTGAATACATGGCTTGGCAGTTCGGGCTGGACTGTTCCCATGAGGTACAGGGTCAAGACTGATTTGGATAAGGCCATGTCTGAACTGGGGTGGCGTGGTGAGCAAAATAACAATGCATTAAACCCAGATCTGTGACTGGGGGTTAAAGTTTTGCCAATATGCAACATTCCATCCATCATCTTGTGTGTTTTGCTGTTCGCCCTATGTGGGAAGTGTATGCCCAGACGTGGGTCCCGTGCTCACTACGCCACTGGAGTCAAGCTATCCTGGCTGAAGTGGGGTGAAACCCCGAAACCGGTCCTAGGATGCTTGATTCCGGTCCAGGGAAACCATGGCTGGCAGTTCGGGCTGGACTGTTCCCATGAGGCATAGGGTCAAGACTGATTTGCATATGGTCATGTCTGAACTGGGGTGGCGTGGTGAGCAAAATAACGATGGATTAAACCCAGATCTGTGACTGGGGGTGAATGTTTTGCCAATGTGCAACATTCCGTACATCATCTTGTGTGTTTTGCTGTTCGCCCATTGTGGGAAGGGTATGCCCAGACGTGGGTCCCGTGCTCACTATGCCACTGGAGTCAAGCTATCCAGTCCTAGGATGCTTCATTCCAGTCCATTAAAGACATGACTTGGCAGTTCGGGCTGGACTGTTCCCATGAGGCACAGGGTCACGACTGATTTGGATATGGCCATGTCTGAACTGGGGTGGCGTGGTGAGCAAAATAACGATGCATTAAACCCAGATCTGTGACTGGGGGTTAATGTTTTGCCAATGTGCAACATTCCATCCATCATCTTGTGTGTTTTGCTGTTCGCCCTATGTGGGAAGGGTATGGCCAGACTTTGGTCCGTGCTCACAACACCACTGGAGTCAAGCTATCCTGGCTGAAGAGGGGTGAAACCCTGAAACCGGTCCTAGGATGCTTGATTCCGGCCCACGGAAGACATGGCTTGGCAGTTCGGGCTGGACTGTTCCCATGAGGCACAGGGTCAAGACTGATTTGGATATGGCCATGTCTGAACTTGGGTGGCGTGGTGAACAAAATAACGATGGATTAAACCCAAATCAGGGGATGAATGTTTTGCCAATGTGCAATATTCCGTCCATCATCTTGTGTGTTCTGTTCGCCCTATGTGGGAAGGGTATGCCCAGACTTTGGTCTGTGCTCACAACACCACTGGAGTCAAGCTATCCTGGCTGAAGAGGGGTGAAACCCCGAAACCGGTCCTAGCATGCTTGATTCCGGCCCACGGAAGACATGGCTGGGCAGTTCGGGCTGGACTGTTCCCATAAGGCACAGGGTCAAGACTGATTTGGATATGGCCATGTCTGAACTGGGGTGGCGTGGTGAGCAAAATAACGTTGCATTAAACCCAGATCTGTGACTGGGGGTTAATGTTTTGCCAATGTGCAACATTCCATCCATCATCTTGTGTGTTTTGCTGTTCGCCCTATGTGGGAAGGGTATGCCCGGATGTGGGTCCCGTGCTCACTACACCACTGGAGTCAAGGTATCCTGGCTGAAGTGGGGTGAAACCCCGAAACCGGTCCTAGGATGCTTGATTCCGGTCCAGGGAAGACATGGCTGGCAGTTCGGGCTGGACTGTTCCCATGAGGCATAGGGTCAAGACTGATTTGCATATGGTCATGTCTGAACTGGGGTGGCGTGGTGAGCAAAATAACGATGGATTAAACCCAGATCTGTGACTGGGGGTGAATGTTTTGCCAATGTGCAACCTTCTGTACATCATCTAGTGTGTTTTGCTGTTCGCCGATTGTGGGAAGGGTATGCCTAGACATAGGTCCCGTGCTAACTACGCCACTGGAGTCAAGCTATTCTGGCTGAAGAGAGGTGAAACCCCGAAACCAGTCCTAGGATGCTTGATTACGGTCCAGGGAAGACATGGCTTGGCAGTTCGGGCTGGACTGTTCCCATGAGGCACAGGGTCAAGACTGATTTGCATATGGCCATGTAAGAACTGGGGTGGCGTGTTGAGCAAAATAACGATGGAGTAAACCCAGATCTGTGACTGGGGGTGAATGTTTTGCCAATGTGCAACATTCCGTCCATCATCTTGTGTGTTTTGCTGTTTGCCCTATGTGGGAAGAGTATGCCCAGACATGGGTCCCGTGCTCACTACGCCACTGGAGTCAAGCTATCCAGGCTGAAGAGGGGTGAAACCCCGAAACCGGTCCTAGGATGCTTGATTCAGGTCGCGGGAAGACATAGCTTGGCAGTTCGGGCTGGACTGTTCCCATGAGGCACAGGGTCAAGACTGACTTGCATATGGCCATGTCTGAACTGGGGTGTCGTGGTGAGCAAAATAACGATGGACTAAACCCAGATCTGTTACTGGGGGTGAATGTTTTGCCAATGTGCAACATTCTGTACATGATCTTGTGTGTTTTGCTGTTTGCCCTATGTGGGAAGGGTATGCCCAGACATGGGTCCCGTGCTCACTATGCCACTGGAGTCAAGCTATCCAGTCCTAGGATGCTTGATTCCGGTCCATTGAAGACATGACTTGGCAGTTCGGGCTGGACTGTTCCCATGAGGCACAGGGTCAAGACTGATTTGGATATGGCCATGTCTGAACTGGGGTGGCGTGGTGAGCAAAATAACGATGCATTAAACCCAGATCTGTGACTGGGGGTTAATGTTTTGCCAATGTGCAACATTCCATCCATCATCTTGTGTGTTTTGCTGTTCGCCCTATGTGGGAAGGGTATGCCCAGACGTGGGTCCCGTGCTCACTACGCCACTGGAGTCAAGCTATCCTGGCTGAAGTGGGGTGAAACCCAGAAACCGGTCCTAGGATGCTTGATTCCGGTCCAGGGAAGACATGGCTGGCAGTTCGGGCTGGACTGTTCCCATGAGGCATAGGGTCAAGACTGATTTGCATATGGTCATGTCTGAACTGGGGTGGTGTGGTGAGCAAAATAACGATGGATTAAACCCAGATCTGTGACTGGGGGTGAATGTTTTGCCAATGTGAAACATTCCGTACATCATCTTGTGTGTTTTGCTGTTCACCCATTGTGGGAAGAGTATGCCCAGACATGGGTCCCGTGCTCACTACGCCACTGGAGTCAAGCTATTCTGGCTGAAGAGGGGTGAAACCCCGAAACCGGTCCTAGGATGCTTGATTGCGGTCCAGGGAAGACATGGCTTGGCAGTTCGGGCTGGACTGTTCCCATGAAGCACAGGGTCAAGACTGATTTGCATATGGCCATGTCTGAACTGGGGTGGCGTGGTGAGCAAAATAACAATGGATTAAACCCAGATCTGTGACTGGGGGTGAATGTTTTGCCAATGTGCAACATTCCGCCCATCATCTTGTGTTTTTTGCTGTTCGTCCTACGTGGGAAGGGTATGCCCAGAAGTGGGTCCCGTGCTCACTACGCCACTGTAGTAAAGCTATCCTAGCTGAAGAGGGGTGAAACCCGGAAACCAGTCCTAGGATGCTTGATTCCGGTCCAGGGAAGACATGGCTTGGCAGTTCGGGCTGGACTGTTCCCATGAGGCACAGGGTCAAGACCGATTTGCATTTGGCCATGTCTGAACTTGGGTGGCGTGGTGAGCAAAATAACGATGGATTAAACCCACATCTGTGACTGGGGGTGAATGTTTTGCCAATGTGCAACATTCCGTTCATCATCTTGTGTGTTTTGCTGTTCGCCCTATGTGGGAAGGGTATGCCCAGACATGGGTCCCGTGCTCACTACGCCACTGCAGTCAAGCTATCCTGGCTGAAGAGGGGTGAAACCCCGAAACCGGTCCTAGGATGCTTGATTCCGGCCCATTGAATACATGGCTTGGCAGTTCGGGCTGGACTGTTCCCATGAGGCACAGGGTCAAGACTGATTTGGATAAGGCCATGTCTGAACTGGGGTGGCGTGGTGAGCAAAATAACAATGCATTAAACCCAGATCTGTGACTGGGGGTTAAAGTTTTGCCAATATGCAACATTCCATCCATCATCTTGTGTGTTTTGCTGTTCGCCCTATGTGGGAAGTGTATGCCCAGACGTGGGTCCCGTGCTCACTACGCCACTGGAGTCAAGCTATCCTGGCTGAAGTGGGGTGAAACCCCGAAACCGGTCCTAGGATGCTTGATTCCGGTCCAGGGAAACCATGGCTGGCAGTTCGGGCTGGACTGTTCCCATGAGGCATAGGGTCAAGACTGATTTGCATATGGTCATGTCTGAACTGGGGTGGCGTGGTGAGCAAAATAACGATGGATTAAACCCAGATCTGTGACTGGGGGTGAATGTTTTGCCAATGTGCAACATTCCGTACATCATCTTGTGTGTTTTGCTGTTCGCCCATTGTGGGAAGGGTATGCCCAGACGTGGGTCCCGTGCTCACTATGCCACTGGAGTCAAGCTATCCAGTCCTAGGATGCTTCATTCCAGTCCATTAAAGACATGACTTGGCAGTTCGGGCTGGACTGTTCCCATGAGGCACAGGGTCACGACTGATTTGGATATGGCCATGTCTGAACTGGGGTGGCGTGGTGAGCAAAATAACGATGCATTAAACCCAGATCTGTGACTGGGGGTTAATGTTTTGCCAATGTGCAACATTCCATCCATCATCTTGTGTGTTTTGCTGTTCGCCCTATGTGGGAAGGGTATGGCCAGACTTTGGTCCGTGCTCACAACACCACTGGAGTCAAGCTATCCTGGCTGAAGAGGGGTGAAACCCTGAAACCGGTCCTAGGATGCTTGATTCCGGCCCACGGAAGACATGGCTTGGCAGTTCGGGCTGGACTGTTCCCATGAGGCACAGGGTCAAGACTGATTTGGATATGGCCATGTCTGAACTTGGGTGGCGTGGTGAACAAAATAACGATGGATTAAACCCAAATCAGGGGATGAATGTTTTGCCAATGTGCAATATTCCGTCCATCATCTTGTGTGTTCTGTTCGCCCTATGTGGGAAGGGTATGCCCAGACTTTGGTCTGTGCTCACAACACCACTGGAGTCAAGCTATCCTGGCTGAAGAGGGGTGAAACCCCGAAACCGGTCCTAGCATGCTTGATTCCGGCCCACGGAAGACATGGCTGGGCAGTTCGGGCTGGACTGTTCCCATAAGGCACAGGGTCAAGACTGATTTGGATATGGCCATGTCTGAACTGGGGTGGCGTGGTGAGCAAAATAACGTTGCATTAAACCCAGATCTGTGACTGGGGGTTAATGTTTTGCCAATGTGCAACATTCCATCCATCATCTTGTGTGTTTTGCTGTTCGCCCTATGTGGGAAGGGTATGCCCGGATGTGGGTCCCGTGCTCACTACACCACTGGAGTCAAGGTATCCTGGCTGAAGTGGGGTGAAACCCCGAAACCGGTCCTAGGATGCTTGATTCCGGTCCAGGGAAGACATGGCTGGCAGTTCGGGCTGGACTGTTCCCATGAGGCATAGGGTCAAGACTGATTTGCATATGGTCATGTCTGAACTGGGGTGGCGTGGTGAGCAAAATAACGATGGATTAAACCCAGATCTGTGACTGGGGGTGAATGTTTTGCCAATGTGCAACCTTCCGTACATCATCTAGTGTGTTTTGCTGTTCGCCGATTGTGGGAAGGGTATGCCTAGACATAGGTCCCGTGCTAACTACGCCACTGGAGTCAAGCTATTCTGGCTGAAGAGAGGTGAAACCCCGAAACCAGTCCTAGGATGCTTGATTACGGTCCAGGGAAGACATGGCTTGGCAGTTCGGGCTGGACTGTTCCCATGAGGCACAGGGTCAAGACTGATTTGCATATGGCCATGTAAGAACTGGGGTGGCGTGTTGAGCAAAATAACGATGGAGTAAACCCAGATCTGTGACTGGGGGTGAATGTTTTGCCAATGTGCAACATTCCGTCCATCATCTTGTGTGTTTTGCTGTTTGCCCTATGTGGGAAGAGTATGCCCAGACATGGGTCCCGTGCTCACTACGCCACTGGAGTCAAGCTATCCAGGCTGAAGAGGGGTGAAACCCCGAAACCGGTCCTAGGATGCTTGATTCAGGTCGCGGGAAGACATAGCTTGGCAGTTCGGGCTGGACTGTTCCCATGAGGCACAGGGTCAAGACTGACTTGCATATGGCCATGTCTGAACTGGGGTGTCGTGGTGAGCAAAATAACGATGGACTAAACCCAGATCTGTTACTGGGGGTGAATGTTTTGCCAATGTGCAACATTCTGTACATGATCTTGTGTGTTTTGCTGTTTGCCCTATGTGGGAAGGGTATGCCCAGACATGGGTCCCGTGCTCACTATGCCACTGGAGTCAAGCTATCCAGTCCTAGGATGCTTGATTCCGGTCCATTGAAGACATGACTTGGCAGTTCGGGCTGGACTGTTCCCATGAGGCACAGGGTCAAGACTGATTTGGATATGGCCATGTCTGAACTGGGGTGGCGTGGTGAGCAAAATAACGATGCATTAAACCCAGATCTGTGACTGGGGGTTAATGTTTTGCCAATGTGCAACATTCCATCCATCATCTTGTGTGTTTTGCTGTTCGCCCTATGTGGGAAGGGTATGCCCAGACGTGGGTCCCGTGCTCACTACGCCACTGGAGTCAAGCTATCCTGGCTGAAGTGGGGTGAAACCCAGAAACCGGTCCTAGGATGCTTGATTCCGGTCCAGGGAAGACATGGCTGGCAGTTCGGGCTGGACTGTTCCCATGAGGCATAGGGTCAAGACTGATTTGCATATGGTCATGTCTGAACTGGGGTGGTGTGGTGAGCAAAATAACGATGGATTAAACCCAGATCTGTGACTGGGGGTGAATGTTTTGCCAATGTGAAACATTCCGTACATCATCTTGTGTGTTTTGCTGTTCACCCATTGTGGGAAGAGTATGCCCAGACATGGGTCCCGTGCTCACTACGCCACTGGAGTCAAGCTATTCTGGCTGAAGAGGGGTGAAACCCCGAAACCGGTCCTAGGATGCTTGATTGCGGTCCAGGGAAGACATGGCTTGGCAGTTCGTGCTGGACTGTTCCCATGAAGCACAGGGTCAAGACTGATTTGCATATGGCCATGTCTGAACTGGGGTGGCGTGGTGAGCAAAATAACAATGGATTAAACCCAGATCTGTGACTGGGGGTGAATGTTTTGCCAATGTGCAACATTCCGCCCATCATCTTGTGTTTTTTGCTGTTCGTCCTACGTGGGAAGGGTATGCCCAGAAGTGGGTCCCGTGCTCACTACGCCACTGTAGTAAAGCTATCCTAGCTGAAGAGGGGTGAAACCCGGAAACCAGTCCTAGGATGCTTGATTCCGGTCCAGGGAAGACATGGCTTGGCAGTTCGGGCTGGACTGTTCCCATGAGGCACAGGGTCAAGACCGATTTGCATATGGCCATGTCTGAACTTGGGTGGCGTGGTGAGCAAAATAACGATGGATTAAACCCACATCTGTGACTGGGGGTGAATGTTTTGCCAATGTGCAACATTCCGTTCATCATCTTGTGTGTTTTGCTGTTCGCCCTATGTGGGAAGGGTATGCCCAGACATGGGTCCCGTGCTCACTACGCCACTGGAGTCAAGCTATCCTGGCTGAAGAGGGGTGAAACCCCGAAACCGGTCCTAGGATGCTTGATTCCGGCCCATTGAATACATGGCTTGGCAGTTCGGGCTGGACTGTTCCCATGAGGCACAGGGTCAAGACTGATTTGGATAAGGCCATGTCTGAACTGGGGTGGCGTGGTGAGCAAAATAACAATGCATTAAACCCAGATCTGTGACTGGGGGTTAAAGTTTTGCCAATATGCAACATTCCATCCATCATCTTGTGTGTTTTGCTGTTCGCCCTATGTGGGAAGTGTATGCCCAGACGTGGGTCCCGTGCTCACTACGCCACTGGAGTCAAGCTATCCTGGCTGAAGTGGGGTGAAACCCCGAAACCGGTCCTAGGATGCTTGATTCCGGTCCAGGGAAACCATGGCTGGCAGTTCGGGCTGGACTGTTCCCATGAGGCATAGGGTCAAGACTGATTTGCATATGGTCATGTCTGAACTGGGGTGGCGTGGTGAGCAAAATAACGATGGATTAAACCCAGATCTGTGACTGGGGGTGAATGTTTTGCCAATGTGCAACATTCCGTACATCATCTTGTGTGTTTTGCTGTTCGCCCATTGTGGGAAGGGTATGCCCAGACGTGGGTCCCGTGCTCACTATGCCACTGGAGTCAAGCTATCCAGTCCTAGGATGCTTCATTCCAGTCCATTAAAGACATGACTTGGCAGTTCGGGCTGGACTGTTCCCATGAGGCACAGGGTCACGACTGATTTGGATATGGCCATGTCTGAACTGGGGTGGCGTGGTGAGCAAAATAACGATGCATTAAACCCAGATCTGTGACTGGGGGTTAATGTTTTGCCAATGTGCAACATTCCATCCATCATCTTGTGTGTTTTGCTGTTCGCCCTATGTGGGAAGGGTATGGCCAGACTTTGGTCCGTGCTCACAACACCACTGGAGTCAAGCTATCCTGGCTGAAGAGGGGTGAAACCCCGAAACCGGTCCTAGGATGCTTGATTCCGGCCCACGGAAGACATGGCTTGGCAGTTCGGGCTGGACTGTTCCCATGAGGCACAGGGTCAAGACTGATTTGGATATGGCCAAGTCTGAACTTGGGTGGCGTGGTGAACAAAATAACGATGGATTAAACCCAAATCTGGGGATTAATGTTTTGCCAATGTGCAATATTCCGTCCATCATCTTGTGTGTTTTGCTGTTCGCCCTATGTGGGAAGGGTATGCCCAGACTTTGGTCTGTGCTCAAAACACCACTGGAGTCAAGCTATCCTGGCTGAAGAGGGGTAAAACCCCGAAACCGGTCCTAGGATGCTTGATTCCGGCCCACGGAAGACATGGCTGGGCAGTTCGGGCTGGACTGTTCCCATAAGGCACAGGGTCAAGACTGATTTGGATATGGCCATGTCTGAACTGGGGTGGCGTGGTGAGCAAAATAACGATGCATTAAACCCAGATCTGTGACTGGGGGTTAATGTTTTGCCAACGTGCAACATTCCATCCATCATCTTGTGTGTTTTGCTGTTCGCCCTATGTGGGAAGGGTATGCCCAGATGTGGGTCCCGTGCTCACTACACCACTGGAGTCAAGCTATCCTGGCTGAAGTGGGGTGAAACCCAGAAACCGGTCCTAGGATGCTTGATTCCGGTCCAGGGAAGACATGGCTGGCAGTTCAGGCTGGACTGTTCCCATGAGGCATAGGGTCAAGACTGATTTGCATATGGTCATGTCTGAACTGGGGTGGCGTGGTGAGCAAAATAACGATGGATTAAACCCAGATCTGTGACTGGGGGTGAATGTTTTGCCAATGTGCAACCTTCCGTACATCATCTAGTGTGTTTTGCTGTTTGCCGATTGTGGGAAGGGTATGCCTAGACATAGGTCCCGTGCTCACTACGCCACTGGAGTCAAGCTATCCTGGCTGAAGTGGGGTGAAACCCCGAAACCGGTCCTAGGATGCTTGATTCCGGTCCAGGGAAATCATGGCTGGCAGTTCGGGCTGGACTGTTCCCGTGAGGCATAGGGTCAAGACTGATTTGCATATGGTCATGTCTGAACTGAGGTGGCGTGGTGAGCAAAATAACGATGGATTAAACCCAGATCTGTGACTGGGGGTGAATGTTTTGCCAATGTGCAACATTCCGTACATCATCTTGTGTGTTTTGCTGTTCGCCCATTGTGGGAAGGGTATGCCCAGACGTGGGTCCTGTGCTCACTATGCCACTGGAGTCAAGCT
Organism: Triturus cristatus; assembly: GCF_964204655.1. Lineage (NCBI taxonomy): Eukaryota > Metazoa > Chordata > Amphibia > Caudata > Salamandridae > Triturus > Triturus cristatus. Next base: position 872,672,665 of record NC_140579.1, on the reverse strand, counting down.
ATCCAGTCCTAGGATGCTTCATTCCGGTCCATTGAAGACATGACTTGGCAGTTCGGGCTGGACTGTTCCCATGAGGCACAGGGTCACGACTGATTTGGATATGGCCATGTCTGAACTGGGGTGGCGTGGTGAGCAAAATAATGATGCATTAAACCCAGATCTGTGACTGGGGATTAATGTTTTGCCAATGTGCAACATTCCATCCATCATCTTGTGTGTTTTGCTGTTCGCCCTATGTGGGAAGGGTATGGCCAGACTTTGGTCCGTGCTCACAACACCACTGGAGTCAAGCTATCCTGGCTGAAGAGGGGTGAAACCCCGAAACCGGTCCTAGGATGCTTGATTCCGGCCCACGAAAGACATGGCTTGGCAGTTCGGGCTGGACTGTTCCCATGAGGCACAGGGTCAAGACTGATTTGGATATGGCCATGTCTGAACTTGGGTGGCGTGGTGAACAAAATAACGATGGATTAAACCCAAATCTGGGGATGAATGTTTTGCCAATGTGCAATATTCCGTCCATCATCTTGTGTGTTTTGCTGTTCGCCCTATGTGGGAAGGGTATGCCCAGACTTTGGTCTGTGCTCACAACACCACTGGAGTCAAGCTATCCTGGCTGAAGAGGGGTGAAACCCCGAAACCGGTCCTAGGATGCTTGATTCCGGCCCACGGAAGACATGGCTGGGCAGTTCGGGCTGGACTGTTCCCATAAGGCACAGGGTCAAGACTGATTTGGATATGGCCATGTCTGAACTGGGGTGGCGTGGTGAGCAAAATAACGATGCATTAAACCCAGATCTGTGACTGGGGGTTAATGTTTTGCCAATGTGCAACATTCCATCCATCATCTTGTGTGTTTTGCTGTTCGCCCTATGTAGGAAGGGTATGCCCAGATGTGGGTCCCGTGCTCACTACACAACTGGAGTCAATCTATCCTTGCTGAAGTGGGGTGAAACCCCGAAACCGGTCCTAGGATGCTTGATTCCGGTCCAGGGAAGACATGGCTGGCAGTTCGGGCTGGACTGTTCCCATGAGGCATAGGGTCAAGACTGATTTGCATATGGTCATGTCTGAACTGGGGTGGCGTGGTGAGCAAAATAACGATGGATTAAACCCAGATCTGTGACTGGGGGTGAATGTTTTGCCAATGTGCAACCTTCCGTACATCATCTAGTGTGTTTTGCTGTTCGCCGATTGTGGGAAGGGTATGCCTAGACATAGGTCCCGTGCTCACTACGCCACTGGAGTCAAGCTATTCTGGCTGAAGAGAGGTGTAACCCCGAAACCGGTCCTAGGATGCTTGATTACGGTCCAGGGAAGACATGGCTTGGCAGTTCGGGCTGGACTGTTCCCATGAGGCACAGGGTCAAGACTGATTTGCATATGGCCATGTAAGAACTGGGGTGGCGTGTTGAGCAAAATAACGATGGACTAAACCCAGATCTGTGACTGGGGGTGAATGTTTTGCCAATGTGCAACATTCCGTCCATCATCTTGTGTGTTTTGCTGTTTGCCCTAAGTGGGAAGGGTATGCCCAGACATGGGTCCCATGCTCACTACGCCACTGGAGTCAAGCTATCCTGGCTCAAGAGGGGTGAAACCCCGAAACCGGTCCTTGGATACTTGATCCCGGTCCAGGGAAGACATGGATTGGCAGTTCGGGCTGGACTGTTCCCATGAGGCACAGGGTCAAGACTGATTTGCATATGGCCATGTAAGAACTGGGGTGGCGTGTTGAGCAAAATAACGATGGATTAAACCCAGATCTGTGACTGGGGGTGAATGTTTTGCCAATGTGCAACATTCCGTCCATCATCTTGTGTGTTTTGCTGTTTGCCCTATGTGGGAAGGGTATGCCCAGATTAGGGTCCCGTGCTCACTACGCCACTGGAGTCAAGCAATCCTGGCTGAAGAGGGGTGAAACCCCGAAACCGGTCCTAGGATGCTTGATTCAGGTCGCGGGAAGACATGGCTTTCCAGTTCGGGCTGGACTGTTCCCATGAGGCACAGGGTCAAGACTGACTTGCATATGGCCATGACTGAACTGGGGTGTCGTGGTGAGCAAAATAACGATGGACTAAACCCAGATCTGTGACTGGGGGTGAATGTTTTGCCAATGTGCAACATTCTGTACATCATCTTGTGTGTTTTGCTGTTCGCCCTATGTGGGAAGGGTATGCCCAGACGTGGGTCCCGTGCTCACTATGCCACTGGAGTCAAGCTATCCAGTCCTAGGATGCTTGATTCCGGTCCATTGAAGACATGACTTGGCAGTTCGGGCTGGACTGTTCCCATGAGGCACAGGGTCAAGACTGATTTGGATATGGCCATGTCTGAACTTGGGTGGCGTGGTGAACAAAATAACGATGGATTAAACCCAAATCTGGGGATGAATGTTTTGCCAATGTGCAATATTCCGTCCATCATCTTGTGTGTTTTGCTGTTCGCCCTATGTGGGAAGGGTATGCCCAGACTTTGGTCTGTGCTCACAACACCACTGGAGTCAAGCTATCCTGGCTGAAGAGGGGTGAAACCCCGAAACCGGTCCTAGGATGCTTGATTCCGGCCCACGGAAGACATGGCTGGGCAGTTCGGGCTGGACTGTTCCCATAAGGCACAGGGTCAAGACTGATTTGGATATGGCCATGTCTGAACTGGGGTGGCGTGGTGAGCAAAATAACGATGCATTAAACCCAGATCTGTGACTGGGGGTTAATGTTTTGCCAATGTGCAACATTCCATCCATCATCTTGTGTGTTTTGCTGTTCGCCCTATGTGGGAAGGGTATGCCCAGATGTGGGTCCCGTGCTCACTACACAACTGGAGTCAAGCTATCCTGGCTGAAGTGGGGTGAAACCCCGAAACCGGTCCTAGGATGCTTGATTCCGGTCCAGGGAAGACATGGCTGGCAGTTCGGGCTGGACTGTTCCCATGAGGCATAGGGTCAAGACTGATTTGCATATGGTCATGTCTGAACTGGGGTGGCGTGGTGAGCAAAATAACGATGGATTAAACCCAGATCTGTGACTGGGGGTGAATGTTTTGCCAATGTGCAACCTTCCGTACATCATCTAGTGTGTTTTGCTGTTCGCCGATTGTGGGAAGGGTATGCCTAGACATAGGTCCCGTGCTCACTACGCCACTGGAGTCAAGCTATTCTGGCTGAAGAGAGGTGAAACCCCGAAACCGGTCCTAGGATGCTTGATTACGGTCCAGGGAAGACATGGCTTGGCAGTTCGGGCTGGACTGTTCCCATGAGGCACAGGGTCTAGACTGATTTGCATATGGCCATGTAAGAACTGGGGTGGCGTGTTGAGCAAAATAACGATGGACTAAACCCAGATCTGTGACTGGGGGTGAATGTTTTGCCAATGTGCAACATTCCGTCCATCATCTTGTGTGTTTTGCTGTTTGCCCTAAGTGGGAAGGGTATGCCCAGACATGGGTCCCATGCTCACTACGCCACTGGAGTCAAGCTATCCTGGCTCAAGAGGGGTGAAACCCCGAAACCGGTCCTTGGATGCTTGATCCCGGTCCAGGGAAGACATGGATTGGCAGTTCGGGCTGGACTGTTCCCATGAGGCACAGGGTCAAGACTGATTTGCATATGGCCATGTAAGAACTGGGGTGGCGTGTTGAGCAAAATAACGATGGATTAAACCCAGATCTGTGACTGGGGGTGAATGTTTTGCCAATGTGCAACATTCCGTCCATCATCTTGTGTGTTTTGCTGTTTGCCCTATGTGGGAAGGGTATGCCCAGATTAGGGTCCCGTGCTCACTACGCCACTGGAGTCAAGCAATCCTGGCTGAAGAGGGGTGAAACCCCGAAACCGGTCCTAGGATGCTTGATTCAGGTCGCGGGAAGACATGGCTTGGCAGTTCGGGCTGGACTGTTCCCATGAGGCACAGGGTCAAGACTGACTTGCATATGGCCATGACTGAACTGGGGTGTCGTGGTGAGCAAAATAACGATGGACTAAACCCAGATCTGTGACTGGGGGTGAATGTTTTGCCAATGTGCAACATTCTGTACATCATCTTGTGTGTTTTGCTGTTTGCCCCATGTGGGAAGGGTATGCCCAGACGTGGGTCCCGTGCTCACTATGCCACTGGAGTCAAGCTATCCAGTCCTAGGATGCTTGATTCCGGTCCATTAAAGACATGACTTGGCAGTTCGGGCTGGACTGTTCCCATGAGGCACAGGGTCAAGACTGATTTGGATATGGCCATGTCTGAACTGGGGTGGCGTGGTGAGCAAAATAACGATGCATTAAACCCAGATCTGTGACTGGGGGTTAACGTTTTGCCAATGTGCAACATTCCATCCATCATCTTGTGTGTTTTGCTGTTCGCCCTATGTGGGAAGAGTATGCCCAGACTTTGGTCCGTGCTCACAACACCACTGGAGTCAAGCTATCCTGGCTGAAGAGGGGTGAAACCCCGAAACCGGTCCTAGGATGCTTGATCTTGGCCCACGGAAGACATGGCTTGGCAGTTCAGGCTGGACTGTTCCCATGAGGCACAGGGTCAAGACTGATTTGGATATGGCCATGTCTGAACTTGGGTGGCGTGGTAAACAAAATAACGATGGATTAAACCCAAATCTGGGGATGAATGTTTTGCCAATGTGCAATATTCCGTCCATCATATTGTGTGTTTCGCTGTTCGCCCTATGTGGGAAGGGTATGCCCAGACTTTGGTCCGTGCTCACAACACCACTGGAGTCAAGCTATCCTGGCTGAAGAGGGGTGAAACCCCGAAACCGGTCCTAGGATGCTTGATTACGGTCCAGGGAAGACATTGTTTGCTAGTTCGGGCTGGACTGTTCCCATGAAGCACAGGGTCAAGACTGATTTGCTTATGGCCATGTCTGAACTGGGGTGGCGTGGTGAGCAAAATAACAATGGATTAAACCCAGATCTGTGACTGGGGGTGAATGTTTTACCAATGTGCAACATTCCGCCCATCATCTTGTGTTTTTTGCTGTTCGTTCTATGTGGGAAGAGTATGCCCTGACGTGGGTCCCGTGCTCACTACGCCATTGGAGGAAAGCTATCCTGGCTGAAGAGGGGTGAAACCCCGAAACAAGTCCTAGGATGCTTGATTCCAGTCCAGGGAAGACATGACTTGGCAGTTCGGGCTGGACTGTTCCCATGAGGCACAGGGTCAAGACTGATTTGCGTATGGCCATGTCTGGACTTGGGTGGCGTGGTGAGCAAAATAACGATGGATTAAACCCAAATCTGTGACTTGGGATAAATGTTTTGAAAATGTGCAATATTCCGTCCATCATCTTGTGTGTTTTGCTGTTCGCCCTATGTGGGAAGGGTATGCCCAGACTTTGGTCTGTGCTCACAACACCACTGGAGTCAAGCTATCCTGGCTGAAGAGGGGTGAAACCCCGAAACCGGTCCTAGGATGCTTGATTCCGGCCCACGGAAGACATGGCTGGGCAGTTCGGGCTGGACTGTTCCCATAAGGCACAGGGTCAAGACTGATTTGGATATGGCCATGTCTGATCTGGGGTGGCGTGGTGAGCAAAATAATGATGCATTAAACCCAGATCTGTGACTGGGGGTTAATGTTTTGCCAATGTGCAACATTCCATCCATCATCTTGTGTGTTTTGCTGTTCGCCCTATGTGGGAAGGGTATGCCCAGATGTGGGTCCCGTGCTCACTACACCACTGGAGTCAAGCTATCCTGGCTGAAGTGGGGTGAAACCCCGAAACCGGTCCTAGGATGCTTGATTCCGGTCCAGGGAAGACATGGCTGGCAGTTTGGGCTGGACTGTTCCCATGAGGCATAGGGTCAAGACTGATTTACATATGGTCATGTCTGAATCTGGGGTGGCGTGGTGAGCAAAATAACGATGGATTAAACCCAGATCTGTGACTGGGGGTGAATGTTTTGCCAATGTGCAACCTTCCGTACATCATCTAGTGTGTTTTGCTGTTCGCCGATTGTGGGAAGGGTATGCCTAGACATAGGTCCCGTGCTCACTACGCCACTGGAGTCAAGCTATCCTGGCTGAAGTGGGGTGAAACCCCGAAACCGGTCCTAGGATGCTTGATTCCGGTCCAGGGAAACCATGGCTGGCAGTTCGGGCTGGACTGTTCCCATGAGGCATAGGGTCAAGACTGATTTGCATATGGTCATGTCTGAACTGGGGTGGCGTGGTGAGCAAAATAACGATGCATTAAACCCAGATCTGTGAATGGGGGTTAATGTTTTGCCAATGTGCAACATTCCATCCATCATCTTGTGTGTTTTGCTGTTCGCCCTATGTGGGAAGGGTATGGCCAGACTTTGGTCTGTGCTCACAACACCACTGGAGTCAAGCTATCCTGGCTGAAGAGGGGTGAAACCCCGAAACCGGTCCTAGGATGCTTGATTCCGGCCCACGGAAGACATGGCTTGGCAGTTCGGGCTGGACTGTTCCCATGAGGCACAGGGTAAAGACTGATTTGGATATGGCCATGTCTGAACTTGGGTGGCGTGGTGAACAAAATAACGATGGATTAAACCCAAATCTGGGGATTAATGTTTTGCCAATGTGCAATATTCCGTCCATCATCTTGTGTGTTTTGCTGTTCGCCCTATGTGGGAAGGGTATGCCCAGACTTAGGTCTGTGCTCACAACACCACTGGAGTCAAGCTATCCTGGCTGAAGAGGGGTGAAACCCCGAAACCGGTCCTAGGATGCTTGATTCCCGACCACGGAAGACATGGCTGGGCAGTTCGGGCTGGACTGTTCCCATAAGGCACAGGGTCAAGACTGATTTGGATATGGCCATGTCTGAACTGGGGTGGCGTGGTGAGCAAAATAACGATGCATTAAACCCAGATCTGTGACTGGGGGTTAAAGTTTTGCCAATGTGCAACATTCCATCCATCATCTTGTGTGTTTTGCTGTTCGCCCTATGTGGGAAGGGTATGCCCAGATGTGGGTCCCGTGCTCACTACACCACTGGAGTCAAGCTATCCTGGCTGAAGTGGGGTGAAACCCCGAAACCAGTCCTAGGATGCTTGATTCCGGTCCAGGGAAGACATGGCTGGCAGTTCGGGCTGGACTGTTCCCATGAGGCATAGGGTCAAGACTGATTTGCATATGGTCATGTCTGAACTGGGGTGGCGTGGTGAGCAAAATAACGATGGATTAAACCCAGATCTGTGACTGGGGGTGAAAGTTTTGCCAATGTGCAACCTTCCGTACATCATCTAGTGTGTTTTGCTGTTTGCCGATTGTGGGAAGGGTATGCCTAGACATAGGTCCCGTACTCACTACGCCACTGGAGTCAAGCTATCCTGGCTGAAGTGGGGTGAAACCCCGAAACCGGTCCTAGGATGCTTGATTCCGGTCCAGGGAAATCATGGCTGGCAGTTCGGGCTGGACTGTTCCCATGAGGCATAGGGTCAAGACTGATTTGCATATGGTCATGTCTGAACTGAGGTGGCGTGGTGAGCAAAATAACGATGGATTAAACCCAGATCTGTGACTGGGGGTGAATGTTTTGCCAATGTGCAACATTCCGTACATCATCTTGTGTGTTTTGCTGTTCGCCCATTGTGGGAAGGGTATGCCCAGACGTGGGTCCCATGCTCACTATGCCACTGGAGTCAAGCTATCCAGTCCTAGGATGCTTCATTCCGGTCCATTGAAGACATGACTTGGCAGTTCGGGCTGGACTGTTCCCATGGGGCACAGGGTCACGACTGATTTGGATATGGCCATGTCTGAACTGGGGTGGCGTGGTGAGCAAAATAATGATGCATTAAACCCAGATCTGTGACTGGGGATTAATGTTTTGCCAATGTGCAACATTCCATCCATCATCTTGTGTGTTTTGCTGTTCGCCCTATGTGGGAAGGGTATGCCCAGACTTTGGTCTGTGCTCACAACACCACTGGAGTCAAGCTATCCTGGCTGAAGAGGGGTGAAACCCCGAAACCGGTCCTAGGATGCTTGATTCCGGCCCACGGAAGACATGGCTGGGCAGTTCGGGCTGGACTGTTCCCATAAGGCACAGGGTCAAGACTGATTTGGATATGGCCATGTCTGAACTGGGGTGGCATGGTGAGCAAAATAACGATGCATTAAACCCAGATCTGTGACTGGGGGTTAATGTTTTGCCAATGTGCAACATTCCATCCATCATCTTGTGTGTTTTGCTGTTCGCCCTATGTGGGAAGGGTATGCCCAGATGTGGGTCCCGTGCTCACTACACAACTGGAATCAAGCTATCCTGGCTGAAGTGGGGTGAAACCCCGAAACCGGTCCTAGGATGCTTGATTCCGGTCCAGGGAAGACATGGCTGGCAGTTCGGGCTGGACTGTTCCCATGAGGCATAGGGTCAAGACTGATTTGCATATGGTCATGTCTGAACTGGGGTGGCGTGGTGAGCAAAATAACGATGGATTAAACCCAGATCTGTGACTGGGGGTGAATGTTTTGCCAATGTGCAACCTTCCGTACATCATCTAGTGTGTTTTGCTGTTCGCCGATTGTGGGAAGGGTATGCCTAGACATAGGTCCGTGCTCACTACGCCACTGGAGTCAAGCTATTCTGGCTGAAGAGAGGTGAAACCCCGAAACCGGTCCTAGGATGCTTGATTACGGTCAAGGGAAGACATGGCTTGGCAGTTCGGGCTGGACTGTTCCCATGAGGCACAGGGTCAAGACTGATTTGCATATGGCCATGTAAGAACTGGGGTGGCGTGTTGAGCAAAATAACGATGGACTAAACCCAGATCTGTGACTGGGGGTGAATGTTTTGCCAATGTGCAACATTCCGTCCATCATCTTGTGTGTTTTGCTGTTTGCCCTAAGTGGGAAGGGTATGCCCAGACATGGGTCCCATGCTCACTACGCCACTGGAGTCAAGCTATCCTGGCTCAAGAGGGGTGAAACCCCGAAACCGGTCCTTGGATGCTTGATCCTGGTCCAGGGAAGACACGGATTGGCAGTTCGGGCTGGACTGTTCCCATGAGGCACAGGGTCAAGACTGATTTGCATATGGCCATGTAAGAACTGGGGTGGCGTGTTGAGCAAAATAACGATGGATTAAACCCAGATCTGTGACTGGGGGTGAATGTTTTGCCAATGTGCAACACTCCGTCCATCATCTTGTGTGTTTTGCTGTTTGCCCTATGTGGGAAGGGTATGCCCAGATGTGGGTCCCGTGCTCACTACACAACTGGAGTCAAGCTATCCTGGCTGAAGTGGGGTGAAACCCCGAAACCGGTCCTAGGATGCTTGATTCCGGTCCAGGGAAGACATGGCTGGCAGTTCGGGCTGGACTGTTCCCATGAGGCATAGGGTCAAGACTGATTTGCATATGGTCATGTCTGAACTGGGGTGGCGTGGTGAGCAAAATAACGATGGATTAAACCCAGATCTGTGACTGGGGGTGAATGTTTTGCCAATGTGCAACCTTCCGTACATCATCTAGTGTGTTTTGCTGTTCGCCGATTGTGGGAAGGGTATGCCTAGACATAGGTCCCGTGCTCACTACGCCACTGGAGTCAAGCTATTCTGGCTGAAGAGAGGTGAAACCCCGAAACCGGTCCTAGGATGCTTGATTACGGTCCAGGGAAGACATGGCTTGGCAGTTCGGGCTGGACTGTTCCCATGAGGCACAGGGTCAAGACTGATTTGCATATGGCCATGTAAGAACTGGGGTGGCGTGTTGAGCAAAATAACGATGGACTAAACCCAGATCTGTGACTGGGGGTGAATGTTTTGCCAATGTGCAACATTCCGTCCATCATCTTGTGTGTTTTGCTGTTTGCCCTAAGTGGGAAGGGTATGCCCAGACATGGGTCCCATGCTCACTACGCCACTGGAGTCAAGCTATCCTGGCTCAAGAGGGGTGAAACCCCGAAACCGGTCCTTGGATGCTTGATCCTGGACCAGGGAAGACATGGATTGGCAGTTCGGGCTGGACTGTTCCCATGAGGCACAGGGTCAAGACTGATTTGCATATGGCCATGTAAGAACTGGGGTGGCGTGTTGAGCAAAATAACGATGGATTAAACCCAGATCTGTGACTGGGGGTGAATGTTTTGCCAATGTGCAACATTCCGTCCATCATCTTGTGTGTTTTGCTGTTTGCCCTATGTGGGAAGGGTATGCCCAGATTAGGGTCCCGTGCTCACTACGCCACTGGAGTCAAGCAATCCTGGCTGAAGAGGGGTGAAACCCCGAAACCGGTCCTAGGATGCTTGATTCAGGTCGCGGGAAGACATGGCTTGGCAGTTCGGGCTGGACTGTTCCCATGAGGCACAGGGTCAAGACTGACTTGCATATGGCCATGACTGAACTGGGGTGTCGTGGTGAGCAAAATAACGATGGACTAAACCCAGATCTGTGACTGGGGGTGAATGTTTTGCCAATGTGCAACATTCTGTACATCATCTTGTGTGTTTTGCTGTTCGCCCTATGTGGGAAGGGTATGCCCAGACGTGGGTCCCGTGCTCACTATGCCACTGGAGTCAAGCTATCCAGTCCTAGGATGCTTGATTCCGGTCCATTGAAGACATGACTTGGCAGTTCGGGCTGGACTGTTCCCAAGAGGCACAGGGTCAAGACTGATTTGGATATGGCCATGTCTGAACTGGGGTGGCGTGGTGAGCAAAATAACGATGCATTAAACCCAGATCTGTGACTGGGGGTTAATGTTTTGCCAATGTGCAACATTCCATCCATCATCTTGTGTGTTTTGCTGTTCGCCCTATGTGGGAAGAGTATGCCCAGACTTTGGTCCGTGCTCACAACACCACTGGAGTCAAGCTATCCTGGCTGAAGAGGGGTGAAACCCCGAAACCGGTCCTAGGATGCTTGATTACGGTCCAGGGAAGACATTGTTTGCTAGTTCGGGCTGGACTGTTCCCATGAAGCACAGGGTCAAGACTGATTTGCTTATGGCCATGTCTGAACTGGGGTGGCGTGGTGAGCAAAATAACAATGGATTAAACCCAGATCTGTGACTGGGGGTGAATGTTTTACCAATGTGCAACATTCCGCCCATCATCTTGTGTTTTTTGCTGTTCGTTCTATGTGGGAAGAGTATGCCCTGACGTGGGTCCCCTGCTCACTACGCCATTGGAGGAAAGCTATCCTGGCTGAAGAGGGGTGAAACCCCGAAACAAGTCCTAGGATGCTTGATTCCGGTCCAGGGAAGACATGACTTGGCAGTTCGGGCTGGACTGTTCCCATGAGGCACAGGGTCAAGACTGATTTGCGTATGGCCATGTCTGAACTTGGGTGGCGTGGTGAGCAAAATAACGATGGATTAAACCCAAATCTGTGACTTGGGATGAATGTTTTGAAAATGTGCAATATTCCGTCCATCATCTTGTGTGTTTTGCTGTTCGCCCTATGTGGGAAGGGTATGCCCAGACCTTGGTCTGTGCTCACAACACCACTGGAGTCAAGCTATCATGGCTGAAGAGGGGTGAAACCCCGAAACCGGTCCTAGGATGCTTGATTCCGGCCCACGGAAGACATGGCTGGGCAGTTCGGGCTGGACTGTTCCCATAAGGCACAGGGTCAAGACTGATTTGGATATGGCCATGTCTGAACTGGGGTGGCGTGGTGAGCAAAATAACAATGCATTAAACCCAGATCTGTGACTGGGGGTTAATGTTTTGCCAATGTGCAACATTCCATCCATCATCTTGTGTGTTTTGCTGTTCGCCCTATGTGAGAAGGGTATGCCCAGATGTGGGTCCCGTGCTCACTACACCACTGGAGTCAAGCTATCCTGGCTGAAGTGGGGTGAAACCCCGAAACCGGTCCTAGGATGCTTGATTCCGGTCCAGGGAAGACATGGCTGGCAGTTTGGGCTGGACTGTTCCCATGAGGCATAGGGTCAAGACTGATTTGCATATGGTCATGTCTGAACTGGGGTGGCGTGGTGAGCAAAATAACGATGGATTAAACCCAGATCTGTGATTGGGGGTGAATGTTTTGCCAATGTGCAACCTTCCGTACATCATCTAGTGTGTTTTGCTGTTCGCCGATTGTGGGAAGGGTATGCCTAGACATAGGTCCCGTGCTCACTACGCCACTGGAGTCAAACTTTCCTGGCTGAAGTGGGGTGAAACCCCGAAACCGGTCCTAGGATGCTTGATTCCGGTCCAGGGAAATCATGGCTGGCAGTTCGGGCTGGACTGTTCCCATGAGGCATAGGGTCAAGACTGATTTGCATATGGTCATGTCTGAACTGGGGTGGCGTGGTGAGCAAAATAACGATGGATTAAACCCAGATCTGTGACTGGCGGTGAATGTTTTGCCAATGTGCAACATTCCATACATCATCTTGTGTGTTTTGCTGTTCGCCCATTGTGGGAAGGGTATGCCCAGACGTGGGTCCCGTGCTCACTATGCCACTGGAGTCAAGCTATCCAGTCCTAGGATGCTTCATTCCGGTCCATTGAAGACATGACTTGGCAGTTCGGGCTGGACTGTTCCCATGAGGCACAGGGTCACAACTGATTTGGATGTGGCCATGTCTGAACTGGGGTGGCGTGGTGAGCAAAATAACGATGCATTAAACCCAGATCTGTGACTGGGGGTTAATGTTTTGCCAATGTGCAACATTCCATCCATCATCTTGTGTGTTTTGCTGTTCGCCCTATGTGGGAAGGGTATGGCCAGACTTTGGTCCGTGCTCACAACACCACTGGAGTCAAGCTATCCTGGCTGAAGAGGGGTGAAACCCCGAAACCGGTCCTAGGATGCTTGATTCCGGCCCACGGAAGACATGGCTTGGCAGTTCGGGCTGGACTGTTCCCATGAGGCACAGGGTCAAGACTGATTTGGATATGGCCATGTCTGAACTTGGGTGGCGTGGTGAACAAAATAACGATGGATTAAACCCAAATCTGGGGATGAATGTTTTGCCAATGTGCAATATTCCGTCCATCATCTTGTGTGTTTTGCTGTTCGCCCTATGTGGGAAGGGTATGCCCAGACTTTGGTCTGTGCTCACAACACCACTGGAGTCAAGCTATCCTGGCTGAAGAGGGGTGAAACCCCCAAACCTGTCCTAGGATGCTTGATTCCGGCGCACGGAAGACATGGCTGGGCAGTTCGGGCTGGACTGTTCCCATAAGGCACAGGGTCAAGACTGATTTGGATATGGCCATGTCTGAACTGGGGTGGCGTGGTGAGCAAAATAACGATGCATTAAACCCAGATCTGTGACTGGGGGTTAATGTTTTGCCAATGTGCAACATTCCATCCATCATCTTGTGTGTTTTGCTGTTCGCCCTATGTGGGAAGGGTATGCCCAGATGTGGGTCCCGTGCTCACTACACCACTGGAGTCAAGCTATCCTGGCTGAAGTGGGGTGAAACCCCGAAACTGGTCCTAGGATGCTTGATTCCGGTCCAGGGAAGACATGGCTGGCAGTTCGGGCTGGACTGTTCCCATGAGGCATAGGGTCAAGACTGATTTGCATATGGTCATGTCTGAACTGGGGTGGCGTGGTGAGCAAAATAACGATGGATTAAACCCAGATCTGTGACTGGGGGTGAATGTTTTGCCAATGTGCAACCTTCCGTACATCATCTAGTGTGTTTTGCTGTTCGCCGATTGTGAGAAGGGTATGCCTAGACATAGGTCCCGTGCTCACTACGCCACTGGAGTCAAGCTATTCTGGCTGAAGAGAGGTGAAACCCCGAAACCGGTCCTAGGATGCTTGATTACGGTCCAGGGAAGACATGGCTTGGCAGTTCGGGCTGGACTGTTCCCATGAGGCACAGGGTCAAGACTGATTTGCATATGGCCATGTAAGAACTGGGGTGGCGTGTTGAGCAAAATAACGAAGGACTAAACCCAGATCTGTGACTGGGGGTGAATGTTTTGCCAATGTGCAACATTCCGTCCATCATCTTGTGTGTTTTGCTGTTTGCCCTAAGTGGGAAGGGTATGCCCAGACATGGGTCCCATGCTCACTACGCCACTGGAGTAAAGCTATCCTGGCTCAAGAGGGGTGAAACCCCGAAACCAGTCCTTGGATGCTTGATCCCGGTCCAGGGAAGACATGGATTGGCAGTTCGGGCTGGACTGTTCCCATGAGGCACAGGGTCAAGACTGATTTGCATATGGCCATGTAAGAACTGGGGTGGCGTGTTGAGCAAAATAACGATGGATTAAACCCAGATCTGTGACTGGGGGTGAATGTTTTGCCAATGTGCAACATTCCGTCCATCATCTTGTGTGTTTTGCTGTTTGCCCTATGTGGGAAGGGTATGCCCAGATTAGGGTCCCGTGCTCACTACGCCACTGGAGTCAAGCAATCCTGGCTGAAGAGGGGTGAAACCCCGAAACCGGTCCTAGGATGCTTGATTCAGGTCGCGGGAAGACATGGCTTGGCAGTTCGGGCTGGACTGTTCCCATGAGGCACAGGGTCAAGACTGACTTGCATATGGCCATGACTGAACTGGGGTGTCATGGTGAGCAAAATAACGATGGACTAAACCCAGATCTGTGACTGGGGGTGAATGTTTTGCCAATGTGCAACATTCTGTACATCATCTTGTGTGTTTTGCTGTTCGCCCTATGTGGGAAGGGTATGCCCAGACGTGGGTCCCGTGCTCACTATGCCACTGGAGTCAAGCTATCCAGTCCTAGGATGCTTGATTCCGGTCCATTGAAGACATGACTTGGCAGTTCGGGCTGGACTGTTCCCATGAGGCACAGGGTCAAGACTGATTTGGATATGGCCATGTCTGAACTGGGGTGGCGTGGTGAGCAAAATAACGATGCATTAAACCCAGATCTGTGACTGGGGGTTAATGTTTTGCCAATGTGCAACATTCCATCCATCATCTTTTGTGTTTTGCTGTTCGCCCTATGTGGGAAGAGTATGCCCAGACTTTGGTCCGTGCTCACAACACCACTGGAGTCAAGCTATCCTGGCTGAACAGGGGTGAAACCCCGAAACCGGTCCTAGGATGCTTGATTCCGGCCCACGGAAGACATGGCTTGGCAGTTCGGGCTGGACTGTTCCCATGATGCACACGGTCAAGACTGATTTGCATATGGCCAAGTCTGAACTGGGGTGGCGTGGTGAGCAAAATAACGATGGATTAAATCCAGATCTGTGACTGGGGATGAATGGTTTGCCAATGTGCAACATTCCGTCCATCATCATGTGTGTTTTGCTGTTCGCCCTATGTGGGAAGGGTATGCCCAGACGTGGGTCCCGTGCTCACAACGCCACTGGAGTCAAGCTATCCTGGCTGAAGAGGGGTGAAACCCCGAAACCGGTCCTAGGATGCTTGATTCCCGCCCACGGAAGACATGGCTTGGCAGTTCGGGCTGGACTGTTCCCATGAGGCACAGGATCAAGACTGATTTGGATATGGCCATGTCTGAACTGGGGTGGCGTGGTGAGCAATATAACAATGCATTAAACCCAGATCTGTGACTGGGGGTGAATGTTTTGCCAGTGTGCAACATTCCGTACATCATCATGCGTGTTTTGCTGTTCGCCCATTGTGGGAAGGGTATGCCCAGACATGCGTCCCGTGCTCACTACGCCACTGGAGTCAAGCTATCCTGGTTGAAGAGGGGTGAAACCCCGAAACAGGTCCTAGGATGCTTCATTCCGGTGCAGGGAAGACATGGCTTGGCAGTTCGGGCTGGACTGTTCCCATGAGGCACAGGGTCAAGACTGATTTGGATATGGCCATGTCTGAACTGGGGTGGCGTGGTGAGCAAAATAACGATGCATTAAACCCAGATCTGTGACTGGGGGTTAATGTTTTGCCAATGTGCAACATTCCATCCATCATCTTGTGTGTTTTGCTGTTCGCCCTATGTGGGAAGGGTATGCCCAGATGTGGGTCCCTTGCTCACTACACCACTGGAGTCAAGCTATCCTGGCTGAAGTGGGGTGAAACCCCGAAACCGGTCCTAGGATGCTTGATTTCGGTCCAGGGAAGACATGGCTGGCAGTTCGGGCTGGACTGTTCCCATGAGGCATAGGGTCAAGACTGATTTCCATATGGTCATGTCTGAACTGGGGTGGCGTGGTGAGCAAAATAACGATGGATTAAACCCAGATCTGTGACTGGGGGTGAATGTTTTGCCAATGTGCAACCTTCCGTACATCATCTAGTGTGTTCTGCTGTTCGCCGATTGTGGGAAGGGTATGCCTAGACATAGGTCCCGTGCTCACTACGCCACTGGAGTCAAGCTATTCTGGCTGAAGAGAGGTGAAACCCTGAAACCGGTCCTAGGATGCTTGATTATGGTCCAGGGAAGACATGGCTTGGCAGTTCGGGCTGGACTGTTCCCATGAGGCACAGGGTCAAGACTGATTTGTATATGGCCATGTAAGAACTGGGGTGGCGTGTTGAGCAAAATAACGATGGACTAAACCCAGATCTGTGACTGGGGGTGAATGTTTTGCCAATGTGCAACATTCCGTCCATCATCTTGTGTGTTTTGTTGTTTGCCCTAAGTGGGAAGGGTATGCCCAGACATGGGTCCCATGCTCACTACGCCACTGGAGTCAAGCTATCCTGGCTCAAGAGGGGTGAAACCCAGAAACCAGTCCTTGGATGCTTGATCCCGGTCCAGGGAAGACATGGATTGGCAGTTCGGGCTGTACTGTTCCCATGAGGCACAGGGTCAAGACTGATTTGCATATAGCCATGTAAGAACTGGGGTGGCGTGTTGAGCAAAATAACGATGGATTAAACCAAGATCTGTGACTGGGGGTGAATGTTTTGCCAATGTGCAACATTCCGTCCATCATCTTGTGTGTTTTGCTGTTTGCCCTATGTGGGAAGGGTATGCCCAGATTAGGGTCCCGTGCTCACTACGCCACTGGAGTCAAGCAATCCTGGCTGAAGAGGGGTGAAACCCCGAAACCGGTCCTAGGATGCTTGATTCAGGTCGCGGGAAGACATGGCTTGGCAGTTCGGGTTGGACTGTTCCCATGAGGCACAGGGTCAAGACTGATTTGGATATGGCCATGACTGAACTGGGGTGTCGTGGTGAGCAAAGTAACGATGCATTAAACCCAGATCTGTGACTGGGGGTAAATGTTTTGCCAATGTGCAACATTCTGTACATCATCTTGTGTGTTTTGCTGTTCGCCCTATGTGGGAAGGGTATGCCCAGACGTGGGTCCCGTGCTCACTATGCCACTGGAGTCAAGCTATCCAGTCCTAGGATGCTTGATTCCGGTCCATTGAAGACATGACTTGGCAGTTCGGGCTGGACTGTTCCCATGAGGCACAGGGTCAAGACTGATTTGGATATGGCCATGTCTGAACTGGGGTGGCGTGGTGAGCAAAATAACGATGCATTAAACCCAGATCTGTGACTGGGGGTTAATGTTTTGCCAATGTGCAACATTCCATCCATCATCTTGTGTGTTTTGCTGTTCGCCCTATGTGGGAAGAGTATGCCCAGACTTTGGTCCGTGCTCACAACACCACTGGAGTCAAGCTATCCTGGCTGAAGAGGGGTGAAACCCCGAAACCGGTCCTAGGATGCTTGATCCCGGCCCACGGAAGACATGGCTTGGCAGTTCGGGCTGGACTGTTCCCATGAGGCACAGGGTCAAGACTGATTTGGATATGGCCATGTCTGAACTTGGGTGGCGTGGTAAACAAAATAACGATGGATTAAACCCAAATCTGGGGATGAATGTTTTGCCAATGTGCAATATTCCGTCCATCATATTGTGTGTTTCGCTGTTCGCCCTATGTGGGAAGGGTATGCCCAGACTTTGGTCCGTGCTCACAACACCACTGGAGTCAAGCTATCCTGGCTGAAGAGGGGTGAAACCCCGAAACCGGTCCTAGGATGCTTGATTACGGTCCAGGGAAGACATTGTTTGCTAGTTCGGGCTGGACTGTTCCCATGAAGCACAGGGTCAAGACTGATTTGCTTATGGCCATGTCTGAACTGGGGTGGCGTGGTGAGCAAAATAACAATGGATTAAACCCAGATCTGTGACTGGGGGTGAATGTTTTACCAATGTGCAACATTCCGCCCATCATCTTGTGTTTTTTGCTGTTCGTTCTATGTGGGAAGAGTATGCCCTGACGTGGGTCCCGTGCTCACTACGCCACTGGAGTCCAGCTATCCTGGCTGAAGAGGGGTGAAACCCCGAAACCGGTCCTAGGATGCTTGATTCCGGCCCACGGAAGACATGGCTTGGCAGTTCGGGCTGGACTGTTCCCATGATGCACACGGTCAAGACTGATTTGCATATGGCCAAGTCTGAACTGGGGTGGCGTGGTGAGCAAAATAACGATGGATTAAATCCAGATCTGTGACTGGGGATGAATGGTTTGCCAATGTGCAACATTCCGTCCATCATCATGTGTGTTTTGCTGTTCGCCCTATGTGGGAAGGGTATGCCCAGACGTGGGTCCCGTGCTCACAACGCCACTGGAGTCAAGCTATCCTGGCTGAAGAGGGGTGAAACCCCGAAACCGGTCCTAGGATGCTTGATTCCCGCCCACGGAAGACATGGCTTGGCAGTTCGGGCTGGACTGTTCCCATGAGGCACAGGGTCAAGACTGATTTGGATATGGCCATGTCTGAACTGGGGTGGCGTGGTGAGCAATATAACAATGCATTAAACCCAGATCTGTGACTGGGGGTGAATGTTTTGCCAGTGTGCAACATTCCGTACATCATCATGCGTGTTTTGCTGTTCGCCCATTGTGGGAAGGGTATGCCCAGACATGCGTCCCGTGCTCACTACGCCACTGGAGTCAAGCTATCCTGGTTGAAGAGGGGTGAAACCCCGAAACAGGTCCTAGGATGCTTCATTCCGGTGCAGGGAAGACATGGCTTGGCAGTTCGGGCTGGACTGTTCCCATGAGGCACAGGGTCAAGACTGATTTGGATATGGCCATGTCTGAACTGGGGTGGCGTGGAGAGCAAAATAATGATGGATTAAACCCAGATCTGTGACTGGGGTTGAATGTTTTGCCAATGTGCAACACTCCATCCATCATCTTGTGTGTTTTGCTGTTCGCCCTATGTGGGAAGGGTATGCCCATATTAGGGTCCCGTGCTCACTACGCCACTGGAGTCAAGCTATCCTGGCTGAAGAGGGGTGAAACCCCGAAACCGGTCCTAGGATGCTTGATTCTAGCCCACGGAAGACATGGCTTGGCAGTTCGGGCTGAACTGTTCCCATGAGGCACAGGGTCAAGACTGATTTGGATATGGCCATGTCTGAACTGGGGTGGCGTGGTGAGCAAAATAACGATGCATTAAACC
The DNA here is from genome assembly GCF_964204655.1 of Triturus cristatus. Classification (NCBI taxonomy): domain Eukaryota; kingdom Metazoa; phylum Chordata; class Amphibia; order Caudata; family Salamandridae; genus Triturus; species Triturus cristatus. Next base: position 872,653,397 of record NC_140579.1, on the reverse strand, counting down.
CAGATCTGTGACTGGGGGTTAATGTTTTGCTAATGTGCAACATTCCATCCATCATCTTGTGTGTTTTGCTGTTCGCCCTATGTGGGAAGGGTATGCCCAGAAGTGGGTCCCGTGCTCACTACGCCACTGGAGTCAAGCTATCCTGGCTGAAGTGGGGTGAAACCCCGAAACCGGTCCTAGGATGCTTGATTCCGGTCCAGGGAAGACATGGCTGGCAGTTCGGGCTGGACTGTTCCCATGAGGCACAGGGTCAAGACTGATTTGCATATGGCCTTGTAAGAACTGGGGTGGCGTGTTGAGCAAAATAACGATGGATTAAACCCAGATCTGTGACTGGGGGTGAATGTTTTGCCAATGTGCAACATTCCGTCCATCATCTTGTGTGTTTTGCTGTTTGCCCTATGTGGGAAGGGTATGCCCAGATTAGGGTCCCGTGCTCACTACGCCACTGGAGTCAAGCAATCCTGGCTGAAGAGGGGTGAAACCCCGAAACCGGTCCTAGGATGCTTGATTCAGGTCGCGGGAAGACATGGCTTGGCAGTTTGGGCTGGACTGTTCCCATGAGGCACAGGGTCAAGACTGACTTGCATATGGCCATGACTGAACTGGGGTGTCATGGTGAGCAAAATAACGATGGACTAAACCCAGATCTGTGACTGGGGGTGAATGTTTTGCCAATGTGCAACATTCTGTACATCATCTTGTGTGTTTTGCTGTTCGCCCTATGTGGGAAGGGTATGCCCAGACGTGGGTCCCGTGCTCACTATGCCACTGGAGTCAAGCTATCCAGTCCTAGGATGCTTGATTCCGGTCCATTGAAGACATGACTTGGCAGTTCGGGCTGGACTGTTCCCATGAGGCACAGGGTCAAGACTGATTTGGATATGGCCATGTCTGAACTGGGGTGGCGTGGTGAGCAAAATAACGATGTATTAAACCCAGATCTGTGACTGGGGGTTAATGTTTTGCCAATGTGCAACATTCCATCCATCATCTTTTGTGTTTTGCTGTTCGCCCTATGTGGGAAGAGTATGCCCAGACTTTGGTCCGTGCTCACAACACCACTGGAGTCAAGCTATCCTGGCTGAACAGGGGTGAAACCCCGAAACCGGTCCTAGGATGCTTGATTCCGGCCCACGGAAGACATGGCTTGGCAGTTCGGGCTGGACTGTTCCCATGATGCACACGGTCAAGACTGATTTGCATATGGCCAAGTCTGAACTGGGGTGGCGTGGTGAGCAAAATAACGATGGATTAAATCCAGATCTGTGACTGGGGATGAATGGTTTGCCAATGTGCAACATTCCGTCCATCATCATGTGTGTTTTGCTGTTCGCCCCATGTGGGAAGGGTATGCCCAGACGTGGGTCCCGTGCTCACTATGCCACTGGAGTCAAGCTATCCAGTCCTAGGATGCTTGATTCCGGTCCATTGAAGACATGGCTTGGCAGTTCGGGCTGGACTGTTCCCATGAGGCACAGGGTCAAGACTGATTTGGATATGGCCATGTCTGAACTGGGGTGGCGTGGTGAGCAAAATAACGATGGATTAAACCCAGATCTGTGACTGGGGGTGAATGTTTTGCCAATGTGCAACATTCCGCCCATCATCTTGTGTTTTTTGCTGTTCGTCCTATGTGGGAAGGGTATGCCCAGATGTGGGTCCCGTGCTCACTACGCCACTGGAGTCAAGCTATCCTGGCTGAAGAGGGGTGAAACCCCGAAACCGGTCCTAGGATGCTTGATTCCGGTCCAGGGAAAACATGGCTTGACAGTTCGGGCTGGACTGTTCCCATGAGGTACAGGGTCAAGACTGATTTGGATATGGCCATGTCTGAACTGGGGTGGCGTGGTGAGCAAAATAACGATGGATTAAACCCAGATCTGTGACTGGGGGTGAATGTTTTGCCAATGTGCAACATTCCATCCATCATCTTGTGTGTTTTGCTGTTCGCCCTATGTGGGAAGGGTATGTCCAGACGTGGGTCCTGTGCTCACTACAGCACTGGAGTCAAGCTATCCTGGCTGAAGAGGGGTGAAACCCCGAAACCGGTCCTAGGATGCTTGATTCCGGCCCACGGAAGACATGGCTTGGCAGTTCGGGCTGGACTGTTCCCATGAGGCACAGGGTCAAGACTTATTTGCATATGGCCAAGTCTGAACTGGGGTGGAGTGGTGAGCAAAATAACGATGGATTAAATCCAGATCTGTGACTAGGGATGAATGGTTTGCCAATGTGCAACATTCCGTCCATCATCATGTGTGTTTTGCTGTTCGCCCTATGTGGGAAGGGTATGCCCAGACGTGGGTCCCGTGCTCACAACGCCACTGGAGTCAAGCTATCCTGGCTGAAGAGGGGTGAAACCCCGAAACCGGTCCTAGGATGCTTGATTCCGGCCCACGGAAGACATGGCTTGGCAGTTTGGGCTGGACTGTTCCCATGAGGCCCAGGGTCAAGACTGATTTGGATATGGCCATGTCTGAACTGGGTTGGCGTGGTGAGCAAAATAACAATGCATTAAACCCAGATCTGTGACTGGGGGTGAATGTTTTGCCAGTGTGCAACATTCCGTACATCATCATGTGTGTTTTGCTGTTCGCCCATTGTGGGAAGGGTATGCCCAGACATGGGTCCCATGCTCACTACGCCACTGGAGTCAAGCTATTCTGGCTGAAGAGGGGTGAAACCCCGAAACCAGTCCTAGGATGCTTGATTGCGGTCCAGGGAAGACATGGTTTGGCAGTTCTGGCTGGACTGTTCCCATGAAGCACAGGGTGAAGACTGATTTGCATATGGCCATGTCTGAACTGAAGTGGTGTGGTGAGCAGAATAACGATGAATTAAACCCAGATCTGTGACTGGGGGTGAATGTTTTGCCAATGTGCAACATTCCGCCCATCATCTTGTATTTTTTGCTGTTCATCCTATGTGGGAAGGGTATGCCCAGATGTGGGTCCCATGCTCACTACGCCACTGGAGTCAAGCTATCCTGGCTGAAGAGGGGTGAAACCCCGAAACCGGTCCTAGGATGCTTGATTCCGGTCCAGGGAAGACATGGCTTGGCAGTTCGGGCTGGACTGTTCCCATGAGGTACAGGGTCAAGACTGATTTGGATATGGCCATGTCTGAACTGGGGTGGCGTGGTGAGCAAAATAACGATGGATTAAACCCAGATCTGTGACTGGGGGTGAATGTTTTGCCAATGTGCAACATTCCATCCATCATCTTGTGTGTTTTGCTGTTCGCCCTATGTGGGAAGGGTATGCCCAGACGTGGGTCCCGTGCTCACTACGCCACTGGAGTGAAGCTATCCTGGCTGAAGAGGGGTGAAACCCCGAAACCAGTCCTAGGATGCTCGTTTCCGTTCCAGGGAAGACATGGCTTGGCAGTTCGGGCTGGACTGTTCCCATGAGGCACAGGGTCAGGGCTGATTCGCATATGGCCATGTCTGAACTGGGGTGGCGTGGTGAGCAAAATAACGATGGATTAAACCCAGATCTGTGACTGGGGGTGAATGTTTTGCCAATGTGCAACATTCCATCCATCATCTTGTGTGTTTTGCTGTTTGCCCTATGTGGGATGGGTATGCCCAGACATGGATCCCGTGCTCACTACGCCACTGGAGTCAAGCTATCCTGGCTGAAGAGGGGTGAAACCCCGAAACCGGTCCTAGGATGCTTCATTCCGGTGCAGTGAAGACATGGCTTGGCAGTTCAGGCTGGACTGTTCCCATGAGGCACAGGGTCAAGACTGATTTGCATATGGCCATGTCTGAACTGGGGTGGCGTGGTGAGCAAAATAACGATGGATTAAACCCAGATCTGTGACTGGGGGTGAATGTTTTGCCAATGTGCAACATTCCGTCCATCATCTTGTGTTTTTTGCTGTTCACCCTATGTGGGAAGTATATGCCCAGACGTGGGTACCGTGCTCACTACGCCATTGAAGTCAATCTATCCTGGCTGAAGAGGGGTGAAACCCCGAAACCGGTACTAGGATGCTTGATTCCGGTCCAGGGAAGACATGGCTTGGCAGTTAGGGCTGGACTGTTCCCATGAGGCACAGGGTCAAGACTGATTTGCATATGGCCATGTCTGAACTGGGGTTGTGTGGTGAGCAAAAAAACAATGGATTAAACCCAGATCTGTGACTGCGGGTGAATGTTTTGCCAATTTCCATATTCCGTCCATCATCTTGTGTGTTTTTCTGTTCACCCTGTGTGGGAAGGGTATGCCCAGACGAGGGTCCCGTGCTCACTACGCCACTGGAGTCAAGCTATCCTGGCTGAAGAGTGGTGAAACCCCGAAACCGGTCCTAGGGTGCTTGATTCCGGTCCAGGGAACACATGGCTTGGCAGTTCAGGATGGACTGTTCCCATGAGGCACAGGGTCAAGACTGATTTGCATATGGCCATGTCTGAACTGGGGTGGCGTGGAGAGCAAAATAATGATGGATTAAACCCAGATCTGTGACTGGGGTTGAATGTTTTGCCAATGTGCAACACTCCATCCATCATCTTGTGTGTTTTGCTGTTCGCCCTATGTGGGAAGGGTATGCCCATATTAGGGTCCCGTGCTCACTACGCCACTGGAGTCAAGCTATCCTGGCTGAAGAGGGGTGAAACCCCGAAACCGGTCCTAGGATGCTTGATTCTAGCCCACGGAAGACATGGCTTGGCAGTTCGGGCTGAACTGTTCCCATGAGGCACAGGGTCAAGACTGATTTGGATATGGCCATGTCTGAACTGGGGTGGCGTGGTGAGCAAAATAACGATGCATTAAACCCAGATCTGTGACTGGGGGTTAATGTTTTGCTAATGTGCAACATTCCATCCATCATCTTGTGTGTTTTGCTGTTCGCCCTATGTGGGAAGGGTATGCCCAGACGTGGGTCCCGTGCTCACTACGCCACTGGAGTCAAGCTATCCTGGCTGAAGTGGGGTGAAACCCCGAAACCGGTCCTAGGATGCTTAATTCCGGTCCAGGGAAGACATGGCTGGCAGTTCGGGCTGGACTGTTCCCATGAGTCACAGGGTCAAGACTGATTTGCATATGGCCATGTAAGAACTGGGGTGGCGTGTTGAGCAAAATAACGATGGATTAAACCCAGATCTGTGACTGGGGGTGAATGTTTTGCCAATGTGCAACATTCCGTCCATCATCTTGTGTGTTTTGCTGTTTGCCCTATGTGGGAAGGGTATGCCCAGATTAGGGTCCCGTGCTCACTACGCCACTGGAGTCAAGCAATCCTGGCTGAAGAGGGGTGAAACCCCGAAACCGGTCCTAGGATGCTTGATTCAGGTCGCGGGAAGACATGGCTTGGCAGTTCGGGCTGGACTGTTCCCATGAGGCACAGGGTCAAGACTGACTTGCATATGGCCATGACTGAACTGGGGTGTCATGGTGAGCAAAATAACGATGGACTAAACCCAGATCTGTGACTGGGGGTGAATGTTTTGCCAATGTGCAACATTCTGTACATCATCTTGTGTGTTTTGCTGTTCGCCCTATGTGGGAAGGGTATGCCCAGACGTGGGTCCCGTGCTCACTATGCCACTGGAGTCAAGCTATCCAGTCCTAGGATGCTTGATTCCGGTCCATTGAAGACATGACTTGGCAGTTCGGGCTGGACTGTTCCCATGAGGCACAGGGTCAAGACTGATTTGGATATGGCCATGTCTGAACTGGGGTGGCGTGGTGAGCAAAATAACGATGCATTAAACCCAGATCTGTGACTGGGGGTTAATGTTTTGCCAATGTGCAACATTCTGTACATCATCTTGTGTGTTTTGCTGTTCGCCCTATGTGGGAAGGGTATGCCCAGATTAGGGTCCCGTGCTCACTACGCCACTGGAGTCAAGCAATCCTGGCTGAAGAGGGGTGAAACCCCGAAACCGGTCCTAGGATGCTTGATTCAGGTCGCGGGAAGACATGGCTTGGCAGTTCGGGCTGGACTGTTCCCATGAGGCACAGGGTCAAGACTGACTTGCATATGGCCATGACTGAACTGGGGTGTCATGGTGAGCAAAATAACGATGGACTAAACCCAGATCTGTGACTGGGGGTGAATGTTTTGCCAATGTGCAACATTCTGTACATCATCTTGTGTGTTTTGCTGTTCGCCCTATGTGGGAAGGGTATGCCCAGACGTGGGTCCCGTGCTCACTATGCCACTGGAGTCAAGCTATCCAGTCCTAGGATGCTTGATTCCGGTCCATTGAAGACATGACTTGGCAGTTCGGGCTGGACTGTTCCCATGAGGCACAGGGTCAAGACTGATTTGGATATGGCCATGTCTGAACTGGGGTGTCATGGTGAGCAAAATAACGATGGACTAAACCCAGATCTGTGACTGGGGGTGAATGTTTTGCCAATGTGCAACATTCTGTACATCATCTTGTGTGTTTTGCTGTTCGCCCTATGTGGGAAGGGTATGCCCAGACGTGGGTCCCGTGCTCACTATGCCACTGGAGTCAAGCTATCCAGTCCTAGGATGCTTGATTCCAGTCCATTGAAGACATGACTTGGCAGTTCGGGCTGGACTGTTCCCATGAGGCACAGGGTCAAGACTGATTTGGATATGGCCATGTCTGAACTGGGGTGGCGTGGTGAGCAAAATAACGATGCATTAAACCCAGATCTGTGACTGGGGGTTAATGTTTTGCCAATGTGCAACATTCCATCCATCATCTTTTGTGTTTTGCTGTTCGCCCTATGTGGGAAGAGTATGCCCAGACTTTGGTCCGTGCTCACAACACCACTGGAGTCAAGCTATCCTGGCTGAACAGGGGTGAAACCCCGAAACCGGTCCTAGGATGCTTGATTCCGGCCCACGGAAGACATGGCTTGGCAGTTCGGGCTGGACTGTTCCCATGATGCACACGGTCAAGACTGATTTGCATATGGCCAAGTCTGAACTGGGGTGGCGTGGTGAGCAAAATAACGATGGATTAAATCCAGATCTGTGACTGGGGATGAATGGTTTGCCAATGTGCAACATTCCGTCCATCATCATGTGTGTTTTGCTGTTCGCCCTATGTGGGAAGGGTATGCCCAGACGTGGGTCCCGTGCTCACAACGCCACTGGAGTCAAGCTATCCTGGCTGAAGAGGGGTAAAACCCCGAAACCGGTCCTAGGATGCTTGATTCCCGCCCACGGAAGACATGGCTTGGCAGTTCGGGCTGGACTGTTCCCATGAGGCACAGGGTCAAGACTGATTTGGATATGGCCATGTCTGAACTGGGGTGGCGTGGTGAGCAATATAACAATGCATTAAACCCAGATCTGTGACTGGGGGTGAATGTTTTGCCAGTGTGCAACATTCCGTACATCATCATGCGTGTTTTGCTGTTCGCCCATTGTGGGAAGGGTATGCCCAGACATGCGTCCCGTGCTCACTACGCCACTGGAGTCAAGCTATCCTGGTTGAAGAGGGGTGAAACCCCGAAACAGGTCCTAGGATGCTTCATTCCGGTGCAGGGAAGACATGGCTTGGCAGTTCGGGCTGGACTGTTCCCATGAGGCACAGGGTCAAGACTGATTTGGATATGGCCATGTCTGAACTGGGGTGGCGTGGTGAGCAAAATAACGATGCATTAAACCCAGATCTGTGACTGGGGGTTAATGTTTTGCCAATGTGCAACATTCCATCCATCATCTTGTGTGTTTTGCTGTTCGCCCTATGTGGGAAGGGTATGCCCAGATGTGGGTCCCTTGCTCACTACACCACTGGAGTCAAGCTATCCTGGCTGAAGTGGGGTGAAACCCCGAAACCGGTCCTAGGATGCTTGATTTCGGTCCAGGGAAGACATGGCTGGCAGTTCGGGCTGGACTGTTCCCATGAGGCATAGGGTCAAGACTGATTTCCATATGGTCATGTCTGAACTGGGGTGGCGTGGTGAGCAAAATAACGATGGATTAAACCCAGATCTGTGACTGGGGGTGAATGTTTTGCCAATGTGCAACCTTCCGTACATCATCTAGTGTGTTCTGCTGTTCGCCGATTGTGGGAAGGGTATGCCTAGACATAGGTCCCGTGCTCACTACGCCACTGGAGTCAAGCTATTCTGGCTGAAGAGAGGTGAAACCCTGAAACCGGTCCTAGGATGCTTGATTATGGTCCAGGGAAGACATGGCTTGGCAGTTCGGGCTGGACTGTTCCCATGAGGCACAGGGTCAAGACTGATTTGCATATGGCCATGTAAGAACTGGGGTGGCGTGTTGAGCAAAATAACGATGGACTAAACCCAGATCTGTGACTGGGGGTGAATGTTTTGCCAATGTGCAACATTCCGTCCATCATCTTGTGTGTTTTGTTGTTTGCCCTAAGTGGGAAGGGTATGCCCAGACATGGGTCCCATGCTCACTACGCCACTGGAGTCAAGCTATCCTGGCTCAAGAGGGGTGAAACCCAGAAACCAGTCCTTGGATGCTTGATCCCGGTCCAGGGAAGACATGGATTGGCAGTTCGGGCTGGACTGTTCCCATGAGGCACAGGGTCAAGACTGATTTGCATATAGCCATGTAAGAACTGGGGTGGCGTGTTGAGCAAAATACCGATGGATTAAACCCAGATCTGTGACTGGGGGTGAATGTTTTGCCAATGTGCAACATTCCGTCCATCATCTTGTGTGTTTTGCTGTTTGCCCTATGTGGGAAGGGTATGCCCAGATTAGGGTCCCGTGCTCACTACGCCACTGGAGTCAAGCAATCCTGGCTGAAGAGGGGTGAAACCCCGAAACCGGTCCTAGGATGCTTGATTCAGGTCGCGGGAAGACATGGCTTGGCAGTTCGGGCTGGACTGTTCCCATGAGGCACAGGGTCAAGACTGATTTGGATATGGCCATGACTGAACTGGGGTGTCGTGGTGAGCAAAGTAACGATGCATTAAACCCAGATCTGTGACTGGGGGTAAATGTTTTGCCAATGTGCAACATTCTGTACATCATCTTGTGTGTTTTGCTGTTCGCCCTATGTGGGAAGGGTATGCCCAGACGTGGGTCCCGTGCTCACTATGCCACTGGAGTCAAGCTATCCAGTCCTAGGATGCTTGATTCCGGTCCATTGAAGACATGACTTGGCAGTTCGGGCTGGACTGTTCCCATGAGGCACAGGGTCAAGACTGATTTGGATATGGCCATGTCTGAACTGGGGTGGCGTGGTGAGCAAAATAACGATGCATTAAACCCAGATCTGTGACTGGGGGTTAATGTTTTGCCAATGTGCAACATTCCATCCATCATCTTGTGTGTTTTGCTGTTCGCCCTATGTGGGAAGAGTATGCCCAGACTTTGGTCCGTGCTCACAACACCACTGGAGTCAAGCTATCCTGGCTGAAGAGGGGTGAAACCCCGAAACCGGTCCTAGGATGCTTGATCCCGGCCCACGGAAGACATGGCTTGGCAGTTCGGGCTGGACTGTTCCCATGAGGCACAGGGTCAAGACTGATTTGGATATGGCCATGTCTGAACTTGGGTGGCGTGGTAAACAAAATAACGATGGATTAAACCCAAATCTGGGGATGAATGTTTTGCCAATGTGCAATATTCCGTCCATCATATTGTGTGTTTCGCTGTTCGCCCTATGTGGGAAGGGTATGCCCAGACTTTGGTCCGTGCTCACAACACCACTGGAGTCAAGCTATCCTGGCTGAAGAGGGGTGAAACCCCGAAACCGGTCCTAGGATGCTTGATTACGGTCCAGGGAAGACATTGTTTGCTAGTTCGGGCTGGACTGTTCCCATGAAGCACAGGGTCAAGACTGATTTGCTTATGGCCATGTCTGAACTGGGGTGGCGTGGTGAGCAAAATAACAATGGATTAAACCCAGATCTGTGACTGGGGGTGAATGTTTTACCAATGTGCAACATTCCGCCCATCATCTTGTGTTTTTTGCTGTTCGTTCTATGTGGGAAGAGTATGCCCTGACGTGGGTCCCGTGCTCACTACGCCACTGGAGTCCAGCTATCCTGGCTGAAGAGGGGTGAAACCCCGAAACCGGTCCTAGGATGCTTGATTCCGGCCCACGGAAGACATGGCTTGGCAGTTCGGGCTGGACTGTTCCCATGATGCACACGGTCAAGACTGATTTGCATATGGCCAAGTCTGAACTGGGGTGGCGTGGTGAGCAAAATAACGATGGATTAAATCCAGATCTGTGACTGGGGATGAATGGTTTGCCAATGTGCAACATTCCGTCCATCATCATGTGTGTTTTGCTGTTCGCCCTATGTGGGAAGGGTATGCCCAGACGTGGGTCCCGTGCTCACAACGCCACTGGAGTCAAGCTATCCTGGCTGAAGAGGGGTGAAACCCCGAAACCGGTCCTAGGATGCTTGATTCCCGCCCACGGAAGACATGGCTTGGCAGTTCGGGCTGGACTGTTCCCATGAGGCACAGGGTCAAGACTGATTTGGATATGGCCATGTCTGAACTGGGGTGGCGTGGTGAGCAATATAACAATGCATTAAACCCAGATCTGTGACTGGGGGTGAATGTTTTGCCAGTGTGCAACATTCCGTACATCATCATGCGTGTTTTGCTGTTCGCCCATTGTGGGAAGGGTATGCCCAGACATGCGTCCCGTGCTCACTACGCCACTGGAGTCAAGCTATCCTGGTTGAAGAGGGGTGAAACCCCGAAACAGGTCCTAGGATGCTTCATTCCGGTGCAGGGAAGACATGGCTTGGCAGTTCGGGCTGGACTGTTCCCATGAGGCACAGGGTCAAGACTGATTTGCATATGGCCATGTCTTAACTGGGGTGGCGTGGTGAGCAAAATAACGATGGATTAAACCCAGATCTGTGACTGGGGGTGAATGTTTTGCCAATGTGCAACATTCCGCCCATCATCTTGTGTTTTTTGCTGTTCGTCCTATGTGGGAAGGGTATGCCCAGATGTGGGTCCCGTGCTCACTACGCCACTGGAGTCAAGCTATCCTGGCTGAAGAGGGGTGAAACCCCGAAACCGGTCCTAGGATGCTTGATTCCGGTCCAGGGAAGACATGGCTTGACAGTTCGGGCTGGACTGTTCCCATGAGGTACAGGGTCAAGACTGATTTGGATATGGCCATGTCTGAACTGGGGTGGCGTGGTGAACAAAATAACAATGGATTAAACCCAGATCTGTGACTGGGGGTGAATGTTTTGCCAATGTGCAACATTCCATCCATCATCTTGTGTGTTTTGCTGTTCGCCCTATGTGGGAAGGGTATGTCCAGACGTGGGTCCTGTGCTCACTACGGCACTGGAGTCAAGCTATCCTGACTGAAGAGGGGTGAAACCCCGAAACCGGTCCTAGGATGCTTGATTCCGGCCCACGGAAGACATGGCTTGGCAGTTCGGGCTGGACTGTTCCCATGAGGCACAGGGTCAAGACTGATTTGCATATGGCCAAGTCTGAACTGGGGTGGAGTGGTGAGCAAAATAACGATGGATTAAATCCAGATCTGTGACTGGGGATGAATGGTTTGCCAATGTGCAACATTCCGTCCATCATCATGTGTGTTTTGCTGTTCGCCCTATGTGGGAAGGGTATGCCCAGACGTGGGTCCCGTGCTCACAACGCCACTGGAGTCAAGCTATCCTGGCTGAAGAGGGGTGAAACCCCGAAACCGGTCCTAGGATGCTTGATTCCGGCCCACGGAAGACATGGCTTGGCAGTTTGGGCTGGACTGTTCCCATGAGGCACAGGGTCAAGACTGATTTGGATATGGCCATGTCTGAACTGGGTTGGCGTGGTGAGCAAAATAACAATGCATTAAACCCAGATCTGTGACTGGGGGTGAATGTTTTGCCAGTGTGCAACATTCCGTACATCATCATGTGTGTTTTGCTGTTCGCCCATTGTGGGAAGGGTATGCCCAGACATGGGTCCCATGCTCACTACGCCACTGGAGTCAAGCTATTCTGGCTGAAGAGGGGTGAAACCCCGAAACCAGTCCTAGGATGCTTGATTGCGGTCCAGGGAAGACATGGTTTGGCAGTTCTGGCTGGACTGTTCCCATGAAGCACAGGGTCAAGACTGATTTGCATATGGCCATGTCTGAACTGAAGTGGCGTGGTGAGCAGAATAACGATGAATTAAACCCAGATCTGTGACTGGGGGTGAATGTTTTGCCAATGTGCAACATTCCGCCCATCATCTTGTATTTTTTGCTGTTCATCCTATGTGGGAAGGGTATGCCCAGATGTGGGTCCCATGCTCACTACGCCACTGGAGTCAAGCTATCCTGGCTGAAGAGGGGTGAAACCCCAAAACCGGTCCTAGGATGCTTGATTCCGGTCCAGGGAAGACATGGCTTGGCAGTTCGGGCTGGACTGTTCCCATGAGGTACAGGGTCAAGACTGATTTGGATATGGCCATGTCTGAACTGGGGTGGCGTGGTGAGCAAAATAACGATGGATTAAACCCAGATCTGTGACTGGGGGTGAATGTTTTGCCAATGTGCAACATTCCATCCATCATCTTGTGTGTTTTGCTGTTCGCCCTATGTGGGAAGGGTATGCCCAGACGTGGGTCCCGTGCTCACTACGCCACTGGAGTGAAGCTATCCTGGCTGAAGAGGGGTGAAACCCCGAAACCAGTCCTAGGATGCTCGTTTCCGTTCCAGGGAAGACATGGCTTGGCAGTTCGGGCTGGACTGTTCCCATGAGGCACAGGGTCAGGGCTGATTCGCATATGGCCATGTCTGAACTGGGGTGGCGTGGTGAGCAAAATAACGATGGATTAAACCCAGATCTGTGACTGGGGGTGAATGTTTTGCCAATGTGCAACATTCCATCCATCATCTTGTGTGTTTTGCTGTTTGCCCTATGTGGGATGGGTATGCCCAGACATGGATCCCGTGCTCACTACGCCACTGGAGTCAAGCTATCCTGGCTGAAGAGGGGTGAAACCCCGAAACCGGTCCTAGGATGCTTCATTCCGGTGCAGTGAAGACATGGCTTGGCAGTTCAGGCTGGACTGTTCCCATGAGGCACAGGGTCAAGACTGATTTGCATATGGCCATGTCTGAACTGGGGTGGCGTGGTGAGCAAAATAACGATGGATTAAACCCAGATCTGTGACTGGGGGTGAATGTTTTGCCAATGTGCAACATTCCGTCCATCATCTTGTGTTTTTTGCTGTTCACCCTATGTGGGAAGTATATGCCCAGACGTGGGTACCGTGCTCACTACGCCATTGAAGTCAATCTATCCTGGCTGAAGAGGGGTGAAACCCCGAAACCGGTACTAGGATGCTTGATTCCGGTCCAGGGAAGACATGGCTTGGCAGTTAGGGCTGGACTGTTCCCATGAGGCACAGGGTCAAGACTGATTTGCATATGGCCATGTCTGAACTGGGGTTGTGTGGTGAGCAAAAAAACAATGGATTAAACCCAGATCTGTGACTGCGGGTGAATGTTTTGCCAATTTCCATATTCCGTCCATCATCTTGTGTGTTTTTCTGTTCACCCTGTGTGGGAAGGGTATGCCCAGACGAGGGTCCCGTGCTCACTACGCCACTGGAGTCAAGCTATCCTGGCTGAAGAGTGGTGAAACCCCGAAACCGGTCCTAGGGTGCTTGATTCCGGTCCAGGGAACACATGGCTTGGCAGTTCAGGATGGACTGTTCCCATGAGGCACAGGGTCAAGACTGATTTGCATATGGCCATGTCTGAACTGGGGTGGCGTGGAGAGCAAAATAATGATGGATTAAACCCAGATCTGTGACTGGGGTTGAATGTTTTGCCAATGTGCAACACTCCATCCATCATCTTGTGTGTTTTGCTGTTCGCCCTATGTGGGAAGGGTATGCCCATATTAGGGTCCCGTGCTCACTACGCCACTGGAGTCAAGCTATCCTGGCTGAAGAGGGGTGAAACCCCGAAACCGGTCCTAGGATGCTTGATTCTAGCCCACGGAAGACATGGCTTGGCTTCCGTTAATGGGTTGGGTTAATCAGCAGTGGTTAACCCAACCGCTGGAAGCGAATTTTTTCCTATTTTTATTCAGGATAAAAAAGAACCTGAAGGTATTGTGGTGACTACTGGGACAGTAATAGAAAAAAGCAGAAAGATTAAAGGGAAAAATAGGAAACCTGTTCGCAAATATAAGAAGAAAAGACAGAGGAAAATGATCTTTCAAGAGCATGTAAATACAGAAGTAACTGATGTTATAGAAACTCTAGATAGTTTAATACAGGAGACTTCATCTATTGAGGTTGCTGGTGGCCTCACCGATCCTCTAGCTGAAGGCCCCCCCGGTGTCAGCACCTTGGATGGAGGACCCCTTTGTTCTGAGGCTGGTGGGATAGAACCTCTTGAACCAAAGGATGAAGTTACAAGTAATAGGCCTATTGAAAAAATAGTACTTAATCCATCGGCATCTACTTTTTGGCCTTTAGCGCATGTGACCACTAATTCATCTACTGTAACACTAAAAACTTCCAACCCATGTGTGGATACTTTGTCACTGGATTTTCTCCCCTTATTCGATTTAGACCTTAATATGAATAGATCATGGTTGCTGAATTCCTTCAAGGACATTGAATGCTTAAAACTTATTTTGTCAAGCGACATTGATTTGGTTTCAATAATGGGGTTTGAAAATGGTCCGCGCGTAAGGGTAAAATTCTGTTCAAAAATAATTGCGAATCTTGTCCTCCAACAAGCGGAATCATTTCAACGTAGAGGGATTGATGTGCTGCCCTTTATTAATAATGGAAATCATATGTTCTTTAGAAAAGGAGCTTCTGAGCTGGGACTTGGGCAAGAAGACCCAATTATTCAAAATAAAGATCTAAAGATACGGGTTTCTAGAGGAAAGCGTATGGTCTCTCAGGTACCTTCTCCCCCTGAAAATCTTCTTATTTCCATGACAGAAGATAATCAACACTGGAATTGGCTTCCTGGAGTTTTATCCAGTAACACATCGAACAACTTAAGACCGTTTCTACATCTTTAACAGTCAATTAAAAATCATATCCTGGAATGCTGCAGGATTACATAATTGTCCTCAGAAGTTTGATTATCTGTTCTCTCTGAATGCAGATGTGCTATGTATTCAGGAAACATGGTGCAAAGATTCTCTTTATGGGGGGAAAAATTATTTTGTATTCGAGGCCCCAGCCACACCCTCAAGAAAAGGGCACGCGAAAGGAGGAATAGCCTGTTTTTTATCAAACTCATTACAATGGCAATTTTCCCATTATAAGGACACTAGTAATCTTTTTCAATCAATTACTATTAATAATTTAGTGTCCACAGGTAGACGGTCCTCTCTTGTAATTCTTAATGCATATATCCCACCTGAAGAGATTTTTAATACCGTTCTGAAGCGAATGTTTTCTTATGTCAAACAACTACTGGAGCTCGATCACCCCCCATATATATTACTTACGGGTGACCTAAATAGTAAAGTGTCCACTTCGAGTATAGACTTGTTTAGAAGTAAATTTAAGGAAGAAGCATACAATATACCCCAAGCAATCTTTCCTAGTAAAATGAAAACTAACAAAAGAGGAAAGATATTACTTGAAGAACTTAGCTATGTAGAGGGGTTAATTGTAAATGGTAGGATGCCCTCTGACACTCCGGCTAAGTTTACACATAATTCCTGTAGGGGTGAATCTATTTTGGACTATGTAATTACGGATTATGATTCATTTTCTTATGTTCAGGACATGATGGTCTCTCAATCTTGTTTGAGCGATCATAATGTGATTAATATAATAGTTTCATTACAAACCCCAGATACTGAATCATGATCTATAATTAATAAAGGTGTTTCAATTCATTGCAAGTCTGGAAGGTGTTTCTGGGACCCTTCAACTATGAAAGACGTACAAAATATTCTTGCCCAAACCTTACTTGATCTAGATGATTGGCAGGGTAGGGAATTTTCATGTTTTGAAACTCTTAAGGAAACCCTTACCATGAGAACTAGGAAATTAAGTAAACCTAAAAAGCCATATCTCCCTCCTAGTTTATTATTACCCCTAAATAAGGAAATAAATAAACTCGTAAGGCAACAGTTCATTAGTAGAACTAAGGAAAATGAGCATAAGATAGCCTTATTAAGAAGAAGGCGAGCTAGACTTAGAATCAAATTAAAAAGAGAAAAAGAAGATTCTCTCTGGATCAGGTTAAGAGAGGCATCGGCCTTTAATAAATCTAGAGAATTCTGGACCCTAATAGGGAAGGGATGTGGGGTAAGAACTTCCCCTATCCCTATCTCTATTGCCGAAAATGTCTGGATATCATTTATATCCAGTTTGTATGCTTCTAATAATGTAGAGGGGGATAGCTGGGATTTAGCCCTAAATAGTCAGCCTATTATAGAGCTCCCATCTGAGAAAACGATCGCTTCGGTGATAAAGAGTATGAGTGCGTCCGGAGCTATGGGCCCGGATGAGCTGCCCATGTCTATAATAAAGCAAGACGTTACATCCTGGAGTAGGATTCTCCTTCCAGTATTCCGTGCGTGCTTTTTACTGAGATCAGTCCCTAATTCGTGGAGGGGAAGTATATTAATCCCGATATTCAAAAAAGGAGAGCGGGATAGCCCTGGGAACTATCGTTTAATTGCTCTTTTAGATTCGATAGGGAAAATTTTTGCAAAATGTCTTTTGATTTTAATCTCCGAATGGATGGAAGCGAATGACATCCTACCTTTGGAACAAACTGGATTTCGTAAAGAGCATGGTACACTTGATAACTTAACAGCATTACAGGTGATTGTCGATAAATATGTACGTGTTCGCGGTGGTGGAATATATGCGGCATTCATTGATTTCTCCACAGCGTTTGATAAGGTCGACCGACCAACCCTGTGGAGAAAACTCGCTATTCTAGGGATGCCGTTATATTTGCTCGAACTTGTAAAAGCCCTCCACTCGAACACGTGGTGTAAGGTATTACAAGGTGGAGAAAGAGGTTTGTCTCAATCTATCCCCTCACCTAATGGGCTAAAACAAGGGTGCATATTGGCCCCTATATTGTTTTCTCTCTATACGGCAGACCTTCCTTCTTCCATTTCAGTGTGCGGTGGGATAGCCCCGATAATTGGAGGATCTCCTGTATCAATTCTAATGTATGCAGATGATATCCTCATATTAGATTTAACTCCGAAGGGCTTGTCTAACCGCTTATGTGCATTAAATCAATTTGCAGAAGCAAATTTCATGAAGATTAATGCTTCGAAAAGTAAAATCATGTGTATTTTTGGAAAGAAAAAATGTAGGTCTGTAAATTACGGATGGGCCATAGGCGGACATAAGCTAGAGGTGGTAAAAACCTACACCTTTTTGGGTAAAATAATATCGGCAAACTTAAGTGAGAAACTCCATACAGATCATAACTCGCGTAAAGCATTAGCCCATGGTATGGGATTATGCTCCTTGTACAAGGCTACAGGGAAGAGACACCTTACACTATTTATGGAGGTATTTAGGGCAAAGATCCCTGCAACTTTATTGTATGGGTTAGAATTAATAGAGTTAAAACACTGGGGATTTTTACATAGAATGGAAGGAAAGATATTAAGAAGAATTACTTCCATTAATACAGCTTGTTCTGTATCCTCATGTAGATTGGAGTTCGGACTCAGAAGTTGTTGGGTACAGGGGCTGATAGCTCTGGTAAGGTGGGTAGCTTGCATAGCTAGAGGTAAAAAGGATTCCTTACGGGAAGCCATAAAAAATGAGCTTCTGGGCAATTTCAATGAGTTTTCCCTGTTAGTAAAAAACTTTAGAGAAGCAGTAATTCTGTTAGAGCTGGATGTAAGTACTCTGTTCCTACTTACTCCCTCCGAACTAAAATCTAAATTAAAAAGTGCATCTTGGGAGCTCAGTTATAAATTGGATATGATTGCCCAACAAGGAAAATCGGAAAGGCAACTTCTTTTAAACACATATACATTAAAGTTGCCACAACAATACCTCACATGGAATATCCCCCACAGAGTCCGTAGGTTTTGGTACCTGTTAAGACAAGATTTGCTTCCACTAAATCCACTTTTAGCTAAATGGTATGGTGTATCTCCTATATGTAATCTTTGTCATAATGCTGTACAGGATCGTAATCACGTTCTGTTTATCTGTCCTGTTTTACGCCCATTGCGTTACAAATGGTTGAAACCTATCTGTTTACAATTAGGAATTTTAAATGTAAACACTTTTTTTCATGCACTTTACTGTCCTCCAAATGAAATGTTCTGTTTTAAAGTTTTTAACTTTTTTAAAGGTTTTTTAAATATTTATTGAATGAAATATAGAGAAATATCTGTCAATTGTCAGACCAGTGTATATGATGTATCTTCTTCTCATCTGTTTGTCTGTGATTTTATTGTAAGTATTGTTGTATAATTGTGTCTTTATTTTATGTGGCCCTCTTTGAGAGCCAAAACATAATAAACTTAAACTTGAAAAAAAAAAAAACATGGCTTGGCAGTTCGGGCTGAACTGTTCCCATGAGGCACAGGGTCAAGACTGATTTGGATATGGCCATGTCTGAACTGGGGTGGCGTGGTGAGCAAAATAACGATGCATTAAACCCAGATCTGTGACTGGGGGTTAATGTTTTGCTAATGTGCAACATTCCATCCATCATCTTGTGTGTTTTGCTGTTCGCCCTATGTGGGAAGGGTATGCCCAGAAGTGGGTCCCGTGCTCACTACGCCACTGGAGTCAAGCTATCCTGGCTGAAGTGGGGTGAAACCCCGAAACCGGTCCTAGGATGCTTGATTCCGGTCCAGGGAAGACATGGCTGGCATTTCGGGCTGGACTGTTCCCATGAGGCATAGGGTCAAGACTGATTTGCATATGGTCATGTCTGAACTGGGGTGGCGTGGTGAGCAAGGAACGATGGATTAAACCCAGATCTGTGACTGGTGGTGAATGTTTTGCCAATGTGCAACATTCCATCCATCATCTTGTGTGTTTTGCTGTTCGCCCTATGTGGGAAGGGTATGCCCGGACGTGGGTCCCGTGCTCACTACGCCACTGGAGTCAAGCAATCCTGGCTGAAGTGGGGTGAAACCCCGAAACTGGTCCTAGGATGCTTGATTCTGGTCCAGGGAAGACATGGCTTGGCAGTTCGGGCTGGACTGTTCCTATGAGGCATAGGGTCAATACTGATTTGCATATGGTCATGTCTGAACTGGGGTGGCGTGGTGAGCAAAATAACGATGGATTAAACACAGATCTGTGACTGGGGGTGAATTTTTTGCCAATGTGCAACATTCCGCCCATCATCTTCTTTTTTTTGCTGTTCGTCCTATGTGGGAAGTGTATGCCCAGACGTGGGTCCCGTGCTCACTACGCCACTGGAGTCAAGCTATCCTGGCTGAAGTGGGGTGAAACCCCGAAACCGGTCCTAGGATGCTTGATTCCGGTCCAGGGAAGACATGGCTGGCAGTTCGGGCTGGACTGTTCCCATGAGGCATAGGGTCAAGACTGATTTGCATATGGTCATGTCTGAACTGGGGTGGCGTGGTGAGCAAGGAAACCCCGAAACCGGTCCTAGGATTCTTGATTCAGGTCGCGGGAAGACATGGTTTGGCAGTTCGAGCTGGACTGTTCCCATGAGGCACAGGGTCAAGACTGATTTGCATATGGCCATGTCTGAACTGGGGTGTCGTGGTGAGCAAAATAACGATGCATTAAACCCAGATCTGTGACTGGGGGTTAATGTTTTGCTAATGTGCAACATTCCATCCATCATCTTGTGTGTTTTGCTGTTCGCCCTATGTGGGAAGGGTATGCCCAGAAGTGGGTCCCGTGCTCAGTACGCCACTCTAGTCAAGCTATCCTGGCTGAAGTGGGGTGAAACCCCGAAACCGGTCCTAGGATGCTTGATTCCGGTCCAGGGAAGACATGGCTGGCAGTTCGGGCTGGACTGTTCCCATGAGGCATAGGGTCAAGACTGATTTGCATATGGTCATGTCTGAACTGGGGTGGCGTGGTGAGCAAGGAACGATGGATTAAACCCAGATCTGTGACTGGTGGTGAATGTTTTGCCAATGTGCAACATTCCATCCATCATCTTGTGTGTTTTGTTGTTCGCCCTATGTGGGAAGGGTATGCCCAGACGTGGGTCCCGTGCTCACTACGTCACTGGAGTCAAGCAATCCTGGCTGAAGTGGGGTCAAACCCCGAAACCGGTCCTAGGATGCTTGATTCTGGTCCAGGGAAGACATGGCTTGGCAGTTCGGGCTGGACTGTTCCTATGAGGCATAGGGTCAATACTGATTTGCATATGGTCATGTCTGAACTGGGGTGACGTGGTGAGCAAAATAACGATGGATTAATCCCAGATCTGTGACTGGGGGTGAATTTTTTGCCAATGTGCAACATTCCGCCCATCATCTTCTTTTTTTTGCTGTTCGTCCTATGTGGGAAGTGTATGCCCAGACGTGGGTCCCGTGCTCACTACGCCACTGGAGTCAACCTATCCTGGCCGAAGAGGGGTGAAACCCCGAAACCGGTCCTAGGATGCTTGATTCCGTTCCAGGGAAGACATGGCTTGGCAGTTCGGGCTGGACTGTTCCCATGAGGCACAGGGTCAAGGCTGATTTGCATATGGCCATGTCTGAACTGGGGTGGCGTGGTGAGCAAAATCACGATGGATTAAACCCAAATCTGTGACTGGGGTTGAATGTTTTGCCAATGTGCAACATTCCGTCCATCATCTTGTGTGTTTTGCTGTTCGTCCTATGTGGGAAGGGTATGCCCAGATGTGGGTCCCGTGCTCACTACGCCACTGGAGTCAAGCTATCCTGGCTGAAGAGGGGTGAAACCCCGAAACCGGTCCGAGGATGCTTAATTCTGGTCCAGGGAAGACATGGCTTGGCAGTTCGGGCTGGACTGTTCCCATGAGGTACAGGGTCAAGACTGATTTGGATATGGCCATGTCTGAACTGGGGTGGCGTGGTGAGCACAATAACGATGGATTAAACCCAGATCTGTGACGGGGGGTGAATGTTTTGCCAATGTACAACATTCCATCCATCATCTTGTGTGTTTTGCTGTTCGCCCTATGTGGGAAGGGTATGCCCAGACGTGGGTCCCGTGCTCACTACGCCACTGGAGTTAACCTATCCTGGCTGAAGAGGGGTGAAACCCCGAAACCGGTCCTAGGATGCTCGATTCCGTTCCAGGGAAGACATGGCTTGGCAGTTCAGGCTGGACTGTTCCCATGAGGCACATGGTCAAGGCTGATTTGCATATGGCCATGTCTGAACTGGGGTGGCGTGGTAAGCAAAATAACAATGGATTAAACCCAGGTCTGTGACTGGGGGTGAATGTTTTGCCAATGTGCAACATTCCGTCCATCATCTTGTGTGTTTTGCTGTTTGCCCTATGTGGGATGGGTATGCCCAGACATGGATCCCGTGCTCACTACGCCACTGGAGTCAAGCTATCCTGGCTGAAGAGGGGTGAAACCCCGAAACAGGTCCTAGGATGTTTCATTCCGGTGCAGGGAAGACATGGCTTGGCAGTTCGGGCTGGACTGTTCCCATGAGGCACAGGGTCAAGACTGATTTGCATATGGCCATGTCTGAACTGGGGTGGCGTGGTGAGCAAAATAACGATGCATTAAACTCAGATCTGTGACTGGGGGTGAATGTTTTGCCAATGTGCAACATTCCGTCCATCATCTTGTGTGTTTTGCTGTTCACCCTATGTGGGAAGTGTATGCCAAGACGTGGGTACCGTGCTCACTACGCCTTTGAAGTCAAGCTATCCTGGCTGAAGAGGGGTGAAACCCCGAAACCGGTCCTAGGATTCTTGATTCAGGTCGCGGGAAGACATGGTTTGGCAGTTCGAGCTGGACTGTTCCCATGAGGCACAGGGTCAAGACTGATTTGCATATGGCCATGTCTGAACTGGGGTGTAGTGGTGAGCAAAATAACGATGGATTAAACCCAGATCTGTGACTGGGGGTGAATGTTTTGCCAATGTGCAACATTCTGTACATCATCTTCTGTGTTTTGCTGTTCGCCCTATGTGGCAAGGGTATACTCAGACGTGCGTCCCGTGCTCACTACGCCACTGGAGTCAAGCTATCCTGGCTGAAGAGGGGTGAAACCCCGAAACCAGTCCCAGGATGCTTGATTCCGGTCCAGGGAAGACATGACTTGGCAGTTCGGGCTGGACTGTTCCCATGAGGCACAGGGTCAAGACTGATTTGCATATGGCCATGTCTCAACTTGGGTGGCGTGGTGAGCAAAATAACGATGGATTAAACCCAAATCTGAGACTGGTGATGAATGTTTTGCCAATGTGCAACATTCCGTCCATCATCTTGTGTGTTTTGCTGTTCGCCCTATGTGGGAAGGGTATGCCCCGACGTGGGTCCGTGCTCACAACACCACTGGAGTCAAGCTATCCTGGCTGAAGAGGGGTGAAACCCCGAAACCGGTCCTAGGATGCTTCATTCCGGTGCAGTGAAGACATGGCTTGGCAGTTCGGGCTGGACTGTTCCCATGAGGCACAGGGTCAAGACTGATTTGCAAATGGCCATGTCTGAACTGGGGTGGCGTGGTGAGCAAAATAACGATGGATTAAACCCAGATCTGTGACTGGGGGTGAATGTTTTGCCAATGTGCAACATTCCGTCCATCATCTTGTGTTTTTTGCTGTTCACCCTATGTGGGAAGTGTATGCCCAGTTGTGGGTACCGTGCTCACTTTGCCATTGAAGTCAAGCTATCCTGGCTGAAGAGGGGTGAAACCCCGAAACCGGTACTAGGATGCTTGATTCCGGTCCAGGGAAGACATGGCTTGGCAGTTCGGGCTGGACTGTTCCCATGAGGCACAGGGTCAAGACTGATTTGCATATGGCCATGTCTGAACTGGGGTTGTGTGGTGAGCAAAAAAACAATGGATTAAACCCAGATCTGTGACTGCTCGTGAATGTTTTGCCAATGTCCATATTCCGTCCATCATCTTGTGTGTTTTTCTGTTCGCCCTATGTGGGAAGGGTATGCCCAGACGAGGGACCCGTCCTCACTACGCCACTGGAGTCAAGCTATCCTGGCTGAAGTGGGGTGAAACCCCGAAACCGAGCCTAGGATGCTTGATTCCGGTCCAGGGAAGACATGGCTGGCAGTTCGGGCTGGACTGTTCCCATGAGGCATAGGGTCAAGACTGATTTGCATATGGCCATGTCTGAACTGGGGTGGTGTGGTGAGCAAAATAACGATGGATTAAACCCAGATCTGTGACTGGGGGTGAATGTTTTGCCAATGTGCAACATTCCGTCCATCATCTTGTGTGTTTTGCTGTTTGCCCTATCTGGGAAGGGTATGCCCAGACATGAGTCCCATGCTCACTACGCCCCTGGAGTCAAGCTATCCTAGCTGAAGAGGAGTGAAACCCCGAAACCGGTCCTAGGATGCTTGATTCCGGTCCAGGGAAGACATGGCTTGGCAGTTCGGGCTGGACTGTTCCCATGAGGCACAGGGTCAAGACTGATTTGCATATGGCCATGTCTCAACTGGGGTGGCTTGGTGCGCAAAATAACGATGGATTAAACCCAGATCTGTGACTGGGGGTGAATGTTTTTCCAATGTGCAACATTCCGTCCATCATCTTGTGTGTTTTGCTGTTCGCCCTATGTGGGAAGGGTATGTCCAGACGTGGGTCCTGTGCTCACTACGCCACTGGAGTCCAGCTATCCTGGCTGAAGAGGGGTGAAACCCCGAAACCGGTCCTAGGATGCTTGATTCCGGCCCACGGAAGACATGGCTTGGCAGTTCGGGCTGGACTGTTCCCATGATGCACACGGTCAAGACTGATTTGCATATGGCCAAGTCTGAACTGGGGTGGCGTGGTGAGCAAAATAACGATGGATTAAATCCAGATCTGTGACTGGGGATGAATGGTTTGCCAATGTGCAACATTCCGTCCATCATCATGTGTGTTTTGCTGTTCGCCCTAAGTGGGAAGGGTATGCCCAGACGTGGGTCCCGTGCTCACAACGCCACTGGAGTCAAGCTATCCTGGCTGAAGAGGGGTGAAACCCCGAAACCGGTCCTAGGATGCTTGATTCCCGCCCACGGAAGACATTGCTTGGCAGTTCGGGCTGGACTGTTCCCATGAGGCACAGGGTCAAGACTGATTTGGATATGGCCATGTCTGAACTGGGGTGGCGTGGTGAGCAATATAACAATGCATTAAACCCAGATCTGTGACTGGGGGTGAATGTTTTGCCAGTGTGCAACATTCCGTACATCATCATGTGTGTTTTGCTGTTCGCCCATTGTGGGAAGGGAATGCCCAGACATGCGTCCCGTGCTCACTACGCCACTGGAGTCAAGCTATTCTGGCTGAAGAGGGGGGAAACCCCGAAACCAGTCCTAGGATGCTTGATTGCGGTCCAGGGAAGACATGGCTTGGCAGTTCTGGCTGGACTGTTCCCATGAAGCACAGGGTCAAGACTGATATGCATATGGCCATGTCTGAACTGGGGTGGCGTGGTGAGCAAAATAACGATGGATTAAACCCAGATCTGTAACTGGGGGTGAATGTTTTGCCAATGTGCAACATTCCGCCCATCATCTTGTGTTTTTTGCTGTTCGTCCTATGTGGGAAGGGTATGCCCAGATGTGGGTCCCGTGCTCACTACGCCACTGGAGTCAAGCTATCCTGGCTGAAGAGGGGTGAAACCCCGAAACCGGTCCTAGGATGCTTGATTCCGGTCCAGGGAAGACATGGCTTGGCAGTTCGGGCTGGACTGTTCCCATGAGGTACAGGATCAAGACTGATTTGGATATGGCCATGTCTGAACTGGGGTGGCGTGGTGAGCAAAATAACGTTGGATTAAACCCAGATCTGTGACTGGGGGTGAATGTTTTGCCAATGTGCAACATTCCATCCATCATCTTGTGTGTTTTGCTGTTCGCCCTATGTGGGAAGGGTATGTCCAGATGTGGGTCCTGTGCTCACTACGCCACTGGAGTCAAGCTATCCTGGCTGAAGAGGGGTGAAACCC
Organism: Triturus cristatus; assembly: GCF_964204655.1. Lineage (NCBI taxonomy): Eukaryota > Metazoa > Chordata > Amphibia > Caudata > Salamandridae > Triturus > Triturus cristatus. The sequence goes on along the minus strand of NC_140579.1, from coordinate 872,628,423 downwards.
CGAAACCGGTCCTAGGATGCTTGATTCCGGCCCACGGAAGACATGGCTTGGCAGTTCGGGCTGAACTGTTCCCATGAGGCACAGGGTCAAGACTGATTTGCATATGGCCAAGTCTGAACTGGGGTGGAGTGGTGAGCAAAATAACGATGGATTAAATCCAGATCTGTGACTGGGGATGAATGGTTTGCCAATGTGCAACATTCCGTCCATCATCATGTGTGTTTTGCTGTTCGCCCTATGTGGGAAGGGTATGCCCAGACGTGGGTCCCGTGCTCACAACGCCACTGGAGTCAAGCTATCCTGGCTGAAGAGGGGTGAAACCCCGGGACCTGTCCTAGGATGCTTGATTCCGGCCCACGGAAGACATGGCTTGGCAGTTCGGGCTGGACTGTTCCCATGAGGCACTGGGTCAGGGCTGATTCGCATATGGCCATGTCTGAACTGGGGTGGCGTGGTAAGCAAAATAACAATGGATTAAACGCAGATCTGTGACTGGGGGTGAATGTTTTGCCAATGTGCAACATTCCGTCCATCATCTTGTGTGTTTTGCTGTTTGCCCTATGTGGGATGGGTATGCCCAGACATGGATCCCGTGCTCACTACGCCACTGGAGTCAAGCTATCCTGGCTGAAGTGGGGTGAAACCCCAAAACCGGTCCTAGGATGCTTGATTCCGGTCCAGGGAAGACATGGCTGGCATTTCGGGCTGGACTGTTCCCATGAGGCATAGGGTCAAGACTGATTTGCATATGGTCATGTCTGAACTGGGGTGGCGTGGTGAGCAAGGAACGATGGATTAAACCCAGATCTGTGACTGGTGGTGAATGTTTTGCCAATGTGCAACATTCCATCCATCATCTTGTGTGTTTTGCTGTTCGCCCTATGTGGGAAGGGTATGCCCGGACGTGGGTCCCGTGCTCACTACGCCACTGGAGTCAAGCAATCCTGGCTGAAGTGGGGTGAAACCCCGAAACTGGTCCTAGGATGCTTGATTCTGGTCCAGGGAAGACATGGCTTGGCAGTTCGGGCTGGACTGTTCCTATGAGGCATAGGGTCAATACTGATTTGCATATGGTCATGTCTGAACTGGGGTGGCGTGGTGAGCAAAATAACGATGGATTAAACCCAGATCTGTGACTGGGGGTGAATTTTTTGCCAATGTGCAACATTCCGCCCATCATCTTCTTTTTTTTGCTGTTCGTCCTATGTGGGAAGTGTATGCCCAGACGTGGGTCCCGTGCTCACTACGCCACTCGAGTCAAGCTATCCTGGCTGAAGTGGGGTGAAACCCCGAAACCGGTCCTAGGATGCTTGATTCCGGTCCAGGGAAGACATGGCTGGCAGTTCGGGCTGGACTGTTCCCATGAGGCATAGGGTCAAGACTGATTTGCATATGGTCATGTCTGAACTGGGGTGGCGTGGTGAGCAAGGAAACCCCGAAACCGGTCCTAGGATTCTTGATTCAGGTCGCGGGAAGACATGGTTTGGCAGTTCGAGCTGGACTGTTCCCATGAGGCACAGGGTCAAGACTGATTTGCATATGGCCATGTCTGAACTGGGGTGTCGTGGTGAGCAAAATAACGATGCATTAAACCCAGATCTGTGATGGGGGTTAATGTTTTGCTAATGTGCAACATTCCATCCATCATCTTGTGTGTTTTGCTGTTCGCCCTATGTGGGAAGGGTATGCCCAGAAGTGGGTCCCGTGCTCAGTACGCCACTGGAGTCAAGCTATCCTGGCTGAAGTGGGGTGAAACCCCGAAACCGGTCCTAGGATGCTTGATTCCGGTCCAGGGAAGACATGGCTGGCAGTTCGGGCTGGACTGTTCCCATGAGGCATAGGGTCAAGACTGATTTGCATATGGTCATGTCTGAACTGGGGTGGCGTGGTGAGCAAGGAACGATGGATTAAACCCAGATCTGTGACTGGTGGTGAATGTTTTGCCAATGTGCAACATTCCATCCATCATCTTGTGTGTTTTGTTGTTCGCCCTATGTGGGAAGGGTATGCCCAGACGTGGGTCCCGTGCTCACTACGCCACTGGAGTCAAGCAATCCTGGCTGAAGTGGGGTGAAACCCCGAAACCGGTCCTAGGATGCTTGATTCTGGTCCAGGGAAGACATGGCTTGGCAGTTCGGGCTGGACTGTTCCTATGAGGCATAGGGTCAATACTGATTTGCATATGGTCATGTCTGAACTGGGGTGGCGTGGTGAGCAAAATAACGATGGATTAATCCCAGATCTGTGACTGGGGGTGAATTTTTTGCCAATGTGCAACATTCCGCACATCATCTTCTTTTTTTTGCTGTTCGTCCTATGTGGGAAGTGTATGCCCAGACGTGGGTCCCGTGCTCACTACGCCACTGGAGTCAACCTATCCTGGCCGAAGAGGGGTGAAACCCCGAAACCGGTCCTAGGATGCTTGATTCCGTTCCAGGGAAGACATGGCTTGGCAGTTCGGGCTGGACTGTTCCCATGAGGCACAGGGTCAAGGCTGATTTGCATATGGCCATGTCTGAACTGGGGTGGCGTGGTGAGCAAAATCACGATGGATTAAACCCAAATCTGTGACTGGGGTTGAATGTTTTGCCAATGTGCAACATGCCGTCCATCATCTTGTGTGTTTTGCTGTTCATCCTATGTGGGAAGGGTATGCCCAGATGTGGGTCCCGTGCTCACTACGCCACTGGAGTCAAGCTATCCTGGCTGAAGAGGGGTGAAACCCCGAAACCGGTCCGAGGATGCTTAATTCTGGTCCAGGGAAGACATGGCTTGGCAGTTCGGGCTGGACTGTTCCCATGAGGTACAGGGTCAAGACTGATTTGGATATGGCCATGTCTGAACTGGGGTGGCGTGGTGAGCACAATAACGATGGATTAAACCCAGATCTGTGACGGGGGTGAATGTTTTGCCAATGTACAACATTCCATCCATCATCTTGTGTGTTTTGCTGTTCGCCCTATGTCGGAAGGGTATGCCCAGACGTGGGTCCCGTGCTCACTACGCCACTGGAGTCAACCTATCCTGGCTGAAGAGGGGTGAAACCCCGAAACCGGTCCTAGGATGCTCGATTCCGTTCCAGGGAAGACATGGCTTGGCAGTTCAGGCTGGACTGTTCCCATGAGGCACATGGTCAAGGCTGATTTGCATATGGCCATGTCTGAACTGGGGTGGCGTGGTAAGCAAAATAACAATGGATTAAACCCAGATCTGTGACTGGGGGTGAATGTTTTGCCAATGTGCAACATTCCGTCCATCATCTTGTGTGTTTTGCTGTTTGCCCTATGTGGGATGGGTATGCCCAGACATGGATCCCGTGCTCACTACGCCACTAGAGTCAAGCTATCCTGGCTGAAGAGGGGTGAAACCCCGAAACAGGTCCTAGGATGCTTCATTCCGGTGCAGGGAAGACATGGCTTGGCAGTTCGGGCTGGACTGTTCCCATGAGGCACAGGGTCAAGACTGATTTGCATATGGCCATGTCTGAACTGGGGTGGCGTGGTGAGCAAAATAACGATGGATTAAACTCAGATCTGTGACTGGGGGTGAATGTTTTGCCAATGTGCAACATTCCGTCCATCATCTTGTGTGTTTTGCTGTTTACCCTATGTGGGAAGTGTATGCCAAGACGTGGGTACCGTGCTCACTATGCCTTTGAAGTCAAGCTATCCTGGCTGAAGAGGGGTGAAACCTCGAAACCGGTCCTAGGATTCTTGATTCAGGTCGCGGGAAGACATGGTTTGGCAGTTCGAGCTGGACTGTTCCCATGAGGCACAGGGTCAAGACTGATTTGCATATGGCCATGTCTGAACTGGGGTGTAGTGGTGAGCAAAATAACGATGGATTAAACCCAGATCTGTGACTGGGGGTGAATGTTTTGCCAATGTGCAACATTCTGTACATCATCTTCTGTGTTTTGCTGTTCGCCCTATGTGGCAAGGGTATACTCAGACGTGCGTCCCGTGCTCACTACGCCACTGGAGTCAAGCTATCCTGGCTGAAGAGGGGTGAAACCACGAAACCAGTCCCAGGATGCTTGATTCCGGTCCAGGGAAGACATGACTTGGCAGTTCGGGCTGGACTGTTCCCATGAGGCACAGGGTCAAGACTGATTTGCATATGGCCATGTCTCAACTTGGGTGGCGTGGTGAGCAAAATAACGATGGATTAAACCCAAATCTTAGACTGGTGATGAATGTTTTGCCAATGTGCAACATTCCGTCCATCATCTTGTGTGTTTTGCTGTTCGCCCTATGTGGGAAGGGTATGCCCAGACGTGGGTCCGTGCTCACAACACCACTGGAGACAAGCTATCCTGGCTGAAGAGGGGTGAAACCCCGAAACCGGTCCTAGGATGCTTCATTCCGGTGCAGTGAAGACATGGCTTGGCAGTTCGGGCTGGACTGTTCCCATGAGGCACAGGGTCAAGACTGATTTGCAAATGGCCATGTCTGAACTGGGGTGGCGTGGTGAGCAAAATAACGATGGATTAAACCCAGATCTGTGACTGGGGTTGAATGTTTTGCCAATGTGCAACATTCCGTTCATCATCTTGTGTTTTTTGCTGTTCACCCTATGTGGGAAGTGTATGCCCAGTTGTGGGTACCGTGCTCACTACGCCATTGAAGTCAAGCTATCCTGGCTGAAGAGGGGTGAAACCCCGAAACCGGTACTAGGATGCTTGATTCCGGTCCAGGGAAGACATGGCTTGGCAGTTCGGGCTGGACTGTTCCCATGAGGCACAGGGTCAAGACTGATTTGCATATGGCCATGTCTGAACTGGGGTTGTGTGGTGAGCAAAAAAACAATGGATTAAACCCAGATCTGTGACTGCTCGTGAATGTTTTGCCAATGTCCATATTCCGTCCATCATCTTGTGTGTTTTTCTGTTCGCCCTATGTGGGAAGGGTATGCCCAGACGAGGGTCCCGTCCTCACTACGCCACTGGAGTCAAGCTATCCTGGCTGAAGAGGGGTGAAACCCCGAAACCGGTCCTAGGATGCTTGATTCCGGCCCACGGAAGACATGGCTTGGCAGTTCGGGCTGAACTGTTCCCATGAGGCACAGGGTCAAGACTGATTTGCATATGGCCAAGTCTGAACTGGGGTGGAGTGGTGAGCAAAATAACGATGGATTAAATCCAGATCTGTGACTGGGGATGAATGGTTTGCCAATGTGCAACATTCCGTCCATCATCATGTGTGTTTTGCTGTTCGCCCTATGTGGGAAGGGTATGCCCAGACGTGGGTCCCGTGCTCACAACGCCACTGGAGTCAAGCTATCCTGGCTGAAGAGGGGTGAAACCCCGGAACCTGTCCTAGGATGCTTGATTCCGGCCCACGGAAGACATGGCTTGGCAGTTCGGGCTGGACTGTTCCCATGAGGCACAGGGTCAGGGCTGATTCGCATATGGCCATGTCTGAACTGGGGTGGCGTGGTAAGCAAAATAACAATGGATTAAACGCAGATCTGTGACTGGGGGTGAATGTTTTGCCAATGTGCAACATTCTGTCCATCATCTTGTGTGTTTTGCTGTTTGCCCTATGTGGGATGGGTATGCCCAGACATGGATCCCGTGCTCACTACGCCACTGGAGTCAAGCTATCCTGGCTGAAGAGGGGTGAAACCCCGAAACCGGTCCTAGGATGCTTCATTCCGGTGCAGTGAAGACATGGCTTGGCAGTTCGGGTGGACTGTTCCCATGAGGCACAGGGTCAAGACTGATTTGCATATGGCCATGTCTGAACTGGGGTGGCGTGGTGAGCAAAATAACGATGGATTAAACCCAGATCTGTGACTGGGGGTGAATGTTTTGCCAATGTGCAACATTCCGTCCATCATCTTGTGTTTTTTGCTGTTCACCCTATGTGGGAAGTGTATGCCCAGACGTGGGTACCGTGCTCACTACGCCATTGAAGTCAAGCTATCCTGGCTGAAGAGGGGTGAAACCCCGAAACCGGTACTAGGATGCTTGATTCCGGTCCAGGGAAGACATGGCTTGGCAGTTCGGGCTGGACTGTTCCCATGAGGCACAGGGTCAAGACTGATTTGCATATGGCCATGTCTGAACTGGGGTTGTGTGGTGAGCAAAAAAACAATGGATTAAACCCAGATCTGTGACTGCGGGTGAATGTTTTGCCAATGTCCATATTCCGTCCATCATCTTGTGTGTTTTTCTGTTCGCCCTATGTGGGAAGGGTATGCCCAGACGAGGGTCCCGTGCTCATTATGCCACTGGAGTCAAGCTATCCTGGCTGAAGAGTGGTGAAACCCCAAAACCGGTCCTAGGGTGCTTGATTCCGGTCCAGGGAACACATGGCTTGGCAGTTCAGGATGGACTGTTCCCATGAGGCACAGGGTCAAGACTGATTTGCATATGGCCATGTCTGAACTGGGGTGGCGTGGTGAGCAAAATAACGATGGATTAAACCCAGATCTGTGACTGGGGGTGAATGTTTTGCCAATGTGCAACATTCCGTCCATCATCTTGTGTTTTTTGCTGTTCACCCTATGTGGGAAGTGTATGCCCAGACGTGGGTACCGTGCTCACTACGCCATTGAAGTCAAGCTATCCTGGCTGAAGAGGGGTGAAACCCCGAAACCGGTACTAGGATGCTTGATTCCGGTCCAGGGAAGACATGGCTTGGCAGTTCGGGCTGGACTGTTCCCATGAGGCACAGGGTCAAGACTGATTTGCATATGGCCATGTCTGAACTGGGGTGGCGTGGAGAGCAAAATAATGATGTATTAAACCCAGATCTGTGACTGGGGTTGAATGTTTTGCCAATGTGCAACATTCCATCCATCATCTTGTGTGTTTTGCTGTTCGCCCTATGTGGGAAGGGTATGCCCATATTAGGGTCCCGTGCTCACTACGCCACTGGAGTCAAGCTATCCTGGCTGAAGAGGGGTGAAACCCCGAAACCGGTCCTAGGATGCTTGATTCTAGCCCACGGAAGACATGGCTTGGCAGTTCGGGCTGGACTGTTCCCATGAGGCACAGGGTCAAGACTGATTTGGATATGGCCATGTCTGAACTGGGGTGGCGTGGTGAGCAAAATAACGATGCATTAAACCCAGATCTGTGACTGGGGGTTAATGTTTTGCTAATGTACAACATTCCATCCATCATCTTGTATGTTTTGCTGTTCGCCCTATGTGGGAAGGGTATGCCCAGAAGTGGGTCCCGTGCTCACTACGCCACTGGAGTCAAGCTATCCTGGCTGAAGTGGGGTGAAACCCCGAAACCGGTCCTAGGATGCTTGATTCCGGTCCAGGGAAGACATGGCTGGCAGTTCGGGCTGGACTGTTCCCATGAGGCACAGGGTCAAGACTGACTTGCATATGGCCATGACTGAACTGGGGTGTCGTGGTGAGCAAAATAACGATGCATTAAACCCAGATCTGTGACTGGGGGTGAATGTTTTGCCAATGTGCAACATTCTGTACATCATCTTGTGTGTTTTGCTGTTCGCCCTATGTGGGAAGGGTATGCCCAGACGTGGGTCCCCTGCTCACTATGCCACTGGAGTCAAGCTATCCAGTCCTAGGATGCTTGATTCCGGTCCATTGAAGACATGACTTGGCAGTTCGGGCTGGACTGTTCCCATGAGGCACAGGGTCAAGACTGATTTGGATATGGCCATGTCTGAACTGGGGTGGCGTGGTGAGCAAAATAACGATGCATTAAACCCAGATCTGTGACTGGGGGTTAATGTTTTGCCAATGTGCAACATTCCATCCATCATCTTGTGTGTTTTGCTGTTCGCCCTATGTGGGAAGAGTATGCCCAGACTTTGGTCCGTGCTCACAACACCACTGGAGTCAAGCTATCCTGGCTGAAGAGGGGTGAAACCCCGAAACCGGTCCTAGGATGCTTGATCCCGGCCCACGGAAGACATGGCTTGGCAGTTCGGGCTGGACTGTTCCCATGAGGCACAGGGTCAAGACTGATTTGGATATGGCCATGTCTGAACTTGGGTGGCGTGGTAAACAAAATAACGATGGATTAAACCCAAATCTGGGGATGAATGTTTTGCCAATGTGCAATATTCCGTCCATCATATTGTGTGTTTCGCTGTTCGCCCTATGTGGGAAGGGTATGCCCAGACTTTGGTCCGTGCTCACAACACCACTGGAGTCAAGCTATCCTGGCTGAAGAGGGGTGAAACCCCGAAACCGGTCCTAGGATGCTTGATTACGGTCCAGGGAAGACATTGTTTGCTAGTTCGGGCTGGACTGTTCCCATGAAGCACAGGGTCAAGACTGATTTGCTTATGGCCATGTCTGAACTGGGGTGGCGTGGTGAGCAAAATAACAATGGATTAAACCCAGATCTGTGACTGGGGGTGAATGTTTTACCAATGTACAACATTCCGCCCATCATCTTGTGTTTTTTGCTGTTCGTTCTATGTGGGAAGAGTATGCCCTGACGTGGGTCCCGTGCTCACTACGCCACTCGAGTCCAGCTATCCTGGCTGAAGAGGGGTGAAACCCCGAAACCGGTCCTAGGATGCTTGATTCCGGCCCACGGAAGACATGGCTTGGCAGTTCGGGCTGGACTGTTCCCATGATGCACACGGTCAAGACTGATTTGCATATGGCCAAGTCTGAACTGGGGTGGCGTGGTGAGCAAAATAACGATGGATTAAATCCAGATCTGTGACTGGGGATGAATGGTTTGCCAATGTGCAACATTCCGTCCATCATCATGTGTGTTTTGCTGTTCGCCCTATGTGGGAAGGGTATGCCCAGACGTGGGTCCCGTGCTCACAACGCCACTGGAGTCAAGCTATCCTGGCTGAAGAGGGGTGAAACCCCGAAACCGGTCCTAGGATGCTTGATTCCCACCCACGGAAGACATGGCTTGGCAGTTCGGGCTGGACTGTTCCCATGAGGCACAGGGTCAAGACTGATTTGGATATGGCCATGTCTGAACTGGGGTGGCGTGGTGAGCAATATAACAATGCATTAAACCCAGATCTGTGACTGGGGGTGAATGTTTTGCCTGTGTGCAACATTCCGTACATCATCATGTGTGTTTTGCTGTTCGCCCATTGTGGGAAGGGTATGCCCAGACATGCGTCCCGTGCTCACTACGCCACTGGAGTCAAGCTATTCTGGCTGAAGAGGGGGGAAACCCCGAAACCAGTCCTAGGATGCTTGATTGCGGTCCAGGGAAGACATGGCTTGGCAGTTCTGGCTGGACTGTTCCCATGAAGCACAGGGTCAAGACTGATTTGCATATGGCCATGTCTGAACTGGGGTGGCGTGGTGAGCAAAATAACGATGGATTAAACCCAGATCTGTGACTGGGGGTGAATGTTTTGCCAATGTGCAACATTCCGCCCATCATCTTGTGTTTTTTGCTGTTCGTCCTATGTGGGAAGGGTATGCCCAGATGTGGGTCCCGTGCTCACTACGCCACTGGAGTCAAGCTATCCTGGCTGAAGAGGGGTGAAACCCCGAAACCGGTCCTAGGATGCTTGATTCCGGTCCAGGGAAGACATGGCTTGACAGTTCGGGCTGGACTGTTCCCATGAGGTACAGGGTCAAGACTGATTTGGATATGGCCATGTCTGAACTGGGGTGGCGTGGTGAGCAAAATAACGATGGATTAAACCCAGATCTGTGACTGGGGGTGAATGTTTTGCCAATGTGCAATATTCCATCCATCATCTTGTGTGTTTTGCTGTTCGCCCTATGTGGGAAGGGTATGTCCAGACGTGGGTCCTGTGCTCACTACGCCACTGGAGTCAAGCTATCCTGGCTGAAGAGGGGTGAAACCCCGAAACCGGTACTAGGATGCTTGATTCCAGTCCAGGGAAGACATGGCTTGGCAGTTAGGGCTGGACTGTTCCCATGAGGCACAGGGTCAAGACTGATTTGCCTATGGCCATGTCTGAACTGGGGTTGTGTGGTGAGCAAAAAAACGATGGATTAAACCCAGATCTGTGACTGGGGGTGAATGTTTTGCCAATGTGCAACATTCTGTACATCATCTTCTGTGTTTTGCTGTTCGCCCTATGTGGCAAGGGTATACTCAGACGTGCGTCCCGTGCTCACTACGCCACTGGAGTCAAGCTATCCTGGCTGAAGAGGGGTGAAACCCCAAAACCAGTCCCAGGATGCTTGATTCCGGTCCAGGGAAGACATGACTTGGCAGTTCGGGCTGGACTGTTCCCATGAGGCACAGGGTCAAGACTGATTTGCATATGGCCATGTCTCAACTTGGGTGGCGTGGTGAGCAAAATAACGATGGATTAAACCCAAATCTGAGACTGGTGATGAATGTTTTGCCAATGTGCAACATTCCGTCCATCATCTTGTGTGTTTTGCTGTTCGCCCTATGTGGGAAGGGCATGCCCAGACGTGGGTCCGTGCTCACAACACCACTGGAGTCAAGCTATCCTGGCTGAAGAGGGGTGAAACCCCGAAACCGGTCCTAGGATGCTTCATTCCGGTGCAGGGAAGACATGGCTTGGCAGTTCGGGCTGGACTGTTCCCATGAGGCACAGGGTCAAGACTGATTTGCAAATGGCCATGTCTGAACTGGGGTGGCGTGGTGAGCAAAATAACGATGGATTAAACCCAGATCTGTGACTGGGGGTGAATGTTTTGCCAATGTGCAACATTCCGTCCATCATCTTGTGTTTTTTGCTGTTCACCCTATGTGGGAAGTGTATGCCCAGTTGTGGGTACCGTGCTCACTACGCCATTGAAGTCAAGCTATCCTGGCTGAAGAGGGGTGAAACCCCGAAACCGGTACTAGGATGCTTGATTCCGGTCCAGGGAAGACATGGCTTGGCAGTTCGGGCTGGACTGTTCCCATGAGGCACAGGGTCAAGACTGATTTGCATATGGCCATGTCTGAACTGGGGTTGTGTGGTGAGCAAAAAAACAATGGATTAAACCCAGATCTGTGACTGCTCGTGAATGTTTTGCCAATGTCCATATTCCGTCCATCATCTTGTGTGTTTTTCTGTTCGCCCTATGTGGGAAGGGTATGCCCAGACGAGGGTCCCGTGCTCACTACGCCACTGGAGCCAAGCTATCCTGGCTGAAGAGTGGTGAAACCCCGAAACCGGTCCTAGGGTGCTTGATTCCGGTCCAGGGAACACATGGCTTGGCAGTTCAGGATGGACTGTTCCCATGAGGCACAGGGTCAAGACTGATTTGCATATGGCCATGTCTGAACTGGGGTGGCGTGGAGAGCAAAATAATGATGGATTAAACCCAGATCTGTGACTGGGGTTGAATGTTTTGCCAATGTGCAACATTCCATCCATCATCTTGTGTGTTTTGCTGTTCGCCCTATGTGGGAAGGGTATGCCCACATTAGGGTCCCGTGCTCACTACGCCACTGGAGTCAAGCTATCCTGGCTGAAGAGGGGTGAAACCCCGAAACCGGTCCTAGGATGCTTGATTCTAGCCCACGGAAGACATGGCTTGGCAGTTCGGGCTGGACTGTTCCCATGAGGCACAGGGTCAAGACTGATTTGGATATGGCCATGTCTGAACTGGGGTGGCGTGGTGAGCAAAATAACGATGCATTAAACCCAGATCTGTGACTGGGGGTTAATGTTTTGCTAATGTGCAACATTCCATCCATCATCTTGTGTGTTTTGCTGTTCGCCCTATGTGGGAAGGGTATGCCCAGAAGTGGGTCCCGTGCTCACTACGCCACTGGAGTCAAGCTATCTTGGCTGAAGTGGGGTGAAACCCCGAAACCGGTCCTAGGATGCTTGATTCCGGTCCAGGGAAGACATGGCTGGCAGTTCGGGCTGGACTGTTCCCATGAGGCATAGGGTCAAGACTGATTTGCATATGGTCATGTCTGAACTGGGGTGGCGTGGTGAGCAAGGAACGATGGATTAAACCCAGATCTGTGACTGGTGGTGAATGTTTTGCCAATGTGCAACATTCCATCCATCATCTTGTGTGTTTTGCTGTTCGCCCTATGTGGGAAGGGTATGCCCAGACGTGGGTCCCGTGCTCACTACGCCATTGAAGTCAAGCTATCCTGGCTGAAGAGGGGTGAAACCCCGAAACCGGTACTAGGATGCTTGATTCCGGTCCAGGGAAGACATGGCTTGGCAGTTCGGGCTGGACTGTTCCCATGAGGCACAGGGTCAAGACTGATTTGCATATGGCCATGTCTGAACTGGGGTGGTGTGGTGAGCAAAATAACGATGGATTAAACCCAGATCTGTGACTGGGGGTGAATGTTTTGCCAATGTGCAACATTCCGTCCATCATCTTGTGTGTTTTGCTGTTTGCCCTATCTGGGAAGGGTATGCCCAGACATGAGTCCCATGCTCACTACGCCCCTGGAGTCAAGCTATCCTAGCTGAAGAGGAGTGAAACCCCGAAACCGCTCCTAGGATGCTTGATTCCGGTCCAGGGAAGACATGGCTTGGCAGTTCGGGCTGGACTGTTCCCATGAGGCACAGGGTCAAGACTGATTTGCATATGGCCATGTCTGAACTGGGGTGGCTTGGTGCGCAAAATAACGATGGATTAAACCCAGATCTGTGACTGGGGGTGAATGTTTTTCCAATGTGCAACATTCCATCCATCATCTTGTGTGTTTTGCTGTTCGCCCTATGTGGGAAGGGTATGTCCAGACGTGGGTCCTGTGCTCACTACGCCACTGGAGTCCAGCTATCCTGGCTGAAGAGGGGTGAAACCCCGAAACCGGTCCTAGGATGCTTGATTCCAGCCCACGGAAGACATGGCTTGGCAGTTCGGGCTGGACTGTTCCCATGAGGCACAGGGTCAAGACTGATTTAGATATGGCCATGTCTGAACTGGGGTGGCGTGGTGAGCAATATAACAATGCATTAAACCCAGATCTGTGACTGGGGGTGAATGTTTTGCCAGTGTGCAACATTCCGTACATCATCATGTGTGTTTTGCTGTTCGCCCATTGTGGGAAGGGTATGCCCAGACATGCGTCCCGTGCTCACTACGCCACTGGAGTCAAGCTATTCTGGCTGAAGAGGGGGGAAACCCGGCCGAAACCAGTCCTAGGATGCTTGATTGCGGTCCAGGGAAGACATGGCTTGGCAGTTCTGGCTGGACTGTTCCCATGAAGCACAGGGTCAAGACTGATTTGCATATGGCCATGTCTGAACTGGGGTGGCGTGGTGAGCAAAATAACGATGGATTAAACCCAGATCTGTGACTGGGGGTGAATGTTTTGCCAATGTGCAACATTCCGCCCATCATCTTGTGTTTTTTGCTGTTCGTCCTATGTGGGAAGGGTATGCCCAGATGTGGGTCCCGTGCTCACTACGCCACTGGAGTCAAGCTATCCTGGCTGAAGAGGGGTGAAACACCGAAACCGGTCCTAGGATGCTTGATTCCGGTCCAGGGAAGACATGGCTTGGCAGTTCGGGCTGGACCGTTCCCATGAGGTACAGGGTCAAGACTGATTTGGATATGGCCATGTCTGAACTGGGGTGGCGTGGTGAGCAAAATAACGATGGATTAAACCCAGATCTGTGACTGGGGGTGAATGTTTTGCCAATGTGCAACATTCCATCCATCATCTTGTGTGTTTTGCTGTTCGCCCTATGTGGGAAGGGTATGTCTAGATGTGGGTCCTGTGCTCACTACGCCACTGGAGTCAAGCTATCCTGGCTGAAGAGGGGTGAAACCCCGAAACCGGTCCTAGGATGCTTGATTCCGGCCCACGGAAGACATGGCTTGGCAGTTCGGGCTGAACTGTTCCCATGAGGCACAGGGTCAAGACTGATTTGCATATGGCCAAGTCTGAACTGGGGTGGAGTGGTGAGCAAAATAACGATGGATTAAATCCAGATCTGTGACTGGGGATGAATGGTTTGCCAATGTGCAACATTCCGTCCATCATCATGTGTGTTTTGCTGTTCGCCCTATGTGGGAAGCGTATGCCCAGACGTGGGTCCCGTGCTCACAACGCCACTGGAGTCAAGCTATCCTGGCTGAAGAGGGGTGAAACCCCGGAACCTGTCCTAGGATGCTTGATTCCGGCCCATGGAAGACATGGCTTGGCAGTTCGGGCTGGACTGTTCCCATGAGGCACAGGGTCAAGACTGATTTGGATATGGCCATGTCTGAACTGGGTTGGCGTGGTGAGCAAAATAACAATGCATTAAACCCAGATCTGTGACTGGGGGTGAATGTTTTGCCAGTGTGCAACATTCCGTACATCATCATGTGTGTTTTGCTGTTCGCCCATTGTGGGAAGGGTATGCCCAGACATGGGTCCCGTGCTCACTACGCCACTGGAGTCAAGCTATTCTGGCTGAAGAGGGGTGAAACCCCGAAACCGGTCCTAGGATGCTTGATTCCGGTCCAGGGAAGACATGGCGTGGCAGTTCGGGCTGGACTGTTCCCATGAGGTACAGGGTCAAGACTGATTTGGATATGGCCATGTCTGAACTGGGGTGGCGTGGTGAGCAAAATAACGATGGATTAAACCCAGATCTGTGCCTGGGGGTGAATGTTTTGCCAATGTGCAACATTCCATCCATCATCTTGTGTGTTTTGCTGTTCGCCCTATGTGGGAAGGGTATGCCCAGACGTGGGTCAGGTGCTCACTACGCCACTGGAGTGAAGCTATCCTGGCTGAAGAGGGGTGAAACCCCGAAACCGGTCCTAGGATGCTTGATTCCGGCCCACGGAAGACATGGCTTGGCAGTTCGGGCTGAACTGTTCCCATGAGGCACAGGGTCAAGACTGATTTGCATATGGCCAAGTCTGAACTGGGGTGGAGTGGTGAGCAAAATAACGATGGATTAAATCCAGATCTGTGACTGGGGATGAATGGTTTGCCAATGTGCAACATTCCGTCCATCATCATGTGTGTTTTGCTGTTCGCCCTATGTGGGAAGGGTATGCCCAGACGTGGGTCCCGTGCTCACAACGCCACTGGAGTCAAGCTATCCTGGCTGAAGAGGGGTGAAACCCCGGGACCTGTCCTAGGATGCTTGATTCCGGCCCACGGAAGACATGGCTTGGCAGTTCGGGCTGGACTGTTCCCATGAGGCACAGGGTCAGGGCTGATTCGCATATGGCCATGTCTGAACTGGGGTGGCGTGGTAAGCAAAATAACAATGGATTAAACGCAGATCTGTGACTGGGGGTGAATGTTTTGCCAATGTGCAACATTCCGTCCATCATCTTGTGTGTTTTGCTGTTTGCCCTATGTGGGATGGGTATGCCCAGACATGGATCCCGTGCTCACTACGCCACTGGAGTCAAGCTATCCTGGCTGAAGAGGGGTGAAACCCCGAAACCGGTCCTAGGATGCTTCATTCCGGTGCAGTGAAGACATGGCTTGGCAGTTCGGGCTGGACTGTTCCCATGAGGCACAGGGTCGAGACTGATTTGCATATGGCCATGTCTGAACTGGGGTGGCGTGGTGAGCAAAATAACGATGCATTAAACCCAGATCTGTGACTGGGGGTTAATGTTTTGCTAATGTGCAACATTCCATCCATCATCTTGTGTGTTTTGCTGTTCGCCCTATGTGGGAAGGGTATGCCCAGAAGTGGGTCCCGTGCTCACTACGCCACTGGAGTCAAGCTATCCTGGCTGAAGTGGGGTGAAACCCCGAAACCGGTCCTAGGATGCTTGATTCCGGTCCAGGGAAGACATGGCTGGCATTTCGGGCTGGACTGTTCCCATGAGGCATAGGGTCAAGACTGATTTGCATATGGTCATGTCTGAACTGGGGTGGCGTGGTGAGCAAGGAACGATGGATTAAACCCAGATCTGTGACTGGTGGTGAATGTTTTGCCAATGTGCAACATTCCATCCATCATCTTGTGTGTTTTGCTGTTCGCCCTATGTGGGAAGGGTATGCCCGGACGTGGGTCCCGTGCTCACTACGCCACTGGAGTCAAGCAATCCTGGCTGAAGTGGGGTGAAACCCCGAAACTGGTCCTAGGATGCTTGATTCTGGTCCAGGGAAGACATGGCTTGGCAGTTCGGGCTGGACTGTTCCTATGAGGCATAGGGTCAATACTGATTTGCATATGGTCATGTCTGAACTGGGGTGGCGTGGTGAGCAAAATAACGATGGATTAAACCCAGATCTGTGACTGGGGGTGAATTTTTTGCCAATGTGCAACATTCCGCCCATCATCTTCTTTTTTTTGCTGTTCGTCCTATGTGGGAAGTGTATGCCCAGACGTGGGTCCCGTGCTCACTACGCCACTGGAGTCAAGCTATCCTGGCTGAAGTGGGGTGAAACCCCGAAACCCGTCCTAGGATGCTTGATTCCAGTCCAGGGAAGACATGGCTGGCAGTTCGGGCTGGACTGTTCCCATGAGGCATAGGGTCAAGACTGATTTGCATATGGTCATGTCTGAACTGGGGTGGCATGGTGAGCAATGAAACCCCGAAACCGGTCCTAGGATTCTTGATTCAGGTCGCGGGAAGACATGGTTTGGCAGTTCGAGCTGGACTGTTCCCATGAGGCACAGGGTCAAGACTGATTTGCATATGGCCATGTCTGAACTGGGGTGTCGTGGTGAGCAAAATAACGATGCATTAAACCCAGATCTGTGACTGGGGGTTAATGTTTTGCTAATGTGCAACATTCCATCCATCATCTTGTGTGTTTTGCTGTTCGCCCTATGTGGGAAGGGTATGCCCAGAAGTGAGTCCCGTGCTCAGTACGCCACTGGAGTCAAGCTATCCTGGCTGAAGTGGGGTGAAACCCCGAAACCGGTCCTAGGATGCTTGATTCCGGTCCAGGGAAGACATGGCTGGCAGTTCGGGCTGGACTGTTCCCATGAGGCATAGGGTCAAGACTGATTTGCATATGGTCATGTCTGAACTGGGGTGGCGTGGTGAGCAAGGAACGATGGATTAAACCCAGATCTGTGACTGGTGGTGAATGTTTTGCCAATGTGCAACATTCCATCCATCATCTTGTGTGTTTTGCTGTTCGCCCTATGTGGGAAGGGTATGCCCGGACGTGGGTCCCGTGCTCACTACGCCACTGGAGTCAAGCAATCCTGGCTGAAGTGGGGTGAAACCCCGAAACTGGTCCTAGGATGCTTGATTCTGGTCCAGGGAAGACATGGCTTGGCAGTTCGGACTGGACTGTTCCTATGAGGCATAGGGTCAATACTGATTTGCATATGGTCATGTCTGAACTGGGGTGGCGTGGTGAGCAAAATAACGATGGATTAAACCCAGATCTGTGACTGGGGGTGAATTTTTTGCCAATGTGCAACATTCCGCCCATCATCTTCTTTTTTTTGCTGTTCGTCCTATGTGGGAAGTGTATGCCCAGACGTGGGTCCCGTGCTCACTACGCCACTGGAGTCAAGCTATCCTGGCTGAAGTGGGGTGAAACCCCGAAACCGGTCCTAGGATGCTTGATTCCGGTCCAGGGAAGACATGGCTGGCAGTTCGGGCTGGACTGTTCCCATGAGGCATAGGGTCAAGACTGATTTGCATATGGTCATGTCTGAACTGGGGTGGCGTGGTGAGCAAGGAAACCCCGAAACCGGTCCTAGGATTCTTGATTCAGGTCGCGGGAAGACATGGTTTGGCAGTTCGAGCTGGACTGTTCCCATGAGGCACAGGGTCAAGACTGATTTGCATATGGCCATGTCTGAACTGGGGTGTCGTGGTGAGCAAAATAACGATGCATTAAACCCAGATCTGTGACTGGGGGTTAATGTTTTGCTAATGTGCAACATTCCATCCATCATCTTGTGTGTTTTGCTGTTCGCCCTATGTGGGAAGGGTATGCCCAGAAGTGGGTCCCGTGCTCAGTACGCCACTGGAGTCAAGCTATCCTGGCTGAAGTGGGGTGAAACCCCGAAACCGGTCCTAGGATGCTTGATTCCGGTCCAGGGAAGACATGGCTGGCAGTTCGGGCTGGACTGTTCCCATGAGGCATAGGGTCAAGACTGATTTGCATATGGTCATGTCTGAACTGGGGTGGCGTGGTGAGCAAAATAACGATGGATTAATCCCAGATCTGTGACTGGGGGTGAATTTTTTGCCAATGTGCAACATTCCGCACATCATCTTCTTTTTTTTGCTGTTCGTCCTATGTGGGAAGTGTATGCCCAGACGTGGGTCCCGTGCTCACTACGCCACTGGAGTCAACCTATCCTGGCCGAAGAGGGGTGAAACCCCGAAACCGGTCCTAGGATGCTTAATTCCGTTCCAGGGAAGACATGGCTTGGCAGTTCGGGCTGGACTGTTCCCATGAGGCACAGGGTCAAGGCTGATTTGCATATGGCCATGTCTGAACTGGGGTGGCGTGGTGAGCAAAATCACGATGGATTAAACCCAAATCTGTGACTGGGGTTGAATGTTTTGCCAATGTGCAACATGCCGTCCATCATCTTGTGTGTTTTGCTGTTCGTCCTATGTGGGAAGGGTATGCCCAGATGTGGGTCCCGTGCTCACTACGCCACTGGAGTCAAGCTGTCCTGGCTGAAGAGGGGTGAAACCCCGAAACCGGTCCGAGGATGCTTAATTCTGGTCCAGGGAAGACATGGCTTGGCAGTTCGGGCTGGACTGTTCCCATGAGGTACAGGGTCAAGACTGATTTGGATATGGCCATGTCTGAACTGGGGTGGCGTGGTGAGCACAATAACGATGGATTAAACCCAGATCTGTGACGGGGGGGTGAATGTTTTGCCAATGTACAACATTCCATCCATCATCTTGTGTGTTTTGCTGTTTGCCCTATGTGGGAAGGGTATGCCCAGACGTGGGTCCCGTGCTCACTACGCCACTGGAGTCAACCTATCCTGGCTGAAGAGGGGTGAAACCCCGAAACCGGTCCTAGGATGCTCGATTCTGTTCCAGGGAAGACATGGCTTGGCAGTTCAGGCTGGACTGTTCCCATGAGGCACATGGTCAAGGCTGATTTGCATATGGCCATGTCTGAACTGGGGTGGCGTGGTAAGCAAAATAACAATGGATTAAACCCAGATCTGTGACTGGGGGTGAATGTTTTGCCAATGTGCAACATTCCGTCCATCATCTTGTGTGTTTTGCTGTTTGCCCTATGTGGGATGGGTATGCCCAGACATGGATCCCGTGCTCACTACGCCACTGGAGTCAAGCTATCCTGGCTGAAGAGGGGTGAAACCCCGAAACAGGTCCTAGGATGCTTCATTCCGGTGCAGGGAAGACATGGCTTGGCAGTTCGGGCTGGACTGTTCCCATGAGGCACAGGGTCAAGACTGATTTGCATATGGCCATGTCTGAACTGGGGTGGCGTGGTGAGCAAAATAACGATGGATTAAACTCAGATCTGTGACTGGGGTGAATGTTTTGCCAATGTGCAACATTCCGTCCATCATCTTGTGTGTTTTGCTGTTTACCCTATGTGGGAAGTGTATGCCAAGACGTGGGTACCGTGCTCACTATGCCTTTGAAGTCAAGCTATCCTGGCTGAAGAGGGGTGAAACCCCGAAACCGGTCCTAGGATTCTTGATTCAGGTCGCGGGAAGACATGGTTTGGCAGTTCGAGCTGGACTGTTCCCATGAGGCACAGGGTCAAGACTGATTTGCATATGGCCATGTCTGAACTGGGGTGTAGTGGTGAGCAAAATAACGATGGATTAAACCCAGATCTGTGACTGGGGGTGAATGTTTTGCCAATGTGCAACATTCTGTACATCATCTTCTGTGTTTTGCTGTTCGCCCTATGTGGCAAGGGTATACTCAGACGTGCGTCCCGTGCTCACTACGCCACTGGAGTCAAGCTATCCTGGCTGAAGAGGGGTGAAACCCCGAAACCAGTCCCAGGATGCTTGATTCCGGTCCAGGGAAGACATGACTTGGCAGTTCGGGCTGGACTGCTCCCATGAGGCACAGGGTCAAGACTGATTTGCATATGGCCATGTCTCAACTTGGGTGGCGTGGTGAGCAAAATAACGATGGATTAAACCCAAATCTGAGACTGGTGATGAATGTTTTGCCAATGTGCAACATTCCGTCCATCATCTTGTGTGTTTTGCTGTTCGCCCTATGTGGGAAGGGTATGCCCAGACGTGGGTCCGTGCTCACAACACCACTGGAGTCAAGCTATCCTGGCTGAAGAGGGGTGAAACCCCGAAACCGGTCCTAGGATGCTTCATTCCGGGGCAGTGAAGACATGGCTTGGCAGTTCGGGCTGGACTGTTCCCATGAGGCACAGGGTCAAGACTGATTTGCAAATGGCCATGTCTGAACTGGGGTGGCGTGGTGAGCAAAATAACGATGGATTAAACCCAGATCTGTGACTGGGGTTGAATGTTTTGCCAATGTGCAACATTCCGTTCATCATCTTGTGTTTTTTGCTGTTCACCCTATGTGGGAAGTGTATGCCCAGTTGTGGGTACCGTGCTCACTACGCCATTGAAGTCAAGCTATCCTGGCTGAAGAGGGGTGAAACCCCGAAACCGGTACTAGGATGCTTGATTCCGGTCCAGGGAAGACATGGCTTGGCAGTTCGGGCTGGACTGTTCCCATGAGGCACAGGGTCAAGACTGATTTGCATATGGCCATGTCTGAACTGGGGTTGTGTGGTGAGCAAAAAAACAATGGATTAAACCCAGATCTGTGACTGCTCGTGAATGTTTTGCCAATGTCCATATTCCGTCCATCATCTTGTGTGTTTTTCTGTTCGCCCTATGTGGGAAGGGTATGCCCAGACGAGGGTCCCGTCCTCACTACGCCACTGGAGTCAAGCTATCCTGGCTGAAGAGTGGTGAAACCCCGAAACCGGTCCTAGGGTGCTTGATTCCGGTCCAGGGAACACATGGCTTGGCAGTTCAGGATGGACTGTTCCCATGAGGCACAGGGTCAAGACTGATTTGCATATGGCCATGTCTGAACTGGGGTGGCGTGGAGAGCAAAATAATGATGGATTAAACCCAGATCTGTGACTGGGGTTGAATGTTTTGCCAATGTGCAACATTCCATCCATCATCTTGTGTGTTTTGCTGTTCGCCCTATGTGGGAAGGGTATGCCCATATTAGGGTCCCGTGCTCACTACGCCACTGGAGTCAAGCTATCCTGGCTGAAGAGGGGTGAAACACCGAAACCGGTCCTAGGATGCTTGATTCCGGTCCAGGGAAGACATGGCTGGCAGTTCGGGCTGGACTGTTCCCATGAGGCATAGGGTCAAGACTGATTTGCATATGGTCATGTCTGAACTGGGGTGGCGTGGTGAGCAAGGAACGATGGATTAAACCCAGATCTGTGACTGGTGGTGAATATTTTGCCAATGTGCAACATTCCATCCATCATCTTGTGTGTTTTGCTGTTCGCCCTATGTGGGAAGGGTATGCCCAGACATGGGTCCCGTGCTCACTACGCCATTGAAGTCAAGCTATCCTGGCTGAAGAGGGGTGAAACCCCGAAACCGGTCCTAGGATGCTTGATTCTAGCCCACGGAAGACATGGCTTGGCAGTTCGGGCTGGACTGTTCCCATGAGGCACAGGGTCAAGACTGATTTGGATATGGCCATGTCTGAACTGGGGTGGCGTGGTGAGCAAAATAACGATGCATTAAACCCAGATCTGTGACTGGGGGTTAATGTTTTGCTAATGTGCAACATTCCATCCATCATCTTGTGTGTTTTGCTTTTTGCCCTATGTGGGAAGGGTATGCCCAGATGTGGGTCCCGTGCTCACTACGCCACTGGAGTCAAGCTATCCTGGCTGAAGAGGGGTGAAACCCCGAAACCGGTCCTAGGATGCTTGATTCCGGCCCAGGGAAGACATGGCTGGCAGTTCGGGCTGGACTGTTCCCATGATGCACACGGTCAAGACTGATTTGCATATGGCCAAGTCTGAACTGGGGTGGCGTGGTGAGCAAAATAACGATGGATTAAATCCAGATCTGTGACTGGGGATGAATGGTTTGCCAATGTGCAACATTCCGTCCATCATCATGTGTGTTTGCTGTTCGCCCTATGTGGGAAGGGTATGCCCAGACGTGGGTCCCGTGCTCACAACGCCACTGGAGTCAAGCTATCCTGGCTGAAGAGGGGTGAAACCCCGAAACCGGTCCTAGGATGCTTGATTCCCGCCCACGGAAGACATGGCTTGGCAGTTCGGGCTGGACTGTTCCCATGAGGCACAGGGTCAAGACTGATTTGGATATGGCCATGTCTGAACTGGGGTGGCGTGGTGAGCAATATAACAATGCATTAAACCCAGATCTGTGACTGGGGGTGAATGTTTTGCCAGTGTGCAACATTCCGTACATCATCATGTGTGTTTTGCTGTTCGCCCATTGTGGGAAGGGTATGCCCAGACATGCGTCCCGTGCTCACTACGCCACTGGAGTCAAGCTATTCTGGCTGAAGAGGGGGGAAACCCCGAAACCAGTCCTAGGATGCTTGATTGCGGTCCAGGGAAGACATGGCTTGGCAGTTCTGGCTGGACTGTTCCCATGAAGCACAGGGTCAAGACTGATTTGCATATGGCCATGTCTGAACTGGGGTGGCGTGGTGAGCAAAATAACGATGGATTAAACCCAGATCTGTGACTGGGGGTGAATGTTTTGCCAATGTGCAACATTCCGCCCATCATCTTGTGTTTTTTGCTGTTCGTCCTATGTGGGAAGGGTATGCCCAGATGTGGGTCCCGTGCTCACTACTCCACTGGAGTCAAGCTATCCTGGCTGAAGAGGGGTGAAACCCCGAAACCGGTCCTAGGATGCTTGATTCCGGTCCAGGGAAGACATGGCTTGGCTGTTCGGGCTGGACTGTTCCCATGAGGTACAGGGTCAAGACTGATTTGGATATGGCCATGTCTGAACTGGGGTGGCGTGGTGAGCAAAATAACGATGGATTAAACCCAGATCTGTGACTGGGGGTGAATGTTTTGCCAATGTGCAACATTCCATCCATCATCTTGTGTGTTTTGCTGTTCGCCCTATGTGGGAAGGGTATGTCCAGATGTGGGTCCTGTGCTCACTACGCCACTGGAGTCAAGCTATCCTGGCTGAAGAGGGGTGAAACCCCGAAACCGGTCCTAGGATGCTTGATTCCGGCCCACGGAAGACATGGCTTGGCAGTTCGGGCTGAACTGTTCCCATGAGGCACAGGGTCAAGACTGATTTGCATATGGCCAAGTCTGAACTGGGGTGGAGTGGTGAGCAAAATAACGATGGATTAAATCCAGATCTGTGACTGGGGATGAATGGTTTGCCAATGTGCAACATTCCGTCCATCATCATGTGTGTTTTGCTGTTCGCCCTATGTGGGAAGGGTATGCCCAGACGTGGGTCCCGTGCTCACAACGCCACTGGAGTCAAGCTATCCTGGCTGAAGAGGGGTGAAACCCCGGAACCTGTCCTAGGATGCTTGATTCCGGCCCACGGAAGACATGGCTTGGCAGTTCGGGCTGGACTGTTCCCATGAGGCACAGGGTCAGGGCTGATTCGCATATGGCCATGTCTGAACTGGGGTGGCGTGGTAAGCAAAATAACAATGGATTAAACGCAGATCTGTGACTGGGGGTGAATGTTTTGCCAATGTGCAACATTCCGTCCATCATCTTGTGTGTTTTGCTGTTTGCCCTATGTGGGATGGGTATGCCCAGACATGGATCCCGTGCTCACTACGCCACTGGAGTCAAGCTATCCTGGCTGAAGAGGGGTGAAACCCCGAAACCGGTCCTAGGATGCTTCATTCTGGTGCAGTGAAGACATGGCTTGGCAGTTCGGGCTGGACTGTTCCCATGAGGCACAGGGTCAAGACTGATTTGCATATAACCATGTCTGAACTGGGGTGGCGTGGTGAGCAAAATAACGATGGATTAAACCCAGATCTGTGACTGGGGGTGAATGTTTTGTCAATGTGCAACATTCCGTCCATCATCTTGTGTTTTTTGCTGTTCACCCTATGTGGGAAGTATATGCCCAGACGTGGGTACCGTGCTCACTACGCCATTGAAGTCAAGCTATCCTGGCTGAAGAGGGGTGAAACCCCGAAACCGGTACTAGGATGCTTGATTCCAGTCCAGGGAAGACATGGCTTGGCAGTTAGGGCTGGACTGTTCCCATGAGGCACAGGGTCAAGACTGATTTGCCTATGGCCATGTCTGAACTGGGGTTGTGTGGTGAGCAAAAAAACGATGGATTAAACCCAGATCTGTGACTGGGGGTGAATGTTTTGCCAATGTGCAAATTCTGTACATCATCTTCTGTGTTTTGCTGTTCGCCCTATGTGGCAAGGGTATACTCAGACGTGCGTCCCGTGCTCACTACGCCACTGGAGTCAAGCTATCCTGGCTGAAGAGGGGTGAAACCCCGAAACCAGTCCCAGGATGCTTGATTCCGGTCCAGGGAAGACATGACTTGGCAGTTCGGGCTGGACTGTTCCCATGAGGCACAGGGTCAAGACTGATTTGCATATGGCCATGTCTCAACTTGGGTGGCGTGGTGAGCAAAATAACGATGGATTAAACCCAAATCTGAGACTGGTGATGAATGTTTTGCCAATGTGCAACATTCCGTCCATCATCTTGTGTGTTTTGCTGTTCGCCCTATGTGGGAAGGGTATGCCCAGACGTGGGTCCGTGCTCACAACACCACTGGAGTCAAGCTATCCTGGCTGAAGAGGGGTGAAACCCCGAAACCGGTCCTAGGATGCTTCATTCCGGTGCAGGGAAGACATGGCTTGGCAGTTCGGGCTGGACTGTTCCCATGAGGCACAGGGTCAAGACTGATTTGCAAATGGCCATGTCTGAACTGGGGTGGCGTGGTGAGCAAAATAACGATGGATTAAACCCAGATCTGTGACTGGGGGTGAATGTTTTGCCAATGTGCAACATTCCGTCCATCATCTTGTGTTTTTTGCTGTTCACCCTATGTGGGAAGTGTATGCCCAGTTGTGGGTACCGTGCTCACTACGCCATTGAAGTCAAGCTATCCTGGCTGAAGAGGGGTGAAACCCCGAAACCGGTACTAGGATGCTTGACTCCGGTCCAGGGAAGACATGGCTTGGCAGTTCGGGCTGGACTGTTCCCATGAGGCACAGGGTCAAGACTGATTTGCATATGGCCATGTCTGAACTGGGGTTGTGTGGTGAGCAAAAAAACAATGGATTAAACCCAGATCTGTGACTGCTCGTGAATGTTTTGCCAATGTCCATATTCCGTCCATCATCTTGTGTGTTTTTCTGTTCGCCCTATGTGGGAAGGGTATGCCCAGACGAGGGTCCCGTGCTCACTACGCCACTGGAGTCAAGCTATCCTGGCTGAAGAGTGGTGAAACCCCGAAACCGGTCCTAGGGTGCTTGATTCCGGTCCAGGGAACACATGGCTTGGCAGTTCAGGATGGACTGTTCCCATGAGGCACAGGGTCAAGACTGATTTGCATATGGCCATGTCTGAACTGGGGTGGCGTGGAGAGCAAAATAATGATGGATTAAACCCAGATCTGTGACTGGGGTTGAATGTTTTGCCAATGTGCAACATTCCATCCATCATCTTGTGTGTTTTGCTGTTCGCCCTATGTGGGAAGGGTATGCCCATATTAGGGTCCCGTGCTCACTACGCCACTGGAGTCAAGCTATCCTGGCTGAAGAGGGGTGAAACCCCGAAACCGGTCCTAGGATGCTTGATTCTAGCCCACGGAAGACATGGCTTGGCAGTTCGGGCTGGACTGTTCCCATGAGGCACAGGGTCAAGACTGATTTGGATATGGCCATGTCTGAACTGGGGTGGCGTGGTGAGCAAAATAACGATGCATTAAACCCAGATCTGTGACTGGGGGTTAATGTTTTGCTAATGTGCAACATTCCATCCATCATCTTGTGTGTTTTGCTGTTCGCCCTATGTGGGAAGGGTATGCCCAGACGTGGGTCCCGTGCTCACTACGCCATTGAAGTCAAGCTATCCTGGCTGAAGAGGGGTGAAACCCCGAAACCGGTACTAGGATGCTTGATTCCGGTCCAGGGAAGACATGGCTTGGCAGTTCGGGCTGGACTGTTCCCATGAGGCACAGGGTCAAGACTGATTTGCATATGGCCATGTCTGAACTGGGGTGGTGTGGTGAGCAAAATAACGATGGATTAAACCCAGATCTGTGACTGGGGGTGAATGTTTTGCCAATGTGCAACATTCCGTCCATCATCTTGTGTGTTTTGCTGTTTGCCCTATCTGGGAAGGGTATGCCCAGACATGAGTCCCATGCTCACTACGCCCCTGGAGTCAAGCTATCCTAGCTGAAGAGGAGTGAAACCCCGAAACCGGTCCTAGGATGCTTGATTCCGGTCCAGGGAAGACATGGCTTGGCAGTTCGGGCTGGACTGTTCCCATGAGGCACAGGGTCAAGACTGATTTGCATATGGCCATGTCTGAACTGGGGTGGCTTGGTGCGCAAAATAACGATGGATTAAACCCAGATCTGTGACTGGGGGTGAATGTTTTTCCAATGTGCAACATTCCGTCCATCATCTTGTGTGTTTTGCTGTTCGCCCTATGTGGGAAGGGTATGTCCAGACGTGGGTCCTGTGCTCACTACGCCACTGGAGTCCAGCTATCCTGGCTGAAGAGGGGTGAAACCCCGAAACCGGTCCTAGGATGCTTGATTCCGGCCCACGGAAGACATGGCTTGGCAGTTCGGGCTGGACTGTTCCCATGATGCACACGGTCAAGACTGATTTGCATATGGCCAAGTCTGAACTGGGGTGGCGTGGTGAGCAAAATAACGATGGATTTAATCCAGATCTGTGACTGGGGATGAATGGTTTGCCAATGTGCAACATTCCGTCCATCATCATGTGTGTTTTGCTGTTCGCCCTATGTGGGAAGTGTATGCCCAGTTGTGGGTACCGTGCTCACTACGCCATTGAAGTCAAGCTATCCTGGCTGAAGAGGGGTGAAACCCCGAAACCGGTACTAGGATGCTTGACTCCGGTGCAGGGAAGACATGGCTTGGCAGTTCGGGCTGGACTGTTCCCATGAGGCACAGGGTCAAGACTGATTTGCAAATGGCCATGTCTGAACTGGGGTGGCGTGGTGAGCAAAATAACGATGGATTAAACCCAGATCTGTGACTGGGGGTGAATGTTTTGCCAATGTGCAACATTCCGTCCATCATCTTGTGTTTTTTGCTGTTCACCCTATGTGGGAAGTGTATGCCCAGTTGTGGGTACCGTGCTCACTACGCCATTGAAGTCAAGCTATCCTGGCTGAAGAGGGGTGAAACCCCGAAACCGGTACTAGGATGCTTGACTCCGGTCCAGGGAAGACATGGCTTGGCAGTTCGGGCTGGACTGTTCCCATGAGGCACAGGGTCAAGACTGATTTGCATATGGCCATGTCTGAACTGGGGTTGTGTGGTGAGCAAAAAAACAATGGATTAAGCCCAGATCTGTGACTGCTCGTGAATGTTTTGCCAATGTCCATATTCCGTCCATCATCTTGTGTGTTTTTCTGTTCGCCCTATGTGGGAAGGGTATGCCCAGACGAGGGTCCCGTGCTCACTACGCCACTGGAGTCAAGCTATCCTGGCTGAAGAGTGGTGAAACCCCGAAACCGGTCCTAGGGTGCTTGATTCCGGTCCAGGGAACACATGGCTTGGCAGTTCAGGATGGACTGTTCCCATGAGGCACAGGGTCAAGACTGATTTGCATATGGCCATGTCTGAACTGGGGTGGCGTGGAGAGCAAAATAATGATGGATTAAACCCAGATCTGTGACTGGGGTTGAATGTTTTGCCAATGTGCAACATTCCATCCATCATCTTGTGTGTTTTGCTGTTCGCCCTATGTGGGAAGGGTATGCCCATATTAGGGTCCCGTGCTCACTACGCCACTGGAGTCAAGCTATCCTGGCTGAAGAGGGGTGAAACCCCGAAACCGGTCCTAGGATGCTTGATTCTAGCCCACGGAAGACATGGCTTGGCAGTTCGGGCTGGACTGTTCCCATGAGGCACAGGGTCAAGACTGATTTGGATATGGCCATGTCTGAACTGGGGTGGCGTGGTGAGCAAAATAACGATGCATTAAACCCAGATCTGTGACTGGGGGTTAATGTTTTGCTAATGTGCAACATTCCATCCATCATCTTGTGTGTTTTGCTGTTCGCCCTATGTGGGAAGGGTATGCCCAGAAGTGGGTCCCGTGCTCACTACGCCACTGGAGTCAAGCTATCCTGGCTGAAGTGGGGTGAAACCCCGAAACCGGTCCTAGGATGCTTGATTCCGGTCCAGGGAAGACATGGCTGGCAGTTCGGGCTGGACTGTTCCCATGAGGCATAGGGTCAAGACTGATTTGCATATGGTCATGTCTGAACTGGGGTGGCGTGGTGAGCAAGGAACGATGGATTAAACCCAGATCTGTGACTGGTGGTGAATGTTTTGCCAATGTGCAATATTCCATCCATCATCTTGTGTGTTTTGCTGTTCGCCCTATGTGGGAAGGGTATGCCCAGACGTGGGTCCCGTGCTCACTACGCCATTGAAGTCAAGCTATCCTGGCTGAAGAGGGGTGAAACCCCGAAACCGGTACTAGGATGCTTGATTCCGGTCCAGGGAAGACATGGCTTGGCAGTTCGGGCTGGACTGTTCCCATGAGGCACAGGGTCAAGACTGATTTGCATATGGCCATGTCTGAACTGGGGTGGTGTGGTGAGCAAAATAACGATGGATTAAACCCAGATCTGTGACTGGGGGTGAATGTTTTGCCAATGTGCAACATTCCGTCCATCATCTTGTGTGTTTTGCTGTTTGCCCTATCTGGGAAGGGTATGCCCAGACATGAGTCCCATGCTCACTACGCCCCTGGAGTCAAGCTATCCTAGCTGAAGAGGAGTGAAACCCCGAAACCGGTCCTAGGATGCTTGATTCCGGTCCAGGGAAGACATGGCTTGGCAGTTCGGGCTGGACTGTTCCCATGAGGCACAGGGTCAAGACTGATTTGCATATGGCCATGTCTGAACTGGGGTGGCTTGGTGCGCAAAATAACGATGGATTAAACCCAGATCTGTGACTGGGGGTGAATGTTTTTCCAATGTGCAACATTCCGTCCATCATCTTGTGTGTTTTGCTGTTCGCCCTATGTGGGAAGGGTATGTCCAGACGTGGGTCCTGTGCTCACTACGCCACTGGAGTCCAGCTATCCTGGCTGAAGAGGGGTGAAACCCCGAAACCGGTCCTAGGATGCTTGATTCCGGCCCACGGAAGACATGGCTTGGCAGTTCGGGCTGGACTGTTCCCATGATGCACACGGTCAAGACTGATTTGCATATGGCCAAGTCTGAACTGGGGTGGCGTGGTGAGCAAAATAACGATGGATTTAATCCAGATCTGTGACTGGGGATGAATGGTTTGCCAATGTGCAACATTCCGTCCATCATCATGTGTGTTTTGCTGTTCGCCCTATGTGGGAAGGGTATGCCCAGACGTGGGTCCCGTGCTCACAACGCCACTGGAGTCAAGCTATCCTGGCTGAAGAGGGGTGAAACCCCGAAACCGGTCCTAGGATGCTTGATTCCCGCCCACGGAAGACATGGCTTGGCAGTTCGGGCTGGACTGTTCCCATGAGGCACAGGGTCAAGACTGATTTGGATATGGCCATGTCTGAACTGGGGTGGCGTGGTGAGCAATATAACAATGCATTAAACCCAGATCTGTGACTGGGGGTGAATGTTTTGCCAGTGTGCAACATTCCGTACATCATCATGTGTGTTTTGCTGTTCGCCCATTGTGGGAAGGGTATGCCCAGACATGCGTCCCGTGCTCACTACGCCACTGGAGTCAAGCTATTCTGGCTGAAGAGGGGGGAAACCCCGAAACCAGTCCTAGGATGCTTGATTGCGGTGCAGGGAAGACATGGCTTGGCAGTTCTGGCTGGACTGTTCCCATGAAGCACAGGGTCAAGACTGATTTGCATATGGCCATGTCTGAACTGGGGTGGCGTGGTGAGCAAAATAACGATGGATTAAACCCAGATCTGTGACTGGGGGTGAATGTTTTGCCAATGTGCAACATTCCGCCCATCATCTTGTGTTTTTTGCTGTTCGTCCTATGTGGGAAGGGTATGCCCAGATGTGGGTCCCGTGCTCACTACGCCACTGGAGTCAAGCTATCCTGGCTGAAGAGGGGTGAAACCCCGAAACCGGTCCTAGGATGCTTGATTCCGGTCCAGGGAAGACATGGCTTGGCAGTTCGGGCTGGACTGTTCCCATGAGGTACAGGGTCAAGACTGATTTGGATATGGCCATGTCTGAACTGGGGTGGCGTGGTGAGCAAAATAACGATGGATTAAACCCAGATCTGTGACTGGGGGTGAATGTTTTGCCAATGTGCAACATTCCATCCATCATCTTGTGTGTTTTGCTGTTCGCCCTATGTGGGAAGGTTATGTCCAGATGTGGGTCCTGTGCTCACTACGCCACTGGAGTCAAGCTATCCTGGCTGAAGAGGGGTGAAACCCCGAAACCGGTCCTAGGATGCTTGATTCCGGCCCACGGAAGACATGGCTTGGCAGTTCGGGCTGAACTGTTCCCATGAGGCACAGGGTCAAGACTGATTTGCATATGGCCAAGTCTGAACTGGGGTGGAGTGGTGAGCAAAATAACGATGGATTAAATCCAGATCTGTGACTGGGGATGAATGGTTTGCCAATGTGCAACATTCCGTCCATCATCATGTGTGTTTTGCTGTTCGCCCTATGTGGGAAGGGTATGCCCAGACGTGGGTCCCGTGCTCACAACGCCACTGGAGTCAAGCTATCCTGGCTGAAGAGGGGTGAAACCCCGGAACCTGTCCTAGGATGCTTGATTCCGGCCCATGGAAGACATGGCTTGGCAGTTCGGGCTGGACTGTTCCCATGAGGCACAGGGTCAAGACTGATTTGGATATGGCCATGTCTGAACTGGGTTGGCGTGGTGAGCAAAATAAAAATGCATTAAACCCAGATCTGTGACTGGGGGTGAATGTTTTGCCAGTGTGCAACATTCCGTACATCATCATGTGTGTTTTGCTGTTCGCCCATAGTGGGAAGGGTATGCCCAGACATGGGTCCCGTGCTCACTACGCCACTGGAGTCAAGCTATTCTGGCTGAAGAGGGGTGAAACCCCGAAACCGGTCCTAGGATGCTTGATTCCGGTCCAGGGAAGACATGGCTTGGCAGTTCGGGCTGGACTGTTCCCATGAGGTACAGGGTCAAGACTGATTTGGATATGGCCGTGTCTGAACTGGGGTGGCGTGGTGAGCAAAATAATGATGCATTAAACCCAGATCTGTGACTGGGGGTTAATGTTTTGCTAATGTGCAACATTCCATCCATCATCTTGTGTGTTTTGCTGTTCGCCCTATGTGGGAAGGGTATGCCCAGAAGTGGGTCCCGTGCTCACTACGCCACTGGAGTCAAGCTATCCTGGCTGAAGTGGGGTGAAACCCCGAAACCGGTCCTAGGATGCTTGATTCCGGTCCAGGGAAGACATGGCTGGCAGTTCGGGCTGGACTGTTCCCATGAGGCATAGGGTCAAGACTGATTTGCATATGGTCATGTCTGAACTGGGGTGGCGTGGTGAGCAAGGAACGATGGATTAAACCCAGATCTGTGACTGGTGGTGAATATTTTGCCAATGTGCAACATTCCATCCATCATCTTGTGTGTTTTGCTGTTCGCCCTATGTGGGAAGGGTATGCCCAGACATGGGTCCCGTGCTCACTACGCCATTGAAGTCAAGCTATCCTGGCTGAAGAGGGGTGAAACCCCGAAACCGGTACTAGGATGCTTGATTCCGGTCCAGGGAAGACATGGCTTGGCAGTTCGGGCTGGACTGTTCCCATGAGGCACAGGGTCAAGACTGATTTGCATATGGCCATGTCTGAACTGGGGTGGTGTGGTGAGCAAAATAACGATGGATTAAACCCAGATCTGTGACTGGGGGTGAATGTTTTGCCAATGTGCAACATTCCGTCCATCATCTTGTGTGTTTTGCTGTTTGCCCTATCTGGGAAGGGTATGCCCAGACATGAGTCCCATGCTCACTACGCCCCTGGAGTCAAGCTATCCTAGCTGAAGAGGAGTGAAACCCCGAAACCGGTCCTAGGATGCTTGATTCCGGTCCAGGGAAGACATGGCTTGGCAGTTCGGGCTGGACTGTTCCCATGAGGCACAGGGTCAAGACTGATTTGCATATGGCCATATCTGAACTGGGGTGGCTTGGTGCGCAAAATAACGATGGATTAAACCCAGATCTGTGACTGGGGGTGAATGTTTTTCCAATGTGCAACATTCCGTCCATCATCTTGTGTGTTTTGCTGTTCGCCCTATGTGGGAAGGGTATGTCCAGACGTGGGTCCTGTGCTCACTACGCCACTGGAGTCCAGCTATCCTGGCTGAAGAGGGGTGAAACCCCGAAACCGGTCCTAGGATGCTTGATTCCGGCCCACGGAAGACATGGCTTGGCAGTTCGGGCTGGACTGTTCCCATGATGCACACGGTCAAGACTGATTTGCATATGGCCAAGTCTGAACTGGGGTGGCGTGGTGAGCAAAATAACGATGGATTTAATCCAGATCTGTGACTGGGGATGAATGGTTTGCCAATGTGCAACATTCCGTCCATCATCATGTGTGTTTTGCTGTTCGCCCTATGTGGGAAGGGTATGCCCAGACGTGGGTCCCGTGCTCACAACGCCACTGGAGTCAAGCTATCCTGGCTGAAGAGGGGTGAAACCCCGAAACCGGTCCTAGGATGCTTGATTCCCGCCCACGGAAGACATGGCTTGGCAGTTCGGGCTGGACTGTTCCCATGAGGCACAGGGTCAAGACTGATTTGGATATGGCCATGTCTGAACTGGGGTGGCGTGGTGAGCAATATAACAATGCATTAAACCCAGATCTGTGACTGGGGGTGAATGTTTTGCCAGTGTGCAACATTCCGTACATCATCATGTGTGTTTTGCTGTTCGCCCATTGTGGGAAGGGTATGCCCAGACATGCGTCCCGTGCTCACTACGCCACTGGAGTCAAGCTATTCTGGCTGAAGAGGGGGGAAACCCCGAAACCAGTCCTAGGATGCTTGATTGCGGTCCAGGGAAGACATGGCTTGGCAGTTCTGGCTGGACTGTTCCCATGAAGCACAGGGTCAAGACTGATTTGCATATGGCCATGTCTGAACTGGGGTGGCGTGGTGAGCAAAATAACGATGGATTAAACCCAGATCTGTGACTGGGGGTGAATGTTTTGCCAATGTGCAACATTCCGCCCATCATCTTGTGTTTTTTGCTGTTCGTCCTATGTGGGAAGGGTATGCCCAGATGTGGGTCCCGTGCTCACTACGCCACTGGAGTCAAGCTATCCTGGCTGAAGAAGGGTGAAACCCCGAAACCGGTCCTAGGATGCTTGATTCCGGTCCAGGGAAGACATGGCTTGGCAGTTCGGGCTGGACTGTTCCCATGAGGTACAGGGTCAAGACTGATTTGGATATGGCCATGTCTGAACTGGGGTGGCGTGGTGAGCAAAATAACGATGGATTAAACCCAGATCTGTGACTGGGGGTGAATGTTTTGCCAATGTGCAACATTCCATCCATCATCTTGTGTGTTTTGCTGTTCGCCCTATGTGGGAAGGGTATGTCCAGATGTGGGTCCTGTGCTCACTACGCCACTGGAGTCAAGCTATCCTGGCTGAAGAGGGGTGAAACCCCGAAACCGGTCCTAGGATGCTTGATTCCGGCCCACGGAAGACATGGCTTGGCAGTTCGGGCTGAACTGTTCCCATGAGGCACAGGGTCAAGACTGATTTGCATATGGCCAGGTCTGAACTGGGCTGTAGTGGTGAGCAAAATAACGATGGATTAAATCCAGATCTGTGACTGGGGATGAATGGTTTGCCAATGTGCAACATTCCGTCCATCATCATGTGTGTTTTGCTGTTCGCCCTATGTGGGAAGGGTATGCCCAGACGTGGGTCCCGTGCTCACAACGCCACTGGAGTCAAGCTATCCTGGCTGAAGAGGGGTGAAACCCCGGAACCTGTCCTAGGATGCTTGATTCCGGCCCATGGAAGACATGGCTTGGCAGTTCGGGCTGGACTGTTCCCATGAGGCACAGGGTCAAGACTGATTTGGATATGGCCATGTCTGAACTGGGTTGGCGTGGTGAGCAAAATAACAATGCATTGAACCCAGATCTGTGACTGGGGGTGAATGTTTTGCCAGTGTGCAACATTCCGTACATCATCATGTGTGTTTTGCTGTTCGCCCATTGTGGGAAGGGTATGCCCAGACATGGGTCCCGTGCTCACTACGCCACTGGAGTCAAGCTATTCTGGCTGAAGAGGGGTGAAACCCCGAAACCGGTCCTAGGATGCTTGATTCCGGTCCAGGGAAGACATGGCTTGGCAGTTCGGGCTGGACTGTTCCCATGAGGTACAGGGTCAAGACTGATTTGGATATGGCCAAGTCTGAACTGGGGTGGCGTGGTGAGCAAAATAACGATGCATTAAACCCAGATCTGTGACTGGGGGTTCATGTTTTGCTAATGTGCAACATTCCATCCATCATCTTGTGTGTTTTGCTGTTCGCCCTATGTGGGAAGGGTATGCCCAGAAGTGGGTCCCGTGCTCACTACGCCACTGGAGTCAAGCTATCCTGGCTGAAGTGGGGTGAAACCCCGAAACCGGTCCTAGGATGCTTGATTCCGGTCCAGGGAAGACATGGCTGGCAGTTCGGGCTGGACCGTTCCCATGAGGCATAGGGTCAAGACTGATTTGCATATGGTCATGTCTGAACTGGGGTGGCGTGGTGAGCAAGGAACGATGGATTAAACCCAGATCTGTGACTGGTGGTGAATGTTTTGCCAATGTGCAACATTCCATCCATCATCTTGTGTGTTTTGCTGTTCGCCCTATGTGGGAAGGGTATGCCCAGACGTGGGTCCCGTGCTCACTACGCCATTGAAGTCAAGCTATCCTGGCTGAAGAGGGGTGAAACCCCGAAACCGGTACTAGGATGCTTGATTCCGGTCCAGGGAAGACATGGCTTGGCAGTTCGGGCTGGACTGTTCCCATGAGGCACAGGGTCAAGACTGATTTGCATATGGCCATGTCTGAACTGGGGTGGTGTGGTGAGCAAAATAACGATGGATTAAACCCAGATCTGTGACTGGGGGTGAATGTTTTGCCAATGTGCAACATTCCGTCCATCATCTTGTGTGTTTTGCTGTTTGCCCTATCTGGGAAGGGTATGCCCAGACATGAGTCCCATGCTCACTACGCCCCTGGAGTCAAGCTATCCTAGCTGAAGAGGAGTGAAACCCCGAAACCGGTCCTAGGATGCTTGATTCCGGTCCAGGGAAGACATGGCTTGGCAGTTCGGGCTGGACTGTTCCCATGAGGCACAGGGTCAAGACTGATTTGCATATGGCCATGTCTGAACTGGGGTGGCTTGGTGCGCAAAATAACGATGGATTAAACCCAGATCTGTGACTGGGGGTGAATGTTTTTCCAATGTGCAACATTCCGTCCATCATCTTGTGTGTTTTGCTGTTCGCCCTATGTGGGAAGGGTATGTCCAGACGTGGGTCCTGTGCTCACTACGCCACTGGAGTCCACCTATCCTGGCTGAAGAGGGGTGAAACCCCGAAACCGGTCCTAGGATGCTTGAATCCAGCCCACGGAAGACATGGCTTGGCAGTTCGGGCTGGACTGTTCCCATGATGCACACGGTCAAGACTGATTTGCATATGGCCAAGTCTGAACTGGGGTGGCGTGGTGAGCAAAATAACGATGGATTTAATCCAGATCTGTGACTGGGGATGAATGGTTTGCCAATGTGCAACATTCCGTCCATCATCATGTGTGTTTTGCTGTTCGCCCTATGTGGGAAGGGTATGCCCAGACGTGGGTCCCGTGCTCACAACGCCACTGGAGTCAAGCTATCCTGGCTGAAGAGGGGTGAAACCCCGAAACCGGTCCTAGGATGCTTGATTCCCGCCCACGGAAGACATGGCTTGGCAGTTCGGGCTGGACTGTTCCCATGAGGCACAGGGTCAAGACTGATTTGGATATGGCCATGTCTGAACTGGGGTGGCGTGGTGAGCAATATAACAATGCATTAAACCCAGATCTGTGACTGGGGGTGAATGTTTTGCCAGTGTGCAACATTCCGTACATCATCATGTGTGTTTTGCTGTTCGCCCATTGTGGGAAGGGTATGCCCAGACATGCGTCCCGTGCTCACTACGCCACTGGAGTCAAGCTATTCTGGCTGAAGAGGGGGGAAACCCCGAAACCAGTCCTAGGATGCTTGATTGCGGTCCAGGGAAGACATGGCTTGGCAGTTCTGGCTGGACTGTTCCCATGAAGCACAGGGTCAAGACTGATTTGCATATGGCCATGTCTGAACTGGGGTGGCGTGGTGAGCAAAATAACGATGGATTAAACCCAGATCTGTGACTGGGGGTGAATGTTTTGCCAATGTGCAACATTCCGCCCATCATCTTGTGTTTTTTGCTGTTCGTCCTATGTGGGAAGGGTATGCCCAGATGTGGGTCCCGTGCTCACTACGCCACTGGAGTCAAGCTATCCTGGCTGAAGAGGGGTGAAACCCCGAAACCGGTCCTAGGATGCTTGATTCCGGTCCAGGGAAGACATGGCTTGGCAGTTCGGGCTGGACTGTTCCCATGAGGTACAGGGTCAAGACTGATTTGGATATGGCCATGTCTGAACTGGGGTGGCGTGGTGAGCAAAATAACGATGGATTAAACCCAGATCTGTGACTGGGGGTGAATGTTTTGCCAATGTGCAACATTCCATCCATCATCTTGTGTGTTTTGCTGTTCGCCCTATGTGGGAAGGGTATGTCTAGATGTGGGTCCTGTGCTCACTACGCCACTGGAGTCAAGCTATCCTGGCTGAAGAGGGGTGAAACCCCGAAACCGGTCCTAGGATGCTTGATTCCGGCCCACGGAAGACATGGCTTGGCAGTTCGGGCTGAACTGTTCCCATGAGGCACAGGGTCAAGACT
Organism: Triturus cristatus; assembly: GCF_964204655.1. NCBI lineage: Eukaryota > Metazoa > Chordata > Amphibia > Caudata > Salamandridae > Triturus > Triturus cristatus. Next base: position 872,591,462 of record NC_140579.1, on the reverse strand, counting down.
GATTTGCATATGGCCAAGTCTGAACTGGGGTGGAGTGGTGAGCAAAATAACGATGGATTAAATCCAGATCTGTGACTGGGGATGAATGGTTTGCCAATGTGCAACATTCCGTCCATCATCATGTGTGTTTTGCTGTTCGCCCTATGTGGGAAGGGTATGCCCAGACGTGGGTCCCGTGCTCACAACGCCACTGGAGTCAAGCTATCCTGGCTGAAGAGGGGTGAAACCCCGGAACCTGTCCTAGGATGCTTGATTCCGGCCCATGGAAGACATGGCTTGGCAGTTCGGGCTGGACTGTTCCCATGAGGCACAGGGTCAAGACTGATTTGGATATGGCCATGTCTGAACTGGGTTGGCGTGGTGAGCAAAATAACAATGCATTAAACCCAGATCTGTGACTGGGGGTGAATGTTTTGCCAGTGTGCAACATTCCGTACATCATCATGTGTGTTTTGCTGTTCGCCCTATGTGGGAAGGGTATGCCCAGACGTGGGTCCCGTGCTCACAACGCCACTGGAGTCAAGCTATCCTGTCTGAAGAGGGGTGAAACCCCGGAACCTGTCCTAGGATGCTTGATTCCGGCCCATGGAAGACATGGCTTGGCAGTTCGGGCTGGACTGTTCCCATGAGGCACAGGGTCAAGACTGATTTGGATATGGCCATGTCTGAACTGGGTTGGCGTGGTGAGCAAAATAACAATGCATTGAACCCAGATCTGTGACTGGGGGTGAATGTTTTGCCAGTGTGCAACATTCCGTACATCATCATGTGTGTTTTGCTGTTCGCCCATTGTGGGAAGGGTATGCCCAGACATGGGTCCCGTGCTCACTACGCCACTGGAGTCAAGCTATTCTGGCTGAAGAGGGGTGAAACCCCGAAACCGGTCCTAGGATGCTTGATTCCGGTCCAGGGAAGACATGGCTTGGCAGTTCGGGCTGGACTGTTCCCATGAGGTACAGGGTCAAGACTGATTTGGATATGGCCAAGTCTGAACTGGGGTGGCGTGGTGAGCAAAATAACGATGCATTAAACCCAGATCTGTGACTGGGGGTTCATGTTTTGCTAATGTGCAACATTCCATCCATCATCTTGTGTGTTTTGCTGTTCGCCCTATGTGGGAAGGGTATGCCCAGAAGTGGGTCCCGTGCTCACTACGCCACTGGAGTCAAGCTATCCTGGCTGAAGTGGGGTGAAACCCCGAAACCGGTCCTAGGATGCTTGATTCCGGTCCAGGGAAGACATGGCTGGCAGTTCGGGCTGGACCGTTCCCATGAGGCATAGGGTCAAGACTGATTTGCATATGGTCATGTCTGAACTGGGGTGGCGTGGTGAGCAAGGAACGATGGATTAAACCCAGATCTGTGACTGGTGGTGAATGTTTTGCCAATGTGCAACATTCCATCCATCATCTTGTGTGTTTTGCTGTTCGCCCTATGTGGGAAGGGTATGCCCAGACGTGGGTCCCGTGCTCACTACGCCATTGAAGTCAAGCTATCCTGGCTGAAGAGGGGTGAAACCCCGAAACCGGTACTAGGATGCTTGATTCCAGTCCAGGGAAGACATGGCTTGGCAGTTCGGGCTGGACTGTTCCCATGAGGCACAGGGTCAAGACTGATTTGCATATGGCCATGTCTGAACTGGGGTGGTGTGGTGAGCAAAATAACGATGGATTAAACCCAGATCTGTGACTGGGGGTGAATGTTTTGCCAATGTGCAACATTCCGTCCATCATCTTGTGTGTTTTGCTGTTTGCCCTATCTGGGAAGGGTATGCCCAGACATGAGTCCCATGCTCACTACGCCCCTGGAGTCAAGCTATCCTAGCTGAAGAGGAGTGAAACCCCGAAACCGGTCCTAGGATGCTTGATTCCGGTCCAGGGAAGACATGGCTTGGCAGTTCGGGCTGGACTGTTCCCATGAGGCACAGGGTCAAGACTGATTTGCATATGGCCATGTCTGAACTGGGGTGGCTTGGTGCGCAAAATAACGATGGATTAAACCCAGATCTGTGACTGGGGGTGAATGTTTTTCCAATGTGCAACATTCCGTCCATCATCTTGTGTGTTTTGCTGTTCGCCCTATGTGGGAAGGGTATGTCCAGACGTGGGTCCTGTGCTCACTACGCCACTGGAGTCCACCTATCCTGGCTGAAGAGGGGTGAAACCCCGAAACCGGTCCTAGGATGCTTGATTCCAGCCCACGGAAGACATGGCTTGGCAGTTCGGGCTGGACTGTTCCCATGATGCACACGGTCAAGACTGATTTGCATATGGCCAAGTCTGAACTGGGGTGGCGTGGTGAGCAAAATAACGATGGATTTAATCCAGATCTGTGACTGGGGATGAATGGTTTGCCAATGTGCAACATTCCGTCCATCATCATGTGTGTTTTGCTGTTCGCCCTATGTGGGAAGGGTATGCCCAGACGTGGGTCCCGTGCTCACAACGCCACTGGAGTCAAGCTATCCTGGCTGAAGAGGGGTGAAACCCCGAAACCGGTCCTAGGATGCTTGATTCCCGCCCACGGAAGACATGGCTTGGCAGTTCGGGCTGGACTGTTCCCATGAGGCACAGGGTCAAGACTGATTTGGATATGGCCATGTCTGAACTGGGGTGGCGTGGTGAGCAATATAACAATGCATTAAACCCAGATCTGTGACTGGGGGTGAATGTTTTGCCAGTGTGCAACATTCCGTACATCATCATGTGTGTTTTGCTGTTCGCCCATTGTGGGAAGGGTATGCCCAGACATGTGTCCCGTGCTCACTACGCCACTGGAGTCAAGCTATTCTGGCTGAAGAGGGGGGAAACCCCGAAACCAGTCCTAGGATGCTTGATTGCGGTCCAGGGAAGACATGGCTTGGCAGTTCTGGCTGGACTGTTCCCATGAAGCACAGGGTCAAGACTGATTTGCATATGGCCATGTCTGAACTGGGGTGGCGTGGTGAGCAAAATAACGATGGATTAAACCCAGATCTGTGACTGGGGGTGAATGTTTTGCCAATGTGCAACATTCCGCCCATCATCTTGTGTTTTTTGCTGTTCGTCCTATGTGGGAAGGGTATGCCCAGATGTGGGTCCCGTGCTCACTACGCCACTGGAGTCAAGCTATCCTGGCTGAAGAGGGGTGAAACCCCGAAACCGGTCCTAGGATGCTTGATTCCGGTCCAGGGAAGACATGGCTTGGCAGTTCGGGCTGGACTGTTCCCATGAGGTACAGGGTCAAGACTGATTTGGATATGGCCATGTCTGAACTGGGGTGGCGTGGTGAGCAAAATAACGATGGATTAAACCCAGATCTGTGACTGGGGGTGAATGTTTTGCCAATGTGCAACATTCCATCCATCATCTTGTGTGTTTTGCTGTTCGCCCTATGTGGGAAGGGTATGTCTAGATGTGGGTCCTGTGCTCACTACGCCACTGGAGTCAAGCTATCCTGGCTGAAGAGGGGTGAAACCCCGAAACCGGTCCTAGGATGCTTGATTCCGGCCCACGGAAGACATGGCTTGGCAGTTCGGGCTGAACTGTTCCCATGAGGCACAGGGTCAAGACTGATTTGCATATGGCCAAGTCTGAACTGGGGTGGAGTGGTGAGCAAAATAACGATGGATTAAATCCAGATCTGTGACTGGGGATGAATGGTTTGCCAATGTGCAACATTCCGTCCATCATCATGTGTGTTTTGCTGTTCGCCCTATGTAGGAAGGGTATGCCCAGACGTGGGTCCCGTGCTCACAACGCCACTGGAGTCAAGCTATCCTGGCTGAAGAGGGGTGAAACCCCGGAACCTGTCCTAGGATGCTTGATTCCGGCCCATGGAAGACATGGCTTGGCAGTTCGGGCCGGACTGTTCCCATGAGGCACAGGGTCAAGACTGATTTGGATATGGCCATGTCTGAACTGGGTTGGCGTGGTGAGCAAAATAACAATGCATTAAACCCAGATCTGTGACTGGGGGTGAATGTTTTGCCAGTGTGCAACATTCCGTACATCATCATGTGTGTTTTGCTGTTCGCCCATTGTGGGAAGGGTATGCCCAGACATGGGTCCCGTGCTCACTACGCCACTGGAGTCAAGCTATTCTGGCTGAAGAGGGGTGAAACCCCGAAACCGGTCCTAGGATGCTTGATTCCGGTCCAGGGAAGACATGGCTTGGCAGTTCGGGCTGGACTGTTCCCATGAGGTACAGGGTCAAGACTGATTTGGATATGGCCATGTCTGAACTGGGGTGGCGTGGTGAGCAAAATAACGATGGATTAAACCCAGATCTGTGACTGGGGGTGAATGTTTTGCCAATGTGCAACATTCCATCCATCATCTTGTGTGTTTTGCTGTTCGCCCTATGTGGGAAGGGTATGCCCAGACATGGGTCAGGTGCTCACTACGCCACTGGAGTGAAGCTATCCTGGCTGAAGAGGGGTGAAACCCCGAAACCAGTCCTAGGATGCTCGTTTCCGTTCCAGGGAAGACATGGCTTGGCAGTTCGGGCTGGACTGTTCCCATGAGGCACAGGGTCAGGGCTGATTCGCATATGGCCATGTCTGAACTGGGGTGGCGTGGTAAGCAAAATAACAATGGATTAAACGCAGATCTGTGACTGGGGGTGAATGTTTTGCCAATGTGCAACATTCCGTCCATCATCTTGTGTGTTTTGCTGTTTGCCCTATGTGGGATGGGTATGCCCAGACATGGATCCCGTGCTCACTACGCCACTGGAGTCAAGCTATCCTGGCTGAAGAGGGGTGAAACCCCGAAACCGGTACTAGGATGCTTGATTCCGGTCCAGGGAAGACATGGCTTGGCAGTTCGGGCTGGACTGTTCCCATGAGGCACAGGGTCAAGACTGATTTGCATATGGCCATGTCTGAACTGGGGTTGTGTGGTGAGCAAAAAAACAATGGATTAAACCCAGATCTGTGACTGCGGGTGAATGTTTTGCCAATGTCCATATTCCGTCCATCATCTTGTGTGTTTTTCTGTTCGCCCTATGTGGGAAGGGTATGCCCAGACGAGGGTCCCGTGCTCATTACGCCACTGGAGTCAAGCTATCCTGGCTGAAGAGAGGTGAAACCCCAAAACCGGTCCTAGGGTGCTTGATTCCGGTCCAGGGAACACATGGCTTGGCAGTTCAGGATGGACTGTTCCCATGAGGCACAGGGTCAAGACTGATTTGCATATGGCCATGCCTGAACTGGGGTGGCGTGGAGAGCAAAATAATGATGTATTAAACCCAGATCTGTGACTGGGGTTGAATGTTTTGCCAATGTGCAACATTCCATCCATCATCTTGTGTGTTTTGCTGTTCGCCCTATGTGGGAAGGGTATGCCCATATTAGGGTCCCGTGCTCACTACGCCACTGGAGTCAAGCTATCCTGGCTGAAGAGGGGTGAAACCCCGAAACCGATCCTAGGATGCTTGATTCTAGCCCACGGAAGACATGGCTTGGCAGTTCGGGCTGGACTGTTCCCATGAGGCACAGGGTCAAGACTGATTTGGATATGGCCATGTCTGAACTGGGGTGGCGTGGTGAGCAAAATAACGATGCATTAAACCCAGATCTGTGACTGGGGGTTAATGTTCTGCTAATGTGCAACATTCCATCCATCATCTTGTGTGTTTTGCTGTTCGCCCTATGTGGGAAGGGTATGCCCAGAAGTGGGTCCCGTGCTCACTACGCCACTGGAGTCAAGCTATCCTGGCTGAAGTGGGGTGAAACCCCGAAACCGGTCCTAGGATGCTTGATTCCGGTCCAGGGAAGACATGGCTGGCAGTTCGGGCTGGACTGTTCCCATGAGGCATAGGGTCAAGACTGATTTGCATATAGTCATGTCTGAACTGGGGTGGCGTGGTGAGCAAGGAACGATGGATTAAACCCAGATCTGTGACTGGTGGTGAATGTTTTGCCAATGTGCAACATTCCATCCATCATCTTGTGTGTTTTGCTGTTCGCCCTATGTGGGAAGGGTATGCCCAGACGTGGGTCCCGTGCTCACTACGCCACTGGAGTCAAGCAATCATGGCTGAAGTGGGGTGAAACCCTGAAACTGGTCCTAGGATGCTTGATTCTGGTCCAGGGAAGACATGGCTTGGCAGTTCGGGCTGGACTGTTCCTATGAGGCATAGGGTCAATACTGATTTGCATATGGTCATGTCTGAACTGGGGTGGCGTGGTGAGCAAAATAACGATGGATTAAACCCAGATCTGTGACTGGGGGTGAATTTTTTGCCAATGTGCAACATTCCGCCCATCATCTTCTTTTTTTTGCTGTTCGTCCTATGTGGGAAGTGTATGCCCAGACGTGGGTCCCGTGCTCACTACGCCACTGGAGTCAAGCTATCCTGGCCGAAGAGGGGTGAAACCCCGAAACCGGTCCTAGGATGCTTGATTCCGTTCCAGGGAAGACATGGCTTGGCAGTTCGGGCTGGACTGTTCCCATGAGGCACAGGGTCAAGGCTGATTTGCATATGGCCATGTCTGAACTGGGGTGGCGTGGTGAGCAAAATCACGATGGATTAAACCCAAATCTGTGACTGGGGTTGAATGTTTTGCCAATGTGCAACATTCCGTCCATCATCTTGTGTGTTTTGCTGTTCGTCCTATGTGGGAAGGGTATGCCCAGATGTGGGTCCCGTGCTCACTGCGCCACTGGAGTCAAGCTACCCTGGCTGAAGAGGGGTGAAACCCCGAAACCGGTCCTAGGATGCTTAATTCTGGTCCAGGGAAGACATGGCTTGGCAGTTCGGGCTGGACTGTTCCCATGAGGTACAGGGTCAAGACTGATTTGGATATGGCCATGTCTGAACTGGGGTGGCGTGGTGAGCACAATAACGATGGATTAAACCCAGATCTGTGACGGGGTGAATGTTTTGCCAATGTGCAACATTCCATCCATCATCTTGTGTGTTTTGCTGTTCGCCCTAGTGGGAAGGGTATGCCCAGACGTGGGTCCCGTGCTCACTACGCCACTGGAGTCAAGCTATCCTGGCTGAAGAGGGGTGAAACCCCGAAACCGGTCCTAGGATGCTCGATTCCGTTCCAGGGAAGACATGGCTTGGCAGTTCAGGCTGGACTGTTCCCATGAGGCACATGGTCAAGGCTGATTTGCATATGGCCATGTCTGAACTGGGGTGGCGTGGTAAGCAAAATAACAATGGATTAAACCCAGATCTGTGACTGGGGGTGAATGTTTTGCCAATGTGCAACATTCCGTCCATCATCTTGTGTGTTTTGCTGTTTGCCCTATGTGGGATGGGTATGCCCAGACATGGATCCCGTGCTCACTACGCCACTGGAGTCAAGCTATCCTGGCTGAAGAGGGGTGAAACCCCGAAACAGGTCCTAGGATGCTTCATTCCGGTGCAGGGAAGACATGGCTTGGCAGTTCGGGCTGGACTGTTCCCATGAGGCACAGGGTCAAGACTGATTTGCATATGGCCATGTCTGAACTGGGGTGGCGTGGTGAGCAAAATAACGATGGATTAAACTCAGATCTGTGACTGGGGGTGAATGTTTTGCCAATGTGCAACATTCCGTCCATCATCTTGTGTGTTTTGCTGTTCACCCTATGTGGGAAGTGTATGCCCAGACGTGGGTACCGTGCTCACTACGCCTTTGAAGTCAAGCTATCCTGGCTGAAGAGGGGTGAAACCCCGAAACCGGTCCTAGGATTCTTGATTCAGGTCACGGGAAGACATGGTTTGGCAGTTCGAGCTGGACTGTTCCCACGAGGCACAGGGTCAAGACTGATTTGCATATGGCCATGTCTGAACTGGGGTGTCGTGGTGAGCAAAATAACGATGGATTAAACCCAGAACTGTGACTGGGGGTGAATGTTTTGCCAATGTGCAACATTCTGTACATCATCTTCTGTGTTTTGCTGTTCGCCCTATGTGGCAAGGGTATACTCAGACGTGCGTCCCGTGCTCACTACGCCACTGGAGTCAAGCTATCCTGGCTGAAGAGGGGTGAAACCCCGAAACCAGTCCCAGGATGCTTGATTCCGGTCCAGGGAAGACATGACTTGGCAGTTCGGGCTGGACTGTTCCCATGAGGCACAGGGTCAAGACTGATTTGCATATGGCCATGTCTCAACTTGGGTGGCGTGGTGAGCAAAATAAGGATGGATTAAACCCAAATCTGAGACTGGTGATGAATGTTTTGCCAATGTGCAACATTCCGTCCATCATCTTGTGTGTTTTGCTGTTCGCCCTATGTGGGAAGGGTATGCCCAGGCGTGGGTCCGTGCTCACAACACCACTGGAGTCAAGCTATCCTGGCTGAAGAGGGGTGAAACCCCGAAACCGGTCCTAGGATGCTTCATTCCGGTGCAGTGAAGACATGGCTTGGCAGTTCGGGCTGGACTGTTCCCATGAGGCACAGGGTCAAGACTGATTTGCATATGGCCATGTCTGAACTGGGGTGGCGTGGTGAGCAAAATAACGATGGATTAAACCCAGATCTGTGACTGGGGGTGAATGTTTTGCCAATGTGCAACATTCCGTCCATCATCTTGTGTTTTTTGCTGTTCACCCTATGTGGGAAGTGTATGCCCAGTTGTGGGTACCGTGCTCACTACGCCATTGAAGTCAAGCTATCCTGGCTGAAGAGGGGTGAAACCCCGAAACCGGTACTAGGATGCTTGATTCCGGTCCAGGGAAGACATGGCTTGGCAGTTCGGGCTGGACTGTTCCCATGAGGCACAGGGTCAAGACTGATTTGCATATGGCCATGTCTGAACTGGGGTTGTGTGGTGAGCAAAAAAACAATGGATTAAACCCAGATCTGTGACTGCGGGTGAATGTTTTGCCAATGTCCATATTCCGTCCATCATCTTGTGTGTTTTTCTGTTCGCCCTATGTGGGAAGGGTATGCCCAGACGAGGGTCCCGTGCTCACTACGCCACTGGAGTCAAGCTATCCTGGCTGAAGAGTGGTGAAACCCCGAAACCGGCCCTAGGGTGCTTGATTCCGGTACAGGGAACACATGGCTTGGCAGTTCAGGATGGACTGTTCCCATGAGGCACAGGGTCATGACTGATTTGCATATGGCCATGTCTGAACTGGGGTGGCGTGGAGAGCAAAATAATGATGGATTAAACCCAGATCTGTGACTGGGGTTGAATGTTTTGCCAATGTGCAACATTCCATCCATCATCTTGTGTGTTTTGCTGTTCGCCCTATGTGGGAAGGGTATGCCCATATTAGGGTCCCGTGCTCACTACGCCACTGGAGTCAAGCTATCCTGGCTGAAGAGGGGTAAAACCCCGAAACCGGTCCTAGGATGCTTGATTCTAGCCCACGGAAGACATGGCTTGGCAGTTCGGGCTGGACTGTTCCCATGAGGCACAGGGTCAAGACTGATTTGGATATGGCCATGTCTGAACTGGGGTGGCGTGGTGAGCAAAATAACGATGCATTAAACCCAAATCTGTGACTGGGGGTTAATGTTTTGCTAATGTGCAACATTCCATCCATCATCTTGTGTGTTTTGCTGTTCGCCCTATGTGGGAAGGGTATGCCCAGAAGTGGGTCCCGTGCTCACTACGCCACTGGAGTCAAGCTATCCTGGCTGAAGTGGGGTGAAACCCCGAAACCGGTCCTAGGATGCTTGATTCCGGTCCAGGGAACACATGGCTGGCAGTTCGGGCTGGACTGTTCCCATGAGGCATAGGGTCAAGACTGATTTGCATATGGTCATGTCTGAACTGGGGTGGCGTGGTGAGCAAGGAACGATGGATTAAACCCAGATCTGTGACTGGTGGTGAATGTTTTGCCAATGTGCAACATTCCATCCATCATCTTGTGTGTTTTGCTGTTCGCCCTATGTGGGAAGGATATGCCCAGACGTGGGTCCCGTGCTCACTACGCCACTGGAGTCAAGCAATCCTGGCTGAAGTGGGGTGAAACCCCGAAACTGGTCCTAGGATGCTTGATTCTGGTCCAGGGAAGACATGGCTTGGCAGTTCTGGCTGGACTGTTCCTATGAGGCATAGGGTCAATACTGATTTGCATATGGTCATGTCTGAACTGGGGTGGCGTGGTGAGCAAAATAACGATGGATTAAACCCAGATCTGTGACTGGGGGTGAATTTTTTGCCAATGTGCAACATTCCGCCCATCATCTTCTTTTTTTTGCTGTTCGTCCTATGTGGGAAGTGTATGCCCAGACGTGGGTCCCGTGCTCACTACGCCACTGGAGTCAAGCTATCCTGGCCGAAGAGGGGTGAAACCCCGAAACCGGTCCTAGGATGCTTGATTCCGTTCCAGGGAAGACATGGCTTGGCAGTTCGGGCTGGACTGTTCCCATGAGGCACAGGGTCAAGTCTGATTTGCATATGGCCATGTCTGAACTGGGGTGGAGTGGTGAGCAAAATCACGATGGATTAAACCCAAATCTGTGACTGGGGTTGAATGTTTTGCCAATGTGCAACATTCCGTCCATCATCTTGTGTGTTTTGCTGTTCGTCCTATGTGGGAAGGGTATGCCCAGATGTGGGTCCCGTGCTCACTACGCCACTGGAGTCAAGCTATCCTGGCTGAAGAGAGGTGAAACCCCGAAACCGGTCCTAGGATGCTTAATTCTGGTCCAGGGAAGACATGGCTTGGCAGTTTGGGCTGGACTGTTCCCATGAGGTACAGGGTCAAGACTGATTTGGATATGGCCATGTCTGAACTGGGGTGGCGTGGTGAGCACAATAACGATGGATTAAACCCAGATCTGTGACTGGGGGTGAATGTTTTGCCAATGTGCAACATTCCGTCCATCATCTTGTGTGTTTTGCTGTTCACCCTATGTGGGAAGGGTGTGCCCAGACGTGGGTCCCGTGCTCACTACGCCACTGGAGTCAAGCTATCCTGGCTGAAGAGGGGTCAAACCCCGAAACAGGTCCTAGGATGCTGCATTCCGGTGCAGGGAAGACATGGCTTGGCAGTTCGGGCTGGACTGTTCCCATGAGGCACAGGGTCAAGACTGATTTGCATATGGCCATGTCTGAACTGGGGTGGCGTGGTGAGCAAAATAACGATGGATTAAACTCAGATCTGTGACTGGGGGTGAATGTTTTGCCAATGTGCAACATTCCGTCCATCATCTTGTGTGTTTTGCTGTTCACCCTATGTGGGAAGTGTATGCCCAGACGTGGGTACCGTGCTCACTACGCCATTGAAGTCAAGCTATCCTGGCTGAAGAGGGGTGAAACCCCGAAACCGGTCCTAGGATTCTTGATTCAGGTCGCGGGAAGACATGGTTTGGCAGTTCGAGCTGGACTGTTCCCATGAGGCACAGGGTCAAGACTGATTTGCATGTGGCCATGTCTGAACTGGGGTGTCGTGGTGAGAAAAATAACGATGGATTAAACCCAGAACTGTGACTTTGGGTGAATGTTTTGCCAATGTGCAACATTCTGTACATCATCTTCTGTGTTTTGCTGTTCGCCCTATGTGGCAAGGGTATACTCAGAGGTGCGTCCCGTGCTCACTACGCCACTGGAGTCAAGCTATCCTGGCTGAAGAGGGGTGAAACCCCGAAACCAGTCCCAGGATGCTTGATTCCGGTCCAGGGAAGACATGACTTGGCAGTTCGGGCTGGACTGTTCCTATGAGGCACAGGGTCAAGACTGATTTGCATATGGCCATGTCTGAACTTGGGTGGCGTGGTGAGCAAAATAACGATGGATTAAACCCAAATCTGAGACTGGTGATGAATGTTTTGCCAATGTGCAACATTCCGTCCATCATCTTGTGTGTTTTGCTGTTCGCCCTATGTGGGAAGGGTATGCCCAGACGTGGGTCCGTGCTCACAACACCACTGGAGTCAAGCTATCCTGGCTGAAGAGGGGTGAAACCCCGAAACCGGTCCTAGGATGCTTGATTCTGGCCCACGGAAGACATGGCTTGGCAGTTCGGGCTGGACTGTTAACATGAGGCACAGGGTCAAGACTGATTTGGATATGGCCATGTTTGAACTGGGGTGGCGTGGTGAGCAAAATAACGATGCATTAAACCCAGATCTGTGACTGGGGGTGAATGTTTTGCCAATGTGCAACATTCTGTCCATCATCTTGTGTGTTTTGCTGTTCGCCCTATGTGGAAAGGGTATGCCCAGACGTGGGTCCCATGCTCACTATGCCACTGGAGTCAAGCTATCCTGGCTGAAGAGGGGTGAAACCCCGAAACCAGTCCTATGAGGCTTGATTCCGGTCCAGGGAAGACATGACTTGGCAGTTCAGGCTGGACTGTTCCCATGAGGCACAGGGTCAAGAATGATTTGCATATGGGCATGTCTAAACTTGGGTGGCGTGGTGAGCAAAATAACGATGGATTAAACCCAGATCTGTGACTGGGGGTGAATGTTTTGCCAATGTGCAACATTGCATCCATCATCTTGTGTGTTTTGCTGTTCGCCCTATGTGGGAAGGGTATGCCCAGACGTGGGTCCCGTGCTCACTACGCCACTGGAGTCAAGCTATCCTGGCTGAAGAGGGGTGAAACCCCGAAACAGGTCCTAGGATGCTTCATTCCGGTGCAGGGAAGACATGGCTTGGCAGTTCGGGCTGGACTGTTCCCATGAGGCACAGGGTCAAGACTGATTTGCATATGGCCATGTCTGAACTGGGGTGGCGTGGTGAGCAAAATAACGATGGATTAAACCCAGATCTGTGACTGGGGGTGAATGTTTTGCCAATGTGCAACATTCCGTCCATCATCTTGTGTGTTTTGCTGTTCACCCTATGTGGGAAGTGTATGCCCAGACGTGGGTACCGTGCTCACTACGCCACTGAAGTCAAGCTATCCTGGCTGAAGAGGGGTGAAACCCCGAAACCGGTACTAGGATGCTTGATTCCGGTCCAGGGAAGACATGGCTTGGCAGTTCGGGCTGGACTGTTAACATGAGGCACAGGGTCAAGACTGATTTGCATATGGCCATGTCTGAACTGGGGTGGTGTGGTGAGCAAAATAACAATGGATTAAACCCAGATCTGTGACTGCGGGTGAATGTTTTGCCAATGAGCAATATTCCGTCCATTATCTTGTGTGTTTTTCTGTTCGCCCTATGTGGGAAGGGTATGCCCAGACGAAGGTCCCGTGCTCACTACGCCACTGGAGTCAAGCTATCCTGGCTGAAGAGTGGTGAAACCCCGAAACCGGTCCTAGGGTCCTTGATTCCGGTCCAGGGAACACATGGCTTGGCAGTTCAGGCTGGACTGTTCCCATGAGGCACAGGGTCAAGACTGATTTGCATATGGCCATGTCTGAACTGGGGTGGCGTGGAGAGCAAAATAATGATGGATTAAACCCAGATCTGTGACTGGAAGTGAATGTTTTGCCAATGTGCAACATTCCATCCATCATCTTGTGTGTTTTGCTGTTCGCCCTATGTGGGAAGGGTATGCCCAGATTAGGGTCCGTGCTCACTACGCCACTGGAGTCAAGCTATCCTGGCTGAAGAGGGTAATACCCCGAAACCGGTCATAGGATGCTTGATTCAGGTCACGGGAAGACATGGCTTGGCAGTTCGGGCTGGACTGTTCCCATGAGGCACAGGATCAAGACTGATTTGCATATGGCCATGTCTGAACTGGGGTGGTGTGGTGAGCAAAATAACGATGGATTAAACCCAGATCTGTGACTGGGGGTGAATGTTTTGCCAATGTGCAACATTCTGCCCATCATCTTCTGTTTTTTGCTGTTCGTCCTATGTGGAAAGGGTATGCCCAGACGTGGGTCCCGTGCTCACTACGCCACTGGAGTCAAGCTATCCTGGCCAAAGAGGGGTGAAACCCCGAAACCGGTCCTAGGATGCTTGATTCCGTTCCAGGGAAGACATGGCTTGGCAGTTCGGGCTGGACTGTTCCCATGAGGCACAGGGTCAAGGCTGATTTGCATATGGCCATGTCTGAACTGGGGTGATGTGGTGAGCAAAATAACGATGGATTAAACCAAGATCTGTGACTGGGGGTGAATGTTTTGCCCATGTGCAACATTCCGTCCATCATCTTGTGTGTTTTGCTTTTCGCCCTATGTGGGAAGGGTATGCCCAGATGTGGGTCCCGTGCTCACTACGCCACTGGGGTCAAGCTATCCTGGCTGAAGAGGGGTGAAACCCCGAAACCGGTCCTAGGATGCTTGATTCTGGTCCAGGGAAGACATGGCTTGGCAGTTCGGGCTGGACTGTTCCCATGAGGCACAGGGTCAAGACTGATTTGCATATGGCCATGTCTGAACTGGGGTGGCGTGGTGAGCAAAATAACGATGGATTAAACCCAGATCTGTGACTGGGGGTGAATGTTTTGCCAATGTGCAACATTCCGTCCATCATCTTGTGTGTTTTGCTGTTCACCCTATGTGGGAAGTGTATGCCCAGACGTGGGTACCAAGCTCACTACGCCATTGAAGTCAAGCTATCCTGGCTGAAGAGGGGTGAAACCCCGAAACCGGTACTAGGATGCTTGATTCCGGTCCAGGGAAGATATGGCTTGGCAGTTCGGGCTGGACTGTTCCCATGAGGCACCGGGTCAAGACTGATTTGCATATGGCCATGTCTGAACTGGGGTGGTGTGGTGAGCAAAATAACAATGGATTAAACCCAGATCTGTGACTGGGGGTGAATGTTTTGCCAATGTGCAACATTCCGTCCATCATCTTGTGTGTTTTGCTGTTTGCCCTATCTGGGAAGGGTATGCCCAGAGATGAGTCCCATGCTCACTACGCCCCTGGAGTCAAGCTATCCTAGCTGAAGAGGAGTGAAACCCCGAAACCGGTCCTAGGATGCTTGATTCCGGTCCAGGGAAGACATGGCTTGGCAGTTCGGGCTGGACTGTTCCCATGAGGCACAGGGTCAAGACTGATTTGCATATGGCCATGTCTGAACTGGGGTGGCTTGGTGCGCAAAATAACGATGGATTAAACCCAAATCTGTGACTGGGGGTGAATGTTTTTCCAATGTGCAACATTCCGTCCATCATCTTGTGTGTTTTGCTGTTCGCCCTATGTGGGAAGGGTATGTCCAGACGTGGGTCCTGTGCTCACTACGCCACTGGAGTCCAGCTATCCTGGCTGAAGAGGGGTGAAACCCCGAAACCGGTCCTAGGATGCTTGATTCCGGGCCACGGAAGACATGGCTTGGCAGTTCGGGCTGGACTGTTCCCATGAGGCACACGGTCAAGACTGATTTGCATATGGCCAAGTCTGAACTGGGGTGGCGTGGTGAGCAAAATAACGATGGATTAAATCCAGATCTGTGACTGGGGATGAATGGTTTGCCAATGTGCAACATTCCGTCCATCATCATGTGTGTTTTGCTGTTCGCCCTATGTGGGAAGGGTATGCCCAGACATGGGTCCCGTGCTCACTACGCCACTGGAGTCAAGCTATTCTGGCAGAAGAGGGGGGAAACCCCGAAACCAGTCCTAGGATGCTTGATTGCGGTCCAGGGAAGACATGGCTTGGCAGTTCTGGCTGGACTGTTCCCATGAAGCACAGGGTCAAGACTGATTTGCATATGGCCATGTCTGAACTGGGGTGGCGTGGTGAGCAAAATAACGATGGATTAAACCCAGATCTGTGACTGGGGGTGAATGTTTTGCCAATGTGCAACATTCCGCCCATCATCTTGTGTTTTTTGCTGTTCGTCCTATGTGGGAAGGGTATGCCCAGATGTGGGTCCCGTGCTCACTACGCCACTGGAGTCAAGCTATCCTGGCTGAAGAGGGGTGAAACCCCGAAACCGGTCCTAGGATGCTTGATTCCGGTCCAGGGAAGACATGGCTTGGCAGTTCGGGCTGGACTGTTCCCATGAGGTACAGGGTCAAGACTGATTTGGATATGGCCATGTCTGAACTGGGGTGGCGTGGTGAGCAAAATAACGATGGATTAAACCCAGATCTGTGACTGGGGGTGAATGTTTTGCCAATGTGCAACATTCCATCCATCATCTTGTGTGTTTTGCTGTTCGCCCTATATGGGAAGGGTATGTCCAGACGTGGGTCCTGTGCACACTACGCCACTGGAGTCAAGCTATCCTGGCTGAAGAGGGGTGAAACCCCGAAACCGGTCCTAGGATGCTTGATTCCGGCCCACGGAAGACATGGCTTGGCAGTTCGGGCTGGACTGTTCCCATGAGGCACAGGGTCAAGACTGATTTGCATATGGCCAAGTCTGAACTGGGGTGGAGTGGTGAGCAAAATAACGATGGATTAAATCCAGATCTGTGACTGGGGATGAATGGTTTGCCAATGTGCAACATTCCGTCCATCATCATGTGTGTTTTGCTGTTCGCCCTATGTGGGAAGGGTATGCCCAGACGTAGGTCCCGTGCTCACAACGCCACTGGAGTCATGCTATCCTGGCTGAAGAGGGGTGAAACCCCGAAAATGGTCCTAGGATGCTTGATTCCGGCCCACGGAAGACATGGCTTGGCAGTTCGGGCTGGACTGTTCCCATGAGGCACAGCGTCAAGACTGATTTGGATATGGCCATGTCTGAACTGGGTTGGCGTGGTGAGCAAAATAACAATGCATTAAACCCAGATCTGTGACTGGGGGTGAATGTTTTGCCAGTGTGCAACATTCCGTACATCATCATGTGTGTTTTGCTGTTCGCCCATTGTGGGAAGGGTATGCCCAGACATGGGTCCCGTGCTCACTACGCCACTGGAGTGAAGCTGTTCTGGCTGAAGAGGGGTGAAACCCCGAAACCAGTCCTAGGATGCTTGATTGCGGTCCAGGGAAGACATGGCTTGGCAGTTCGGGCTGGACTGTGCCCATGAGGCACACGGTCAAGACTGATTTGCATATGGCCAAGTCTGAACTGGGGTGGCGTGGTGAGCAAAATAACGATGGATTAAATCCAGATCTGTGACTGGGGATGAATGGTTTGCCAATGTGCAACATTCCGTCCATCATCATGTGTGTTTTGCTGTTCGCCCTATGTGGGAAGGGTATGCCCAGACGTGGGTCCCGTGCTCACAACGCCACTGGAGTCAAGCTATCCTGGCTGAAGAGGGGTGAAACCCCGAAACCGGTCCTAGGATGCTTGATTCCGGACCACGGAAGACATCGCTTGGCAGTTCGGGCTGGACTGTTCCCATGAGGCACAGGGTCAAGACTGATTTGGATATGGCCATGTCTGAACTGGGGTGGCGTGGTGAGCAATATAACAATGCATTAAACCCAGATCTGTGACTGGGGGTGAATGTTTTGCCAGTGTGCAACATTCCGTACATCATCATGTGTGTTTTGCTGTTCGCCCATTGTGGGAAGGGTATGCCCAGACATGGGTCCCGTGCTCACTATGCCACTGGAGTCAAGCTATTCTGGCAGAAGAGGGGGGAAACCCCGAAAACAGTCCTAGGATGCTTGATTGCGGTCCAGGGAAGACATGGCTTGGCAGTTCTGGCTGGACTGTTCCCATGAAGCACAGGGTCAAGACTGATTTGCATATGGCCATGTCTGAACTGGGGTGGCGTGGTGAGCAAAATAACGATGGATTAAACCCAGATCTGTGACTGGGGGTGAATGTTTTGCCAATGTGCAACATTCCGCCCATCATCTTGTGTTTTTTGCTGTTCGTCCTATGTGGGAAGGGTATGCCCAGATGTGGGTCCCGTGCTCACTACGCCACTGGAGTCAAGCTACCCTGGCTGAAGAGGGGTGAAACCCCGAAACCGGTCCTAGGATGCTTGATTCCGGTCCAGGGAAGACATGGCTTGGCAGTTCGGGCTGGACTGTTCCCATGAGGTACAGGGTCAAGACTGATTTGCATATGGCCAAGTCTGAACTGGGGTGGAGTGGTGAGAAAAATAACAATGGATTAAATCCAGATCTGTGACTGGGGATGAATGGTTTGCCAATGTGCAACATTCCGTCCATCATCATGTGTGTTTTGCTGTTCGCCCTATGTGGGAAGGGTATGCCCAGACGTGGGTCCCGTGCTCACAACGCCACTGGAGTCAAGCTATCCTGGCTGAAGAGGGGTGAAACCCCGAAACCGGTCCTAGGATGCTTGATTCCGGCCCACGGAAGACATGGCTTGGCAGTTCGGGCTGGACTGTTCCCATGAGGCACAGGGTCAAGACTGATTTGGATATGGCCATGTCTGAACTGGGTTGGCGTGGTGAGCAAAATAACAATGCATTAAACCCAGATCTGTGACTGGGGGTGAATGTTTTGCCAGTGTGCAACATTCCGTACATCATCATGTGTGTTTTGCTGTTCGCCCATTGTGGGAAGGGTATGCCCAGACATGGGTCCCGTGCTCACTACGCCACTGGAGTCAAGCTATTCTGGCTGAAGAGGGGTGAAACCCCGAAACCAGTCCTAGGATGCTTGATTGCGGTCCAGGGAAGACATGGCTTGGCAGTTCTGGCTGGACTGTTCCCATGAAGCACAGGGTCAAGACTGATTTGCATATGGCCATGTCTGAACTGAAGTGGCGTGGTGAGCAAAATAACGATGAATTAAACCCAGATCTGTGACTGGGGGTGAATGTTTTGCCAATGTGCAACATTCCGCCCATCATCTTGTGTTTTTTGCTGTTCGTCCTATGTGGGAAGGGTATGCCCAGATGTGGGTCCCGTGCTCACTACGCCACTGGAGTCAAGCTATCCTGGCTGAAGAGGGGTGAAACCCCGAAACCGGTCCTAGGATGCTTGATTCCGGTCCAGGGAAGACATGGCTTGGGAGTTCGGGCTGGACTGTTCCCATGAGGTACAGGGTCAAGACTGATTTGGATATGGCCATGTCTGAACTGGGGTGGCGTGGTGAGCAAAATAACGATGGATTAAACCCAGATCTGTGACTGGGGTGAATGTTTTACCAATGTGCAACATTCCATCCATCATCTTGTGTGTTTTGCTGTTCGCCCTATGTGGGAAGGGTATGCCCAGACGTGGGTCCCGTGCTCACTATGCCACTGGAGTGAAGCTATCCTGGCTGAAGAGAGGTGAAACCCCGAAACCAGTCCTAGGATGCTCGATTCCGTTCCAGGGAAGACATGGCTTGGCAGTTCGGGCTGGACTGTTCCCATGAGGCACAGGGTCAGTGCTGATTCGCATATGGCCATGTCTGAACTGGGGTGGCGTGGTAAGCAAAATAACAATGGATTAAACGCAGATCTGTGACTGGGGGTGAATGTTTTGCCAATGTGCAACATTCCGTCCATCATCTTGTGTGTTTTGCTGTTTGCCCTATGTGGGATGGGTATGCGCAGACATGGATCCCGTGCTCACTACGCCACTGGAGTCAAGCTATCCTGGCTGAAGAGGGGTGAAACCCCGAAACCGGTCCTAGGATGCTTCATTCCGTTCCAGGGAAGACATGGCTTGGCAGTTCGGGCTGGACTGTTCCCATGAGGCACAGGGTCAAGACTGATTTGCATATGGCCATGTCTGAACTGGGGTGGCGTGGTGAGCAAAATAACGATGGATTAAACCCAGATCTGTGACTGGGGGTGAATGTTTTGCCAATGAGCAACATTCCGTCCATTATCTTGTGTGTTTTTCTGTTCGCCCTATGTGGGAAAGGTATGCCCAGACGAGGGTCCCGTGCTCACTACGCCACTGGAGTCAAGCTATCCTGGCTGAAGAGTGGTGAAACCCCGAAACCGGTCCTAGGGTGCTTGATTCCGGTCCAGTGAACACATGGCTTGGCAGTTCAGGCTGGACTGTTCCCATGAGGCACAGGGTCAAGACTGATTTGCATATGGCCATGTCTGAACTGGGGTGGCTTGGAGAGCAAAATAATGATGGATTAAACCCAGATCTGTGACTGGGGGTGAATGTTTTGCCAATGTGCAACATTCCGCCCATCATCTTCTGTTTTTTGCTGTTCGTCCTATGTGGAAAGGGTATGCCCAGATTAGGGTCCGTGCTCACTACGCCACTGGAGTAAAGCTTTCCTGGCTAAAGAGGGTGAAACCCCAAAACCGGTCATAGGATGCTTGATTCAGGTCGCGGGAAGACATGGCTTGGCAGTTCGGGCTGGACTGTTCCCAAGAGGCACAGGATCAAGACTGATTTGCATATGGTCATGTCTGAACTGGGGTGGCGTGGTGAGCAAAATAACGATGGATTAAACCCAGATCTGTGACTGGGGGTGAATGTTTTGCCAATGTGCAACATTCCGCCCATCATCTTCTGTTTTTTGCTGTTCGTCCTATGTGGAAAGGGTATGCCCAGACGTGGGTCCCGTGCTCACTACGCCACTGGAGTCAAGCTATCCTGGCCGAAGAGGGGTGAGACCCCGAAACCGGTCCTAGGATGCTTGATTCCGTTCCAGGGAAGACATGGCTTGGCAGTTCAGGCTGGACTGTTCCCATGAGGCACAGGGTCAAGGCTGATTTGCATATGGCCATGTCTGAACTGGGGTGGCGTGGTGAGCAAAATAACGATGGATTAAACCAAGATCTGTGACTGGGGGTTAATGTTTTGCCCATGTGCAACATTCCGTCCATCATCTTGTGTGTTTTGCTTTTCGCCCTATGTGGGAAGGGTATGCCCAGATGTGGGTCCCGTGCTCACTACGCCACTGGAGTCAAGCTATCCTGGCTGAAGAGGGGTGAAACCCCGAAACCGGTCCTAGAATGCTTGATTCCGGTCCAGGGAAAACATGGCTTGGCAGTTCGGGCTGGACTGTTCCCATGAGGCACAGGGTCAAGACTGATTTGCATATGGCCATGTCTGAACTGGGGTGGCGTGGTGAGCAAAATAACGATGGATTAAACCCAGATCTGTGACTGGGGGTGAATGTTTTGCCAATGTCCATATTCCGTCCATCATCTTGTGTGTTTTGCTGTTCGCCCATTGTGGGAAGGGTATGCCCAGACATGGGTCCCGTGCTCACTACGCCACTGGAGTGAAGCTGTTCTGGCTGAAGAGGGGTGAAACCCCGAAACCAGTCCTAGGATGCTTGATTGCGGTCCAGGGAAGACATGGCTTGGCAGTTCGGGCTGGACTGTGCCCATGAGGCACACGGTCAAGACTGATTTGCATATGGCCAAGTCTGAACTGGGGTGGCGTGGTGAGCAAAATAACGATGGATTAAATCCAGATCTGTGACTGGGGATGAATGGTTTGCCAATGTGCAACATTCCGTCCATCATCATGTGTGTTTTGCTGTTCGCCCTATGTGGGAAGGGTATGCCCAGACGTGGGTCCCGTGCTCACAACGCCACTGGAGTCAAGCTATCCTGGCTGAAGAGGGGTGAAACCCCAAAACCGGTCCTAGGATGCTTGATTCCGGACCACGGAAGACATCGCTTGGCAGTTCGGGCTGGACTGTTCCCATGAGGCACAGGGTCAAGACTGATTTGGATATGGCCATGTCTGAACTGGGGTGGCGTGGTGAGCAATATAACAATGCATTAAACCCAGATCTGTGACTGGGGGTGAATGTTTTGCCAGTGTGCAACATTCCGTACATCATCATGTGTGTTTTGCTGTTCGCCCATTGTGGGAAGGGTATGCCCAGACATGGGTCCCGTGCTCACTATGCCACTGGAGTCAAGCTATTCTGGCAGAAGAGGGGGGAAACCCCGAAAACAGTCCTAGGATGCTTGATTGCGGTCCAGGGAAGACATGGCTTGGCAGTTCTGGCTGGACTGTTCCCATGAAGCACAGGGTCAAGACTGATTTGCATATGGCCATGTCTGAACTGGGGTGGCGTGGTGAGCAAAATAACGATGGATTAAACCCAGATCTGTGACTGGGGGTGAATGTTTTGCCAATGTGCAACATTCCGCCCATCATCTTGTGTTTTTTGCTGTTCGTCCTATGTGGGAAGGGTATGCCCAGATGTGGGTCCCGTGCTCACTACGCCACTGGAGTCAAGCTACCCTGGCTGAAGAGGGGTGAAACCCCGAAACCGGTCCTAGGATGCTTGATTCCGGTCCAGGGAAGACATGGCTTGGCAGTTCGGGCTGGACTGTTCCCATGAGGTACAGGGTCAAGACTGATTTGCATATGGCCAAGTCTGAACTGGGGTGGAGTGGTGAGAAAAATAACAATGGATTAAATCCAGATCTGTGACTGGGGATGAATGGTTTGCCAATGTGCAACATTCCGTCCATCATCATGTGTGTTTTGCTGTTCGCCCTATGTGGGAAGGGTATGCCCAGACGTGGGTCCCGTGCTCACAACGCCACTGGAGTCAAGCTATCCTGGCTGAAGAGGGGTGAAACCCCGAAACCGGTCCTAGGATGCTTGATTCCGGCCCACGGAAGACATGGCTTGGCAGTTCGGGCTGGACTGTTCCCATGAGGCACAGGGTCAAGACTGATTTGGATATGGCCATGTCTGAACTGGGTTGGCGTGGTGAGCAAAATAACAATGCATTAAACCCAGATCTGTGACTGGGGGTGAATGTTTTGCCAGTGTGCAACATTCCGTACATCATCATGTGTGTTTTGCTGTTCGCCCATTGTGGGAAGGGTATGCCCAGACATGGGTCCCGTGCTCACTACGCCACTGGAGTCAAGCTATTCTGGCTGAAGAGGGGTGAAACCCCGAAACCAGTCCTAGGATGCTTGATTGCGGTCCAGGGAAGACATGGCTTGGCAGTTCTGGCTGGACTGTTCCCATGAAGCACAGGGTCAAGACTGATTTGCATATGGCCATGTCTGAACTGAAGTGGCGTGGTGAGCAAAATAACGATGAATTAAACCCAGATCTGTGACTGGGGGTGAATGTTTTGCCAATGTGCAACATTCCGCCCATCATCTTGTGTTTTTTGCTGTTCGTCCTATGTGGGAAGGGTATGCCCAGATGTGGGTCCCGTGCTCACTACGCCACTGGAGTCAAGCTATCCTGGCTGAAGAGGGGTGAAACCCCGAAACCGGTCCTAGGATGCTTGATTCCGGTCCAGGGAAGACATGGCTTGGGAGTTCGGGCTGGACTGTTCCCATGAGGTACAGGGTCAAGACTGATTTGGATATGGCCATGTCTGAACTGGGGTGGCGTGGTGAGCAAAATAACGATGGATTAAACCCAGATCTGTGACTGGGGTGAATGTTTTACCAATGTGCAACATTCCATCCATCATCTTGTGTGTTTTGCTGTTCGCCCTATGTGGGAAGGGTATGCCCAGACGTGGGTCCCGTGCTCACTATGCCACTGGAGTGAAGCTATCCTGGCTGAAGAGAGGTGAAACCCCGAAACCAGTCCTAGGATGCTCGATTCCGTTCCAGGGAAGACATGGCTTGGCAGTTCGGGCTGGACTGTTCCCATAAGGGACAGGGTCAGTGCTGATTCGCATATGGCCATGTCTGAACTGGGGTGGCGTGGTAAGCAAAATAACAATGGATTAAACGCAGATCTGTGACTGGGGGTGAATGTTTTGCCAATGTGCAACATTCCGTCCATCATCTTGTGTGTTTTGCTGTTTGCCCTATGTGGGATGGGTATGCGCAGACATGGATCCCGTGCTCACTACGCCACTGGAGTCAAGCTATCCTGGCTGAAGAGGGGTGAAACCCCGAAACCGGTCCTAGGATGCTTCATTCCGTTCCAGGGAAGACATGGCTTGGCAGTTCGGGCTGGACTGTTCCCATGAGGCACAGGGTCAAGACTGATTTGCATATGGCCATGTCTGAACTGGGGTGGCGTGGTGAGCAAAATAACGATGGATTAAACCCAGATCTGTGACTGGGGGTGAATGTTTTGCCAATGAGCAACATTCCGTCCATTATCTTGTGTGTTTTTCTGTTCGCCCTATGTGGGAAAGGTATGCCCAGACGAGGGTCCCGTGCTCACTACGCCACTGGAGTCAAGCTATCCTGGCTGAAGAGTGGTGAAACCCCGAAACCGGTCCTAGGGTGCTTGATTCCGGTCCAGTGAACACATGGCTTGGCAGTTCAGGCTGGACTGTTCCCATGAGGCACAGGGTCAAGACTGATTTGCATATGGCCATGTCTGAACTGGGGTGGCTTGGAGAGCAAAATAATGATGGATTAAACCCAGATCTGTGACTGGGGGTGAATGTTTTGCCAATGTGCAACATTCCGCCCATCATCTTCTGTTTTTTGCTGTTCGTCCTATGTGGAAAGGGTATGCCCAGATTAGGGTCCGTGCTCACTACGCCACTGGAGTAAAGCTTTCCTGGCTAAAGAGGGTGAAACCCCAAAACCGGTCATAGGATGCTTGATTCAGGTCGCGGGAAGACATGGCTTGGCAGTTCGGGCTGGACTGTTCCCAAGAGGCACAGGATCAAGACTGATTTGCATATGGTCATGTCTGAACTGGGGTGGCGTGGTGAGCAAAATAACGATGGATTAAACCCAGATCTGTGACTGGGGGTGAATGTTTTGCCAATGTGCAACATTCCGCCCATCATCTTCTGTTTTTTGCTGTTCGTCCTATGTGGAAAGGGTATGCCCAGACGTGGGTCCCGTGCTCACTACGCCACTGGAGTCAAGCTATCCTGGCCGAAGAGGGGTGAGACCCCGAAACCGGTCCTAGGATGCTTGATTCCGTTCCAGGGAAGACATGGCTTGGCAGTTCGGGCTGGACTGTTCCCATGAGGCACAGGGTCAAGGCTGATTTGCATATGGCCATGTCTGAACTGGGGTGGCGTGGTGAGCAAAATAACGATGGATTAAACCAAGATCTGTGACTGGGGGTTAATGTTTTGCCCATGTGCAACATTCCGTCCATCATCTTGTGTGTTTTGCTTTTCGCCCTATGTGGGAAGGGTATGCCCAGATGTGGGTCCCGTGCTCACTACGCCACTGGAGTCAAGCTATCCTGGCTGAAGAGGGGTGAAACCCCGAAACCGGTCCTAGAATGCTTGATTCCGGTCCAGGGAAAACATGGCTTGGCAGTTCGGGCTGGACTGTTCCCATGAGGCACAGGGTCAAGACTGATTTGCATATGGCCATGTCTGAACTGGGGTGGCGTGGTGAGCAAAATAACGATGGATTAAACCCAGATCTGTGACTGGGGGTGAATGTTTTGCCAATGTCCATATTCCGTCCATCATCTTGTGTGTTTTGCTGTTCGCCCATTGTGGGAAGGGTATGCCCAGACATGGGTCCCGTGCTCACTACGCCACTGGAGTGAAGCTGTTCTGGCTGAAGAGGGGTGAAACCCCGAAACCAGTCCTAGGATGCTTGATTGCGGTCCAGGGAAGACATGGCTTGGCAGTTCGGGCTGGACTGTGCCCATGAGGCACACGGTCAAGACTGATTTGCATATGGCCAAGTCTGAACTGGGGTGGCGTGGTGAGCAAAATAACGATGGATTAAATCCAGATCTGTGACTGGGGATGAATGGTTTGCCAATGTGCAACATTCCGTCCATCATCATGTGTGTTTTGCTGTTCGCCCTATGTGGGAAGGGTATGCCCAGACGTGGGTCCCGTGCTCACAACGCCACTGGAGTCAAGCTATCCTGGCTGAAGAGGGGTGAAACCCCAAAACCGGTCCTAGGATGCTTGATTCCGGACCACGGAAGACATCGCTTGGCAGTTCGGGCTGGACTGTTCCCATGAGGCACAGGGTCAAGACTGATTTGGATATGGCCATGTCTGAACTGGGGTGGCGTGGTGAGCAATATAACAATGCATTAAACCCAGATCTGTGACTGGGGGTGAATGTTTTGCCAGTGTGCAACATTCCGTACATCATCATGTGTGTTTTGCTGTTCGCCCATTGTGGGAAGGGTATGCCCAGACATGGGTCCCGTGCTCACTATGCCACTGGAGTCAAGCAATTCTGGCAGAAGAGGGGGGAAACCCCGAAAACAGTCCTAGGATGCTTGATTGCGGTCCAGGGAAGACATGGCTTGGCAGTTCTGGCTGGACTGTTCCCATGAAGCACAGGGTCAAGACTGATTTGCATATGGCCATGTCTGAACTGGGGTGGCGTGGTGAGCAAAATAACGATGGATTAAACCCAGATCTGTGACTGGGGGTGAATGTTTTGCCAATGTGCAACATTCCGCCCATCATCTTGTGTTTTTTGCTGTTCGTCCTATGTGGGAAGGGTATGCCCAGATGTGGGTCCCGTGCTCACTACGCCACTGGAGTCAAGCTACCCTGGCTGAAGAGGGGTGAAACCCCGAAACCGGTCCTAGGATGCTTGATTCCGGTCCAGGGAAGACATGGCTTGGCAGTTCGGGCTGGACTGTTCCCATGAGGTACAGGGTCAAGACTGATTTGCATATGGCCAAGTCTGAACTGGGGTGGAGTGGTGAGAAAAATAACAATGGATTAAATCCAGATCTGTGACTGGGGATGAATGGTTTGCCAATGTGCAACATTCCGTCCATCATCATGTGTGTTTTGCTGTTCGCCCTATGTGGGAAGGGTATGCCCAGACGTGGGTCCCGTGCTCACAACGCCACTGGAGTCAAGCTATCCTGGCTGAAGAGGGGTGAAACCCCGAAACCGGTCCTAGGATGCTTGATTCCGGCCCACGGAAGACATGGCTTGGCAGTTCGGGCTGGACTGTTCCTATGAGGCACAGGGTCAAGACTGATTTGGATATGGCCATGTCTGAACTGGGTTGGCGTGGTGAGCAAAATAACAATGCATTAAACCCAGATCTGTGACTGGGGGTGAATGTTTTGCCAGTGTGCAACATTCCGTACATCATCATGTGTGTTTTGCTGTTCGCCCATTGTGGGAAGGGTATGCCCAGACATGGGTCCCGTGCTCACTACGCCACTGGAGTCAAGCTATTCTGGCTGAAGAGGGGTGAAACCCCGAAACCAGTCCTAGGATGCTTGATTGCGGTCCAGGGAAGACATGGCTTGGCAGTTCTGGCTGGACTGTTCCCATGAAGCACAGGGTCAAGACTGATTTGCATATGGCCATGTCTGAACTGAAGTGGCGTGGTGAGCAAAATAACGATGAATTAAACCCAGATCTGTGACTGGGGGTGAATGTTTTGCCAATGTGCAACATTCCGCCCATCATCTTGTGTTTTTTGCTGTTCGTCCTATGTGGGAAGGGTATGCCCAGATGTGGGTCCCGTGCTCACTACGCCACTGGAGTCAAGCTATCCTGGCTGAAGAGGGGTGAAACCCCGAAACCGGTCCTAGGATGCTTGATTCCGGTCCAGGGAAGACATGGCTTGGGAGTTCGGGCTGGACTGTTCCCATGAGGTACAGGGTCAAGACTGATTTGGATATGGCCATGTCTGAACTGGGGTGGCGTGGTGAGCAAAATAACGATGGATTAAACCCAGATCTGTGACTGGGGTGAATGTTTTACCAATGTGCAACATTCCATCCATCATCTTGTGTGTTTTGCTGTTCGCCCTATGTGGGAAGGGTATGCCCAGACGTGGGTCCCGTGCTCACTATGCCACTGGAGTGAAGCTATCCTGGCTGAAGAGAGGTGAAACCCCGAAACCAGTCCTAGGATGCTCGATTCCGTTCCAGGGAAGACATGGCTTGGCAGTTCGGGCTGGACTGTTCCCATGAGGCACAGGGTCAGTGCTGATTCGCATATGGCCATGTCTGAACTGGGGTGGCGTGGTAAGCAAAATAACAATGGATTAAACGCAGATCTGTGACTGGGGGTGAATGTTTTGCCAATGTGCAACATTCCGTCCATCATCTTGTGTGTTTTGCTGTTTGCCCTATGTGGGATGGGTATGCGCAGACATGGATCCCGTGCTCACTACGCCACTGGAGTCAAGCTATCCTGGCTGAAGAGGGGTGAAACCCCGAAACCGGTCCTAGGATGCTTCATTCCGTTCCAGGGAAGACATGGCTTGGCAGTTCGGGCTGGACTGTTCCCATGAGGCACAGGGTCAAGACTGATTTGCATATGGCCATGTCTGAACTGGGGTGGCGTGGTGAGCAAAATAACGATGGATTAAACCCAGATCTGTGACTGGGGGTGAATGTTTTGCCAATGAGCAACATTCGGTCCATTATCTTGTGTGTTTTTCTGTTCGCCCTATGTGGGAAGGGTATGCCCAGACGAGGGTCCCGTGCTCACTACGCCACTGGAGTCAAGCTATCCTGGCTGAAGAGTGGTGAAACCCCGAAACCGGTCCTAGGGTGCTTGATTCCGGTCCAGTGAACACATGGCTTGGCAGTTCAGGCTGGACTGTTCCCATGAGGCACAGGGTCAAGACTGATTTGCATATGGCCATGTCTGAACTGGGGTGGCTTGGAGAGCAAAATAATGATGGATTAAACCCAGATCTGTGACTGGGGGTGAATGTTTTGCCAATGTGCAACATTCCGCCCATCATCTTCTGTTTTTTGTAGTTCGTCCTATGTGGAAAGGGTATGCCCAGATTAGGGTCCGTGCTCACTACGCCACTGGAGTAAAGCTTTCCTGGCTGAAGAGGGTGAAACCCCGAAACCGGTCATAGGATGCTTGATTCAGGTCGCGGGAAGACATGGCTTGGCAGTTCGGGCTGGACTGTTCCCAAGAGGCACAGGATCAAGACTGATTTGCATATGGTCATGTCTGAACTGGGGTGGCGTGGTGAGCAAAATAACGATGGATTAAACCCAGATCTGTGACTGGGGGTGAATGTTTTGCCAATGTGCAACATTCCGCCCATCATCTTCTGTTTTTTGCTGTTCGTCCTATGTGGAAAGGGTATGCCCAGACGTGGGTCCCGTGCTCACTACGCCACTGGAGTCAAGCTATCCTGGCCGAAGAGGGGTGAGACCCCGAAACCGGTCCTAGGATGCTTGATTCCGTTCCAGGGAAGACATGGCTTGGCAGTTCGGGCTGGACTGTTCCCATGAGGCACAGGGTCAAGGCTGATTTGCATATGGCCATGTCTGAACTGGGGTGGCGTGGTGAGCAAAATAACGATGGATTAAACCAAGATCTGTGACTGGGGGTTAATGTTTTGCCCATGTGCAACATTCCGTCCATCATCTTGTGTGTTTTGCTTTTCGCCCTATGTGGGAAGGGTATGCCCAGATGTGGGTCCCGTGCTCACTACGCCACTGGAGTCAAGCTATCCTGGCTGAAGAGGGGTGAAACCCCAAAACCGGTCCTAGAATGCTTGATTCCGGTCCAGGGAAAACATGGCTTGGCAGTTCGGGCTGGACTGTTCCCATGAGGCACAGGGTCAAGACTGATTTGCATATGGCCATGTCTGAACTGGGGTGGCGTGGTGAGCAAAATAACGATGGATTAAACCCATATCTGTGACTGGGGGTGAATGTTTTGCCAATGTGCAACATTCCGTCCATCATCTTGTGTGTTTTGCTGTTCACCCTATGTGGGAAGTGTATGCCCAGACATGGGTCCCGTGCTCACTACGCCACTGGAGTGAAGCTGTTCTGGCTGAAGAGGGGTGAAACCCCGAAACCAGTCCTAGGATGCTTGATTGCGGTCCAGGGAAGACATGGCTTGGCAGTTCGGGCTGGACTGTGCCCATGAGGCACACGGTCAAGACTGATTTGCATATGGCCAAGTCTGAACTGGGGTGGCGTGGTGAGCAAAATAATGATGGATTAAATCCAGATCTGTGACTGGGGATGAATGGTTTGCCAATGTGCAACATTCCGTCCATCATCATGTGTGTTTTGCTGTTCGCCCTATGTGGGAAGGGTATGCCCAGACGTGGGTCCCGTGCTCACAACGCCACTGGAGTCAAGCTATCCTGGCTGAAGAGGGGTGAAACCCCAAAACCGGTCCTAGGATGCTTGATTCCGGACCACGGAAGACATCGCTTGGCAGTTCGGGCTGGACTGTTCCCATGAGGCACAGGGTCAAGACTGATTTGGATATGGCCATGTCTGAACTGGGGTGGCGTGGTGAGCAATATAACAATGCATTAAACCCAGATCTGTGACTGGGGGTGAATGTTTTGCCAGTGTGCAACATTCCGTACATCATCATGTGTGTTTTGCTGTTCGCCCATTGTGGGAAGGGTATGCCCAGACATGGGTCCCGTGCTCACTATGCCACTGGAGTCAAGCTATTCTGGCAGAAGAGGGGGGAAACCCCGAAAACAGTCCTAGGATGCTTGATTGCGGTCCAGGGAAGACATGGCTTGGCAGTTCTGGCTGGACTGTTCCCATGAAGCACAGGGTCAAGACTGATTTGCATATGGCCATGTCTGAACTGGGGTGGCGTGGTGAGCAAAATAACGATGGATTAAACCCAGATCTGTGACTGGGGGTGAATGTTTTGCCAATGTGCAACATTCCGCCCATCATCTTGTGTTTTTTGCTGTTCGTCCTATGTGGGAAGGGTATGCCCAGATGTGGGTCCCGTGCTCACTACGCCACTGGAGTCAAGCTACCCTGGCTGAAGAGGGGTGAAACCCCGAAACCGGTCCTAGGATGCTTGATTCCGGTCCAGGGAAGACATGGCTTGGCAGTTCGGGCTGGACTGTTCCCATGAGGTACAGGGTCAAGACTGATTTGCATATGGCCAAGTCTGAACTGGGGTGGAGTGGTGAGAAAAATAACAATGGATTAAATCCAGATCTGTGACTGGGGATGAATGGTTTGCCAATGTGCAACATTCCGTCCATCATCATGTGTGTTTTGCTGTTCGCCCTATGTGGGAAGGGTATGCCCAGACGTGGGTCCCGTGCTCACAACGCCACTGGAGTCAAGCTATCCTGGCTGAAGAGGGGTGAAACCCCGAAACCGGTCCTAGGATGCTTGATTCCGGCCCACGGAAGACATGGCTTGGCAGTTCGGGCTGGACTGTTCCCATGAGGCACAGGGTCAAGACTGATTTGGATATGGCCATGTCTGAACTGGGTTGGCGTGGTGAGCAAAATAACAATGCATTAAACCCAGATCTGTGACTGGGGGTGAATGTTTTGCCAGTGTGCAACATTCCGTACATCATCATGTGTGTTTTGCTGTTCGCCCATTGTGGGAAGGGTATGCCCAGACATGGGTCCCGTGCTCACTACGCCACTGGAGTCAAGCTATTCTGGCTGAAGAGGGGTGAAACCCCGAAACCAGTCCTAGGATGCTTGATTGCGGTCCAGGGAAGACATGGCTTGGCAGTTCTGGCTGGACTGTTCCCATGAAGCACAGGGTCAAGACTGATTTGCATATGGCCATGTCTGAACTGAAGTGGCGTGGTGAGCAAAATAACGATGAATTAAACCCAGATCTGTGACTGGGGGTGAATGTTTTGCCAATGTGCAACATTCCGCCCATCATCTTGTGTTTTTTGCTGTTCGTCCTATGTGGGAAGGGTATGCCCAGATGTGGGTCCCGTGCTCACTACGCCACTGGAGTCAAGCTATCCTGGCTGAAGAGGGGTGAAACCCCGAAACCGGTCCTAGGATGCTTGATTCCGGTCCAGGGAAGACATGGCTTGGGAGTTCGGGCTGGACTGTTCCCATGAGGTACAGGGTCAAGACTGATTTGGATATGGCCATGTCTGAACTGGGGTGGCGTGGTGAGCAAAATAACGATGGATTAAACCCAGATCTGTGACTGGGGTGAATGTTTTACCAATGTGCAACATTCCATCCATCATCTTGTGTGTTTTGCTGTTCGCCCTATGTGGGAAGGGTATGCCCAGACGTGGGTCCCGTGCTCACTATGCCACTGGAGTGAAGCTATCCTGGCTGAAGAGAGGTGAAACCCCGAAACCAGTCCTAGGATGCTCGATTCCGTTCCAGGGAAGACATGGCTTGGCAGTTCGGGCTGGACTGTTCCCATGAGGCACAGGGTCAGTGCTGATTCGCATATGGCCATGTCTGAACTGGGGTGGCGTGGTAAGCAAAATAACAATGGATTAAACGCAGATCTGTGACTGGGGGTGAATGTTTTGCCAATGTGCAACATTCCGTCCATCATCTTGTGTGTTTTGCTGTTTGCCCTATGTGGGATGGGTATGCGCAGACATGGATCCCGTGCTCACTACGCCACTGGAGTCAAGCTATCCTGGCTGAAGAGGGGTGAAACCCCGAAACCGGTCCTAGGATGCTTCATTCCGTTCCAGGGAAGACATGGCTTGGCAGTTCGGGCTGGACTGTTCCCATGAGGCACAGGGTCAAGACTGATTTGCATATGGCCATGTCTGAACTGGGGTGGCGTGGTGAGCAAAATAACGATGGATTAAACCCAGATCTGTGACTGGGGGTGAATGTTTTGCCAATGAGCAACATTCCGTCCATTATCTTGTGTGTTTTTCTGTTCGCCCTATGTGGGAAAGGTATGCCCAGACGAGGGTCCCGTGCTCACTACGCCACTGGAGTCAAGCTATCCTGGCTGAAGAGTGGTGAAACCCCGAAACCGGTCCTAGGGTGCTTGATTCCGGTCCAGTGAACACATGGCTTGGCAGTTCAGGCTGGACTGTTCCCATGAGGCACAGGGTCAAGACTGATTTGCATATGGCCATGTCTGAACTGGGGTGGCTTGGAGAGCAAAATAATGATGGATTAAACCCAGATCTGTGACTGGGGGTGAATGTTTTGCCAATGTGCAACATTCCGCCCATCATCTTCTGTTTTTTGCTGTTCGTCCTATGTGGAAAGGGTATGCCCAGATTAGGGTCCGTGCTCACTACGCCACTGGAGTAAAGCTTTCCTGGCTAAAGAGGGTGAAACCCCAAAACCGGTCATAGGATGCTTGATTCAGGTCGCGGGAAGACATGGCTTGGCAGTTCGGGCTGGACTGTTCCCAAGAGGCACAGGATCAAGACTGATTTGCATATGGTCATGTCTGAACTGGGGTGGCGTGGTGAGCAAAATAACGATGGATTAAACCCAGATCTGTGACTGGGGGTGAATGTTTTGCCAATGTGCAACATTCCGCCCATCATCTTCTGTTTTTTGCTGTTCGTCCTATGTGGAAAGGGTATGCCCAGACGTGGGTCCCGTGCTCACTACGCCACTGGAGTCAAGCTATCCTGGCCGAAGAGGGGTGAGACCCCGAAACCGGTCCTAGGATGCTTGATTCCGTTCCAGGGAAGACATGGCTTGGCAGTTCGGGCTGGACTGTTCCCATGAGGCACAGGGTCAAGGCTGATTTGCATATGGCCATGTCTGAACTGGGGTGGCGTGGTGAGCAAAATAACGATGGATTAAACCAAGATCTGTGACTGGGGGTTAATGTTTTGCCCATGTGCAACATTCCGTCCATCATCTTGTGTGTTTTGCTTTTCGCCCTATGTGGGAAGGGTATGCCCAGATGTGGGTCCCGTGCTCACTACGCCACTGGAGTCAAGCTATCCTGGCTGAAGAGGGGTGAAACCCCGAAACCGGTCCTAGAATGCTTGATTCCGGTCCAGGGAAAACATGGCTTGGCAGTTCGGGCTGGACTGTTCCCATGAGGCACAGGGTCAAGACTGATTTGCATATGGCCATGTCTGAACTGGGGTGGCGTGGTGAGCAAAATAACGATGGATTAAACCCAGATCTGTGACTGGGGGTGAATGTTTTGCCAATGTCCATATTCCGTCCATCATCTTGTGTGTTTTGCTGTTCGCCCATTGTGGGAAGGGTATGCCCAGACATGGGTCCCGTGCTCACTACGCCACTGGAGTGAAGCTGTTCTGGCTGAAGAGGGGTGAAACCCCGAAACCAGTCCTAGGATGCTTGATTGCGGTCCAGGGAAGACATGGCTTGGCAGTTCGGGCTGGACTGTGCCCATGAGGCACACGGTCAAGACTGATTTGCATATGGCCAAGTCTGAACTGGGGTGGCGTGGTGAGCAAAATAACGATGGATTAAATCCAGATCTGTGACTGGGGATGAATGGTTTGCCAATGTGCAACATTCCGTCCATCATCATGTGTGTTTTGCTGTTCGCCCTATGTGGGAAGGGTATGCCCAGACGTGGGTCCCGTGCTCACAACGCCACTGGAGTCAAGCTATCCTGGCTGAAGAGGGGTGAAACCCCAAAACCGGTCCTAGGATGCTTGATTCCGGACCACGGAAGACATCGCTTGGCAGTTCGGGCTGGACTGTTCCCATGAGGCACAGGGTCAAGACTGATTTGGATATGGCCATGTCTGAACTGGGGTGGCGTGGTGAGCAATATAACAATGCATTAAACCCAGATCTGTGACTGGGGGTGAATGTTTTGCCAGTGTGCAACATTCCGTACATCATCATGTGTGTTTTGCTGTTCGCCCATTGTGGGAAGGGTATGCCCAGACATGGGTCCCGTGCTCACTATGCCACTGGAGTCAAGCTATTCTGGCAGAAGAGGGGGGAAACCCCGAAAACAGTCCTAGGATGCTTGATTGCGGTCCAGGGAAGACATGGCTTGGCAGTTCTGGCTGGACTGTTCCCATGAAGCACAGGGTCAAGACTGATTTGCATATGGCCATGTCTGAACTGGGGTGGCGTGGTGAGCAAAATAACGATGGATTAAACCCAGATCTGTGACTGGGGGTGAATGTTTTGCCAATGTGCAACATTCCGCCCATCATCTTGTGTTTTTTGCTGTTCGTCCTATGTGGGAAGGGTATGCCCAGATGTGGGTCCCGTGCTCACTACGCCACTGGAGTCAAGCTACCCTGGCTGAAGAGGGGTGAAACCCCGAAACCGGTCCTAGGATGCTTGATTCCGGTCCAGGGAAGACATGGCTTGGCAGTTCGGGCTGGACTGTTCCCATGAGGTACAGGGTCAAGACTGATTTGCATATGGCCAAGTCTGAACTGGGGTGGAGTGGTGAGAAAAATAACAATGGATTAAATCCAGATCTGTGACTGGGGATGAATGGTTTGCCAATGTGCAACATTCCGTCCATCATCATGTGTGTTTTGCTGTTCGCCCTATGTGGGAAGGGTATGCCCAGACGTGGGTCCCGTGCTCACAACGCCACTGGAGTCAAGCTATCCTGGCTGAAGAGGGGTGAAACCCCGAAACCGGTCCTAGGATGCTTGATTCCGGCCCACGGAAGACATGGCTTGGCAGTTCGGGCTGGACTGTTCCTATGAGGCACAGGGTCAAGACTGATTTGGATATGGCCATGTCTGAACTGGGTTGGCGTGGTGAGCAAAATAACAATGCATTAAACCCAGATCTGTGACTGGGGGTGAATGTTTTGCCAGTGTGCAACATTCCGTACATCATCATGTGTGTTTTGCTGTTCGCCCATTGTGGGAAGGGTATGCCCAGACATGGGTCCCGTGCTCACTACGCCACTGGAGTCAAGCTATTCTGGCTGAAGAGGGGTGAAACCCCGAAACCAGTCCTAGGATGCTTGATTGCGGTCCAGGGAAGACATGGCTTGGCAGTTCTGGCTGGACTGTTCCCATGAAGCACAGGGTCAAGACTGATTTGCATATGGCCATGTCTGAACTGAAGTGGCGTGGTGAGCAAAATAACGATGAATTAAACCCAGATCTGTGACTGGGGGTGAATGTTTTGCCAATGTGCAACATTCCGCCCATCATCTTGTGTTTTTTGCTGTTCGTCCTATGTGGGAAGGGTATGCCCAGATGTGGGTCCCGTGCTCACTACGCCACTGGAGTCAAGCTATCCTGGCTGAAGAGGGGTGAAACCCCGAAACCGGTCCTAGGATGCTTGATTCCGGTCCAGGGAAGACATGGCTTGGGAGTTCGGGCTGGACTGTTCCCATGAGGTACAGGGTCAAGACTGATTTGGATATGGCCATGTCTGAACTGGGGTGGCGTGGTGAGCAAAATAACGATGGATTAAACCCAGATCTGTGACTGGGGTGAATGTTTTACCAATGTGCAACATTCCATCCATCATCTTGTGTGTTTTGCTGTTCGCCCTATGTGGGAAGGGTATGCCCAGACGTGGGTCCCGTGCTCACTATGCCACTGGAGTGAAGCTATCCTGGCTGAAGAGAGGTGAAACCCCGAAACCAGTCCTAGGATGCTCGATTCCGTTCCAGGGAAGACATGGCTTGGCAGTTCGGGCTGGACTGTTCCCATGAGGCACAGGGTCAGTGCTGATTCGCATATGGCCATGTCTGAACTTGGGTGGCGTGGTAAGCAAAATAACAATGGATTAAACGCAGATCTGTGACTGGGGGTGAATGTTTTGCCAATGTGCAACATTCCGTCCATCATCTTGTGTGTTTTGCTGTTTGCCCTATGTGGGATGGGTATGCGCAGACATGGATCCCGTGCTCACTACGCCACTGGAGTCAAGCTATCCTGGCTGAAGAGGGGTGAAACCCCGAAACCGGTCCTAGGATGCTTCATTCCGTTCCAGGGAAGACATGGCTTGGCAGTTCGGGCTGGACTGTTCCCATGAGGCACAGGGTCAAGACTGATTTGCATATGGCCATGTCTGAACTGGGGTGGCGTGGTGAGCAAAATAACGATGGATTAAACCCAGATCTGTGACTGGGGGTGAATGTTTTGCCAATGAGCAACATTCGGTCCATTATCTTGTGTGTTTTTCTGTTCGCCCTATGTGGGAAGGGTATGCCCAGACGAGGGTCCCGTGCTCACTACGCCACTGGAGTCAAGCTATCCTGGCTGAAGAGTGGTGAAACCCCGAAACCGGTCCTAGGGTGCTTGATTCCGGTCCAGTGAACACATGGCTTGGCAGTTCAGGCTGGACTGTTCCCATGAGGCACAGGGTCAAGACTGATTTGCATATGGCCATGTCTGAACTGGGGTGGCTTGGAGAGCAAAATAATGATGGATTAAACCCAGATCTGTGACTGGGGGTGAATGTTTTGCCAATGTGCAACATTCCGCCCATCATCTTCTGTTTTTTGCTGTTCGTCCTATGTGGAAAGGGTATGCCCAGATTAGGGTCCGTGCTCACTACGCCACTGGAGTAAAGCTTTCCTGGCTGAAGAGGGTGAAACCCCGAAACCGGTCATAGGATGCTTGATTCAGGTCGCGGGAAGACATGGCTTGGCAGTTCGGGCTGGACTGTTCCCAAGAGGCACAGGATCAAGACTGATTTGCATATGGTCATGTCTGAACTGGGGTGGCGTGGTGAGCAAAATAACGATGGATTAAACCCAGATCTGTGACTGGGGGTGAATGTTTTGCCAATGTGCAACATTCCGCCCATCATCTTCTGTTTTTTGCTGTTCGTCCTATGTGGAAAGGGTATGCCCAGACGTGGGTCCCGTGCTCACTACGCCACTGGAGTCAAGCTATCCTGGCCGAAGAGGGGTGAGACCCCGAAACCGGTCCTAGGATGCTTGATTCCGTTCCAGGGAAGACATGGCTTGGCAGTTCGGGCTGGACTGTTCCCATGAGGCACAGGGTCAAGGCTGATTTGCATATGGCCATGTCTGAACTGGGGTGGCGTGGTGAGCAAAATAACGATGGATTAAACCAAGATCTGTGACTGGGGGTTAATGTTTTGCCCATGTGCAACATTCCGTCCATCATCTTGTGTGTTTTGCTTTTCGCCCTATGTGGGAAGGGTATGCCCAGATGTGGGTCCCGTGCTCACTACGCCACTGGAGTCAAGCTATCCTGGCTGAAGAGGGGTGAAACCCCGAAACCGGTCCTAGAATGCTTGATTCCGGTCCAGGGAAAACATGGCTTGGCAGTTCGGGCTGGACTGTTCCCATGAGGCACAGGGTCAAGACTGATTTGCATATGGCCATGTCTGAACTGGGGTGGCGTGGTGAGCAAAATAACGATGGATTAAACCCATATCTGTGACTGGGGGTGAATGTTTTGCCAATGTGCAACATTCCGTCCATCATCTTGTGTGTTTTGCTGTTCACCCTATGTGGGAAGTGTATGCCCGGACGTGGGTACCAAGCTCACTACGCCATTGAAGTCAAGCTATCCTGGCTGAAGAGGGGTGAAACCCCGAAACCGGTACTGGGATGCTTGATTCCGGTCCAGGGAAGACATGGCTTGGCAGTTCGGGCTGGACTGTTCCCATGAGGCACAGGGTCAAGACTGATTTGCATATGGCCATGTCTGAACTGGGGTGGTGTGGTGAGCAAAATAACGATGGATTAAACCCAGATCTGTGACTGGGGGTGAATGTTTTGCCAATGTGCAACATTCCGCCCATCATCTTGTGTTTTTTGCTGTTCGTCCTATGTGGGAAGGGTATGCCCAGATGTGGGTCCCGTGCTCACTACGCCACTGGAGTCAAGCTATCCTGGCTGAAGAGGGGTGAAACCCCGAAACCGGTCCTAGGATGCTTGATTCCGGTCCAGGGAAGACATGGCTTGGGAGTTCGGGCTGGACTGTTCCCATGAGGTACAGGGTCAAGACTGATTTGGATATGGCCATGTCTGAACTGGGGTGGCGTGGTGAGCAAAATAACGATGGATTAAACCCAGATCTGTGACTGGGGTGAATGTTTTACCAATGTGCAACATTCCATCCATCATCTTGTGTGTTTTGCTGTTCGCCCTATGTGGGAAGGGTATGCCCAGACGTGGGTCCCGTGCTCACTATGCCACTGGAGTGAAGCTATCCTGGCTGAAG
This sequence comes from Triturus cristatus, assembly GCF_964204655.1. NCBI lineage: Eukaryota > Metazoa > Chordata > Amphibia > Caudata > Salamandridae > Triturus > Triturus cristatus. The sequence goes on along the minus strand of NC_140579.1, from coordinate 872,553,166 downwards.
AGGGGTGAAACCCCGAAACCAGTCCTAGGATGCTCGATTCCGTTCCAGGGAAGACATGGCTTGGCAGTTCGGGCTGGACTGTTCCCATGAGGCACAGGGTCAGGGCTGATTCGCATATGGCCATGTCTGAACTGGGGTGGCGTGGTAAGCAAAATAACAATGGATTAAACGCAGATCTGTGACTGGGGGTGAATGTTTTGCCAATGTGCAACATTCCGTCCATCATCTTGTGTGTTTTGCTGTTTGCCCTATGTGGGATGGGTATGCCCAGACATGGATCCCGTGCTCACTACGCCACTGGAGTCAAGCTATCCTGGCTGAAGAGGGGTGAAACCCCGAAACCGGTCCTAGGATGCTTCATTCCGGTGCAGTGAAGACATGGCTTGGCAGTTCGGGCTGGACTGTTCCCATGAGGCACAGGGTCAAGACAGATTTGCATATGGCCATGTCTGAACTGGGGTGGCGTGGTGAGCAAAATAACGATGGATTAAACCCAGATCTGTGACTGGGGGTGAATGTTTTGCCAATTAGCAACATTCCGTCCATTATCTTGTGTGTTTTTCTGTTCGCCCTATGTGGGAAGGGTATGCCCAGACGAGGGTCCCGTGCTCACTACGCCACTGGAGTCAAGCTATCCTGGCTGAAGAGTGGTGAAACCCCGAAACCGGTCCTAGGGTGCTTGATTCCGGTCCAGTGAACACATGGCTTGGCAGTTCAGGCTGGACTGTTCCCATGAGGCACAGGGTCAAGACTGATTTGCATATGGCCATGTCTGAACTGGGGTGGCGTGGAGAGCAAAATAATGATGGATTAAACCCAGATCTGTGACTGGGGGTGAATGTTTTGCCAATGTGCAACATTCCGCCCATCATCTTCTGTTTTTTGCTGTTCGTCCTATGTGGAAAGGGTATGCCCAGATTAGGGTCCGTGCTCACTACGCCACTGGAGTAAAGCTTTCCTGGCTGAAGAGGGTGAAACCCCGAAACCGGTCATAGGATGCTTGATTCAGGTCGCGGGAAGACATGGCTTGGCAGTTCGGGCTGGACTGTTCCCATGAGGCACAGGATCAAGACTGATTTGCATATGGCCATGTCTGAACTGGGGTGGCGTGGTGAGCAAAATAACGATGGATTAAACCCAGATCTGTGACTGGGGGTGAATGTTTTGCCAATGTGCAACATTCCGCCCATCATCTTCTGTTTTTTGCTGTTCGTCCTATGTGGAAAGGGTATGCCCAGACGTGGGTCCCGTGCTCACTACGCCACTGGAGTCAAGCTATCCTGGCCGAAGAGGGGTGAAACCCCGAAACCGGTCCTAGGATGCTTGATTCCGTTCCAGGGAAGACATGGCTTGGCAGTTCGGGCTGGACTGTTCCCATGAGGCACAGGGTCAAGGCTGATTTGCATATGGCCATGTCTGAACTGGGGTGGCGTGGTGAGCAAAATAACGATGGATTAAACCAAGATCTGTGACTGGGGGTGAATGTTTTGCCCATGTGCAACATTCCGTCCATCATCTTGTGTGTTTTGCTTTTCGCCCTATGTGGGAAGGGTATGCCCAGATGTGGTTCCCGTGCTCACTACGCCACTGGAGTCAAGCTATACTGGCTGAAGAGGGGTGAAACCCCGAAACCGGTACTAGGATGCTTGATTCCGGTCCAGGGAAGACATGGCTTGGCAGTTCGGGCTGGACTATTCCCATGAGGCACAGGGTCAAGACTGATTTGCATATGGCCATGTCTGAACTGGGGTGGTGTGGTAAGCAAAATAACGATGGATTAAACCCAGATCTGTGACTGGGGGTGAATGTTTTGCCAATGTGCAACATTCCGTCCATCATCTTGTGTGTTTTGCTGTTTGCCCTATCTGGGAAGGGTATGCCCAGACATGAGTCCCATGCTCACTACGCCCCTGGAGTCAAGCTATCTTAGCTGAAGAGGAGTGAAACCCCGAAACCGCTCCTAGGATGCTTGATTCCGGTCCAGGGAAGACATGGCTTGGCAGTTCGGGCTGGACTGTTCCCATGAGGCACAGGGTCAAGACTGATTTGCATATGGCCATGTCTGAACTGGGGTGGCTTGGTGCGCAAAATAACGATGGATTAAACCCAAATCTGTGACTGGGGGTGAATGTTTTTCCAATGTGCAACATTCCGTCCATCATCTTGTGTGTTTTGCTGTTCGCCCTATGTGGGAAGGGTATGTCCAGACGTAGGTCCTGTGCTCACTACGCCACTGGAGTCCAGCTATCCCGGCTGAAGAGGGGTGAAACCCCGAAACCGGTCCTAGGATGCTTGATTCCGGCCCACGGAAGACATGGCTTGGCAGTTCGGGCTGGACTGTTCCCATGAGGCACAGGGTCAAGACTGATTTGGATATGGCCATGTCTGAACTGGGGTGGCGTGGTGAGCAATATAACAATGCATTAAACCCAGATCTGTTACTGGGGGTGAATGTTTTGCCAGTGTGCAACATTCCGTACATCATCATGTGCGTTTTGCTGTTCGCCCATTGTGGGAAGGGTATGCCCAGACATGGGTCCCGTGCTCACTACGCCACTGGAGTCAAGCTATTCTGGCTGAAGAGGGGGGAAACCCCGAAACCAGTCCTAGGATGCTTGATTGCGGTCCAGGGAAGACATGGCTTGGCAGTTCTGGCTGGACTGTTCCCATGAAGCACAGGGTCAAGACTGATTTGCATATGGCCATGTCTGAACTGGGGTGGCGTGGTGAGCAAAATAACGATGGATTAAACCCAGATCTGTGACTGGGGGGGAATGTTTTGCCAATGTGCAACATTCCGCCCATCATCTTGTGTTTTTTGCTGTTCGTCCTATGTGGGAAGGGTATGCCCAGATGTGGGTCCCGTGCTCACTACGCCACTGGAGTCAAGCTATCCTGGCTGAAGAGGGGTAAAACCCCGAAACCGGTCCTAGGATGCTTGATTCCGGTCCAGGGAAGACATGGCTTGGCAGTTCGGGCTGGACTGTTCCCATGAGGTACAGGGTCAAGACTGATTTGGATATGGCCATGTCTGAACTGGGGTGGCGTGGTGAGCAAAATAACGATGGATTAAACCCAGATCTGTGACTGGGGGTGAATGTTTTGCCAATGTGCAACATTCCATCCATCATCTTGTGTGTTTTGCTGTTCGCCCTATGTGGGAAGGGTATGTCCAGACGTGGGTCCTGTGCTCACTACGCCACTGGAGTCAAGCTATCCTGGCTTAAGAGGGGTGAAACCCCGAAACCGGTCCTAGGATGCTTGATTCCGGCCCACGGAAGACATGGCTTGGCAGTTCGGGCTGGACTGTTCCCATGAGGCACAGGGTCAAGACTGATTTGCATATGGCCAAGTCTGAACTGGGGTGGAGTGGTGAGCAAAATAACGATGGATTAAATCCAGATCTGTGACTGGGGATGAATGGTTTGCCATTGTGCATCATTCCGTCCATCATCATGTGTGTTTTGCTGTTCGCCCTATGTGGGAAGGGTATGCCCAGACGTGGGTCCCGTGCTCACAACGCCACTGGAGTCAAGCTATCCTGGCTGAAGAGGGGTGAAACCCCGAAACCGGTCCTAGGATGCTTGATTCCGGCCCACGGAAGACATGGCTTGGCAGTTCGGGCTGGACTGTTCCCATGAGGCACAGGGTCAAGACTGATTTGGATATGGCCATGTCTGAACTGGGTTGGCGTGGTGAGCAAAATAACAATGCATTAAACCCAGATCTGTGACTGGGGGTGAATGTTTTGCCCATGTGCAACATTCCGTCCATCATCTTGTGTGTTTTGCTTTTCGCCCTATGTGGGAAGGGTATGCCCAGATGTGGTTCCCGTGCTCACTACGCCACTGGAGTCAAGCTATACTGGCTAAAGAGGGGTGAAACCCCGAAACCGGTACTAGGATGCTTGATTCCGGTCCAGGGAAGACATGGCTTGGCAGTTCGGGCTGGACTATTCCCATGAGGCACAGGGTCAAGACTGATTTGCATATGGCCATGTCTGAACTGGGGTGGTGTGGTGAGCAAAATAACGATGGATTAAACCCAGATCTGTGACTGGGGGTGAATGTTTTGCCAATGTGCAACATTCCGTCCATCATCTTGTGTGTTTTGCTGTTTGCCCTATCTGGGAAGGGTATGCCCAGACATGAGTCCCATGCTCACTACGCCCCTGGAGTCAAGCTATCCTAGCTGAAGAGGAGTGAAACCCCGAAACCGCTCCTAGGATGCTTGATTCCGGTCCAGGGAAGACATGGCTTGGCAGTTCGGGCTGGACTGTTCCCATGAGGCACAGGGTCAAGACTGATTTGCATATGGCCATGTCTGAACTGGGGTGGCTTGGTGCGCAAAATAACGATGGATTAAACCCAAATCTGTGACTGGGGGTGAATGTTTTTCCAATGTGCAACATTCCGTCCATCATCTTGTGTGTTTTGCTGTTCGCCCTATGTGGGAAGGGTATGTCCAGACGTAGGTCCTGTGCTCACTACGCCACTGGAGTCCAGCTATCCCGGCTGAAGAGGGGTGAAACCCCGAAACCGGTCCTAGGATGCTTGATTCCGGCCCACGGAAGACATGGCTTGGCAGTTCGGGCTGGACTGTTCCCATGAGGCACAGGGTCAAGACTGATTTGGATATGGCCATGTCTGAACTGGGGTGGCGTGGTGAGCAATATAACAATGCATTAAACCCAGATCTGTTACTGGGGGTGAATGTTTTGCCAGTGTGCAACATTCCGTACATCATCATGTGCGTTTTGCTGTTCGCCCATTGTGGGAAGGGTATGCCCAGACATGGGTCCCGTGCTCACTACGCCACTGGAGTCAAGCTATTCTGGCTGAAGAGGGGGGAAACCCCGAAACCAGTCCTAGGATGCTTGATTGCGGTCCAGGGAAGACATGGCTTGGCAGTTCTGGCTGGACTGTTCCCATGAAGCACAGGGTCAAGACTGATTTGCATATGGCCATGTCTGAACTGGGGTGGCGTGGTGAGCAAAATAACGATGGATTAAACCCAGATCTGTGACTGGGGGGGAATGTTTTGCCAATGTGCAATATTCCGCCCATCATCTTGTGTTTTTTGCTGTTCGTCCTATGTGGGAAGGGTATGCCCAGATGTGGGTCCCGTGCTCACTACGCCACTGGAGTCAAGCTATCCTGGCTGAAGAGGGGTAAAACCCCGAAACCGGTCCTAGGATGCTTGATTCCGGTCCAGGGAAGACATGGCTTGGCAGTTCGGGCTGGACTGTTCCCATGAGGTACAGGGTCAAGACTGATTTGGATATGGCCATGTCTGAACTGGGGTGGCGTGGTGAGCAAAATAACGATGGATTAAACCCAGATCTGTGACTGGGGGTGAATGTTTTGCCAATGTGCAACATTCCATCCATCATCTTGTGTGTTTTGCTGTTCGCCCTATGTGGGAAGGGTATGTCCAGACGTGGGTCCTGTGCTCACTACGCCACTGGAGTCAAGCTATCCTGGCTTAAGAGGGGTGAAACCCCGAAACCGGTCCTAGGATGCTTGATTCCGGCCCACGGAAGACATGGCTTGGCAGTTCGGGCTGGACTGTTCCCATGAGGCACAGGGTCAAGACTGATTTGCATATGGCCAAGTCTGAACTGGGGTGGAGTGGTGAGCAAAATAACGATGGATTAAATCCAGATCTGTGACTGGGGATGAATGGTTTGCCATTGTGCATCATTCCGTCCATCATCATGTGTGTTTTGCTGTTCGCCCTATGTGGGAAGGGTATGCCCAGACGTGGGTCCCGTGCTCACAACGCCACTGGAGTCAAGCTATCCTGGCTGAAGAGGGGTGAAACCCCGAAACCGGTCCTAGGATGCTTGATTCCGGCCCACGGAAGACATGGCTTGGCAGTTCGGGCTGGACTGTTCCCATGAGGCACAGGGTCAAGACTGATTTGGATATGGCCATGTCTGAACTGGGTTGGCGTGGTGAGCAAAATAACAATGCATTAAACCCAGATCTGTGACTGGGGGTGAATGTTTTGCCCATGTGCAACATTCCGTCCATCATCTTGTGTGTTTTGCTTTTCGCCCTATGTGGGAAGGGTATGCCCAGATGTGGTTCCCGTGCTCACTACGCCACTGGAGTCAAGCTATACTGGCTGAAGAGGGGTGAAACCCCGAAACCGGTACTAGGATGCTTGATTCCGGTCCAGGGAAGACATGGCTTGGCAGTTCGGGCTGGACTATTCCCATGAGGCACAGGGTCAAGACTGATTTGCATATGGCCATGTCTGAACTGGGGTGGTGTGGTGAGCAAAATAACGATGGATTAAACCCAGATCTGTGACTGGGGGTGAATGTTTTGCCAATGTGCAACATTCCGTCCATCATCTTGTGTGTTTTGCTGTTTGCCCTATCTGGGAAGGGTATGCCCAGACATGAGTCCCATGCTCACTACGCCCCTGGAGTCAAGCTATCCTAGCTGAAGAGGAGTGAAACCCCGAAACCGCTCCTAGGATGCTTGATTCCGGTCCAGGGAAGACATGGCTTGGCAGTTCGGGCTGGACTGTTCCCATGAGGCACAGGGTCAAGACTGATTTGCATATGGCCATGTCTGAACTGGGGTGGCTTGGTGCGCAAAATAACGATGGATTAAACCCAAATCTGTGACTGGGGGTGAATGTTTTTCCAATGTGCAACATTCCGTCCATCATCTTGTGTGTTTTGCTGTTCGCCCTATGTGGGAAGGGTATGTCCAGACGTAGGTCCTGTGCTCACTACGCCACTGGAGTCCAGCTATCCCGGCTGAAGAGGGGTGAAACCCCGAAACCGGTCCTAGGATGCTTGATTCCGGCCCACGGAAGACATGGCTTGGCAGTTCGGGCTGGACTGTTCCCATGAGGCACAGGGTCAAGACTGATTTGGATATGGCCATGTCTGAACTGGGGTGGCGTGGTGAGCAATATAACAATGCATTAAACCCAGATCTGTTACTGGGGGTGAATGTTTTGCCAGTGTGCAACATTCCGTACATCATCATGTGCGTTTTGCTGTTCGCCCATTGTGGGAAGGGTATGCCCAGACATGGGTCCCGTGCTCACTACGCCACTGGAGTCAAGCTATTCTGGCTGAAGAGGGGGGAAACCCCGAAACCAGTCCTAGGATGCTTGATTGCAGTCCAGGGAAGACATGGCTTGGCAGTTCTGGCTGGACTGTTCCCATGAAGCACAGGGTCAAGACTGATTTGCATATGGCCATGTCTGAACTGGGGTGGCGTGGTGAGCAAAATAACGATGGATTAAACCCAGATCTGTGACTGGGGGGGAATGTTTTGCCAATGTGCAACATTCCGCCCATCATCTTGTGTTTTTTGCTGTTCGTCCTATGTGGGAAGGGTATGCCCAGATGTGGGTCCCGTGCTCACTACGCCACTGGAGTCAAGCTATCCTGGCTGAAGAGGGGTAAAACCCCGAAACCGGTCCTAGGATGCTTGATTCCGGTCCAGGGAAGACATGGCTTGGCAGTTCGGGCTGGACTGTTCCCATGAGGTACAGGGTCAAGACTGATTTGGATATGGCCATGTCTGAACTGGGGTGGCGTGGTGAGCAAAATAACGATGGATTAAACCCAGATCTGTGACTGGGGGTGAATGTTTTGCCAATGTGCAACATTCCATCCATCATCTTGTGTGTTTTGCTGTTCGCCCTATGTGGGAAGGGTATGTCCAGACGTGGGTCCTGTGCTCACTACGCCACTGGAGTCAAGCTATCCTGGCTTAAGAGGGGTGAAACCCCGAAACCGGTCCTAGGATGCTTGATTCCGGCCCACGGAAGACATGGCTTGGCAGTTCGGGCTGGACTGTTCCCATGAGGCACAGGGTCAAGACTGATTTGCATATGGCCAAGTCTGAACTGGGGTGGAGTGGTGAGCAAAATAACGATGGATTAAATCCAGATCTGTGACTGGGGATGAATGGTTTGCCATTGTGCATCATTCCGTCCATCATCATGTGTGTTTTGCTGTTCGCCCTATGTGGGAAGGGTATGCCCAGACGTGGGTCCCGTGCTCACAACGCCACTGGAGTCAAGCTATCCTGGCTGAAGAGGGGTGAAACCCCGAAACCGGTCCTAGGATGCTTGATTCCGGCCCACGGAAGACATGGCTTGGCAGTTCGGGCTGGACTGTTCCCATGAGGCACAGGGTCAAGACTGATTTGGATATGGCCATGTCTGAACTGGGTTGGCGTGGTGAGCAAAATAACAATGCATTAAACCCAGATCTGTGACTGGGGGTGAATGTTTTGCCCATGTGCAACATTCCGTCCATCATCTTGTGTGTTTTGCTTTTCGCCCTATGTGGGAAGGGTATGCCCAGATGTGGTTCCCGTGCTCACTACGCCACTGGAGTCAAGCTATACTGGCTGAAGAGGGGTGAAACCCCGAAACCGGTACTAGGATGCTTGATTCCGGTCCAGGGAAGACATGGCTTGGCAGTTCGGGCTGGACTATTCCCATGAGGCACAGGGTCAAGACTGATTTGCATATGGCCATGTCTGAACTGGGGTGGTGTGGTGAGCAAAATAACGATGGATTAAACCCAGATCTGTGACTGGGGGTGAATGTTTTGCCAATGTGCAACATTCCGTCCATCATCTTGTGTGTTTTGCTGTTTGCCCTATCTGGGAAGGGTATGCCCAGACATGAGTCCCATGCTCACTACGCCCCTGGAGTCAAGCTATCCTAGCTGAAGAGGAGTGAAACCCCGAAACCGCTCCTAGGATGCTTGATTCCGGTCCAGGGAAGACATGGCTTGGCAGTTCGGGCTGGACTGTTCCCATGAGGCACAGGGTCAAGACTGATTTGCATATGGCCATGTCTGAACTGGGGTGGCTTGGTGCGCAAAATAACGATGGATTAAACCCAAATCTGTGACTGGGGGTGAATGTTTTTCCAATGTGCAACATTCCGTCCATCATCTTGTGTGTTTTGCTGTTCGCCCTATGTGGGAAGGGTATGTCCAGACGTAGGTCCTGTGCTCACTACGCCACTGGAGTCCAGCTATCCCGGCTGAAGAGGGGTGAAACCCCGAAACCGGTCCTAGGATGCTTGATTCCGGCCCACGGAAGACATGGCTTGGCAGTTCGGGCTGGACTGTTCCCATGAGGCACAGGGTCAAGACTGATTTGGATATGGCCATGTCTGAACTGGGGTGGCGTGGTGAGCAATATAACAATGCATTAAACCCAGATCTGTTACTGGGGGTGAATGTTTTGCCAGTGTGCAACATTCCGTACATCATCATGTGCGTTTTGCTGTTCGCCCATTGTGGGAAGGGTATGCCCAGACATGGGTCCCGTGCTCACTACGCCACTGGAGTCAAGCTATTCTGGCTGAAGAGGGGGGAAACCCCGAAACCAGTCCTAGGATGCTTGATTGCGGTCCAGGGAAGACATGGCTTGGCAGTTCTGGCTGGACTGTTCCCATGAAGCACAGGGTCAAGACTGATTTGCATATGGCCATGTCTGAACTGGGGTGGCGTGGTGAGCAAAATAACGATGGATTAAACCCAGATCTGTGACTGGGGGGGAATGTTTTGCCAATGTGCAACATTCCGCCCATCATCTTGTGTTTTTTGCTGTTCGTCCTATGTGGGAAGGGTATGCCCAGATGTGGGTCCCGTGCTCACTACGCCACTGGAGTCAAGCTATCCTGGCTGAAGAGGGGTAAAACCCCGAAACCGGTCCTAGGATGCTTGATTCCGGTCCAGGGAAGACATGGCTTGGCAGTTCGGGCTGGACTGTTCCCATGAGGTACAGGGTCAAGACTGATTTGGATATGGCCATGTCTGAACTGGGGTGGCGTGGTGAGCAAAATAACGATGGATTAAACCCAGATCTGTGACTGGGGGTGAATGTTTTGCCAATGTGCAACATTCCATCCATCATCTTGTGTGTTTTGCTGTTCGCCCTATGTGGGAAGGGTATGTCCAGACGTGGGTCCTGTGCTCACTACGCCACTGGAGTCAAGCTATCCTGGCTTAAGAGGGGTGAAACCCCGAAACCGGTCCTAGGATGCTTGATTCCGGCCCACGGAAGACATGGCTTGGCAGTTCGGGCTGGACTGTTCCCATGAGGCACAGGGTCAAGACTGATTTGCATATGGCCAAGTCTGAACTGGGGTGGAGTGGTGAGCAAAATAACGATGGATTAAATCCAGATCTGTGACTGGGGATGAATGGTTTGCCATTGTGCATCATTCCGTCCATCATCATGTGTGTTTTGCTGTTCGCCCTATGTGGGAAGGGTATGCCCAGACGTGGGTCCCGTGCTCACAACGCCACTGGAGTCAAGCTATCCTGGCTGAAGAGGGGTGAAACCCCGAAACCGGTCCTAGGATGCTTGATTCCGGCCCACGGAAGACATGGCTTGGCAGTTCGGGCTGGACTGTTCCCATGAGGCACAGGGTCAAGACTGATTTGGATATGGCCATGTCTGAACTGGGTTGGCGTGGTGAGCAAAATAACAATGCATTAAACCCAGATCTGTGACTGGGGGTGAATGTTTTGCCCATGTGCAACATTCCGTCCATCATCTTGTGTGTTTTGCTTTTCGCCCTATGTGGGAAGGGTATGCCCAGATGTGGTTCCCGTGCTCACTACGCCACTGGAGTCAAGCTATACTGGCTGAAGAGGGGTGAAACCCCGAAACCGGTACTAGGATGCTTGATTCCGGTCCAGGGAAGACATGGCTTGGCAGTTCGGGCTGGACTATTCCCATGAGGCACAGGGTCAAGACTGATTTGCATATGGCCATGTCTGAACTGGGGTGGTGTGGTGAGCAAAATAACGATGGATTAAACCCAGATCTGTGACTGGGGGTGAATGTTTTGCCAATGTGCAACATTCCGTCCATCATCTTGTGTGTTTTGCTGTTTGCCCTATCTGGGAAGGGTATGCCCAGACATGAGTCCCATGCTCACTACGCCCCTGGAGTCAAGCTATCCTAGCTGAAGAGGAGTGAAACCCCGAAACCGCTCCTAGGATGCTTGATTCCGGTCCAGGGAAGACATGGCTTGGCAGTTCGGGCTGGACTGTTCCCATGAGGCACAGGGTCAAGACTGATTTGCATATGGCCATGTCTGAACTGGGGTGGCTTGGTGCGCAAAATAACGATGGATTAAACCCAAATCTGTGACTGGGGGTGAATGTTTTTCCAATGTGCAACATTCCGTCCATCATCTTGTGTGTTTTGCTGTTCGCCCTATGTGGGAAGGGTATGTCCAGACGTAGGTCCTGTGCTCACTACGCCACTGGAGTCCAGCTATCCCGGCTGAAGAGGGGTGAAACCCCGAAACCGGTCCTAGGATGCTTGATTCCGGCCCACGGAAGACATGGCTTGGCAGTTCGGGCTGGACTGTTCCCATGAGGCACAGGGTCAAGACTGATTTGGATATGGCCATGTCTGAACTGGGGTGGCGTGGTGAGCAATATAACAATGCATTAAACCCAGATCTGTTACTGGGGGTGAATGTTTTGCCAGTGTGCAACATTCCGTACATCATCATGTGCGTTTTGCTGTTCGCCCATTGTGGGAAGGGTATGCCCAGACATGGGTCCCGTGCTCACTACGCCACTGGAGTCAAGCTATTCTGGCTGAAGAGGGGGGAAACCCCGAAACCAGTCCTAGGATGCTTGATTGCGGTCCAGGGAAGACATGGCTTGGCAGTTCTGGCTGGACTGTTCCCATGAAGCACAGGGTCAAGACTGATTTGCATATGGCCATGTCTGAACTGGGGTGGCGTGGTGAGCAAAATAACGATGGATTAAACCCAGATCTGTGACTGGGGGGGAATGTTTTGCCAATGTGCAACATTCCGCCCATCATCTTGTGTTTTTTGCTGTTCGTCCTATGTGGGAAGGGTATGCCCAGATGTGGGTCCCGTGCTCACTACGCCACTGGAGTCAAGCTATCCTGGCTGAAGAGGGGTAAAACCCCGAAACCGGTCCTAGGATGCTTGATTCCGGTCCAGGGAAGACATGGCTTGGCAGTTCGGGCTGGACTGTTCCCATGAGGTACAGGGTCAAGACTGATTTGGATATGGCCATGTCTGAACTGGGGTGGCGTGGTGAGCAAAATAACGATGGATTAAACCCAGATCTGTGACTGGGGGTGAATGTTTTGCCAATGTGCAACATTCCGCCCATCATCTTGTGTTTTTTGCTGTTCGTCCTATGTGGGAAGGGTATGCCCAGATGTGGGTCCCGTGCTCACTACGCCACTGGAGTCAAGCTATCCTGGCTGAAGAGGGGTGAAACCCCGAAACCGGTCCTAGGATGCTTGATTCCGGTCCAGGGAAGACATGGCTTGTCAGTTCGGGCTGGACTGTTCCCATGAGGTACAGGGTCAAGACTGATTTGGATATGGCCATGTCTGAACTGGGTTGGCGTGGTGAGCAAAATAACGATGGATTAAACCCAGATCTGTGACTGGGGGTGAATGTTTTGCCAATGTGAAACATTCCGTCCATCATCTTGTGTGTTTTGCTGTTTGCCCTATGTGGGATGGGTATGCCCAGACATGGATCCCGTGCTCACTACGCCACTGGAGTCAAGCTATCCTGGCTGAAGAGGGGTGAAACCCCGAAACCGGTCCTAGGATGCTTCATTCCGGTGCAGTGAAGACATGGCTTGGCAGTTCGGGCTGGACTGTTCCCATGAGGCACAGGGTCAAGACTGATTTGCATATGGCCATGTCTGAACTGGGTTGGCGTGGTGAGCAAAATAACAATGCATTAAACCCAGATCTGTGACTGGGGGTGAATGTTTTGCCAGTGTGCAACATTCCGTACATCATCATGTGTGTTTTGCTGTTCGCCCATTGTGGGAAGGGTATGCCCAGACATGGGTCCCGTGCTCACTACGCCACTGGAGTCAAGCTATTCTGGCTGAAGAGGGGTGAAACCCCGAAACCAGTCCTAGGATGCTTGATTGCGGTCCAGGGAAGACATGGCTTGGCAGTTCTGGCTGGACTGTTCCCATGAAGCACAGGGTCAAGACTGATTTGCATATGGCCATGTCTGAACTGAAGTGGCGTGGTGAGCAAAATAACGATGAATTAAACCCAGATCTGTGACTGGGGGTGAATGTTTTGCCAATGTGCAACATTCCGCCCATCATCTTGTGTTTTTTGCTGTTCGTCCTATGTGGGAAGGGTATGCCCAGATGTGGGTCCCGTGCTCACTACGCCACTGGAGTCAAGCTATCCTGGCTGAAGAGGGGTGAAACCCCGAAACCGGTCCTAGGATGCTTGATTCCGGTCCAGGGAAGACATGGCTTGTCAGTTCGGGCTGGACTGTTCCCATGAGGTACAGGGTCAAGACTGATTTGGATATGGCCATGTCTGAACTGGGTTGGCGTGGTGAGCAAAATAACGATGGATTAAACCCAGATCTGTGACTGGGGGTGAATGTTTTGCCAATGTGCAACATTCCATCCATCATCTTGTGTGTTTTGCTGTTCGTCCTATGTGGGAAGGGTATGCCCAGACGTGGGTCCCGTGCTCACTACGCCACTGGAGTGAAGCTATCCTGGCTGAAGAGGGGTGAAACCCCGAAACCAGTCCTAGGATGCTTGATTCCGGTCCAGGGAAGACATGGCTTGTCAGTTCGGGCTGGACTGTTCCCATGAGGTACAGGGTCAAGACTGATTTGGATATGGCCATGTCTGAACTGGGTTGGCGTGGTGAGCAAAATAACGATGGATTAAACCCAGATCTGTGACTGGGGGTGAATGTTTTGCCAATGTGCAACATTCCGCCCATCATCTTTGGTTTTTGCTGTTCGTCCTATGTGGGAAGGGTATGCCCAGATGTGGGTCCCGTGCTCACTACGCCACTGGAGTCAAGCTATCCTGGCTGAAGAGGGGTGAAACCCCGAAACCGGTCCTAGGATGCTTGATTCCGGTCCAGGGAAGACATGGCTTGTCAGTTCGGGCTGGACTGTTCCCATGAGGTACAGGGTCAAGACTGATTTGGATATGGCCATGTCTGAACTGGGTTGGCGTGGTGAGCAAAATAACGATGGATTAAACCCAGATCTGTGACTGGGGGTGAATGTTTTGCCAATGTGAAACATTCCGTCCATCATCTTGTGTGTTTTGCTGTTTGCCCTATGTGGGATGGGTATGCCCAGACATGGATCCCGTGCTCACTACGCCACTGGAGTCAAGCTATCCTGGCTGAAGAGGGGTGAAACCCCGAAACCGGTCCTAGGATGCTTCATTCCGGTGCAGTGAAGACATGGCTTGGCAGTTCGGGCTGGACTGTTCCCATGAGGCACAGGGTCAAGACTGATTTGCATATGGCCATGTCTGAACTGGGGTGGCGTGGTGAGCAAAATAACGATGGATTAAACCCAGATCTGTGACTGGGGGGGAATGTTTTGCCAATGTGCAACATTCCGTCCATCATCTTGTGTGTTTTGCTGTTCACCCTATGTGGGAAGTGTATGCCCAGACGTGGGTACCGTGCTCACTACGCCATTGAAGTCAAGCTATCCTGGCTGAAGAGGGGTGAAACCCCGAAACCGGTACTAGGATGCTTGATTCCGGTCCAGGGAAGACATGGCTTGGCAGTTCGGGCTGGACTGTTCCCATGAGGCACAGGGTCAAGACTGATTTGCATATGGCCATGTCTGAACTGGGGTTGTGTGGTAAGCAAAAAAACAATGGATTAAACCCAGATCTGTGACTGCGGGTGAATGTTTTCCCAATGTCCATATTCCGTCCATCATCTTGTGTGTTTTTCTGTTCGCCCTATGTGGGAAGGGTATGCCCAGACGAGGGTCCCGTGCTCACTACGCCCCTGGAGTCAAGCTACCCTGGCTGAAGAGTGGTGAAACCCCGAAACTGGTCCTAGGGTGCTTGATTCCGGTCCAGGGAACATATGGCTTGGCAGTTCAGGATGGACTGTTCCCATGAGGCACAGGGTCAAGACTGATTTGCATATGGCCATGTCTGAACTGGGGTGGCGTGGAGAGCAAAATAATGATGGATTAAACCCAGATCTGTGACTGGGGTTGAATGTTTTGCCAATGTGCAACATTCCATCCATCATCTTGTGTGTTTTGCTGTTCGCCCTATGTGGGAAGGGTATGCCCATATTAGGGTCCCGTGCTCACTACGCCACTGGAGTCAAGCTATCCTGGCTGAAGAGGTTGAATCCCCGAAACCGGTCATAGGATGCTTGATTCAGGTCGCAGGAAGACATGGCTTGGCAGTTCGGGCTGGACTGTTCCCATGAGGCACAGGGTCAAGACTGATTTGGATATGGCCATGTCTGAACTGGGGTGGCGTGGTGAGCAAAATAACAATGCATTAAACCCAGATCTGTGACTGGGGGTGAATGTTTTCCCAATGTGCAACATTCCGCCCATCATCTTCTGTTTTTTGCTGTTCGTCCTGTGTGGAAAGGGTATGCCCAGACGTGGGTCCCGTGCTCACTACGCCACTGGAGTCAAGCTATCCTGGCCGAAGAGGGGTGAAACCCCGAAACCGGTCCTAGGATGCTTGATTCCGTTCCAGGGAAGACATGGCTTGGCAGTTCGGGCTGGACTGTTCCCATGAGGCACAGGGTCAAGGCTGATTTGCATATGGCCATGTCTGAACTGGGGTGGCGTGGTGAGCAAAATAACGATGGATTAAACCAAGATCTGTGACTAGGGGTGAATGTTTTGCCAATGTGCAACATTCCGTCCATCATCTTGTGTGTTTTGCTTTTTGCCCTATGTGGGAAGGGTATGCCCAGATGTGGGTCCCGTGCTCACTACGCCACTGGAGTCAAGCTATCCTGGCTGAAGAGGGGTGAAACCCCGAAACCGGTCCTAGGATGCTTGATTCCGGTCCAGGGAAGACATGGCTTGGCACTTCGGGCTGGACTGTTCCCATGAGGCACAGGGTCAAGACTGATTTGCATATGGCCATGTCTGAACTGGGGTGGTGTGGTGAGCAAAATAACGATGGATTAAACCCAGATCTGTGACTGGGGGTGAATGTTTTGCCAATGTGCAACATTCCGTCCATCATCTTGTGTGTTTTGCTGTTTGCCCTATCTGGGAAGGGTATGCCCAGACATGAGTCCCATGCTCACTACGCCCCTGGAGTCAAGCTATCCTAGCTGAAGAGGAGTGAAACCCCGAAACCGCTCCTAGGATGCTTGATTCCGGTCCAGGGAAGACATGGCTTGGCAGTTCGGGCTGGACTGTTCCCATGAGGCACAGGGTCAAGACTGATTTGCATATGGCCATGTCTGAACTGGGGTGGCTTGGTGCGCAAAATAACGATGGATTAAACCCAAATCTGTGACTGGGGGTGAATGTTTTTCCAATGTGCAACATTCCGTCCATCATCTTGTGTGTTTTGCTGTTCGCCCTATGTGGGAAGGGTATGTCCAGACGTGGGTCCTGTGCTCACTACGCCACTGGAGTCCAGCTATCCTGGCTGAAGAGGGGTGAAACCCCGAAACCGGTCCTAGGATGCTTGATTCCGGCCCACGGAAGACATCGCTTGGCAGTTCGGGCTGGACTGTTCCCATGAGGCACAGGGTCAAGACTGATTTGGATATGGCCATGTCTGAACTGGGGTGGCGTGGTGATCAATATATCAATGCATTAAACCCAGATCTGTGACTGGGGGTGAATGTTTTGCCAGTGTGCAACATTCCGTACATCATCATGTGTGTTTTGCTGTTCGCCCATTGTGGGAAGGGTATGCCCAGACATGGGTCCCGTGCTCACTATGCCACTGGAGTCAAGCTATTCTGGCAGAAGAGGGGGGAAACCCCGAAAACAGTCCTAGGATGCTTGATTGCGGTCCAGGGAAGACATGGCTTGGCAGTTCTGGCTGGACTGTTCCCATGAAGCACAGGGTCAAGACTGATTTGCATATGGCCATGTCTGAACTGGGGTGGCGTGGTGAGCAAAATAACGATGGATTAAACCCAGATCTGTGACTGGGGGTGAATGATTTGCCAATGTGCAACATTCCGCCCATCATCTTGTGTTTTTTGCTGTTCGTCCTATGTGGGAAGGGTATGCCCAGATGTGGGTCCCGTGCTCACTACGCCACTGGAGTCAAGCTATCCTGGCTGAAGAGGGGTGAAACCCCGAAACCGGTCCTAGGATGCTTGATTCCGGTCCAGGGAAGACATGGCTTGGCAGTTCGGGCTGGACTGTTCCCATGAGGTACAGGGTCAAGACTGATTTGGATATGGCCATGTCTGAACTGGGGTGGCGTGGTGAGCAAAATAACGATGGATTAAACCCAGATCTGTGACTGGGGGTGAATGTTTTGCCAATGTGCAACATTCCATCCATCATCTTGTGTGTTTTGCTGTTCGCCCTATATGGGAAGAGTATGTCCAGACGTGGGTCCTGTGCTCACTACGCCACTGGAGTCAAGCTATCCTGGATGAAGAGGGGTGAAACCCCGAAACCGGTCCTAGGATGCTTGATTCCGGCCCACGGAAGACATGGCTTGGCAGTTCGGGCTGGACTGTTCCCATGAGGCACAGGGTCAAGACTGATTTGCATATGGCCAAGTCTGAACTGGGGTGGAGTGGTGAGCAAAATAACAATGGATTAAATCCAGATCTGTGACTGGGGATGAATGGTTTGCCAATGTGCAACATTCCGTCCATCATCATGTGTGTTTTGCTGTTCGCCCTATGTGGGAAGGGTATGCCCAGACGTGGGTCCCGTGCTCACAACGCCACTGGAGTCAAGCTATCCTGGCTGAAGAGGGGTGAAACCCCGAAACCGGTCCTAGGATGCTTGATTCCGGCCCACGGAAGACATGGCTTGGCAGTTCGGGCTGGACTGTTCCCATGAGGCACAGGGTCAAGACTGATTTGGATATGGCCATGTCTGAACTGGGTTGGCGTGGTGAGCAAAATAACAATGCATTAAACCCAGATCTGTGACTGGGGGTGAATGTTTTGCCAGTGTGCAACATTCCGTACATCATCATGTGTGTTTTGCTGTTCGCCCATTGTGGGAAGGGTATGCCCAGACGTGGGTCCCGTGCTCACTATGCCACTGGAGTGAAGCTATCCTGGCTGAAGAGGGGTGAAACCCCGAAACCAGTCCTAGGATGCTCGATTCCGTTCCAGGGAAGACATGGGTTGGCAGTTCGGGCTGGACTGTTCCCATGAGGCACAGGGTCAGGGCTGATTCGCATATGGCCATGTCTGAACTGGGGTGGCGTAGTAAGCAAAATAACAATGGATTAAACGCAGATCTGTGACTGGGGGTGAATGTTTTGCCAATGTGCAACATTCCGTCCATCATCTTGTGTGTTTTGCTGTTTGCCCTATGTGGGATGGGTATGCCCAGACATGGATCCCGTGCTCACTACGCCACTGGAGTCAAGCTATCCTGGCTGAAGAGGGGTGAAACCCCGAAACCGGTCCTAGGATGCTTCATTCCGGTGCAGTAAAGACATGGCTTGGCAGTTCGGGCTGGACTGTTCCCATGAGGCACAGGGTCAAGACTGATTTGCATATGGCCATGTCTGAACTGGGGTGGCGTGGTGAGCAAAATAACGATGGATTAAACCCAGATCTGTGACTGGGGGTGAATGTTTTGCCAATGAGCAACATTCCGTCCATTATCTTGTGTGTTTTTCTGTTCGCCCTATGTGGGAAGGGTATGCCCAGACGAGGGTCCCGTGCTCACTACGCCACTGGAGTCAAGCTATCCTGGCTGAAGAGTGGTGAAACCCCGAAACCGGTCCTAGGGTGCTTGATTCCGGTCCAGTGAACACACGGCTTGGCAGTTCAGGCTGGACTGTTCCCATAAGGCACAGGGTCAAGACTGATTTGCATATGGCCATGTCTGAACTGGGGTGGCGTGGAGAGCAAAATAATGATGGATTAAACCCAGATCTGTGACTGGGGGTGAATGTTTTGCCAATGTGCAACATTCCGCCCATCATCTTCTGTTTTTTGCTGTTCGTCCTATGTGGAAAGGGTATGCCCAGATTAGGGTCCGTGCTCACTACGCCACTGGAGTAAAGCTTTCCTGGCTGAAGAGGGTGAAACCCCAAAACCGGTCATAGGATGCTTGATTCAGGTCGCGGGAAGACATGGCTTGGCAGTTCGGGCTGGACTGTTCCCATGAGGCACAGGATCAAGACTGATTTGCATATGGCCATGTCTGAACTGGGGTGGCGTGGTGAGCAAAATAACGATGGATTAAACCCAGATCTGTGACTGGGGGTGAATATTTTGCCAATGTGCAACATTCCGCCCATCATCTTCTGTTTTTTGCTGTTCGTCCTATGTGGAAAGGGTATGCCCAGACGTGGGTCCCGTGCTCACTACGCCACTGGAGTCAAGCTATCCTGGCCGAAGAGGGGTGAAACCCCGAAACCGGTCCTAGGATGCTTGATTCCGTTCCAGGGAAGACATGGCTTGGCAGTTCGGGCTGGACTGTTCCCATGAGGCACAGGGTCAAGGCTGATTTGCATATGGCCATGTCTGAACTGGGGTGGCGTGGTGAGCAAAATAACTATGGATTAAACCAAGATCTGTGACTGGGGGTGAATGTTTTGCCCATGTGCAACATTCCGTCCATCATCTTGTGGGTTTTGCTTTTCGCCCTATGTGGGAAGGGTATGCCCAGATGTGGGTCCCGTGCTCACTACGCCACTGGAGTCAAGCTATCCTGGCTGAAGAGGGGTGAAACCCCGAAACCGGTCCTAGGATGCTTGATTCCGGTCCAGGGAAGACATGGCTTGGCAGTTCGGGCTGGAGTGTTCCCATGAGGCACAGGGTCAAGACTGATTTGCATATGGCCATGTCTGAACTGGGGTGGCGTGGTGAGCAAAATAACGATGGATTAAACCCAGATCTGTGACTGGGGGTGAATGTTTTGCCAATATGCAACATTCCGTCCATCATCTTGTGTGTTTTGCTGTTTGCCCTATCTGGGAAGGGTATGCCCAGACATGAGTCCCATGCTCACTACGCCCCTGGAGTCAAGCTATCCTAGCTGAAGAGGAGTGAAACCCCGAAACCGCTCCTAGGATGCTTGATTCCGGTCCAGGGAAGACATGGCTTGGCAGTTCGGGCTGGACTGTTCCCATGAGGCACAGGGTCAAGACTGATTTGCATATGGCCATGTCTGAACTGGGGTGGTGTGGTGAGCAAAATAACGATGGATTAAACCCAGATCTGTGACTGGGGGTGAATGTTTTGCCAATGTGCAACAGTCCGTCCATCATCTTGTGTGTTTTGCTGTTTGCCCTATCTGGGAAGGGTATGCCCAGACATGAGTCCCATGCTCACTACGCCCCTGGAGTCAAGCTATCCTAGCTGAAGAGGAGTGAAACCCCGAAACCGCTCCTAGGATGCTTGATTCCGGTCCAGGGAAGACATGGCTTGGCAGTTCGGGCTGGACTGTTCCCATGAGGCACAGGGTCAAGACTGATTTGCATATGGCCATGTCTGAACTGGGGTGGCTTGGTGCGCAAAATAACGATGGATTAAACCCAAATCTGTGACTGGGGGTGAATGTTTTTCCAATGTGCAACATTCCGTCCATCATCTTGTGTGTTTTGCTGTTCGCCCTATGTGGGAAGGGTATGTCCAGACGTGGGTCCTGTGCTCACTACGCCACTGGAGTCCAGCTATCCTGGCTGAAGAGGGGTGAAACCCCGAAACCGGTCCTAGGATGCTTGATTCCGGCCCACGGAAGACATGGCTTGGCAGTTCGGGCTGGACTGTTCCCATGAGGCACAGGGTCAAGACTGATTTGGATATGGCCATGTCTGAACTGGGGTGGCGTGGTGAGCAATATAACAATGCATTAAACCCAGATCTGTGACTGGGGGTGAATGTTTTGCCAGTGTGCAACATTCCGTACATCATCATGTGTGTTTTGCTGTTCGCCCATTGTGGGAAGGGTATGCCCAGACATGGGTCCCGTGCTCACTATGCCACTGGAGTCAAGCTATTCTGGCAGAAGAGGGGGGAAACCCCGAAAACAGTCCTAGGATGCTTGATTGCGGTCCAGGAAAGACATGGCTTGGCAGTTCTGGCTGGACTGTTCCCATGAAGCACAGAGTCAAGACTGATTTGCATATGGCCATGTCTGAACTGGGGTGGCGTGGTGAGCAAAATAACGATGGATTAAACCCAGATCTGTGACTGGGGGTGAATGATTTGCCAATGTGCAACATTCCGCCCATCATCTTGTGTTTTTTGCTGTTCGTCCTATGTGGGAAGGGTATGCCCAGATGTGGGTCCCGTGCTCACTACGCCACTGGAGTCAAGCTATCCTGGCTGAAGAGGGGTGAAACCCCGAAACCGGTCCTAGGATGCTTGATTCCGGTCCAGGGAAGACATGGCTTGGCAGTTCGGGCTGGACTGTTCCCATGAGGTACAGGGTCAAGACTGATTTGGATATGGCCATGTCTGAACTGGGGTGGCGTGGTGAGCAAAATAACGATGGATTAAACCCAGATCTGTGACTGGGGGTGAATGTTTTGCCAATGTGCAACATTCCATCCATCATCTTGTGTGTTTTGCTGTTCGCCCTATATGGGAAGAGAATGTCCAGACGTGGGTCCTGTGCTCACTACGCCACTGGAGTCAAGCTATCCTGGATGAAGAGGGGTGAAACCCCGAAACCGGTCCTAGGATGCTTGATTCCGGCCCACGGAAGACATGGCTTGGCAGTTCGGGCTGGACTGTTCCCATGAGGCACAGGGTCAAGACTGATTTGCATATGGCCAAGTCTGAACTGGGGTGGAGTGGTGAGCAAAATAACAATGGATTAAATCCAGATCTGTGACTGGGGATGAATGGTTTGCCAATGTGCAACATTCCGTCCATCATCATGTGTGTTTTGCTGTTCGCCCTATGTGGGAAGGGTATGCCCAGACGTGGGTCCCGTGCTCACAACGCCACTGGAGTCAAGCTATCCTGGCTGAAGAGGGGTGAAACCCCGAAACCGGTCCTAGGATGCTTGATTCCGGCCCACGGAAGACATGGCTTGGCAGTTCGGGCTGGACTGTTCCCATGAGGCACAGGGTCAAGACTGATTTGGATATGGCCATGTCTGAACTGGGTTGGCGTGGTGAGCAAAATAACAATGCATTAAACCCAGATCTGTGACTGGGGGTGAATGATGGTGAATGTTTTGCCAGTGTGCAACATTCCGTACATCATCATGTGTGTTTTGCTGTTCGCCCATTGTGGGAAGGGTATGCCCAGACGTGGGTCCCGTGCTCACTATGCCACTGGAGTGAAGCTATCCTGGCTGAAGAGGGGTGAAACCCCGAAACCAGTCCTAGGATGCTCAATTCCGTTCCAGGGAAGACATGGCTTGGCAGTTCGGGCTGGACTGTTCCCATGAGGCACAGGGTCAGGGCTGATTCGCATATGGCCATGTCTGAACTGGGGTGGCGTGGTAAGCAAAATAACAATGGATTAAACGCAGATCTGTGACTGGGGGTGAATGTTTTGCCAATGTGCAACATTCCGTCCATCATCTTGTGTGTTTTGCTGTTTGCCCTATGTGGGATGGGTATGCCCAGACATGGATCCCGTGCTCACTACGCCACTGGAGTCAAGCTATCCTGGCTGAAGAGGGGTGAAACCCCGAAACCGGTCCTAGGATGCTTCATTCCGGTGCAGTAAAGACATGGCTTGGCAGTTCGGGCTGGACTGTTCCCATGAGGCACAGGGTCAAGACTGATTTGCATATGGCCATGTCTGAACTGGGGTGGCGTGGTGAACAAAATAACGATGGATTAAACCCAGATCTGTGACTGGGGGTGAATGTTTTGCCAATGAGCAACATTCCGTCCATTATCTTGTGTGTTTTTCTGTTCGCCCTATGTGGGAAGGGTATGCCCAGACGAGGGTCCCGTGCTCACTACGCCACTGGAGTCAAGCTATCCTGGCTGAAGAGTGGTGAAACCCCGAAACCGGTCCTAGGGTGCTTGATTCCGGTCCAGTGAACACATGGCTTGGCAGTTCAGGCTGGACTGTTCCCATAAGGCACAGGGTCAAGACTGATTTGCATATGGCCATGTCTGAACTGGGGTGGCGTGGAGAGCAAAATAATGATGGATTAAACCCAGATCTGTGACTGGGGGTGAATGTTTTGCCAATGTGCAACATTCCGCCCATCATCTTCTGTTTTTTGCTGTTCGTCCTATGTGGAAAGGGTATGCCCAGATTAGGGTCCGTGCTCACTACGCCACTGGAGTAAAGCTTTCCTGGCTGAAGAGGGTGAAACCCCAAAACCGGTCATAGGATGCTTGATTCAGGTCGAAGGAAGACATGGCTTGGCAGTTCGGGCTGGACTGTTCCCATGAGGCACAGGATCAAGACTGATTTGCATATGGCCATGTCTGAACTGGGGTGGCGTGGTGAGCAAAATAACGATGGATTAAACCCAGATCTGTGACTGGGGGTGAATGTTTTGCCAATGTGCAACATTCCGCCCATCATCTTCTGTTTTTTGCTGTTCGTCCTATGTGGAAAGGGTATGCCCAGACGTGGGTCCCGTGCTCACTACGCCACTGGAGTCAAGCTATCCTGGCCGAAGAGGGGTGAAACCCCGAAACCGGTCCTAGGATGCTTGATTCCGTTC
Source organism: Triturus cristatus (assembly GCF_964204655.1). NCBI lineage: Eukaryota > Metazoa > Chordata > Amphibia > Caudata > Salamandridae > Triturus > Triturus cristatus. The sequence goes on along the minus strand of NC_140579.1, from coordinate 872,529,541 downwards.
CAGGGAAGACATGGCTTGGCAGTTCGGGCTGGACTGTTCCCATGAGGCACAGGGTCAAGGCTGATTTGCATATGGCCATGTCTGAACTGGGGTGGCGTGGTGAGCAAAATAACTATGGATTAAACCAAGATCTGTGACTGGGGGTGAATGTTTTGCCCATGTGCAACATTCCGTCCATCATCTTGTGTGTTTTGCTTTTCGCCCTATGTGGGAAGGGTATGCCCAGATGTGGGTCCCGTGCTCACTACGCCACTGGAGTCAAGCTATCCTGGCTGAAGAGGGGTGAAACCCCGAAACCGGTCCTAGGATGCTTGATTCCGGTCCAGGGAAGACATGGCTTGGCAGTTCGGGCTGGACTGTTCCCATGAGGCACAGGGTCAAGACTGATTTGCATATGGCCATGTCTGAACTGGGGTGGCGTGGTGAGCAAAATAACGATGGATTAAACCCAGATCTGTGACTGGGGGTGAATGTTTTGCCAATATGCAACATTCCGTCCATCATCTTGTGTGTTTTGCTGTTTGCCCTATCTGGGAAGGGTATGCCCAGACATGAGTCCCATGCTCACTACGCCCCTGGAGTCAAGCTATCCTAGCTGAAGAGGAGTGAAACCCCGAAACCGCTCCTAGGATGCTTGATTCCGGTCCAGGGAAGACATGGCTTGGCAGTTCGGGCTGGACTGTTCCCATGAGGCACAGGGTCAAGACTGATTTGCATATGGCCATGTCTGAACTGGGGTGGCTTGGTGCGCAAAATAACGATGGATTAAACCCAAATCTGTGACTGGGGGTGAATGTTTTTCCAATGTGCAACATTCCGTCCATCATCTTGTGTGTTTTGCTGTTCGCCCTATGTGGGAAGGGTATGTCCAGACGTGGGTCCTGTGCTCACTACGCCACTGGAGTCCAGCTATCCTGGCTGAAGAGGGGTGAAACCCCGAAACCGGTCCTAGGATGCTTGATTCCGGCCCACGGAAGACATGGCTTGGCAGTTTGGGCTGGACTGTTCCCATGAGGCACACGGTCAAGACTGATTTGCACATGGCCAAGTCTGAACTGGGGTGGCGTGGTGAGCAAAATAACGATGGATTAAAGCCAGATCTGTGACTGGGGATGAATGGTTTGCCAATGTGCAACATTCCGTCCATCATCATGTTTGTTTTGCTGTTCGCCCTATGTGGGAAGGGTATGCCCAGACGTGGGTCCCGTGCTCACAACGCCACTGGAGTCAAGCTATCCTGGCTGAAGAGGGGTGAAACCCCGAAACCGGTCCTAGGATGCTTGATTCCGGCCCACGGAAGACATGGCTTGGCAGTTCGGGCTGGACTGTTCCCATGAGGCACAGGGTCAAGACTGATTTGGATATGGCCATGTCTGAACTGGGGTGGCGTGGTGAGCAATATAACAATGCATTAAACCCAGATCTGTGACTGGGGGTGAATGTTTTGCCAGTGTGCAACATTCCGTACATCATCATGTGTGTTTTGCTGTTCGCCCATTGTGGGAAGGGTATGCCCAGACATGGGTCCCGTGCTCACTACGCCACTGGAGTCAAGCTATTCTGGCTGAAGAGGGGTGAAACCCCGAAACCGGTCCTAGGATGCTTGATTCCGGCCCACGGAAGACATGGCTTGGCAGTTCGGGCTGGACTGTTCCCATGAGGCACACGGTCAAGACTGATTTGCATATGGCCAAGTCTGAACTGGGGTGGCGTGGTGAGCAAAATAACGATGGATTAAACCCAGATCTGTGACTGGGGGTGAATGTTTTGCCAATGTGCAACATTCCGTCCATCATCTTGTGTGTTTTGCTGTTCACCCTATGTGGGAAGTGTATGCCCGGACGTGGGTACCAAGCTCACTACGCCATTGAAGTCAAGCTATCCTGGCTGAAGAGGGGTGAAACCCCGAAACCGGTACTAGGATGCTTGATTCCGGTCCAGGGAAGACATGGCTTGGCAGTTCGGGCTGGACTGTTCCCATGAGGCACAGGGTCAAGACTGATTTGCATATGGCCATGTCTGAACTGGGGTGGTGTGGTGAGCAAAATAACGATGGATTAAACCCAGATCTGTGACTGGGGGTGAATGTTTTGCCAATGTGCAACATTCCGTCCATCATCTTGTGTGTTTTGCTGTTTGCCCTATCTGGGAAGGGTATGCCCAGACATGAGTCCCATGCTCACTATGCCCCTGGAGTCAAGCTATCCTAGCTGAAGAGGAGTGAAACCCCGAAACCGCTCCTAGGATGCTTGATTCTGGTCCAGGGAAGACATGGCTTGGCAGTTCGGGCTGGACTGTTCCCATGAGGCACAGGGTCAAGACTGATTTGCATATGGCCATGTCTGAACTGGGGTGGCTTGGTGCGCAAAATAACGATGGATTAAACCCAAATCTGTGACTGGGGGTGAATGTTTTTCCAATGTGCAACATTCCGTCCATCATCTTGTGTGTTTTGCTGTTCGCCCTATGTGGGAAGGGTATGTCCAGACGTGGGTCCTGTGCTCACTACGCCACTGGAGTCCAGCTATCCTGGCTGAAGAGGGGTGAAACCCCGAAACCGGTCCTAGGATGCTTGATTCCGGCCCACGGAAGACATGGCTTGGCAGTTCGGGCTGGACTGTTCCCATGAGGCACACGGTCAAGACTGATTTGCATATGGCCAAGTCTGAACTGGGGTGGCGTGGTGAGCAAAATAACGATGGATTAAAGCCAGATCTGTGACTGGGGATGAATGGTTTGCCAATGTGCAACATTCCGTCCATCATCATGTGTGTTTTGCTGTTCGCCCTATGTGGGAAGGGTATGCCCAGACGTGGGTCCCGTGCTCACAACGCCACTGGAGTCAAGCTATCCTGGCTGAAGAGGGGTGAAACCCCGAAACCGGTCCTAGGATGCTTGATTCCGGCCCACGGAAGACATGGCTTGGCAGTTCGGACTGGACTGTTCCCATGAGGCACAGGGTCAAGACTGATTTGGATATGGCCATGTCTGAACTGGGGTGGCGTGGTGAGCAATATAACAATGCATTAAACCCAGATCTGTGACTGGGGGTGAATGTTTTGCCAGTGTGCAACATTCCGTACATCATCATGTGTGTTTTGCTGTTCGCCCATTGTGGGAAGGGTATGCCCAGACATGGGTCCCGTGCTCACTACGCCACTGGAGTCAAGCTATTCTGGCTGAAGAGGGGTGAAACCCCGAAACCGGTCCTAGGATGCTTGATTCCGGCCCACGGAAGACATGGCTTGGCAGTTCGGGCTGGACGGTTCCCATGAGGCACACGGTCAAGACTGATTTGCATATGGCCAAGTCTGAACTGGGGTGGCGTGGTGAGCAAAATAACGATGGATTAAAGCCAGATCTCTGACTGGGGATGAATGGTTTGCCAATGTGCAACATTCCGTCCATCATCATGTGTGTTTTGCTGTTCGCCCTATGTGGGAAGGGTATGCCCAGACGTGGGTCCCGTGCTCACAACGCCACTGGAGTCAAGCTATCCTGGCTGAAGAGGGGTGAAACCCCGAAACCGGTCCTAGGATGCTTGATTCCGGCCCACGGAAGACATGGCTTGGCAGTTCGGGCTGGACTGTTCCCATGAGGCACAGGGTCAAGACTGATTTGGATATGGCCATGTCTGAACTGGGGTGGCGTGGTGAGCAATATAACAATGCATTAAACCCAGATCTGTGACTGGGGGTGAATGTTTTGCCAGTGTGCAACATTCCGTACATCATCATGTGTGTTTTGCTGTTCGCCCATTGTGGGAAGGGTATGCCCAGACATGGGTCCCGTGCTCACTACGCCACTGGAGTCAAGCTATTCTGGCTGAAGAGGGGGGAAACCCCGAAACCAGTCCTAGGATGCTTGATTGCGGTCCAGGGAAGACATGGCTTGGCAGTTCTGGCTGGACTGTTCCCATGAAGCACAGGGTCAAGACTGATTTGCATATGGCCATGTCTGAACTGGGGTGGCGTGGTGAGCAAAATAACGATGGATTAAACCCAGATCTGTGACTGGGGGTGAATGTTTTGCCAATGTGCAACATTCCGCCCATCATCTTGTGTTTTTTGCTGTTCGTCCTATGTGGGAAGGGTATGCCCAGATGTGGGTCCCGTGCTCACTACGCCACTGGAGTCAAGCTATCCTGGCTGAAGAGGGGTAAAACCCCGAAACCGGTCCTAGGATGCTTGATTCCGGTCAAGGGAAGACATGGCTTGGCATTTCGGGCTGGACTGTTCCCATGAGGTACAGGGTCAAGACTGATTTGGATATGGCCATGTCTGAACTGGGGTGGCGTGGTGAGCAAAATAACGATGGATTAAACCCAGATCTGTGACTGGGGGTGAATGTTTTGCCAATGTGCAACATTCCATCCATCATCTTGTGTGTTTTGCTGTTCGCCCTATGTGGGAAGGGTATGTCCAGACGTGGGTCCTGTGCTCACTACGCCACTGGAGTCAAGCTATCCTGGCTGAAGAGGGGTGAAACCCCGAAACCGGTCCTAGGATGCTTGATTCCGGCCCATGGAAGACATGGCTTGGCAGTTCGGGCTGGACTGTTCCCATGAGGCACAGGGTCAAGACTGATTTGCATATGGCCAAGTCTGAACTGGGGTGGAGTGGTGAGCCAAATAACGATGGATTAAATCCAGATCTGTGACTGGGGATGAATGGTTTGCCATTGTGCATCATTCCGTCCATCATCATGTGTGTTTTGCTGTTCGCCCTATGTGGGAAGGGTATGCCCAGACGTGGGTCCCGTGCTCACAACGCCACTGGAGTCAAGCTATCCTGGCTGAAGAGGGGTGAAACCCCGAAACCGGTCCTAGGATGCTTGATTCCGGCCCACGGAAGACATGGCTTGGCAGTTCGGGCTGGACTGTTCCCATGAGGCACAGGGTCAAGACTGATTTGGACATGGCCATGTCTGAACTGGGTTGGCGTGGTGAGCAAAATAACAATGCATTAAACCCAGATCTGTGACTGGGGGTGAATGTTTTGCCAGTGTGCACCATTCCGTACATCATCATGTGTGTTTTGCTGTTCGCCCATTGTGGGAAGGGTATGCCCAGACATGGGTCCCGTGCTCACTACGCCACTGGAGTCAAGCTATTCTGGCTGAAGAGGGGTGAAACCCCGAAACCAGTCCTAGGATGCTTGATTGCGGTCCAGGGAAGACATGGCTTGGCAGTTCTGGCTGGACTGTTCCCATGAAGCACAGGGTCAAGACTGATTTGCATATGGCCATGTCTGAACTGAAGTGGCGTGGTGAGCAAAATAACGATGAATTAAACGGAGATCTGTGACTGGGGGTGAATGTTTTGCCAATGTGCAACATTCCGCCCATCATCTTGTGTTTTTGCTGTTCGTCCTCTGTGGGAAGGGTATGCCCAGATGTGGGTCCCGTGCTCACTACGCCACTGGAGTCAAGCTATCCTGGCTGAAGAGGGGTGAAACCCCAAAACCGGTCCTAGGATGCTTGATTCCGGTCCAGGGAAGACATGGCTTGGCAGTTCGGGCTGGACTGTTCCCATGAGGTACAGGGTCAAGACTGATTTGGATATGGCCATGTCTGAACTGGGTTGGCGTGGTGAGCAAAATAACGATGGATTAAACCCAGATCTGTGACTGGGGGTGAATGTTTTGCCAATGTGCAACATTCCATCCATCATCTTGTGTGTTTTGCTGTTCGTCCTATGTGGGAAGGGTATGCCCAGACGTGGGTCCAGTGCTCACTACGCCACTGGAGTGAAGCTATCCTGGCTGAAGAGGGGTGAAACCCCGAAACCAGTCCTAGGATGCTCGATTCCGTTCCAGGGAAGACATGGCTTGGCAGTTCGGGCTGGACTGTTCCCATGAGGCACAGGGTCAGGGCTGATTCGCATATGGCCATGTCTGAACTGGGGTGGCGTGGTAAGCAAAATAACAATGGATTAAACGCAGATCTGTGACTGGGGGTGAATGTTTTGCCAATGTGCAACATTCCGTCCATCATCTTGTGTGTTTTGCTGTTTGCCCTATGTGGGATGGGTATGCCCAGACATGGATCCCGTGCTCACTACGCCACTGGAGTCAAGCTATCCTGGCTGAAGAGGGGTGAAACCCCGAAACCGGTCCTAGGATGCTTCATTCCGGTGCAGTGAAGACATGGCTTGGCAGTTCGGGCTGGACTGTTCCCATGAGGCACAGGGTCAAGACTGATTTGCATATGGCCATGTCTGAACTGGGGTGGCGTGGTGAGCAAAATAACGATGGATTAAACCCAGATCTGTGACTGGGGGTGAATGTTTTGCCAATGTGCAACATTCCGTCCATCATCTTGTGTGTTTTGCTGTTCACCCTATGTGGGAAGTGTATGCCCAGACGTGGGTACCGTGCTCACTACGCCATTGAAGTCAAGCTATCCTGGCTGAAGAGGGGTGAAACCCCGAAACCGGTACTAGGATGCTTGATTCTGGTCCAGGGAAGACATGGCTTGGCAGTTCGGGCTGGACTATTCCCATGAGGCACAGGGTCAAGACTGATTTGCATATGGCCATGTCTGAACTGGGGTGGTGTGGTGAGCAAAATAACGATGGATTAAACCCAGATCTGTGACTGGGGGTGAATGTTTTGCCAATGTGCAACATTCCGTCCATCATCTTGTGTGTTTTGCTGTTTGCCCTATCTGGGAAGGGTATGCCCAGACATGAGTCCCATGCTCACTACGCCCCTGGAGTCAAGCTATCCTAGCTGAAGAGGAGTGAAACCCCGAAACCGCTCCTAGGATGCTTGATTCCGGTCCAGGGAAGACATGGCTTGGCAGTTCGGGCTGGACTGTTCCCATGAGGCACAGGGTCAAGACTGATTTGCATATGGCCATGTCTGAACTGGGGTGGCTTGGTGCGCAAAATAACGATGGATTAAACCCAAATCTGTGACTGGGGGTGAATGTTTTTCCAATGTGCAACATTCCGTCCATCATCTTGTGTGTTTTGCTGTTCGCCCTATGTGGGAAGGGTATGTCCAGACGTGGGTCCTGTGCTCACTACGCCACTGGAGTCCAGCTATCCTGGCTGAAGAGGGGTGAAACCCCGAAACCGGTCCTAGGATGCTTGATTCCGGCCCACGGAAGACATGGCTTGGCAGTTCGGGCTGGACTGTTCCCATGAGGCACACGGTCAAGACTGATTTGCATATGGCCAAGTCTGAACTGGGGTGGCGTGGTGAGCAAAATAACGATGGATTAAAGCCAGATCTGTGACTGGGGATGAATGGTTTGCCAATGTGCAACATTCCGTCCATCATCATGTTTGTTTTGCTGTTCGCCCTATGTGGGAAGGGTATGCCCAGACGTGGGTCCCGTGCTCACAACGCCACTGGAGACAAGCTATCCTGGCTGAAGAGGGGTGAAACCCCGAAACCGATCCTAGGATGCTTGATTCCGGCCCACGGAAGACATGGCTTGGCAGTTCGGGCTGGACTGTTCCCATGAGGCACAGGGTCAAGACTGATTTGGATATGGCCATGTCTGAACTGGGGTGGCGTGGTGAGCAATATAACAATGCATTAAACCCAGATCTGTGACTGGGGGTGAATGTTTTGCCATTGTGCAACATTCCGTACATCATCATGTGTGTTTTGCTGTTCGCCCATTGTGGGAAGGGTATGCCCAGACATGGGTCCCGTGCTCACTACGCCACTGGAGTCAAGCTATTCTGGCTGAAGAGGGGGGAAACCCCGAAACCAGTCCTAGGATGCTTGATTGCGGTCCAGGGAAGACATGGCTTGGCAGTTCTGGCTGGACTGTTCCCATGAAGCACAGGGTTAAGACTGATTTGCATATGGCCATGTCTGAACGGGGGTGGCGTGGTGAGCAAAATAACGATGGATTAAACCCAGATCTGTGACTGGGGGTGAATGTTTTGCCAATGTGCAACATTCCGCCCATCATCTTGTGTTTTTTGCTGTTCGTCCTATGTGGGAAGGGTATGCCCAGATGTGGGTCCCGTGCTCACTACGCCACTGGAGTCAAGCTATCCTGGCTGAAGAGGGGTAAAACCCTGAAACCGGTCCTAGGATGCTTGATTCCGGTCCAGGGAAGACATGGCTTGGCAGTTCGGGCTGGACTGTTCCCATGAGGTACAGGGTCAAGACTGATTTGGATATGGCCATGTCTGAACTGGGGTGGCGTGGTGAGCAAAATAACGATGGATTAAACCCAGATCTGTGACTGGGGGTGAATGTTTTGCCAATGTGCAACATTCCATCCATCATCTTGTGTGTTTTGCTGTTCGCCCTATGTGGGAAGGGTATATCCAGACGTGGGTCCTGTGCTCACTACGCCACTGGAGTCAAGCTATCCTGGCTGAAGAGGGGTGAAACCCCGAAACCGGTCCTAGGATGCTTGATTCCGGCCCACGGAAGACATGGCTTGGCAGTTCGGGCTGGACTGTTCCCATGAGGCACAGGGTCAAGACTGATTTGCATATGGCCAAGTCTGAACTGGGGTGGAGTGGTGAGCAAAATAACGATGGATTAAATCCAGATCTGTGACTGGGGATGAATGGTTTGCCATTGTGCATCATTCCGTCCATCATCATGTGTGTTTTGCTGTTCGCCCTATGTGGGAAGGGTATGCCCAGACGTGGGTCCCGTGCTCACAACGCCACTGGAGTCAAGCTATCCTGGCTGAAGAGGGGTGAAACCCCGAAACCGGTCCTAGGATGCTTGATTCCGGCCCACGGAAGACATGGCTTGGCAGTTCGGGCTGGACTGTTCCCATGAGGCACAGGGTCAAGACTGATTTGGATATGGCCATGTCTGAACTGGGTTGGCGTGGTGAGCAAAATAACAATGCATTAAACCCAGATCTGTGACTGGGGGTGAATGTTTTGCCAGTGTGCAACATTCCGTACATCATCATGTGTGTTTTGCTGTTCGCCCATTGTGGGAAGGGTATGCCCAGACATGGGTCCCGTGCTCACTACGCCACTGGAGTCAAGCTATTCTGGCTGAAGAGGGGTGAAACCCCGAAACCAGTCCTAGGATGCTTGATTGCGGTCCAGGGAAGACATGGCTTGGCAGTTCTGGCTGGACTGTTCCCATGAAGCACAGGGTCAAGACTGATTTGCATATGGCCATGTCTGAACTGAAGTGGCGTGGTGAGCAAAATAACGATGAATTAAACCCAGATCTGTGACTGGGGGTGAATGTTTTGCCAATGTGCAACATTCCGCCCATCATCTTGTGTTTTTTGCTGTTCGTCCTATGTGGGAAGGGTATGCCCAGATGTGGGTCCCGTGCTCACTACGCCACTGGAGTCAAGCTATCCTGGCTGAAGAGGGGTGAAACCCCGAAACCGGTCCTAGGATGCTTGATTCCGGTCCAGGGAAGATATGGCTTGTCAGTTCGGGCTGGACTGTTCCCATGAGGTACAGGGTCAAGACTGATTTGGATATGGCCATGTCTGAACTGGGTTGGCGTGGTGAGCAAAATAACGATGGATTAAACCCAGATCTGTGACTGGGGGTGAATGTTTTGCCAATGTGCAACATTCCATCCATCATCTTGTGTGTTTTGCTGTTCGTCCTATGTGGGAAGGGTATGCCCAGACGTGGGTCCCGTGCTCACTACGCCACTGGAGTGAAGCTATCCTGGCTGAAGAGGGGTGAAACCCCCAAACCAGTCCTAGGATGCTCGATTCCGTTCCAGGGGAGACATGGCTTGGCAGTTCGGGCTGGACTGTTCCCATGAGGCACAGTGTCAGGGCTGATTCGCATATGGCCATGTCTGAACTGGGGTGGCGTGGTAAGCAAAATAACAATGGATTAAACGCAGATCTGTGACTGGGGGTGAATGTTTTGCCAATGTGCAACATTCCGTCCATCATCTTGTATGTTTTGCTGTGTGCCCTATGTGGGATGGGTATGCCCAGGCATGGATCCCGTGCTCACTACGCCACTGGAGTCAAGCTATCCTGGCTGAAGAGGGGTGAAACCCCGAAACCGGTCCTAGGATGCTTCATTCCGGTGCAGTGAAGACATGGCTTGGCAGTTCGGGCTGGACTGTTCCCATGAGGCACAGGGTCAAGACTGATTTGCATATGGCCATGTCTGAACTGGGGTGGTGTGGTGAGCAAAATAACGATGGATTAAACCCAGATCGGTGACTGGGGGGGAATGTTTTGCCAATGTGCAACATTCCGTCCATCATCTTGTGTGTTTTGCTGTTCACCCTATGTGGGAAGTGTATGCCCAGACGTGGGTACCGTGCTCACTACGCCATTGAAGTCAAGCTATCCTGGCTGAAGAGGGGTGAAACCCCGAAACCGGTACTAGGATGCTTGATTCCGGTCCAGGGAAGACATGGCTTGGCAGTTCGGGCTGGACTGTTCCCATGAGGCACAGGGTCAAGACTGATTTGCATATGGCCATGTCTGAACTGGGGTTGTGTGGTGAGCAAAAAAACAATGGATTAAACCCAGATCTGTGACTGCGGGTGAATGTTTTCCCAATGTCCATATTCCGTCCATCATCTTGTGTGTTTTTCTGTTCGCCCTATGTGGGAAGGGTATGCCCAGACGAGGGTCCCGTGCTCACTACGCCACTGGAGTCAAGCTATCCTGGCTGAAGAGTGGTGAAACCCCGAAACCGGTCCTAGGGTGCTTGATTCCGGTCCAGGGAACATATGGCTTGGCAGTTCAGGATGGACTGTTCCCATGAGGCACAGGGTCAAGACTGATTTGCATATGGCCATGTCTGAACTGGGGTGGCGTGGAGAGCAAAATAATGATGGATTAAACCCAGATCTGTGACTGGGGTTGAATTTTTTGCCAATGTGCAACATTCCATCCATCATCTTGTGTGTTTTGCTGTTCGCCCTATGTGGGAAGGGTATGCCCATATTAGGGTCCCGTGCTCACTATGCCACTGGAGTCAAGCTATCCTGGCTGAAGAGGGTGAATCCCCGAAACCGGTCATAGGATGCTTGATTCAGGTCGCAGGAAGACATGGCTTGGCAGTTCGGGCTGGACTGTTCCCATGAGGCACAGGGTCAAGACTGATTTGGATATGGCCATGTCTGAACTGGGGTGGCGTGGTGAGCAAAATAACAATGCATTAAACCCAGATCTGTGACTGGGGGTGAATGTTTTCCCAATGTGCAACATTCCGCCCATCATCTTCTGTTTTTTGCTGTTCGTCCTATGTGGAAAGGGTATGCCCAGACGTGGGTCCCGTGCTCACTACGCCACTGGAGTCAAGCTATCCTGGCCGAAGAGGGGTGAAACCCCGAAACCGGTCCTAGGATGCTTGATTCCGTTCCAGGGAAGACATGGCTTGGCAGTTCGGGCTGGACTGTTCCCATGAGGCACAGGGTCAAGGCTGATTTGCATATGGCCATGTCTGAACTGGGGTGGCGTGGTGAGCAAAATAACGATGGATTAAACCAAGATCTGTGACTGGGGGTGAATGTTTTGCCCATGTGCAACATTCCGTCCATCATCTTGTGTGTTTTGCTTTTCGCCCTATGTGGGAAGGGTATGCCCAGATGTGGGTCCCGTGCTCACTACGCCACTGGAGTCAAGCTATCCTGGCTGAAGAGGGGTGAAACCCCGAAACCGGTCCTAGGATGCTTGATTCCGGTCCAGGGAAGACATGGCTTGGCAGTTCGGGCTGGACTGTTCCCATGAGGCACAGGGTCAAGACTGATTTGCATATGGCCATGTCTGAACTGGGGTGGTGTGGTGAGCAAAATAACGATGGATTAAACCCAGATCTGTGACTGGGGGTGAATGTTTTGCCAATGTCCATATTCCGTCCATCATCTTGTGTGTTTTTCTGTTCGCCCTATGTGGGAAGGGTATGCCCAGACGAGGGTCCCGTGCTCACTACGCCACTGGAGTCAAGCTATCCTGGCTGAAGAGAGGTGAAACCCCGAAACCGGTCCTAGGGTGCTTGATTCCGGTCCAGGGAACATATGGCTTGGCAGTTCAGGATGGACTGTTCCCATGAGGCACAGGGTCAAGACTGATTTGCATATGGCCATGTCTGAACTGGGGTGGCGTGGAGAGCAAAATAATGATGGATTAAACCCAGATCTGTGACTGGGGTTGAATGTTTTGCCAATGTGCAACATTCCATCCATCATCTTGTGTGTTTTGCTGTTCGCCCTATGTGGGAAGGGTATGCCCATATTAGGGTCCCGTGCTCACTACGCCACTGGAGTCAAGCTATCCTGGCTGAAGAGGGTGAATCCCCGAAACCGGTCATAGGATGCTTGATTCAGGTCGCAGGAAGACATGGCTTGGCAGTTCGGGCTGGACTGTTCCCATGAGGCACAGGGTCAAGACTGATTTGGATATGGCCATGTCTGAACTGGGGTGGCGTGGTGAGCAAAATAACAATGCATTAAACCCAGATCTGTGACTGGGGGTGAATGTTTTCCCAATGTGCAACATTCCGCCCATCATCTTCTGTTTTTTGCTGTTCGTCCTATGTGGAAAGGGTATGGCCAGACGTGGGTCCCGTGCTCACTACGCCACTGGAGTCAAGCTATCCTGGCCGAAGAGGGGTGAAACCCCGAAACCGGTCCTAGGATGCTTGATTCCGTTCCAGGGAAGACATGGCTTGGCAGTTCGGGCTGGACTGTTCCCATGAGGCACAGGGTCAAGGCTGATTTGCATATGGCCATGTCTGAACTGGGGTGGCGTGGTGAGCAAAATAACGATGGATTAAACCAAGATCTGTGACTGGGGGTGAATGTTTTGCCCATGTGCAACATTCTGTCCATCATCTTGTGTGTTTTGCTTTTCGCCCTATGTGGGAAGGGTATGCCCAGATGTGGGTCCCGTGCTCACTACGCCACTGGAGTCAAGCTATCCTGGCTGAAGAGGGGTGAAACCCCGAAACCGGTCCTAGGATGCTTGATTCCGGTCCAGGGAAGACATGGCTTGGCAGTTCGGGCTGGACTGTTCCCATGAGGCACAGGGTCAAGACTGATTTGCATATGGCCATGTCTGAACTGGGGTGGTGTGGTGAGCAAAATAACGATGGATTAAACCCAGATCTGTGACTGGGGGTGAATGTTTTGCCAATGTGCAACATTCCGTCCATCATCTTGTGTGTTTTGCTGTTTGCCCTATCTGGGAAGGGTATGCCCAGACATGAGTCCCATGCTCACTACGCCCCTGGAGTCAAGCTATCCTAGCTGAAGAGGAGTGAAACCCCGAAACCGCTCCTAGGATGCTTGATTCCGGTCCAGGGAAGACATGGCTTGGCAGTTCAGGCTGGACTGTTCCCATGAGGCACAGGGTCAAGACTGATTTGCATATGGCCATGTCTGAACTGGGGTGGCTTGGTGCGCAAAATAACGATGGATTAAACCCAAATCTGTGACTGGGGGTGAATGTTTTTCCAATGTGCAACATTCCGTCCATCATCTTGTGTGTTTTGCTGTTCGCCCTATGTGGGAAGGGTATGTCCAGACGTGGGTCCTGTGCTCACTACGCCACTGGAGTCCAGCTATCCTGGCTGAAGAGGGGTGAAACCCCGAAACCGGTCCTAGGATGCTTGATTCCGGCCCACGGAAGACATCGCTTGGCAGTTCGGGCTGGACTGTTCCCATGAGGCACAGGGTCAAGACTGATTTGGATATGGCCATGTCTGAACTGGGGTGGCGTGGTGAGCAATATAACAATGCATTAAACCCAGATCTGTGACTGGGGGTGAATGTTTTTCCAGTGTGCAACATTCCGTACATCATCATGTGTGTTTTGCTGTTCGCCCATTGTGGGAAGGGTATGCCCAGACATGGGTCCCGTGCTCACTATGCAACTGGAGTCAAGCTATTCTGGCAGAAGAGGGGGGAAACCCCGAAAACAGTCCTAGGATGCTTGATTGCGGTCCAGGGAAGACATGGCTTGGCAGTTCTGGCTGGACTGTTCCCATGAAGCACAGGGTCAAGACTGATTTGCATATGGCCATGTCTGAACTGGGGTGGCGTGGTGAGCAAAATAACGATGGATTAAACCCAGATCTGTGACTGGGGGTGAATGTTTTGCCAATGTGCAACATTCCGCCCATCATCTTGTTTTTTTTGCTGTTCGTCCTATGTGGGAAGGGTATGCCCAGATGTGGGTCCCGTGCTCACTACGCCACTGGAGTCAAGCTATCCTGGCTGAAGAGGGGTGAAACCCCGAAACCGGTCTTAGGATGCTTGATTCCGGCCCACGGAAGACATGGCTTTTGCAGTTCGGGCTGGACTGTTCCCATGACGCACAGGGTCAAGACTGCTTTGGATATGGCCATGTCTGAACTGGGGTGGCGTGGTGAGCAAAATAACGATGGATTAAACCCAGATCTGTGACTGGGGGTGAATGTTTTGCCAATGTGCAACATTCCATCCATCATCTTGTGTGTTTTGCTGTTCGCCCTATGTGGGAAGGGTATGTCCAGACGTGGATCCTGTGCTCACTACGCCACTGGAGTCAAGCTATCCTGGCTGAAGAGGGGTGAAACCCCGAAACCGGTCCTAGGATGCTTGATTCCGGCCCACGGAAGACATGGCTTGGCAGTTCGGGCTGGACTGTTCCCATGAGGCACAGGGTCAAGACTGATTTGCATATGGCCAAGTCTGAACTGGGGTGGAGTGGTGAGCAAAATAACGATGGATTAAATCCAGATCTGTGACTGGGGATGAATGGTTTGCCATTGTGCATCATTCCGTCCATCATCATGTGTGTTTTGCTGTTCGCCCTATGTGGGAAGGGTATGCCCAGACGTGGGTCCCGTGCTCACAACGCCACTGGAGTCAAGCTATCCTGGCTGAAGAGGGGTGAAACCCCGAAACCGGTCCTAGGATGCTTGATTCCGGCCCACGGAAGACATGGCTTGGCAGTTCGGGCTGGACTGTTCCCATGAGGCACAGGGTCAAGACTGATTTGGACATGGCCATGTCGGAACTGGGTTGGCGTGGTGAGCAAAATAACAATGCATTAAACCCAGATCTGTGACTGGGGGTGAATGTTTTGCCAGTGTGCAACATTCCGTACATCATCATGTGTGTTTTGCTGTTCGCCCATTGTGGGAAGGGTATGCCCAGACATGGGTCCCGTGCTCACTACGCCACTGGAGTCAAGCTATTCTGGCTGAAGAGGGGTGAAACCCCGAAACCAGTCCTAGGATGCTTGATTGCGGTCCAGGGAAGACATGGCTTGGCAGTTCTGGCTGGACTGTTCCCATGAAGCACAGGGTCAAGACTGATTTGCATATGGCCATGTCTGAACTGAAGTGGCGTGGTGAGCAAAATAACGATGAATTAAACCCAGATCTGTGACTGGGGGTGAATGTTTTGCCAATGTGCAACATTCCGCCCATCATCTTGTGTTTTTTGCTGTTCGTCCTATGTGGGAAGGGTATGCCCAGATGTGGGTCCCGTGCTCACTACGCCACTGGAGTCAAGCCATCCTGGCTGAAGAGGGGTGAAACCCCGAAACCGGTCCTAGGATGCTTGATTCCGGTCCAGGGAAGACATGGCTTGTCAGTTCGGGCTGGACTGTTCCCATGAGGTACAGGGTCAAGACTGATTTGGATATGGCCATGTCTGAACTGGGTTGGCGTGGTGAGCAAAATAACGATGGATTAAACCCAGATCTGTGACTGGGGGTGAATGTTTTGCCAATGTGCAACATTCCATCCATCATCTTGTGTGTTTTGCTGTTCGTCCTATGTGGGAAGGGGATGCCCAGACGTGGGTCCCGTGCTCACTACGCCACTGGAGTGAAGCTATCCTGGCTGAAGAGGGGTGAAACCCCGAAACCAGTCCTAGGATGCTCGATTCCGTTCCAGGGAAGACATGGCTTGGCAGTTCGGGCTGGACTGTTCCCATGAGGCACAGGGTCAGGGCTGATTCGCATATGGCCATGTCTGAACTGGGGTGGCGTGGTAAGCAAAATAACAATGGATTAAACGCAGATCTGTGACTGGGGGTGAATGTTTTGCCAATGTGCAACATTCCGTCCATCATCTTGTGTGTTTTGCTGTTTGCCCTATGTGGGATGGGTATGCCCAGACATGGATCCCGTGCTCACTACGCCACTGGAGTCAAGCTATCCTGGCTGAAGAGGGGTGAAACCCCGAAACCGGTCCTAGGATGCTTCATTCCGGTGCAGTGAAGACATGGCTTGGCAGTTCGGGCTGGACTGTTCCCATGAGGCACAGGGTCAAGACTGATTTGCATATGGCCATGTCTGAACTGGGGTGGCGTGGTGAGCAAAATAACGATGGATTAAACCCAGATCTGTGACTGGGGGTGAATGTTTTGCCAATGTGCAACATTCCGTCCATCATCTTGTGTGTTTTGCTGTTCACCCTATGTGGGAAGTGTATGCCCAGACGTGGGTACCGTGCTCACTACGCCATTGAAGTCAAGCTATCCTGGCTGAAGAGGGGTGAAACCCCGAAACCGGTACTAGGATGCTTGATTCTGGTCCAGGGAAGACATGGCTTGGCAGTTCGGGCTGGACTATTCCCATGAGGCACAGGGTCAAGACTGATTTGCATATGGCCATGTCTGAACTGGGGTGGTGTGGTGAGCAAAATAACGATGGATTAAACCCAGATCTGTGAGTGGGGGTGAATGTTTTGCCAATGTGCAACATTCCGTCCATCATCTTGTGTGTTTTGCTGTTTGCCCTATCTGGGAAGGGTATGCCCAGACATGAGTCCCATGCTCACTACGCCCCTGGAGTCAAGCTATCCTAGCTGAAGAGGAGTGAAACCCCGAAACCGCTCCTAGGATGCTTGATTCCGGTCCAGGGAAGACATGGCTTGGCAGTTCGGGCTGGACTGTTCCCATGAGGCACAGGGTCAAGACTGATTTGCATATGGCCATGTCTGAACTGGGGTGGCTTGGTGCGCAAAATAACGATGGATTAAACCCAAATCTGTGACTGGGGGTGAATGTTTTTCCAATGTGCAACGTTCCGTCCATCATCTTGTGTGTTTTGCTGTTCGCCCTAAGTGGGAAGGGTATGTCCAGACGTGGGTCCTGTGCTCACTACGCCACTGGAGTCCAGCTATCCTGGCTGAAGAGGGGTGAAACCCCGAAACCGGTCCTAGGATGCTTGATTCCGGCCCACGGAAGACATCGCTTGGCAGTTCGGGCTGGACTGTTCCCATGAGGCACAGGGTCAAGACTGATTTGGATATGGCCATGTCTGAACTGGGGTGGCGTGGTGAGCAATATAACAATGCATTAAACCCTGTCTGTGACTGGGGGTGAATGTTTTTCCAGTGTGCAACATTCCGTACATCATCATGTGTGTTTTGCTGTTCGCCCATTGTGGGAAGGGTATGCCCAGACATGGGTCCCGTGCTCACTATGCAACTGGAGTCAAGCTATTCTGGCAGAAGAGGGGGGAAACCCCGAAAACAGTCCTAGGATGCTTGATTGCGGTCCAGGGAAGACATGGCTTGGCAGTTCTGGCTGGACTGTTCCCATGAAGCACAGGGTCAAGACTGATTTGCATATGGCCATGTCTGAACTGGGGTGGCGTGGTGAGCAAAATAACGATGGATTAAACCCAGATCTGTGACTGGGGGTGAATGTTTTGCCAATGTGCAACATTCCGCCCATCATCTTGTGTTTTTTGCTGTTCGTCCTATGTGGGAAGGGTATGCCCAGATGTGGGTCCCGTGCTCACTACGCCACTGGAGTCAAGCTATCCTGGCTGAAGAGGGGTGAAACCCCGAAACCGGTCCTAGGATGCTTGATTCCGGCCCACGGAAGACATGGCTTTTGCAGTTCGGGCTGGACTGTTCCCATGAGGCACAGGGTCAAGACTGATTTGGATATGGCCATGTCTGAACTGGGGTGGCGTGGTGAGCAATATAACAATGCATTAAACCCAGATCTGTGACTAGGGGTGAATGTTTTGCCAGTGTGCAACATTCCGTACATCATCATGTGTGTTTTGCTGTTCGCCCATTGTGGGAAGGGTATGCCCAGACATGGGTCCTGTGCTCACAACGCCACTGGAGTCAAGCTATTCTGGCTGAAGAGGGGGGAAACCCCGAAACCAGTCCTAGGATGCTTGATTGCGGTCCAGGGAAGACATGGCTTGGCAGTTCTGGCTGGACTGTTCCCATGAAGCACAGGGTCAAGACTGATTTGGACATGGCCATGTCGGAACTGGGTTGGCGTGGTGAGCAAAATAACAATGCATTAAACCCAGATCTGTGACTGGGGGTGAATGTTTTGCCAGTGTGCAACATTCCGTACATCATCATGTGTGTTTTGCTGTTCGCCCATTGTGGGAAGGGTATGCCCAGACATGGGTCCCGTGCTCACTACGCCACTGGAGTCAAGCTATTCTGGCTGAAGAGGGGTGAAACCCCGAAACCAGTCCTAGGATGCTTGATTGCGGTCCAGGGAAGACATGGCTTGGCAGTTCTGGCTGGACTGTTCCCATGAAGCACAGGGTCAAGACTGATTTGCATATGGCCATGTCTGAACTGAAGTGGCGTGGTGAGCAAAATAACGATGAATTAAACCCAGATCTGTGACTGGGGGTGAATGTTTTGCCAATGTGCAACATTCCGCCCATCATCTTGTGTTTTTTGCTGTTCGTCCTATGTGGGAAGGGTATGCCCAGATGTGGGTCCCGTGCTCACTACGCCACTGGAGTCAAGCCATCCTGGCTGAAGAGGGGTGAAACCCCGAAACCGGTCCTAGGATGCTTGATTCCGGTCCAGGGAAGACATGGCTTGTCAGTTCGGGCTGGACTGTTCCCATGAGGTACAGGGTCAAGACTGATTTGGATATGGCCATGTCTGAACTGGGTTGGCGTGGTGAGCAAAATAACGATGGATTAAACCCAGATCTGTGACTGGGGGTGAATGTTTTGCCAATGTGCAACATTCCATCCATCATCTTGTGTGTTTTGCTGTTCGTCCTATGTGGGAAGGGGATGCCCAGACGTGGGTCCCGTGCTCACTACGCCACTGGAGTGAAGCTATCCTGGCTGAAGAGGGGTGAAACCCCGAAACCAGTCCTAGGATGCTCGATTCCGTTCCAGGGAAGACATGGCTTGGCAGTTCGGGCTGGACTGTTCCCATGAGGCACAGGGTCAGGGCTGATTCGCATATGGCCATGTCTGAACTGGGGTGGCGTGGTAAGCAAAATAACAATGGATTAAACGCAGATCTGTGACTGGGGGTGAATGTTTTGCCAATGTGCAACATTCCGTCCATCATCTTGTGTGTTTTGCTGTTTGCCCTATGTGGGATGGGTATGCCCAGACATGGATCCCGTGCTCACTACGCCACTGGAGTCAAGCTATCCTGGCTGAAGAGGGGTGAAACCCCGAAACCGGTCCTAGGATGCTTCATTCCGGTGCAGTGAAGACATGGCTTGGCAGTTCGGGCTGGACTGTTCCCATGAGGCACAGGGTCAAGACTGATTTGCATATGGCCATGTCTGAACTGGGGTGGCGTGGTGAGCAAAATAACGATGGATTAAACCCAGATCTGTGACTGGGGGTGAATGTTTTGCCAATGTGCAACATTCCGTCCATCATCTTGTGTGTTTTGCTGTTCACCCTATGTGGGAAGTGTATGCCCAGACGTGGGTACCGTGCTCACTACGCCATTGAAGTCAAGCTATCCTGGCTGAAGAGGGGTGAAACCCCGAAACCGGTACTAGGATGCTTGATTCTGGTCCAGGGAAGACATGGCTTGGCAGTTCGGGCTGGACTATTCCCATGAGGCACAGGGTCAAGACTGATTTGCATATGGCCATGTCTGAACTGGGGTGGTGTGGTGAGAAAAATAACGATGGATTAAACCCAGATCTGTGAGTGGGGGTGAATGTTTTGCCAATGTGCAACATTCCGTCCATCATCTTGTGTGTTTTGCTGTTTGCCCTATCTGGGAAGGGTATGCCCAGACATGAGTCCCATGCTCACTACGCCCCTGGAGTCAAGCTATCCTAGCTGAAGAGGAGTGAAACCCCGAAACCGCTCCTAGGATGCTTGATTCCGGTCCAGGGAAGACATGGCTTGGCAGTTCGGGCTGGACTGTTCCCATGAGGCACAGGGTCAAGACTGATTTGCATATGGCCATGTCTGAACTGGGGTGGCTTGGTGCGCAAAATAACGATGGATTAAACCCAAATCTGTGACTGGGGGTGAATGTTTTTCCAATGTGCAACGTTCCGTCCATCATCTTGTGTGTTTTGCTGTTCGCCCTAAGTGGGAAGGGTATGTCCAGACGTGGGTCCTGTGCTCACTACGCCACTGGAGTCCAGCTATCCTGGCTGAAGAGGGGTGAAACCCCGAAACCGGTCCTAGGATGCTTGATTCCGGCCCACGGAAGACATCGCTTGGCAGTTCGGGCTGGACTGTTCCCATGAGGCACAGGGTCAAGACTGATTTGGATATGGCCATGTCTGAACTGGGGTGGCGTGGTGAGCAATATAACAATGCATTAAACCCTGTCTGTGACTGGGGGTGAATGTTTTTCCAGTGTGCAACATTCCGTACATCATCATGTGTGTTTTGCTGTTCGCCCATTGTGGGAAGGGTATGCCCAGACATGGGTCCCGTGCTCACTATGCAACTGGAGTCAAGCTATTCTGGCAGAAGAGGGGGGAAACCCCGAAAACAGTCCTAGGATGCTTGATTGCGGTCCAGGGAAGACATGGCTTGGCAGTTCTGGCTGGACTGTTCCCATGACGCACAGGGTCAAGACTGATTTGCATATGGCCATGTCTGAACTGGGGTGGCGTGGTGAGCAAAATAACGATGGATTAAACCCAGATCTGTGACTGGGGGTGAATGTTTTGCCAATGTGCAACATTCCGCCCATCATCTTGTGTTTTTTGCTGTTCGTCCTATGTGGGAAGGGTATGCCCAGATGTGGGTCCCGTGCTCACTACGCCACTGGAGTCAAGCTATCCTGGCTGAAGAGGGGTGAAACCCCGAAACCGGTCCTAGGATGCTTGATTCCGGCCCACGGAAGACATGGCTTTTGCAGTTCGGGCTGGACTGTTCCCATGAGGCACAGGGTCAAGACTGATTTGGATATGGCCATGTCTGAACTGGGGTGGCGTGGTGAGCAATATAACAATGCATTAAACCCAGATCTGTGACTAGGGGTGAATGTTTTGCCAGTGTGCAACATTCCGTACATCATCATGTGTGTTTTGCTGTTCGCCCATTGTGGGAAGGGTATGCCCAGACATGGGTCCTGTGCTCACAACGCCACTGGAGTCAAGCTATTCTGGCTGAAGAGGGGGGAAACCCCGAAACCAGTCCTAGGATGCTTGATTGCGGTCCAGGGAAGACATGGCTTGGCAGTTCTGGCTGGACTGTTCCCATGAAGCACAGGGTCAAGACTGATTTGCATATGGCCATGTCTGAACTGGGGTGGCGTGGTGAGCAAAATAACGATGGATTAAACCCAGATCTGTGACTGGGGGTGAATGTTTTGCCAATGTGCAACATTCCGCCCATCATCTTGTGTTTTTTGCTGTTCGTCCTATGTGGGAAGGGTATGCCCAGATGTGGGTCCCGTGCTCACTACGCCACTGGAGTCAAGCTATCCTGGCTGAAGAGGGGTAAAACCCCGAAACCGGTCCTAGGATGCTTGATTCCGGTCCAGGGAAGACATGGCTTGGCAGTTCGGGCTGGACTGTTCCCATGAGGTACAGGGTCAAGACTGATTTGGATATGGCCATGTCTGAACTGGGGTGGCGTGGTGAGCAAAATAACGATGGGTTAAACCCAGATCTGTGACTGGGGGTGAATGTTTTGCCAATGTGCAACATTCCATCCATCATCTTGTGTGTTTTGCTGTTCGCCCTATGTGGGAAGGGTATGTCCAGACGTGGATCCTGTGCTCACTACGCCACTGGAGTCAAGCTATCCTGGCTGAAGAGGGGTGAAACCCCGAAACCGGTCCTAGGATGCTTGATTCCGGCCCACGGAAGACATGGCTTGGCAGTTCGGGCTGGACTGTTCCCATGAGGCACAGGGTCAAGACTGATTTGCATATGGCCAAGTCTGAACTGGGGTGGAGTGGTGAGCAAAATAGCGATGGATTAAATCCAGATCTGTGACTGGGGATGAATGGTTTGCCATTGTGCATCATTCCGTCCATCATCATGTGTGTTTTGCTGTTCACCCTATGTGGGAAGGGTATGCCCAGACGTGGGTCCCGTGCTCACAACGCCACTGGAGTCAAGCTATCCTGGCTGAAGAGGGGTGAAACCCCGAAACCGGTCCTAGGATGCTTGATTGCGGCCCACGGAAGACATGGCTTGGCAGTTCGGGCTGGACTGTTCCCATGAGGCACAGGGTCAAGACTGATTTGGACATGGCCATGTCTGAACTGGGTTGGCGTGGTGAGCAAAATAACAATGCATTAAAGCCAGATCTGTGACTGGGGGTGAATGTTTTGCCAGTGTGCAACATTCCGTACATCATCATGTGTGTTTTGCTGTTCGCCCATTGTGGGAAGGGTATGCCCAGACATGGGTCCCGTGCTCACTACGCCACTGGAGTCAAGCTATTCTGGCTGAAGAGGGGTGAAACCCCGAAACCAGTCCTAGGATGCTTGATTGCGGTCCAGGGAAGACATGGCTTGGCAGTTCTGGCTGGACTGTTCCCATGAAGCACAGGGTCAAGACTGATTTGCATATGGCCATGTCTGAACTGAAGTGGCGTGGTGAGCAAAATAACGATGAATTAAACCCAGATCTGTGACTGGGGGTGAATGTTTTGCCAATGTGCAACATTCCGCCCATCATCTTGTGTTTTTTGCTGTTCGTCCTATGTGGGAAGGGTATGCCCAGATGTGGGTCCCGTGCTCACTACGCCACTGGAGTCAAGCTATCCTGGCTGAAGAGGGGTGAAACCCCGAAACCGGTCCTAGGATGCTTGATTCCGGTCCAGGGAAGACATGGCTTGTCAGTTCGGGCTGGACTGTTCCCATGAGGTACAGGGTCAAGACTGATTTGGATATGGCCATGTCTGAACTGGGTTGGCGTGGTGAGCAAAATAACGATGGATTAAACCCAGATCTGTGACTGGGGGTGAATGTTTTGCCAATGTGCAACATTCCGTACATCATCATGTGTGTTTTGCTGTTCGCCCATTGTGGGAAGGGTATGCCCAGACATGGGTCCCGTGCTCACTACGCCACTGGAGTCAAGCTATTCTGGCTGAAGAGGGGTGAAACCCCGAAACCAGTCCTAGGATGCTTGATTGCGGTCCAGGGAAGACATGGCTTGGCAGTTCGGGCTGGACTGTTCCCATGAGGCACAGGGTCAGGGCTGATTCGCATATGGCCATGTCTGAACTGGGGTGGCGTGGTAAGCAAAATAACAATGGATTAAACGCAGATCTGTGACTGGGGGTGAATGTTTTGCCAATGTGCAACATTCCGTCCATCATCTTGTGTGTTTTGCTGTTTGCCCTATGTGGGATGGGTATGCCCAGACATGGATCCCGTGCTCACTACGCCACTGGAGTCAAGCTATCCTGGCTGAAGAGGGGTGAAACCCCGAAACCGGTCCTAGGATGCTTCATTCCGGTGCAGTGAAGACATGGCTTGGCAGTTCGGGCTGGACTGTTCCCATGAGGCACAGGGTCAAGACTGATTTGCATATGGCCATGTCTGAACTGGGGTGGCGTGGTGAGCAAAATAACGATGGATTAAACCCAGATCTGTGACTGGGGGTGAATGTTTTGCCAATGTGCAACATTCCGTCCATCATCTTGTGTGTTTTGCTGTTCACCCTATGTGGGAAGTGTATGCCCAGACGTGGGTACCGTGCTCACTACGCCATTGAAGTGAAGCTATCCTGGCTGAAGAGGGGTGAAACCCCGAAACCGGTACTAGGATGCTTGATTCTGGTCCAGGGAAGACATGGCTTGGCAGTTAGGGCTGGACTATTCCCATGAGGCACAGGGTCAAGACTGATTTGCATATGGCCATGTCTGAACTGGGGTGGTGTGGTGAGCAAAATAACGATGGATTAAACCCAGATCTGTGACTGGGGGTGAGTGTTTTGCCAATGTGCAACATTCCGTCCATCATCTTGTGTGTTTTGCTGTTTGCCCTATCTGGGAAGGGTATGCCCAGACATGAGTCCCATGCTCACTACGCCCCTGGAGTCAAGCTATCCTAGCTGAAGAGGAGTGAAACCCCGAAACCGCTCCTAGGATGCTTGATTCCGGTCCAGGGAAGACATGGCTTGGCAGTTCGGGCTGGACTGTTCCCATGAGGCACAGGGTCAAGACTGATTTGCATATGGCCATGTCTGAACTGGGGTGGCTTGGTGCGCAAAATAACGATGGATTAAACCCAAATCTGTGACTGGGGGTGAATGTTTTTCCAATGTGCAACATTCCGTCCATCATCTTGTGTGTTTTGCTGTTCGCCCTATGTGGGAAGGGTATGTCCAGACGTGGGTCCTGTGCTCACTACGCCACTGGAGTCCAGCTATCCTGGCTGAAGAGGGGTGAAACCCCGAAACTGGTCCTAGGATGCTTGATTCCGGCCCACGGAAGACATGGCTTGGCAGTTCGGGCCGGACTGTTCCCATGAGGCACACGGTCAAGACTGATTTGCATATGGCCAAGTCTGAACTGGGGTGGCGTGGTGAGCAAAATAACGATGGATTAAAGCCAGATCTGTGACTGGGGATGAATGGTTTGCCAATGTGCAACATTCCGTCCATCATCATGTGTGTTTTGCTGTTCGCCCTATGTGGGAAGGGTATGCCCAGACGTGGGTCCCGTGCTCACAACGCCACTGGAGTCAAGCTATCCTGGCTGAAGAGGGGTGAAACCCCGAAACCGGTCCTAGGATGCTTGATTCCGGCCCACGGAAGACATGGCTTGGCAGTTCGGGCTGGACTGTTCCCATGAGGCACAGGGTCAAGACTGATTTGGATATGGCCATGTCTGAACTGGGGTGGCGTGGTGAGCAATATAACAATGCATTAAACCCAGATCTGTGACTGGGGGTGAATGTTTTGCCGTTGTGCAACATTCCGTACATCATCATGTGTGTTTTGCTGTTCGCCCATTGTGGGAAGGGTATGCCCAGACATGGGTCCCGTGCTCACTACGCCACTGGAGTCAAGCTATTCTGGCTGAAGAGGGGGGAAACCCCGAAACCAGTCCTAGGATGCTTGATTGCGGTCCAGGGAAGACATGGCTTGGCAGTTCTGGCTGGACTGTTCCCATGAAGCACAGGGTCAAGACTGATTTGCATATGGCCATGTCTGAACTGGGGTGGCGTGGTGAGCAAAATAACGATGGATTAAACCCAGATCTGTGACTGGGGGTGAATGTTTTGCCAATGTGCAACATTCCGCCCATCATCTTGTGTTTTTTGCTGTTCGTCCTATGTGGGAAGGGTATGCCCAGATGTGGGTCCCGTGCTCACTACGCCACTGGAGTCAAGCTATCCTGGCTGAAGAGGGGTAAAACCCCGAAACCGGTCCTAGGATGCTTGATTCCGGTCCAGGGAAGACATGGCTTGGTAGTTCGGGCTGGACTGTTCCCATGAGGTACAGGGTCAAGACTGATTTGGATATGGCCATGTCTGAACTGGGGTGGCGTGGTGAGCAAAATAACGATGGATTAAACCCAGATCTGTGACTGGGGGTGAATGTTTTGCCAATGTGCAACATTCCATCCATCATCTTGTGTGTTTTGCTGTTCGCCCTATGTGGGAAGGGTATGTCCAGACGTGGGTCCTGGTCTCACTACGCCACTGGAGTCAAGCTATCCTGGCTGAAGAGGGGTGAAACCCCGAAACCGGTCCTAGGATGCTTGATTCCGGCCCACGGAAGACATGGCTTGGCAGTTCGGGCTGGACTGTTCCCATGAGGCACAGGGTCAAGACTGATTTGCATATGGCCAAGTCTGAACTGGGGTGGAGTGGTGAGCAAAATAACGATGGATTAAATCCAGATCTGTGACTGGGGATGAATGGTTTGCCATTGTGCATCATTCCGTCCATCATCATGTGTGTTTTGCTGTTCGCCCTATGTGGGAAGGGTATGCCCAGACGTGGGTCCCGTGCTCACAACGCCACTGGAGTAAAGCTATCCTGGCTGAAGAGGGGTGAAACCCCGAAACCGGTCCTAGGATGCTTGATTCCGGCCCACGGAAGACATGGCTTGGCAGTTCGGGCTGGACTGTTCCCATGAGGCACAGGGTCAAGAATGATTTGGATATGGCCATGTCTGAACTGGGTTGGCGTGGTGAGCAAAATAACAATGCATTAAACCCAGATCTGTGACTGGGGGTGAATGTTTTGCCAGTGTGCAACATTCCGTACATCATCATGTGTGTTTTGCTGTTCGCCCATTGTGGGAAGGGTATGCCCAGACATGGGTCCCGTGCTCACTACGCCACTGGAGTCAAGCTATTCTGGCTGAAGAGGGGTGAAACCCCGAAACCAGTCCTAGGATGCTTGATTGCGGTCCAGGGAAGACATGGCTTGGCAGTTCTGGCTGGACTGTTCCCATGAAGCACAGGGTCAAGACTGATTTGCATATGGCCATGTCTGAACTGAAGTGGCGTGGTGAGCAAAATAACGATGAATTAAACCCAGATCTGTGACTGGGGGTGAATGTTTTGCCAATGTGCAACATTCCGCCCATCATCTTGTGTTTTTTGCTGTTAGTCCTATGTGGGAAGGGTATGCCCAGATGTGGGTCCCGTGCTCACTACGCCACTTGAGTCAAGCTATCCTGGCTGAAGAGGGGTGAAACCCCGAAACCGGTCCTAGGATGCTTCATTCCGGTCCAGGGAAGACATGGCTTGTCAGTTCGGGCTGGACTGTTCCCATGAGGCACAGGGTCAAGACTGATTTGGATATGGCCATGTCTGAACTGGGTTGGCGTGGTGAGCAAAATAACGATGGATTAAACCCAGATCTGTGACTGGGGGTGAATGTTTTGCCAATGTGCAACATTCCATCCATCATCTTGTGTGTTTTGCTGTTCGTCCTATGTGGGAAGGGTATGCCCAGACGTGGGTCCCGTGCTCACTACGCCACTGGAGTGAAGCTATCCTGGCTGAAGAGGGGTGAAACCCCGAAACCAGTCCTAGGATGCTCGATTCCGTTCCAGGGAAGACATGGCTTGGCAGTTCGGGCTGGACTGTTCCCTTGAGGCACAGGGTCAGGGCTGATTCGCATATGGCCATGTCTGAACTGGGGTGGCGTGGTAAGCAAAATAACAATGGATTAAACGCAGATCTGTGACTGGGGGTGAATGTTTTGCCAATGTGCAACATTCCGTCCATCATCTTGTGTGTTTTGCTGTTTGCCCTATGTGGGATGGGTATGCCCAGACATGGATCCCGTGCTCACTACGCCACTGGAGTCAAGCTATCCTGGCTGAAGAGGGGTGAAACCCCGAAACCGGTCCTAGGATGCTTCATTCCGGTGCAGTGAAGACATGGCTTGGCAGTTCGGGCTGGACTGTTCCCATGAGGCACAGGGTCAAGACTGATTTGCATATGGCCATGTCTGAACTGGGGTGGCATGGTGAGCAAAATAACGATGGATTAAACCCAGATCTGTGACTGGGGGGAATGTTTTGCCAATGTGCAACATTCCGTCCATCATCTTGTGTGTTTTGCTGTTCACCCTATGTGGGAAGTGTATGCCCAGACGTGGGTACCGTGCTCACTACGCCATTGAAGTCAAGCTATCCTGGCTGAAGAGGGGTGAAACCCCGAAACCGGTACTAGGAGGCTTGATTCCGGTCCAGGGAAGACATGGCTTGGCAGTTCGGGCTGGACTGTTCCCATGAGGCACAGGGTCAAGACTGATTTGCATATGGCCATGTCTGAACTGGGGTTGTGTGGTGAGCAAAAAAACAATGGATTAAACCCAGATCTGTGACTGCGGGTGAATGTTTTCCCAATGTCCATATTCCGTCCATCATCTTGTGTGTTTTTCTGTTCGCCCTATGTGGGAAGGGTATGCCCAGACGAGGGTCCCGTGCTCACTACGCCACTGGAGTCAAGCTATCCTGGCTGAAGAGTGGTGAAACCCCGAAACCGGTCCTAGGGTGCTTGATTCCGGTCCAGGGAACATATGGCTTGGCAGTTCAGGATGGACTGTTCCCATGAGGCACAGGGTCAAGACTGATTTGCATATGGCCATGTCTGAACTGGGGTGGCGTGGAGAG
Source organism: Triturus cristatus (assembly GCF_964204655.1). Lineage (NCBI taxonomy): Eukaryota > Metazoa > Chordata > Amphibia > Caudata > Salamandridae > Triturus > Triturus cristatus. Next base: position 872,501,342 of record NC_140579.1, on the reverse strand, counting down.
CAAAATAATGATGGATTAAACCCAGATCTGTGACTGGGGTTGAATGTTTTGCCAATGTGCAACATTCCATCCATCATCTTGTGTGTTTTGCTGTTCGCCCTATGTGGGAAGGGTATGCCCATATTAGGGTCCCGTGCTCACTACGCCACTGGAGTCAAGCTATCCTGGCTGAAGAGGGTGAATCCCCGAAACCGGTCATAGGATGCTTGATTCAGGTCGCAGGAAGACATGGCTTGGCAGTTCGGGCTGGACTGTTCCCATGAGGCACAGGGTCAAGACTGATTTGGATATGGCCATGTCTGAACTGGGGTGGCGTGGTGAGCAAAATAACAATGCATTAAACCCAGATCTGTGACTGGGGGTGAATGTTTTCCCAATGTGCAACATTCCGCCCATCATCTTCTGTTTTTTGCTGTTCGTCCTATGTGGAAAGGGTATGCCCAGACGTGGGTCCCGTGCTCACTACGCCACTGGAGTCAAGCTATCCTGGCCGAAGAGGGGTGAAACCCCGAAACCGGTCCTAGGATGCTTGATTCCGTTCCAGGGAAGACATGGCTTGGCAGTTCGGGCTGGACTGTTCCCCTGAGGCACAGGGTCAAGGCTGATTTGCATATGGCCATGTCTGAACTGGGGTGGCGTGGTGAGCAAAATAACGATGGATTAAACCAAGATCTGTGACTGGGGGTGAATGTTTTGCCCATGTGCAACATTCCGTCCATCATCTTGTGTGTTTTGCTTTTCGCCCTATGTGGGAAGGGTATGCCCAGATGTGGGTCCCGTGCTCACTACGCCACTGGAGTCAAGCTATCCTGGCTGAAGAGGGGTGAAACCCCGAAACCGGTCCTAGGATGCTTGATTCCGGTCCAGGGAAGACATGGCTTGGCAGTTCGGGCTGGACTGTTCCCATGAGGCACAGGGTCAAGACTGATTTGCATATGGCCATGTCTGAACTGGGGTGGTGTGGTGAGCAAAATAACGATGGATTAAACCCAGATCGGTGACTGGGGGTGAATGTTTTGCCAATGTGCAACATTCCGTCCATCATCTTGTGTGTTTTGCTGTTTGCCCTATCTGGGAAGGGTATGCCCAGACATGAGTCCCATGCTCACTACGCCCCTGGAGTCAAGCTATCCTAGCTGAAGAGGAGTGAAACCCCGAAACCGCTCCTAGGATGCTTGATTCCGGTCCAGGGAAGACATGGCTTGGCAGTTCGGGCTGGACTGTTCCCATGAGGCACAGGGTCAAGACTGATTTGCATATGGCCATGTCTGAACTGGGGTGGCTTGGTGCGCAAAATAACGATGGATTAAACCCAAATCTGTGACTGGGGGTGAATGTTTTTCCAATGTGCAACATTCCGTCCATCATCTTGTGTGTTTTGCTGTTCGCCCTATGTGGGAAGGGTATGTCCAGACGTGGGTCCTGTGCTCACTACGCCACTGGAGTCCAGCTATTCTGGCTGAAGAGGGGTGAAACCCCGAAACCGGTCCTAGGATGCTTGATTCTGGCCCACGGAAGACATCGCTTGGCAGTTCGGGCTGGACTGTTCCCATGAGGCACAGGGTCAAGACTGATTTGGATATGGCCATGTCTGAACTGGGGTGGCGTGGTGAGCAATATAACAATGCATTAAACCCAGATCTGTGACTGGGGGTGAATGTTTTTCCAGTGTGCAACATTCCGTACATCATCATGTGTGTTTTGCTGTTCGCCCATTGTGGGAAGGGTATGCCCAGACATGGGTCCCGTGCTCACTATGCCACTGGAGTCAAGCTATTCTGGCAGAAGAGGGGGGAAACCCCGAAAACAGTCCTAGGATGCTTGATTGCGGTCCAGGGAAGACATGGCTTGGCAGTTCTGGCTGGACTGTTCCCATGAAGCACAGGGTCAAGACTGATTTGCATATGGCCATGTCTGAACTGGGGTGGCGTGGTGAGCAAAATAACGATGGATTAAACCCAGATCTGTGACTGGGGGTGAATGTTTTGCCAATGTGCAACATTCCGCCCATCATCTTGTGTTTTTTGCTGTTCGTCCTATGTGGGAAGGGTATGCCCAGATGTGGGTCCCGTGCTCACTACGCCACTGGAGTCAAGCTATCCTGGCTGAAGAGGGGTGAAACCCCGAAACCGGTCCTAGGATGCTTGATTCCGGTCCAGGGAAGACATGGCTTGGCAGTTCGGGCTGGACTGTTCCCATGAGGTACAGGGTCAAGACTGATTTGGATATGGCCATGTCTGAACTGGGGTGGCGTGGTGAGCAAAATAACGATGGATTAAACCCAGATCTGTGACTGGGGGTGAATGTTTTGCCAATGTGCAACATTCCATCCATCATCTTGTGTGTTTTGCTGTTCGCCCTATATGGAAAGGGTATGTCCAGACGTGGGTCCTGTGCTCACTACGCCACTGGAGTCAAGCTATCCTGGATGAAGAGGGGTGAAACCCCGAAACCGGTCCTAGGATGCTTGATTCCGGCCCACGGAAGACATGGCTTGGCAGTTCGGGCTGGACTGTTCCCATGAGGCACAGGGTCAAGACTGATTTGCATATGGCCAAGTCTGAACTGGGGTGGAGTGGTGAGCAAAATAACAATGGATTAAATCCAGATCTGTGACTGGGGATGAATGGTTTGCCAATGTGCAACATTCCGTCCATCATCATGTGTGTTTTGCTGTTCGCCCTATGTGGGAAGGGTATGCCCAGACGTGGGTCCCGTGCTCACAACGCCACTGGAGTCAAGCTATCCTGGCTGAAGAGGGGTGAAACCCCGAAACCGGTCCTAGGATGCTTGATTCCGGCCCACGGAAGACATGGCTTGGCAGTTCGGGCTGGACTGTTCCCATGAGGCACAGGGTCAAGACTGATTTGGATATGGCCATGTCTGAACTGGTTTGGCGTGGTGAGCAAAATAACAATGCATTAAACCCAGATCTGTGACTGGGGGTGAATGTTTTGCCAGTGTGCAACATTCGGTACATCATCATGTGTGTTTTGCTGTTCGCCCATTGTGGGAAGGGTATGCCCAGACATGGGTCCCGTGCTCACTACGCCACTGGAGTCAAGCTATTCTGGCTGAAGAGGGGTGAAACCCCGAAACCAGTCCTAGGATGCTTGATTGCGGTCCAGGGAAGACATGGCTTGGCAGTTCTGGCTGGACTGTTCCCATGAAGCACAGGGTCAAGACTGATTTGCATATGGCCATGTCTGAACTGAAGTGGCGTGGTGAGCAAAATAACAATGAATTAAACCCAGATCTGTGACTGGGGGTGAATGTTTTGCCAATGTGCAACATTCCGCCCATCATCTTGTGTTTTTTGCTGTTCGTCCTATGTGGGAAGGGTATGCCCAGATGTGGGTCCCGTGCTCACTACGCCACTGGAGTCAAGCTATCCTGGCTGAAGAGGGGTGAAACCCCGAAACCGGTCCTAGGATGCTTGATTCCGGTCCAGGGAAGACATGGCTTGGGAGTTCGGGCTGGACTGTTCCCATGAGGTACAGGGTCAAGACTGATTTGGATATGGCCATGTCTGAACTGGGGTGGCGTGGTGAGCAAAATAACAATGGATTAAACCCAGATCTGTGACTGGGGTGAATGTTTTACCAATGTGCAACATTCCATTCATCATCTTGTGTGTTTTGCTGTTCGCCCTATGTGGGAAGGGTATGCCCAGACGTGGGTCCTGTGCTCACTATGCCACTGGAGTGAAGCTATCCTGGCTGAAGAGGGGTGAAACCCCGAAACCAGTCCTAGGATGCTCAATTCCGTTCCAGGGAAGACATGGCTTGGCAGTTCGGGCTGGGCTGTTCCCATGAGGCACAGGGTCAGGGCTGATTCGCATATGGCCATGTCTGAACTGGGGTGGCGTGGTAAGCAAAATAACAATGGATTAAACGCAGATCTGTGACTGGGGGTGAATGTTTTGCCAATGTGCAACATTCCGTCCATCATCTTGTGTGTTTTGCTGTTTGCCCTATGTGGGATGGGTATGCCCAGACATGGATCCCGTGCTCACTACGCCACTGGAGTCAAGCTATCCTGGCTGAAGAGGGGTGAAACCCCGAAACCGGTCCTAGGATGCTTCATTCCGGTGCAGTGAAGACATGGCTTGGCAGTTCGGGCTGGACTGTTCCCATGAGGCACAGGGTCAAGACTGATTTGCATATGGCCATGTCTGAACTGGGGTGCGTGGTGAGCAAAATAACGATGGATTAAACCCAGATCTGTGACTGGGGGTGAATGTTTTGCCAATGAGCAACATTCCGTCCATTATCTTGTGTGTTTTTCTGTTCGCCCTATGTGGGAAGGGTATGCCCAGACGAGGGTCCCGTGCTCACTACGCCACTGGAGTCCAGCAATCCTGGCTGAAGAGTGGTGAAACCCCGAAACCGGTCCTAGGGTGCTTGATTCCGGTCCAGTGAACACATGGCTTGGCAGTTCAGGCTGGACTGTTCCCATGAGGCACAGGGTCAAGACTGATTTGCATATGGCCATGTCTGAACTGGGGTGGCGTGGAGAGCAAAATAATGATGGATTAAACCCAGATCTGTGACTGGGTGTGAATGTTTTGCCAATGTGCAACATTCCGCCCATCATCTTCTGTTTTTTGCTGTTCGTCCGATGTGGAAAGGGTATGCCCAGATTAGGGTCCGTGCTCACTACGCCACTGGAGTAAAGCTTTCCTGGCTGAAGAGGGTGAAACCCCGAAACCGGTCATAGGATGCTTGATTCAGGTCGCGGGAAGACATGGCTTGGCAGTTCGGGCTGGACTGTTCCCATGAGGCACAGGATCAAGACTGATTTGCATATGGCCATGTCTGAACTGGGGTGGCGTGGTGAGCAAAATAACGATGGATTAAACCCAGATCGGTGACTGGGGGTGAATGTTTTGCCAATGTGCAACATTCCGCCCATCATCTTCTGTTTTTTGCTGTTCGTCCTATGTGGAAAGGGTATGCCCAGACGTGGGTCCCGTGCTCACTACGCCACTGGAGTCAAGCTATCCTGGCCGAAGAGGGGTGAAACCCCGAAACCGGTCCTAGGATGCTTGATTCCGTTCCAGGGAAGACATGGCTTGGCAGTTCGGGCTGGACTGTTCCCATGAGGCACAGGGTCAAGGCTGATTTGCATATGGCCATGTCTGAACTGGGATGGCGTGGTGAGCAAAATAACGATGGATTAAACCAAGATCTGTGACTGGGGGTGAATGTTTTGCCCATGTGCAACATTCCGTCCATCATCTTGTGTGTTTTGCTTTTCGCCCTATGTGGGAAGGGTATGCCCAGATGTGGGTCCCGTGCTCACTACGCCACTGGAGTCAAGCTATCCTGGCTGAAGAGGGGTGAAACCCCAAAACCGGTCCTAGGATGCTTGATTCCGGTCCAGGGAAGACATGGCTTGGCAGTTCGGGCTGGACTGTTCCCATGAGGCACAGGGTCAAGACTGATTTGCATATGGCCATGTCTGAACTGGGGTGGCGTGGTGAGCAAAATAACGATGGATTAAACCCATATCTGTGACTGGGGGTGAATGTTTTGCCAATGTGCAACATTCCGTCCATCATCTTGTGTGTTTTGCTGTTCACCCTATGTGGGAAGTGTATGCCCGGACGTGGGTACCAAGCTCACTACGCCATTGAAGTCAAGCTATCCTGGCTGAAGAGGGGTGAAACCCCGAAACCGGTACTAGGATGCTTGATTCCGGTCCAGGGAAGACATGGCTTGGCAGTTCGGGCTGGACTGTTCCCATGAGGCACAGGGTCAAGACTGATTTGCATATGGCCATGTCTGAACTGGGGTGGTATGGTGAGCAAAATAACGATGGATTAAACCCAGATCTGTGACTGGGGGTGAATGTTTTGCCAATGTGCAACATTCCGTCCATCATCTTGTGTGTTTTGCTGTTTGCCCTATCTGGGAAGGGTATGCCCAGACATGAGTCCCATGCTCACTACGCCCCTGGAGTCAAGCTATCCTAGATGAAGAGGAGTGAAACCCCGAAACCGCTCCTAGGATGCTTGATTCCGGTCCAGGGAAGACATGGCTTGGCAGTTCGGGCTGGACTGTTCCCATGAGGCACAGGGTCAAGACTGATTTGCATATGGCCATGTCTGAACTGGGGTGGCTTGGTGCGCAAAATAACGATGGATTAAACCCAAATCTGTGACTGGGGGTGAATGTTTTTCCAATGTGCAACATTCCGTCCATCATCTTGTGTGTTTTGCTGTTCGCCCTATGTGGGAAGGGTATGTCCAGACGTGGGTCCTGTGCTCACTACGCCACTGGAGTCCAGCTATCCTGGCTGAAGAGGGGTGAAACCCCGAAACCGGTCCTAGGATGCTTGATTCCGGCCCACGGAAGACATGGCTTGGCAGTTCGGGCTGGACTGTTCCCATGAGGCACACGGTCAAGACTGATTTGCATATGGCCAAGTCTGAACTGGGGTGGCGTGGTGAGCAAAATAACGATGGATTAAAGCCAGATCTGTGACTGGGGATGAATGGTTTGCCAATGTGCAACATTCCGTCCATCATCATGTGTGTTTTGCTGTTCGCCCTATGTGGGAAGGGTATGCCCAGACGTGGGTCCCGTGCTCACAACGCCACTGGAGTCAAGCTATCCTGGCTGAAGAGGGGTGAAACCCCGAAACCGGTCCTAGGATGCTTGATTCCGGCCCACGGAAGACATGGCTTGGCAGTTCGGGCTGGACTGTTCCCATGAGGCACAGGGTCAAGACTGATTTGGACATGGCCATGTCTGAACTGGGTTGGCGTGGTGAGCAAAATAACAATGCATTAAACCCAGATCTGTGACTGGGGGTGAATGTTTTGCCAGTGTGCAACATTCCGTACATCATCATGTGTGTTTTGCTGTTCGCCCATTGTGGGAAGGGTATGCCCAGACATGGGTCCCGTGCTCACTACGCCACTGGAGTCAAGCTATTCTGGCTGAAGAGGGGTGAAACCCCGAAACCAGTCCTAGGATGCTTGATTGCGGTCCAGGGAAGACATGGCTTGGCAGTTCTGGCTGGACTGTTCCCATGAAGCACAGGGTCAAGACTGATTTGCATATGGCCATGTCTGAACTGAAGTGGCGTGGTGAGCAAAATAACGATGAATTAAACCCAGATCTGTGACTGGGGGTGAATGTTTTGCCAATGTGCAACATTCCGCCCATCATCTTGTGTTTTTTGCTGTTCGTCCTATGTGGGAAGGGTATGCCCAGATGTGGGTCCCGTGCTCACTACGCCACTGGAGTCAAGCTATCCTGGCTGAAGAGGGGTGAAACCCCGAAACCGGTCCTAGGATGCTTGATTCCGGTCCAGGGAAGACATGGCTTGTCAGTTCGGGCTGGACTGTTCCCATGAGGTACAGGGTCAAGACTGATTTGGATATGGCCATGTCTGAACTGGGTTGGCGTGGTGAGCAAAATAACGATGGATTAAACCCAGATCTGTGACTGGGGGTGAATGTTTTGCCAATGTGCAACATTCCATCCATCATCTTGTGTGTTTTGCTGTTCGTCCTATGTGGGAAGGGTATGCCCAGACGTGGGTCCCGTGCTCACTACGCCACTGGAGTGAAGCTATCCTGGCTGAAGAGGGGTGAAACCCCGAAACCAGTCCTAGGATGCTCGATTCCGTTCCAGGGAAGACATGGCTTGGCAGTTCGGGCTGGACTGTTCCCATGAGGCACAGGGTCAGGGCTGATTCGCATATGGCCATGTCTGAACTGGGGTGGCGTGGTAAGCAAAATAACAATGGATTAAACGCAGATCTGTGACTGGGGGTGAATGTTTTGCCAATGTGCAACATTCCGTCCATCATCTTGTGTGTTTTGCTGTTTGCCCTATGTGGGATGGGTATGCCCAGACATGGATCCTGTGCTCACTACGCCACTGGAGTCAAGCTATCCTGGCTGAAGAGGGGTGAAACCCCGAAACCGGTCCTAGGATGCTTCATTCCGGTGCAGTGAAGACATGGCTTGGCAGTTCGGGCTGGACTGTTCCCATGAGGCACAGGGTCAAGACTGATTTGCATATGGCCATGTCTGAACTGGGGTGGCGTGGTGAGCAAAATAACGATGGATTAAACCCAGATCTGTGACTGGGGGTGAATGTTTTGCCAATGTGCAACATTCCGTCCATCATCTTGTGTGTTTTGCTGTTCACCCTATGTGGGAAGTGTATGCCCAGACGTGGGTACCGTGCTCACTACGCCATTGAAGTCAAGCTATCCTGGCTGAAGAGGGGTGAAACCCCGAAACCGGTACTAGGATGCTTGATTCTGGTCCAGGGAAGACATGGCTTGGCAGTTAGGGCTGGACTATTCCCATGAGGCACAGGGTCAAGACTGATTTGCATATGGCCATGTCTGAACTGGGGTGGTGTGGTGAGCAAAATAACGATGGATTAAACCCAGATCTGTGACTGGGGGTGAATGTTTTGCCAATGTGCAACATTCCGTCCATCATCTTGTGTGTTTTGCTGTTTGCCCTATCTGGGAAGGGTATGCCCAGACATGAGTCCCATGCTCACTACGCCCCTGGAGTCAAGCTATCCTAGCTGAAGAGGAGTGAAACCCCGAAACCGCTCCTAGGATGCTTGATTCCGGTCCAGGGAAGACATGGCTTGGCAGTTCGGGCTGGACTGTTCCCATGAGGCACAGGGTCAAGACTGATTTGCATATGGCCATGTCTGAACTGGGGTGGCTTGGTGCGCAAAATAACGATGGATTAAACCCAAATCTGTGACTGGGGGTGAATGTTTTTCCAATGTGCAACATTCCGTCCATCATCATGTGTGTTTTGCTGTTCGCCCTATGTGGGAAGGGTATGCCCAGACGTGGGTCCCGTGCTCACAACGCCACTGGAGTCAAGCTATCCTGGCTGAAGAGGGGTGAAACCCCGAAACCGGTCCTAGGATGCTTGATTCCGGCCCACGGAAGACATGGCTTGGCAGTTCGGGCTGGACTGTTCCCATGAGGCACAGGGTCAAGACTGATTTGGATATGGCCATGTCTGAACTGGGGTGGCGTGGTGAGCAATATAACAATGCATTAAACCCAGATCTGTGACTGGGGGTGAATGTTTTGCCATTGTGCAACATTCCGTACATCATCATGTGTGTTTTGCTGTTCGCCCATTGTGGGAAGGGTATGCCCAGACATGGGTCCCGTGCTCACTACGCCACTGGAGTCAAGCTATTCTGGCTGAAGAGGGGGGAAACCCCAAAACCAGTCCTAGGATGCTTGATTGCGGTCCAGGGAAGACATGGCTTGGCAGTTCGGGCTGGACTGTTCCCATGAGGTACAGGGTCAAGACTGATTTGGATATGGCCATGTCTGAACTGGGGTGGCGTGGTGAGCAAAATAACGATGGATTAAACCCAGATCTGTGACTGGGGGTGAATGTTTTGCCAATGTGCAACATTCCATCCATCATCTTGTGTGTTTTGCTGTTCGCCCTATGTGGGAAGGGTATGTCCAGACGTGGGTCCTGTGCTCACTACGCCACTGGAGTCAAGCTATCCTGGCTGAAGAGGGGTGAAACCCCGAAACCGGTCCTAGGATGCTTGATTCCGGCCCACGGAAAACATGGCTTGGCAGTTCGGGCTGGACTGTTCCCATGAGGCACAGGGTCAAGACTGATTTGCATATGGCCAAGTCTGAACTGGGGTGGAGTGGTGAGCAAAATAACGATGGATTAAATCCAGATCTGTGACTGGGGATGAATGGTTTGCCATTGTGCATCATTCTGTCCATCATCATGTGTGTTTTGCTGTTCGCCCTATGTGGGAAGGGTATGCCCAGACGTGGGTCCCGTGCTCACAACGCCACTGGAGTCAAGCTATCCTGGCTGAAGAGGGGTGAAACCCCGAAACCGGTCCTAGGATGCTTGATTCCGGCCCACAGAAGACATGGCTTGGCAGTTCGGGCTGGACTGTTCCCATGAGGCACAGGGTCAAGAATGATTTGGATATGGCCATGTCTGAACTGGGTTGGCGTGGTGAGCAAAATAACAATGCATTAAACCCAGATCTGTGACTGGGGGTGAATGTTTTGCCAGTGTGCAACATTCCGTACATCATCATGTGTGTTTTGCTGTTCGCCCATTGTGGGAAGGGTATGCCCAGACATGGGTCCCGTGCTCACTACGCCACTGGAGTCAAGCTATTCTGGCTGAAGAGGGGTGAAACCCCGAAACCAGTCCTAGGATGCTTGATTGCGGTCCAGGGAAGACATGGCTTGGCAGTTCTGGCTGGACTGTTCCCATGAAGCACAGGGTCAAGACTGATTTGCATATGGCCATGTCTGAACTGAAGTGGCGTGGTGAGCAAAATAACGATGAATTAAACCCAGATCTGTGACTGGGGGTGAATGTTTTGCCAATGTGCAACATTCCGCCCATCATCTTGTGTTTTTTGCTGTTAGTCCTATGTGGGAAGGGTATGCCCAGATGTGGGTCCCGTGCTCACTACGCCACTGGAGTCAAGCTATCCTGGCTGAAGAGGGGTGAAACCCCGAAACCGGTCCTAGGATGCTTCATTCCGGTCCAGGGAAGACATGGCTTGTCAGTTCGGGCTGGACTGTTCCCATGAGGCACAGGGTCAAGACTGATTTGGATATGGCCATGTCTGAACTGGGTTGGCATGGTGAGCAAAATAACGATGGATTAAACCCAGATCTGTGACTGGGGGTGAATGTTTTGCCAATGTGCAACATTCCATCCATCATCTTGTGTGTTTTGCTGTTCGTCCTATGTGGGAAGGGTATGCCCAGACGTGGGTCCCGTGCTCACTACGCCACTGGAGTGAAGCTATCCTGGCTGAAGAGGGGTGAAACCCCGAAACCAGTCCTAGGATGCTCGATTCCGTTCCAGGGAAGACATGGCTTGGCAGTTCGGGCTGGACTGTTCCCATGAGGCACAGGGTCAGGGCTGATTCGCATATGGCCATGTCTGAACTGGGGTGGCGTGGTAAGCAAAATAACAATGGATTAAACGCAGATCTGTGACTGGGGGTGAATGTTTTGCCAATGTGCAACGTTCCGTCCATCATCTTGTGTGTTTTGCTGTTTGCCCTATGTGGGATGGGTATGCCCAGACATGGATCCCGTGCTCACTACGCCACTGGAGTCAAGCTATCCTGGCTGAAGAGGGGTGAAACCCCGAAACCGGTCCTAGGATGCTTCATTCCGGTGCAGTGAAGACATGGCTTGGCAGTTCGGGCTGGACTGTTCCCATGAGGCACAGGGTCAAGACTGATTTGCATATGGCCATGTCTGAACTGGGGTGGCGTGGTGAGCAAAATAACGATGGATTAAACCCAGATCTGTGACTGGGGGGGAATGTTTTGCCAATGTGCAACATTCCGTCCATCATCTTGTGTGTTTTGCTGTTCACCCTATGTGGGAAGTGTATGCCCAGACGTGGGTACCGTGCTCACTACGCCATTGAAGTCAAGCTATCCTGGCTGAAGAGGGGTGAAACCCCGAAACCGGTACTAGGATGCTTGATTCCGGTCCAGGGATAGACATGGCTTGGCAGTTCGGGCTGGACTGTTCCCATGAGGCACAGAGTCAAGACTGATTTGCATATGGCCATGTCTGAACTGGGGTTGTGTGGTGAGCAAAAAAACAATGGATTAAACCCAGATCTGTGACTGCGGGTGAATGTTTTCCCAATGTCCATATTCCGTCCATCATCTTGTGTGTTTTTCTGTTCGCCCTATGTGGGAAGGGTATGCCCAGACGAGGGTCCCGTGCTCACTACGCCACTGGAGTCAAGCTATCCTGGCTGAAGAGTGGTGAAACCCCGAAACCGGTCCTAGGGTGCTTGATTCCGGTCCAGGGAACATATGGCTTGGCAGTTCAGGATGGACTGTTCCCATGAGGCACAGGGTCAAGACTGATTTGCATATGGCCATGTCTGAACTGGGGTGGCGTGGAGAGCAAAATAATGATGGATTAAACCCAGATCTGTGACTGGGGTTGAATGTTTTGCCAATGTGCAACATTCCATCCATCATCTTGTGTGTTTTTCTGTTCGCCCTATGTGGGAAGGGTATGCCCATATTAGGGTCCCGTGCTCACTACGTCACTGGAGTCAAGCTATCCTGGCTGAAGAGGGTAAATCCCCGAAACCGGTCATAGGATGCTTGATTCAGGTCGCAGGAAGACATGGCTTGGCAGTTCGGGCTGGACTGTTCCCATGAGGCACAGGGTCAAGACTGATTTGGATATGGCCATGTCTGAACTGGGGTGGCGTGGTGAGCAAAATAACAATGCATTAAACCCAGATCTGTGACTGGGGGTGAATGTTTTCCCAATGTGCAACATTCCGCCCATCATCTTCTGTTTTTTGCTGTTCGTCCTATGTGGAAAGGGTATGCCCAGACGTGGGTCCCGTGCTCACTACGCCACTGGAGTCAAGCTATCCTGGCCGAAGAGGGGTGAAACCCCGAAACCGGTCCTAGGATGCTTGATTCCGTTCCAGGGAAGACATGGCTTGGCAATTCGGGCTGGACTGTTCCCATGAGGCACAGGGTCAAGGCTGATTTGCATATGGCCATGTCTGAACTGGGGTGGCGTGGTGAGCAAAATAACGATGGATTAAACCAAGATCTGTGACTGGGGGTGAATGTTTTGCCCATGTGCAACATTCCGTCCATCATCTTGTGTGTTTTGCTTTTCGCCCTATGTGGGAAGGGTATGCCCAGATGTGGGTCCCATGCTCACTACGCCACTGGAGTCAAGCTATCCTGGCTGAAGAGGGGTGAAACCCCGAAACCGGTCCTAGGATGCTTCATTCCGTTCCAGGGAAGACATGGCTTGGCAGTTCGGGCTGGACTGTTCCCATGAGGCACAGGGTCAAGAATGATTTGCATATGGCCATGTCTAAACTTGGGTGGCGTGGTGAGCAAAATAACGATGGATTAAACCCAGATCGGAGACTGGGGGTGAATGTTTTGCCAATGTGCAACATTCCGTCCATCATCTTGTGTGTTTTGATGTTTGCCCTATCTGGGAAGGGCATGCCCAGACATGAGTCCCATGCTCACTACGCCCCTGGAGTCAAGCTATCCTAGCTGAAGAGGAGTGAAACCCCGAAACCGCTCCTAGGATGCTTGATTCCGGTCCAGGGAAGACATGGCTTGGCAGTTTGGGCTGGACTGTTCCCATGAGGCACAGGGTCAAGACTGATTTGCATATGGCCATGTCTGAACTGGGGTGGCTTGGTGCGCAAAATAACGATCGATTAAACCCAAATCTGTGACTGGGGGTGAATGTTTTTCCAATGTGCAACATTCCGTCCATCATCTTGTGTGTTTTGCTGTTCGCCCTATGTGGGAAAGGTATGTCCAGACGTGGGTCCTGTGCTCACTACGCCACTGGAGTCCAGCTATTCTGGCTGAAGAGGGGTGAAACCCCGAAACCGGTCCTAGGATGCTTGATTCTGGCCCACGGAAGACATCGCTTGGCAGTTCGGGCTGGACTGTTCCCATGAGGCACAGGGTCAAGACTGATTTGGATATAGCCATGTCTGAACTGGGGTGGCGTGGTGAGCAATATAACAATGCATTAAACCCAGATCTGTGACTGGGGGTGAATGTTTTTCCAGTGTGCAAGATTCCGTACATCATCATGTGTGTTTTGCTGTTCGCCCATTGTGGGAAGGGTATGCCCAGACATGGGTCCCGTGCTCACTACGCCACTGGAGTCAAGCTATTCTGGCTGAAGAGGGGTGAAACCCCGAAACCAGTCCTAGGATGCTTGATTCCGGTCCAGGGAACATATGGCTTGGCAGTTCAGGATGGACTGTTCCCATGAGGCACAGGGTCAAGACTGATTTGCATATGGCCATGTCTGAACTGGGGTGGCGTGGAGAGCAAAATAATGATGGATTAAACCCAGATCTGTGACTGGGGTTGAATGTTTTGCCAATGTGCAACATTCCATCCATCATCTTGTGTGTTTTTCTGTTCGCCCTATGTGGGAAGGGTATGCCCATATTAGGGTCCCGTGCTCACTACGTCACTGGAGTCAAGCTATCCTGGCTGAAGAGGGTGAATCCCCGAAACCGGTCATAGGATGCTTGATTCAGGTCGCAGGAAGACATGGCTTGGCAGTTCGGGCTGGACTGTTCCCATGAGGCACAGGGTCAAGACTGATTTGGATATGGCCATGTCTGAACTGGGGTGGCGTGGTGAGCAAAATAACAATGCATTAAACCCAGATCTGTGACTGGGGGTGAATGTTTTCCCAATGTGCAACATTCCGCCCATCATCTTCTGTTTTTTGCTGTTCGTCCTATGTGGAAAGGGTATGCCCAGACGTGGGTCCCGTGCTCACTACGCCACTGGAGTCAAGCTATCCTGGCCGAAGAGGGGTGAAACCCCGAAACCGGTCCTAGGATGCTTGATTCCGTTCCAGGGAAGACATGGCTTGGCAATTCGGGCTGGACTGTTCCCATGAGGCACAGGGTCAAGGCTGATTTGCATATGGCCATGGCTGAACTGGGGTGGCGTGGTGAGCAAAATAACGATGGATTAAACCAAGATCTGTGACTGGGGGTGAATGTTTTGCCCATGTGCAACATTCCGTCCATCATCTTGTGTGTTTTGCTTTTCGCCCTATGTGGGAAGGGTATGCCCAGATGTGGGTCCCATGCTCACTACGCCACTGGAGTCAAGCTATCCTGGCTGAAGAGGGGTGAAACCCCGAAACCGGTCCTAGGATGCTTGATTCCGGTCCAGGGAAGACATGGCTTGGCAGTTCGGGCTGGACTGTTCCCATGAGGCACAGGGTCAAGACTGATTTGCATATGGCCATGTCTGAACTGGGGTGGTGTGGTGAGCAAAATAACGATGGATTAAACCCAGATCGGAGACTGGGGGTGAATGTTTTGCCAATGTGCAACATTCCGTCCATCATCTTGTGTGTTTTGCTGTTTGCCCTATCTGGGAAGGGCATGCCCAGACATGAGTCCCATGCTCACTACGCCCCTGGAGTCAAGCTATCCTAGCTGAAGAGGAGTGAAACCCCGAAACCGCTCCTAGGATGCTTGATTCCGGTCCAGGGAAGACATGGCTTGGCAGTTTGGGCTGGACTGTTCCCATGAGGCACAGGGTCAAGACTGATTTGCATATGGCCATGTCTGAACTGGGGTGGCTTGGTGCGCAAAATAACGATCGATTAAACCCAAATCTGTGACTGGGGGTGAATGTTTTTCCAATGTGCAACATTCCGTCCATCATCTTGTGTGTTTTGCTGTTCGCCCTATGTGGGAAAGGTATGTCCAGACGTGGGTCCTGTGCTCACTACGCCACTGGAGTCCAGCTATTCTGGCTGAAGAGGGGTGAAACCCCGAAACCGGTCCTAGGATGCTTGATTCTGGCCCACGGAAGACATCGCTTGGCAGTTCGGGCTGGACTGTTCCCATGAGGCACAGGGTCAAGACTGATTTGGATATAGCCATGTCTGAACTGGGGTGGCGTGGTGAGCAATATAACAATGCATTAAACCCAGATCTGTGACTGGGGGTGAATGTTTTTCCAGTGTGCAAGATTCCGTACATCATCATGTGTGTTTTGCTGTTCGCCCATTGTGGGAAGGGTATGCCCAGACATGGGTCCCGTGCTCACTATGCCACTGGAGTCAAGCTATCCTGGCTGAAGAGGGGTGAAACCCCGAAACCGGTCCTAGGATGCTTGATTCCGGCCCACGGAAGACATGGCTTGGCAGTTCGGGCTGGACTGTTCCCATGAGGCACAGGGTCAAGACTGATTTGCATATGGCCAAGTCTGAACTGGGGTGGAGTGGTGAGCAAAATAACAATGGATTAAATCCAGATCTGTGACTGGGGATGAATGGTTTGCCAATGTGCAACATTCCGTCCATCATCATGTGTGTTTTGCTGTTCTCCCTATGTGGGAAGGGTATGCCCAGACGTGGGTCCCGTGCTCACAACGCCACTGGAGTCAAGCTATCCTGGCTGAAGAGGGGTGAAACCCCGAAACCGGTCCTAGGATGCTTGATTCCGGCCCACGGAAGACATGGCTTGGCAGTTCGGGCTGGACTGTTCCCATGAGGCACAGGGTCAAGACTGATTTGGATATGGCCATGTCTGAACTGGGTTGGCGTGGTGAGCAAAATAACAATGCATTAAACCCAGATCTGTGACTGGGGGTGAATGTTTTGCCAGTGTGCAACATTCCGTACATCATCATGTGTGTTTTGCTGTTCGCCCATTGTGGGAAGGGTATGCCCAGACATGGGTCCCGTGCTCACTACGCCACTGGAGTCAAGCTATTCTGGCTGAAGAGGGGTGAAACCCCGAAACCAGTCCTAGGATGCTTGATTGCGGTCCAGGGAAGACATGGCTTGGCAGTTCTGGCTGGACTGTTCCCATGAAGCACAGGGTCAAGACTGATTTGCATATGGCCATGTCTGAACTGAAGTGGCGTGGTGAGCAAAATAACGATGAATTAAACCCAGATCTGTGACTGGGGGTGAATGTTTTGCCAATGTGCAACATTCCGCCCATCATCTTGTGTTTTTTGCTGTTCGTCCTATGTGGGAAGGGTATGCCCAGATGTGGGTCCCATGCTCACTACGCCACTGGAGTCAAGCTATCCTGGCTGAAGAGGGGTGAAACCCCGAAACCGGTCCTAGGATGCTTGATTCCGGTCCAGGGAAGACATGGCTTGGGAGTTCGGGCTGGACTGTTCCCATGAGGTACAGGGTCAAGACTGATTTGGATATGGCCATGTCTGAACTGGGGTGGCGTGGTGAGCAAAATAACGATGGATTAAACCCAGATCTGTGACTAGGGTGAATGTTTTACCAATGTGCAACATTCCATTCATCATCTTGTGTGTTTTGCTGTTCGCCCTATGTGGGAAGGGTATGCCCAGACGTGGGTCCCGTGCTCACTATGCCACTGGAGTGAAGCTATCCTGGCTGAAGAGGGGTGAAACCCCAAAAACAGTCCTAGGATGCTCAATTCCGTTCCAGGGAAGACATGGCTTGGCAGTTCGGGCTGGACTGTTCCCATGAGGCACAGGGTCAGGGCTGATTCGCATATGGCCATGTCTGAACTGGGGTGGCGTGGTAAGCAAAATAACAATGGATTAAACGCAGATCTGTGACTGGGGGTGAATGTTTTGCCAATGTGCAACATTCCGTCCATCATTTTGTGTGTTTTGCTGTTTGCCCTATGTGGGATGGGTATGCCCAGACATGGATCCCGTGCTCACTACGCCACTGGAGTCAAGCTATCCTGGCTGAAGAGGGGTGAAACCCCGAAACCAGTCCTAGGATGCTTCATTCCGGTGCAGTGAAGACATGGCTTGGCAGTTCGGGCTGGACTGTTCCCATGAGGCACAGGGTCAAGACTGATTTGCATATGGCCATGTCTGAACTGGGGTGGCGTGGTGAGCAAAATAACGATGGATTAAACCCAGATCTGTGACTGGGGGTGAATGTTTTGCCAATGAGCAACATTCCGTCCATTATCTTGTGTGTTTTTCTGTTCGCCCTATGTGGGAAGGGTATGCCCAGACGAGGGTCCCGTGCTCACTACCCACTGGAGTCAAGCTATCCTGGCTGAAGAGTGGTGAAACCCCGAAACCGGTCCTAGGGTGCTTGATTCCGGTCCAGTGAACACATGGCTTGGCAGTTCAGGCTGGACTGTTCCCATGAGGCACAGGGTCAAGACTGATTTGCATATGGCCATGTCTGAACTGGGGTGGCGTGGAGAGCAAAATAATGATGGATTAAACCCAGATCTGTGACTGGGGGTGAATGTTTTGCCAATGTGCAACATTCCGCCCATCATCTTCTGTTTTTTGCTGTTCGTCCTATGTGGAAAGGGTATGCCCAGATTAGGGTCCGTGCTCACTACGCCACTGGAGTAAAGCTTTCCTGGCTGAAGAGGGTGAAACCCCGAAACCGGTCCTAGGATGCTTGATTCCGTTCCAGGGAAGACATGGCTTGGCAGTTCGGGCTGGACTGTTCCCATGAGGCACAGGGTCAAGGCTGATTTGCATATGGCCATGTCTGAACTGGGGTGGCGTGGTGAGCAAAATAACGATGGATTAAACCAAGATCTGTGACTGGGGGTGAATGTTTTGCCCATGTGCAACATTCCGTCCATCATCTTGTGTGTTTTGCTTTTCGCCCTATGTGGGAAGGGTATGCCCAGATGTGGGTCCCGTGCTCACTACGCCACTGGAGTCAAGCTATCCTGGCTGAAGAGGGGTGAAACCCCGAAACCGGTCCTAGGATGCTTGATTCCGGTCCAGGGAAGACATGGCTTGGCAGTTCGGGCTGGACTGTTCCCATGAGGCACAGGGTCAAGACTGATTTGCATATGGCCATGTCTGAACTGGGGTGGCGTGGTGAGCAAAATAACGATGGATTAAACCCATATCTGTGACTGGGGGTGAATGTTTTGCCAATGTGCAACATTCCGTCCATCATCTTGTGTGTTTTGCTGTTCACCCTATGTGGGAAGTGTATGCCCGGACGTGGGTACCAAGCTCACTACGCCATTGAAGTCAAGCTATCCTGGCTGAAGAGGGGTAAAACCCCGAAACCGGTACTAGGATGCTTGATTCCGGTCCAGGGAAGACATGGCTTGGCAGTTCGGGCTGGACTGTTCCCATGAGGCACAGGGTCAAGACTGATTTGCATATGGCCATGTCTGAACTGGGGTGGTGTGGTGAGCAAAATAACGATGGATTAAACCCAGATCTGTGACTGGGGGTGAATGTTTTGCCAATGTGCAACATTCCGTCCATCATCTTGTGTGTTTTGCTGTTTGCCCTATCTGGGAAGGGTATGCCCAGACATGAGTCCCATGCTCACTACGCCCCTGGAGTCAAGCTATCCTAGCTGAAGAGGAGTGAAACCCCGAAACCGCTCCTAGGATGCTTGATTCCGGTCCAGGGAAGACATGGCTTGGCAGTTCGGGCTGGACTGTTCCCATGAGGCACAGGGTCAAGACTGATTTGCATATGGCCATGTCTGAACTGGGGTGGCTTGGTGCGCAAAATAACGATGGATTAAACCCAAATCTGTGACTGGGGGTGAATGTTTTTCCAATGTGCAACATTCCGTCCATCATCTTGTGTGTTTTGCTGTTCGCCCTATGTGGGAAGGGTATGTCCAGACGTGGGTCCTGTGCTCACTACGCCACTGGAGTCCAGCTATCCTGGCTGAAGAGGGGTGAAACCCCGAAACCGGTCCTAGGATGCTTGATTCCGGCCCACGGAAGACATGGCTTGGCAGTTCGGGCTGGACTGTTCCCATGAGGCACACGGTCAAGACTGATTTGCATATGGCCAAGTCTGAACTGGGGTGGCGTGGTGAGCAAAATAACGATGGATTAAAGCCAGATCTGTGACTGGGGATGAATGGTTTGCCAATGTGCAACATTCCGTCCATCATCATGTGTGTTTTGCTGTTCGCCCTATGTGGGAAGGGTATGCCCAGACGTGGGTCCCGTGCTCACAACGCCACTGGAGTCAAGCTATCCTGGCTGAAGAGGGGTGAAACCCCGAAACCAGTCCTAGGATGCTTGATTCCGGCCCACGGAAGACATGGCTTGGCAGTTCGGGCTGGACTGTTCCCATGAGGCACAGGGTCAAGACTGATTTGGATATGGCCATGTCTGAACTGGGGTGGCGTGGTGAGCAATATAACAATGCATTAAACCCAGATCTGTGACTGGGGGTGAATGTTTTGCCAGTGTGCAACATTCCGTACATCATCATGTGTGTTTTTCTGTTCGCCCATTGTGGGAAGGGTATGCCCAGACATGGGTCCCGTGCTCACTACGCCACTGGAGTCAAGCTATTCTGGCTGAAGAGGGGTGAAACCCCGAAACCGGTCCTAGGATGCTTGATTCCGGCCCACGGAAGACATGGCTTGGCAGTTCGGGCTGGACTGTTCCCATGAGGCACACGGTCAAGACTGATTTGCATATGGCCAAGTCTGAACTGGGGTGGCGTGGTGAGCAAAATAACGATGGATTAAACCCAGATCTGTGACTGGGGGTGAATGTTTTGCCAATGTGCAACATTCCGTCCATCATCTTGTGTGTTTTGCTGTTCACCCTATGTGGGAAGTGTATGCCCGGACGTGGGTACCAAGCTCACTACGCCATTGAAGTCAAGCTATCCTGGCTGAAGAGGGGTGAAACCCCGAAACCGGTACTAGGATGCTTGATTCCGGTCCAGGGAAGACATGGCTTGGCAGTTCGGGCTGGACTGTTCCCATGAGGCACAGGGTCAAGACTGATTTGCATATGGCCATGTCTGAACTGGGGTGGTGTGGTGAGCAAAATAACGATGGATTAAACCCAGATATGTGACTGGGGGTGAATGTTTTGCCAATGTGCAACATTCCGTCCATCATCTTGTGTGTTTTGCTGTTTGCCCTATCTGGGAAGGGTATGCCCAGACATGAGTCCCATGCTCACTACGCCCCTGGAGTCAAGCTATCCTAGCTGAAGAGGAGTGAAACCCCGAAACCGCTCCTAGGATGCTTGATTCCGGTCCAGGGAAGACATGGCTTGGCAGTTCGGGCAGACTGTTCCCATGAGGCACAGGGTCAAGACTGATTTGCATATGGCCATGTCTGAACTGGGGTGGCTTGGTGCGCAAAATAACGATGGATTAAACCCAAATCTGTGACTGGGGGTGAATGGTTTTCCAATGTGCAACATTCCGTCCATCATCTTGTGTGTTTTGCTGTTCGCCCTATGTGGGAAGGGTATGTCCAGACGTGGGTCCTGTGCTCACTACGCCACTGGAGTCCAGCTATCCTGGCTGAAGAGGGGTGAAACCCCGAAACCGGTCCTAGGATGCTTGATTCCGGCCCACGGAAGACATGGCTTGGCAGTTCGGGCTGGACTGTTCCCATGAGGCACACGGTCAAGACTGATTTGCATATGGCCAAGTCTGAACTGGGGTGGCGTGGTGAGCAAAATAACGATGGATTAAAGCCAGATCTGTGACTGGGGATGAATGGTTTGCCATTGTGCAACATTCCGTCCATCATCATGTGTGTTTTGCTGTTCGCCCTATGTGGGAAGGGTATGCCCAGACGTGGGTCCTGTGCTCACAACGCCACTGGAGTCAAGCTATCCTGGCTGAAGAGGGGTGAAACCCCGAAACCGGTCCGAGGATGCTTGATTCCGGCCCACGGAAGACATGGCTTGGCAGTTCGGGCTGGACTGTTCCCATGAGGCACAGGGTCAAGACTGATTTGGATATGGCCATGTCTGAACTGGGGTGGCGTGGTGAGCAATATAACAATGCATTAAACCCAGATCTGTGACTGGGGGTGAATGTTTTGCCAGTGTGCAACATTCCGTACATCATCATGTGTGTTTTGCTGTTCGCCCATTGTGGGAAGGGTATGCCCAGACATGGGTCCCGTGCTCACTACGCCACTGGAGTCAAGCTATTCTGGCTGAAGAGGGGGGAAACCCCGAAACCAGTCCTAGGATGCTTGATTGCGGTCCAGGGAAGACATGGCTTGGCAGTTCTGGCTGGACTGTTCCCATGAAGCACAGGGTCAAGACTGATTTGCATATGGCCATGTCTGAACTGGGGTGGCATGGTGAGCAAAATAATGATGGATTAAACCCAGATCTGTGACTGGGGGTGAATGTTTTTCCAGTGTGCAAGATTCCGTACATCATCATGTGTGTTTTGCTGTTCGCCCATTGTGGGAAGGGTATGCCCAGACATGGGTCCCGTGCTCACTATGCCACTGGAGTCAAGCTATCCTGGCTGAAGAGGGGTGAAACCCCGAAACCGGTCCTAGGATGCTTGATTCCGGCCCACGGAAGACATGGCTTGGCAGTTCGGGCTGGACTGTTCCCATGAGGCACAGGGTCAAGACTGATTTGCATATGGCCAAGTCTGAACTGGGGTGGAGTGGTGAGCAAAATAACAATGGATTAAATCCAGATCTGTGACTGGGGATGAATGGTTTGCCAATGTGCAACATTCCGTCCATCATCATGTGTGTTTTGCTGTTCGCCCTATGTGGGAAGGGTATGCCCAGACGTGGGTCCCGTGCTCACAACGCCACTGGAGTCAAGCTATCCTGGCTGAAGAGGGGTGAAACCCCGAAACCGGTCCTAGGATGCTTGATTCCGGCCCACGGAAGACATGGCTTGGCAGTTCGGGCTGGACTGTTCCCATGAGGCACAGGGTCAAGACTGATTTGGATATGGCCATGTCTGAACTGGGTTGGCGTGGTGAGCAAAATAACAATGCATTAAACCCAGATCTGTGACTGGGGGTGAATGTTTTGCCAGTGTGCAACATTCCGTACATCATCATGTGTGTTTTGCTGTTCGCCCATTGTGGGAAGGGTATGCCCAGACATGGGTCCCGTGCTCACTACGCCACTGGAGTCAAGCTATTCTGGCTGAAGAGGGGTGAAACCCCGAAACCAGTCCTAGGATGCTTGATTGCGGTCCAGGGAAGACATGGCTTGGCAGTTCTGGCTGGACTGTTCCCATGAAGCACAGGGTCAAGACTGATTTGCATATGGCCATGTCTGAACTGAAGTGGCGTGGTGAGCAAAATAACGATGAATTAAACCCAGATCTGTGACTGGGGGTGAATGTTTTGCCAATGTGCAACATTCCGCCCATCATCTTGTGTTTTTTGCTGTTCGTCCTATGTGGGAAGGGTATGCCCAGATGTGGGTCCCGTGCTCACTACGCCACTGGAGTCAAGCTATCCTGGCTGAAGAGGGGTGAAACCCCGAAACCGGTCCTAGGATGCTTGATTCCGGTCCAGGGAAGACATGGCTTGGGAGTTCGGGCTGGACTGTTCCCATGAGGTACAGGGTCAAGACTGATTTGGATATGGCCATGTCTGAACTGGGGTGGCGTGGTGAGCAAAATAACGATGGATTAAACCCAGATCTGTGACTAGGGTGAATGTTTTACCAATGTGCAACATTCCATTCATCATCTTGTGTGTTTTGCTGTTCGCCCTATGTGGGAAGGGTATGCCCAGACGTGGGTCCCGTGCTCACTATGCCACTGGAGTGAAGCTATCCTGGCTGAAGAGGGGTGAAACCCCAAAAACAGTCCTAGGATGCTCAATTCCGTTCCAGGGAAGACATGGCTTGGCAGTTCGGGCTGGACTGTTCCCATGAGGCACAGGGTCAGGGCTGATTCGCATATGGCCATGTCTGAACTGGGGTGGCGTGGTAAGCAAAATAACAATGGATTAAACGCAGATCTGTGACTGGGGGTGAATGTTTTGCCAATGTGCAACATTCCGTCCATCATTTTGTGTGTTTTGCTGTTTGCCCTATGTGGGATGGGTATGCCCAGACATGGATCCCGTGCTCACTACGCCACTGGAGTCAAGCTATCCTGGCTGAAGAGGGGTGAAACCCCGAAACCAGTCCTAGGATGCTTCATTCCGGTGCAGTGAAGACATGGCTTGGCAGTTCGGGCTGGACTGTTCCCATGAGGCACAGGGTCAAGACTGATTTGCATATGGCCATGTCTGAACTGGGGTGGCGTGGTGAGCAAAATAACGATGGATTAAACCCAGATCTGTGACTGGGGGTGAATGTTTTGCCAATGAGCAACATTCCGTCCATTATCTTGTGTGTTTTTCTGTTCGCCCTATGTGGGAAGGGTATGCCCAGACGAGGGTCCCGTGCTCACTACGCCACTGGAGTCAAGCTATCCTGGCTGAAGAGTGGTGAAACCCCGAAACCGGTCCTAGGGTGCTTGATTCCGGTCCAGTGAACACATGGCTTGGCAGTTCAGGCTGGACTGTTCCCATGAGGCACAGGGTCAAGACTGATTTGCATATGGCCATGTCTGAACTGGGGTGGCGTGGAGAGCAAAATAATGATGGATTAAACCCAGATCTGTGACTGGGGGTGAATGTTTTGCCAATGTGCAACATTCCGCCCATCATCTTCTGTTTTTTGCTGTTCGTCCTATGTGGAAAGGGTATGCCCAGATTAGGGTCCGTGCTCACTACGCCACTGGAGTAAAGCTTTCCTGGCTGAAGAGGGTGAAACCCCGAAACCGGTCCTAGGATGCTTGATTCCGTTCCAGGGAAGACATGGCTTGGCAGTTCGGGCTGGACTGTTCCCATGAGGCACAGGGTCAAGGCTGATTTGCATATGGCCATGTCTGAACTGGGGTGGCGTGGTGAGCAAAATAACGATGGATTAAACCAAGATCTGTGACTGGGGCTGAATGTTTTGCCCATGTGCAACATTCCGTCCATCATCTTGTGTGTTTTGCTTTTCGCCCTATGTGGGAAGGGTATGCCCAGATGTGGGTCCCGTGCTCACTACGCCACTGGAGTCAAGCTATCCTGGCTGAAGAGGGGTGAAACCCCGAAACCGGTCCTAGGATGCTTGATTCCGGTCCAGGGAAGACATGGCTTGGCAGTTCGGGCTGGACTGTTCCCATGAGGCACAGGGTCAAGACTGATTTGCATATGGCCATGTCTGAACTGGGGTGGCGTGGTGAGCAAAATAACGATGGATTAAACCCATATCTGTGACTGGGGGTGAATGTTTTGCCAATGTGCAACATTCCGTCCATCATCTTGTGTGTTTTGCTGTTCACCCTATGTGGGAAGTGTATGCCCGGACGTGGGTACCAAGCTCACTACGCCATTGAAGTCAAGCTATCCTGGCTGAAGAGGGGTAAAACCCCGAAACCGGTACTAGGATGCTTGATTCCGGTCCAGGGAAGACATGGCTTGGCAGTTCGGGCTGGACTGTTCCCATGAGGCACAGGGTCAAGACTGATTTGCATATGGCCATGTCTGAACTGGGGTGGTGTGGTGAGCAAAATAACGATGGATTAAACCCAGATCTGTGACTGGGGGTGAATGTTTTGCCAATGTGCAACATTCCGTCCATCATCTTGTGTGTTTTGCTGTTTGCCCTATCTGGGAAGGGGATGCCCAGACATGAGTCCCATGCTCACTACGCCCCTGGAGTCAAGCTATCCTAGCTGAAGAGGAGTGAAACCCCGAAACCGCTCCTAGGATGCTTGATTCCGGTCCAGGGAAGACATGGCTTGGCAGTTCGGGCTGGACTGTTCCCATGAGGCACAGGGTCAAGACTGATTTGCATATGGCCATGTCTGAACTGGGGTGGCTTGGTGCGCAAAATAACAATGGATTAAACCCAAATCTGTGACTGGGGGTGAATGTTTTTCCAATGTGCAACATTCCGTCCATCATCTTGTGTGTTTTGCTGTTCGCCCTATGTGGGAAGGGTATGTCCAGACGTGGGTCCTGTGCTCACTACGCCACTGGAGTCCAGCTATCCTGGCTGAAGAGGGGTGAAACCCCGAAACCGGTCCTAGGATGCTTGATTCCGGCCCACGGAAGACATGGCTTGGCAGTTCGGGCTGGACTGTTCCCATGAGGCACACGGTCAAGACTGATTTGCATATGGCCAAGTCTGAACTGGGGTGGCGTGGTGAGCAAAATAACGATGGATTAAAGCCAGATCTGTGACTGGGGATGAATGGTTTGCCAATGTGCAACATTCCGTCCATCATCATGTGTGTTTTGCTGTTCTCCCTATGTGGGAAGGGTATGCCCAGACGTGGGTCCCGTGCTCACAACGCCACTGGAGTCAAGCTATCCTGGCTGAAGAGGGGTGAAACCCCGAAACCGGTCCTAGGATGCTTGATTCCGGCCCACGGAAGACATGGCTTGGCAGTTCGGGCTGGACTGTTCCCATGAGGCACAGGGTCAAGACTGATTTGGATATGGCCATGTCTGAACTGGGGTGGCGTGGTGAGCAATATAACAATGCATTAAACCCAGATCTGTGACTGGGGGTGAATGTTTTGCCAGTGTGCAACATTCCGTACATCATCATGTGTGTTTTGCTGTTCGCCCATTGTGGGAAGGGTATGCCCAGACATGGGTCCCGTGCTCACTACGCCACTGGAGTCAAGCTATTCTGGCTGAAGAGGGGTGAAACCCCGAAACCGGTCCTAGGATGCTTGATTCCGGCCCACGGAAGACATGGCTTGGCAGTTCGGACTGGACTGTTCCCATGAGGCACACGGTCAAGACTGATTTGCATATGGCCAAGTCTGAACTGGGGTGGCGTGGTGAGCAAAATAACGATGGATTAAACCCAGATCTGTGACTGGGGGTGAATGTTTTGCCAATGTGCAACATTCCGTCCATCATCTTGTGTGTTTTGCTGTTCACCCTATGTGGGAAGTGTATGCCCGGACGTGGGTACCAAGCTCACTACGCCATTGAAGTCAAGCTATCCTGGCTGAAGAGGGGTGAAACCCCGAAACCGGTACTAGGATGCTTGATTCCGGTCCAGGGAAGACATGGCTTGGCAGTTCGGGCTGGACTGTTCCCATGAGGCACAGGGTCAAGACTGATTTGCATATGGCCATGTCTGAACTGGGGTGGTGTGGTGAGCAAAATAACGATGGATTAAACCCAGATATGTGACTGGGGGTGAATGTTTTGCCAATGTGCAACATTCCGTCCATCATCTTGTGTGTTTTGCTGTTTGCCCTATCTGGGAAGGGTATGCCCAGA
Organism: Triturus cristatus; assembly: GCF_964204655.1. Taxonomy (NCBI): domain Eukaryota; kingdom Metazoa; phylum Chordata; class Amphibia; order Caudata; family Salamandridae; genus Triturus; species Triturus cristatus. Next base: position 872,474,748 of record NC_140579.1, on the reverse strand, counting down.
CATGAGTCCCATGCTCACTACGCCCCTGGAGTCAAGCTATCCTAGCTGAAGAGGAGTGAAACCCCGAAACCGCTCCTAGGATGCTTGATTCCGGTCCAGGGAAGACATGGCTTGGCAGTTCGGGCTGGACTGTTCCCATGAGGCACAGGGTCAAGACTGATTTGCATATGGCCATGTCTGAACTGGGGTGGCTTGGTGCGCAAAATAACGATGGATTAAACCCAAATCTGTGACTGGGGGTGAATGGTTTTCCAATGTGCAACATTCCGTCCATCATCTTGTGTGTTTTGCTGTTCGCCCTATGTGGGAAGGGTATGTCCAGACGTGGGTCCTGTGCTCACTACGCCACTGGAGTCCAGCTATCCTGGCTGAAGAGGGGTGAAACCCCGAAACCGGTCCTAGGATGCTTGATTCCGGCCCACGGAAGACATGGCTTGGCAGTTCGGGCTGGACTGTTCCCATGAGGCACACGGTCAAGACTGATTTGCATATGGCCAAGTCTGAACTGGGGTGGCGTGGTGAGCAAAATAACGATGGATTAAAGCCAGATCTGTGACTGGGGATGAATGGTTTGCCATTGTGCAACATTCCGTCCATCATCATGTGTGTTTTGCTGTTCGCCCTATGTGGGAAGGGTATGCCCAGACGTGGGTCCTGTGCTCAAAACGCCACTGGAGTCAAGCTATCCTGGCTGAAGAGGGGTGAAACCCCGAAACCGGTCCGAGGATGCTTGATTCCGGCCCACGGAAGACATGGCTTGGCAGTTCGGGCTGGACTGTTCCCATGAGGCACAGGGTCAAGACTGATTTGGATATGGCCATGTCTGAACTGGGGTGGCGTGGTAAGCAATATAACAATGCATTAAACCCAGATCTGTGACTGGGGGTGAATGTTTTGCCAGTGTGCAACATTCCGTACATCATCATGTGTGTTTTGCTGTTCGCCCATTGTGGGAAGGGTATGCCCAGACATGGGTCCCGTGCTCACTACGCCACTGGAGTCAAGCTATTCTGGCTGAAGAGGGGGGAAACCCCGAAACCAGTCCTAGGATGCTTGATTGCGGTCCAGGGAAGACATGGCTTGGCAGTTCTGGCTGGACTGTTCCCATGAAGCACAGGGTCAAGACTGATTTGCATATGGCCATGTCTGAACTGGGGTGGCATGGTGAGCAAAATAATGATGGATTAAACCCAGATCTGTGACTGGGGGTGAATGTTTTGCCAATGTGCAACATTCCGCCCATCATCTTTTGTTTTTTGCTGTTCGTCCTATGTGGGAAGGGTATGCCCAGATGTGGGTCCCGTGCTCACTATGCCACTGGAGTCAAGCTATCCTGACTGAAGAGGGGTAAAACCCCGAAACCGGTCCTAGGATGCTTGATTCCGGTCCAGGGAAGACATGGCTTGGCAGTTCGGGCTGGACTGTTCCCATGAGGTACAGGGTCAAGACTGATTTCGATATGGCCATGTCTGAACTGGGGTGGCGTGGTGAGCAAAATAACGATGGATTAAACCCAGATCTGTGACTGGGGGTGAATGTTTTGCCAATGTGCAACATTCCATCCATCATCTTGTGTGTTTTGCTGTTCGCCCTATGTGGGAAGGGTATGTCCAGACGTGGGTCCTGTGCTCACTACGCCACTGGAGTCAAGCTATCCTGGCTGAAGAGGGGTGAAACCCCGAAACCGGTCCTAGGATGCTTGATTCCGGCCCACAGAAGACATGGCTTGGCAGTTCGGGCTGGACTGTTCCCATGAGGTACAGGGTCAAGACTGATTTGGATATGGCCATGTCTGAACTGGGGTGGCGTGGTGAGCAAAATAACGATGGATTAAACCCAGATCTGTGACTGGGGGTGAATGTTTTGCCAATGTGCAACATTCCATCCATCATCTTGTGTGTTTTGCTGTTTGCCCTATCTGGGAAGGGTATGCCCAGACATGAGTCCCATGCTCACTACGCCCCTGGAGTCAAGCTATCCTAGCTGAAGAGGAGTGAAACCCCGAAACCGCTCCTAGGATGCTTGATTCCGGTCCAGGGAAGACATGGCTTGGCAGTTCGGGCTGGACTGTTCCCATGAGGCACAGGGTCAAGACTGATTTGCATATGGCCATGTCTGAACTGGGGTGGCTTGGTGCACAAAATAACGATGGATTAAACCCAAATCTGTGACTGGGGGTGAATGGTTTTCCAATGTGCAACATTCCGTCCATCATCTTGTGTGTTTTGCTGTTCGCCCTATGTGGGAAGGGTATGTCCAGACGTGGGTCCTGTGCTCACTACGCCACTGGAGTCCAGCTATCCTGGCTGAAGAGGGGTGAAACCCCGAAACCGGTCCTAGGATGCTTGATTCCGGCCCACGGAAGACATGGCTTGGCAGTTCGGGCTGGACTGTTCCCATGAGGCACACGGTCAAGACTGATTTGCATATGGCCAAGTCTGAACTGGGGTGGCGTGGTGAGCAAAATAACGATGGATTAAAGCCAGATCTGTGACTGGGGATGAATGGTTTGCCAATGTGCAACATTCCGTCCATCATCATGTGTGTTTTGCTGTTCGCCCTATGTGGGAAGGGTATGCCCAGACGTGGGTCCCGTGCTCACAACGCCACTGGAGTCAAGCTATCCTGGCTGAAGAGGGGTGAAACCCCGAAACCGGTCCTAGGATGCTTGATTCCGGCCCACGGAAGACATGGCTTGGCAGTTCGGGCTGGACTGTTCCCATGAGGCACAGGGTCAAGACTGATTTGGATATGGCCATGTCTGAACTGGGGTGGCGTGGTGAGCAATATAACAATGCATTAAACCCAGATCTGTGACTGGGGGTGAATGTTTTGCCAGTGTGCAACATTCCGTACATCATCATGTGTGTTTTGCTGTTCGCCCATTGTGGGAAGGGTATGCCCAGACATGGGTCCCGTGCTCACTACGCCACTGGAGTCAAGATATTCTGGCTGAAGAGGGGTGAAACCCCGAAACCGGTCCTAGGATGCTTGATTCCGGCCCACGGAAGACATGGCTTGGCAGTTCGGGCTGGACTGTTCCCATGAGGCACACGGTCAAGACTGATTTGCATATGGCCAAGTCTGAACTGGGGTGGCATGGTGAGCAAAATAACGATGGATTAAAGCCAGATCTGTGACTGGGGATGAATGGTTTGCCAATGTGCAACATTCCGTCCATCATCATGTGTGTTTTGCTGTTCGCCCTATGTGGGAAGGGTATGCCCAGACGTGGGTCCCGTGCTCACAACGCCACTGGAGTCAAGCTATCCTGGCTGAAGAGGGGTGAAACCCCGAAACCGGTCCTAGGATGCTTGATTCCGGCCCACGGAAGACATGGCTTGGCAGTTCGGGCTGGACTGTTCCCATGAGGCACAGGGTCAAGACTGATTTGGATATGGCCATGTCTGAACTGGGGTGGCGTGGTGAGCAATATAACAATGCATTAAACCCAGATCTGTGACTGGGGGTGAATGTTTTGCCAGTGTGCAACATTCCGTACATCATCATGTGTGTTTTGCTGTTCGCCCATTGTGGGAAGGGTATGCCCAGACATGGGTCCCGTGCTCACTACGCCACTGGAGTCAAGATATTCTGGCTGAAGAGGGGTGAAACCCCGAAACCGGTCCTAGGATGCTTGATTCCGGCCCACGGAAGACATGGCTTGGCAGTTCGGGCTGGACTGTTCCCATGAGGTACAGGGTCAAGACTGATTTGGATATGGCCATGTCTGAACTGGGGTGGCGTGGTGAGCAAAATAACGATGGATTAAACCCAGATCTGTGACTGGGGGTGAATGTTTTGCCAATGTGCAACATTCCATCCATCATCTTGTGTGTTTTGCTGTTTGCCCTATCTGGGAAGGGTATGCCCAGACATGAGTCCCATGCTCACTACGCCCCTGGAGTCAAGCTATCCTAGCTGAAGAGGAGTGAAACCCCGAAACCGCTCCTAGGATGCTTGATTCCGGTCCAGGGAAGACATGGCTTGGCAGTTCGGGCTGGACTGTTCCCATGAGGCACAGGGTCAAGACTGATTTGCATATGGCCAAGTCTGAACTGGGGTGGAGTGGTGAGCAAAATAACGATGGATTAAATCCAGATCTGTGACTGGGGATGAATGGTTTGCCATTGTGCATCATTCCGTCCATCATCATGTGTGTTTTGCTGTTCGCCCTATGTGGGAAGGGTATGCCCAGACGTGGGTCCCGTGCTCACAACGCCACTGGAGTCAAGCTATCCTGGCTGAAGAGGGGTGAAACCCCGAAACCGGTCCTAGGATGCTTGATTCCGGCCCACGGAAGACATGGCTTGGCAGTTCGGGCTGGACTGTTCCCATGAGGCACACGGTCAAGACTGATTTGCATATGGCCAAGTCTGAACTGGGGTGGCATGGTGAGCAAAATAACGATGGATTAAAGCCAGATCTGTGACTGGGGATGAATGGTTTGCCAATGTGCAACATTCCATCCATCATCTTGAGTGTTTTGCTGTTCGCCCTATGTGGGAAGGGTATGTCCAGACGTGGGTCCTGTGCTCACTACGCCTCTGGAGTCAAGCTATCCTGGCTGAAGAGGGGTGAAACCCCGAAACCGGTCCTAGGATGCTTGATTCCGGCCCACGGAAGACATGGCTTGGCAGTTCGGGCTGGACTGTTCCCATGAGGCACAGGGTCAAGACTGATTTGCATATGGCCAAGTCTGAACTGGGGTGGAGTGGTGAGCAAAATAACGATGGATTAAATCCAGATCTGTGACTGGGGATGAATGGTTTGCCATTGTGCATCATTCCGTCCATCATCATGTGTGTTTTGCTGTTCGCCCTATGTGGGAAGGGTATGCCCAGACGTGGGTCCCGTGCTCACAACGCCACTGGAGTCAAGCTATCCTGGCTGAAGAGGGGTGAAACCCCGAAACCGGTCCTAGGATGCTTGATTCCGGCCCACGGAAGACATGGCTTGGCAGTTCGGGCTGGACTGTTCCCATGAGGCACAGGGTCAAGACTGATTTGCATATGGCCAAGTCTGAACTGGGGTGGAGTGGTGAGCAAAATAACGATGGATTAAATCCAGATCTGTGACTGGGGATGAATGGTTTGCCATTGTGCATCATTCCGTCCATCATCATGTGTGTTTTGCTGTTCGCCCTATGTGGGAAGGGTATGCCCAGACGTGGGTCCCGTGCTCACAACGCCACTGGAGTCAAGCTATCCTGGCTGAAGAGGGGTGAAACCCCGAAACCGGTCCTAGGATGCTTGATTCCGGCCCACGGAAGACATGGCTTGGCAGTTCGGGCTGGACTGTTCCCATGAGGCACACGGTCAAGACTGATTTGCATATGGCCAAGTCTGAACTGGGGTGGCATGGTGAGCAAAATAACGATGGATTAAAGCCAGATCTGTGACTGGGGATGAATGGTTTGCCAATGTGCAACATTCCGTCCATCATCATGTGTGTTTTGCTGTTCGCCCTATGTGGGAAGGGTATGCCCAGACGTGGGTCCCGTGCTCACAACGCCACTGGAGTCAAGCTATCCTGGCTGAAGAGGGGTGAAACCCCGAAACCGGTCCTAGGATGCTTGATTCCGGCCCACGGAAGACATGGCTTGGCAGTTCGGGCTGGACTGTTCCCATGAAGCACAGGGTCAAGACTGATTTGCATATGGCCATGTCTGAACTGGGGTGGCATGGTGAGCAAAATAATGATGGATTAAACCCAGATCTGTGACTGGGGGTGAATGTTTTGCCAATGTGCAACATTCCGCCCATCATCTTGTGTTTTTTGCTGTTCGTCCTATGTGGGAAGGGTATGCCCAGATGTGGGTCCCGTGCTCACTACGCCACTGGAGTCAAGCTATCCTGGCTGAAGAGGGGTAAAACCCCGAAACCGGTCCTAGGATGCTTGATTCCGGTCCAGGGAAGACATGGCCTGGCAGTTCGGGCTGGACTGTTCCCATGAGGTACAGGGTCAAGACTGATTTGGATATGGCCATGTCTGAACTGGGGTGGCGTGGTGAGCAAAATAACGATGGATTAAACCCAGATCTGTGACTGGGGGTGAATGTTTTGCCAATGTGCAACATTCCATCCATCATCTTGTGTGTTTTGCTGTTCGCCCTATGTGGGAAGGGTATGTCCAGACGTGGGTCCTGTGCTCACTACGCCACTGGAGTCAAGCTATCCTGGCTGAAGAGGGGTGAAACCCCGAAACCGGTCCTAGGATGCTTGATTCCGGCCCACGGAAGACATGGCTTGGCAGTTCGGGCTGGACTGTTCCCATGAGGCACAGGGTCAAGACTGATTTGCATATGGCCAAGTCTGAACTGGGGTGGAGTGGTGAGCAAAATAACGATGGATTAAATCCAGATCTGTGACTGGGGATGAATGGTTTGCCATTGTGCATCATTCCGTCCATCATCATGTGTGTTTTGCTGTTCGCCCTATGTGGGAAGGGTATGCCCAGACGTGGGTCCCGTGCTCACAACGCCACTGGAGTCAAGCTATCCTGGCTGAAGAGGGGTGAAACCCCGAAACCGGTCCTAGGATGCTTGATTCCGGCCCACTGAAGACATGGCTTGGCAGTTCGGGCTGGACTGTTCCCATGAGGCACAGGGTCAAGACTGATTTGGATATGGCCATGTCTGAACTGGGTTGGCGTGGTGAGCAAAATAACAATGCATTAAACCCAGATCTGTGACTGGGGGTGAATGTTTTGCCAGTGTGCAACATTCCGTACATCATCATGTGTGTTTTGCTGTTCGCCCATTGTGGGAAGGGTATGCCCAGACATGGGTCCCGTGCTCACTACGCCACTGGAGTCAAGCTATTCTGGCTGAAGAGGGGTGAAACCCCGAAACCGGTCCTAGGATGCTTGATTCCGGTCCAGGGAAGACATGGCTTGTCAGTTCGGGCTGGACTGTTCCCATGAGGTACAGGGTCAAGACTGATTTGGATATGGCCATGTCTGAACTGGGTTGGCGTGGTGAGCAAAATAACGATGGATTAAACCCAGATCTGTGACTGGGGGTGAATGTTTTGCCAATGTGCAACATTCCATCCATCATCTTGTGTGTTTTGCTGTTCGTCCTATGTGGGAAGGGTATGCCCAGACGTGGGTCCCGTGCTCACTACGCCACTGGAGTGAAGCTATCCTGGCTGAAGAGGGGTGAAACCCCGAAACCAGTCCTAGGATGCTCGATTCCGTTCCAGGGAAGACATGGCTTGGCAGTTCGGGCTGGACTGTTCCCATGAAGCACAGGGTCAGGGCTGATTCGCATATGGCCATGTCTGAACTGGGGTGGCGTGGTAAGCAAAATAACAATGGATTAAACGCAGATCTGTGACTGGGGGTGAATGTTTTGCCAATGTGCAACATTCCGTCCATCATCTTGTGTGTTTTGCTGTTTGCCCTATGTGGGATGGGTATGCCCAGACATGGATCCCGTGCTCACTACGCCACTGGAGTCAAGCTATCCTGGCTGAAGAGGGGTGAAACCCCGAAACCGGTCCTAGGATGCTTCATTCCGGTGCAGTGAAGACATGGCTTGGCAGTTCGGGCTGGACTGTTCCCATGAGGCACAGGGTCAAGACTGATTTGCATATGGCCATGTCTGAACTGGGGTGGCGTGGTGAGCAAAATAACGATGGATTAAACCCAGATCTGTGACTGGGGGTGAATGTTTTGCCAATGTGCAACATTCCGTCCATCATCTTGTGTGTTTTGCTGTTCACCATATGTGGGAAGTGTATGCCCAGACGTGGGTACCGTGCTCACTACGCCATTGAAGTCAAGCTATCCTGGCTGAAGAGGGGTGAAACCCCGAAACCGGTACTAGGATGCTTGATTCTGGTCCAGGGAAGACATGGCTTGGCAGTTCGGGCTGGACTGTTCCCATGAGGCACAGGGTCAAGACTGATTTGCATATGGCCATGTCTGAGCTGGGGTTGTGTGGTGAGCAAAAAAACAATGGATTAAACCCAGATCTGTGACTGCGGGTGAATGTTTTCCCAATGTCCATATTCCGTCCATCATCTTGTATGTTTTTCTGTTCGCCCTATGTGGGAAGGGTATGCCCAGACGAGGGTCCCGTGCTCACTACGCCACTTGAGTCAAGCTATCCTGGCTGAAGAGTGGTGAAACCCCGAAACCGGTCCTAGGGTGCTTGATTCCGGTCCAGGGAACATATGGCTTGGCAGTTCAGGATGGACTGTTACCATGAGGCACAGGGTCAAGACTGATTTGCATATGGCCATGTCTGAACTGGGGTGGCGTGGAGAGCAAAATAATGATGGATTAAACCCAGATCTGTGACTGGGGTTGAATGTTTTGCCAATGTGCAACATTCCATCCATCATCTTGTGTGTTTTGCTGTTCGCCCTATGTTGGAAGGGTATGCCCATATTAGGGTCCCGTGCTCACTACGCCACTGGAGTCAAGCTATCCTGGCTGAAGAGGGTGAATCCCCGAAACCGGTCATAGGATGCTTGATTCAGGTCGCAGGAAGACATGGCTTGGCAGTTCGGGCTGGACTGTTCCCATGAGGCACAGGGTCAAGACTGATTTGGATATGGCCATGTCTGAACTGGGGTGGCGTGGTGAGCAAAATAACAATGCATTAAACCCAGATCTGTGACTGGGGGTGAATGTTTTCCCAATGTGCAACATTCCGCCCATCATCTTGTGTTTTTTGCTGTTCGTCCTATGTGGGAAGGATATGCCCAGATGTGGGTCCCGTGCTCACTACGCCACTGGAGTCAAGCTATCCTGGCTGAAGAGGGGTGAAACCCCGAAACCGGTCCTAGGATGCTTGATTCCGGTCCAGGGAAGACATGGCTTGGCAGTTCGGGCTGGACTGTTCCCATGAGGTACAGGGTCAAGACTGATTTGGATATGGCCATGTCTGAACTGGGGTGGCGTGGTGAGCAAAATAACGATGGATTAAACCCAGATCTGTGACTGGGGGTGAATGTTTTGCCAATGTGCAACATTCCATCCATCATCTTGTGTGTTTTGCTGTTCGCCCTATGTAGGAAGGGTATGCCCAGACGTGGGTCCCGTGCTCACTACGCCACTGGAGTGAAGCTATCCTGGCTGAAGAGGGGTGAAACCCCGAAACCAGTCCTAGGATGCTCGATTCCGTTCCAGTGAAGACATGGCTTGGCAGTTCGGGCTGGACTGTTCCCATGAGGCACAGGGTCAGGGCTGATTCGCATATGGCCATGTCTGAACTGGGGTGGCGTGGTGAGCAAAATAACGATGGATTAAACCCAGATCTGTGACTGGGGGTGAATGTTTTGCCAATGTGCAACATTCCGTCCATCATCTTGTGTGTTTTGCTGTTCACCCTATGTGGGAAGTGTATGCCCAGACTTGGGTCCCGTGCTCACTACGCCACTGAAGTCAAGCTATCCTGGCTGAAGGGTGGTGAAACCCCGAAACCGGTCCTAGGGTGCTTGATTCCGGTCCAGGGAAGACATGGCTTGGCAGTTCGGGCTGGACTGTTCCCATGTGGCACAGGGTCAAGACTGATTTGCATATGGCCATGTCTGAACTAGGGTGGTGCGGGGACCAAAATAACGATGGATTAAACTGAGATCTGTGACTGCGGGGGAATGTTTTGCCAATATGCAACATTCCGTCCATCATCTTGTGTGTTTTGCTGTTCGCCCTATGTGGGAAGGGTATGCCCAGACGAGGGTTCCGTGCGGACTACAACACTGGAGTCAAGCTATCCTGGCTGAAGAGTGGTGAAACCCCAAAACCGGTCATAGGGTGCTTGATTCCGGTCCAGGGAACACATGGCTTGGCAGTTCAGGCTGGACTGTTCCCATGAGGCACAGGGTCAAGACTGATTTGCATATGGCCATGTATGAACTGGGGTGGCGTGGTGTGGTGAGTAAAATAACGATGGATTAAACCCAGATCTGTGACTGGGGGTGAATGTTTTGCCAATGTGCAACATTCCGTCCATCATCTTGTGTGTTTTGCTGTTCGCCCTATGTGGGAAGGGTATGCCCAGACGTGGGTCCGTGCTCACAACACCACTGGAGTCAAGCTATCCTGGCTGAAGAGGGGTGAAACCCAGAAACCGGTCCTAGGATGCTTGATTCTGGACCACGGAAGACATGGCTTGGCAGTTCGGGCTGGACTGTTCCCATGAGGCACAGGATCAAGACTGATTTGGATATGGCCATGTCTGAACTGGGGTGGCGTGGTGAGCAAAATAACGATGCATTAAACCCAGGTCTGTGACTGGGGGTTAATGTTTTGCTAATGTGCAACATTCCATCCATCATCTTGTGTGTTTTGCTGTTCTCCCTATGTGGGAAGGGTATGCCCAGACGTGGGTCCCGTGCTCACTACGCCACTGGAGTCAAGCTATCCTGGCTGAAGTGGGGTGAAACCCCGAAACCGGTCCTAGGATGCTTGATTCCGGTCCAGGGAAGACATGGCTGGCAGTTCGGGCTGGACTGTTCCCATAAGGCATAGGGTCAAGACTGATTTGCATATGGTCATGTCTGAACTGGGGTGGCGTGGTGAGCAAGGAACGATGGATTAAACCCAGATCTGTGACTGGTGGTGAATGTTTTGCCAATGTGCAACATTCCGTCCATCATCTTGTGTGTTTTGCTGTTCACCCTATGTGGGAAGTGTATGCCCAGACGTGGGTCCCGTGCTCACTACGCCACTGGAGTCAAGCTATCCTGGCTGAAGAGTGGTGAAACCCCGAAACCGGTCCTAGGGTGCTTGATTCCGGTCCAGGGAAGACATGGCTTGGCAGTTCGTGCTGGACTGTTCCCATGTGGCACAGGGTCAAGACTGATTTGCATATGGCCATGTCTGAACTAGGGTGGTGCGGGGACCAAAATAACGATGGATTAAACCGAGTTCTGTGACTGCGGGTGAATGTTTTGCCAATATGCAACATTCCGTCCATCATCTTGTGTGTTTTGCTGTTCGCCCTATGTGGGAAGGGTATGCCCAGACGAGGGTTCCGTGCGGACTACAACACTGGAGTCAAGCTATCCTGGCTGAAGAGTGGTGAAACCCCGAACCCGGTCATAGGGTGCTTGATTCTGGTCCATGGAACACATGGCTTGGCAGTTCAGGCTGGACTGTTCCCATGAGGCACAGGGTCAAGACTGATTTGGATATGGCCATGTATGAACTGGGGTGGCGTGGTGAGCAAAATAACGATGGATTAAACCCAGATCTGTGACTGGGGGTGAATGGTTTGCCAATATGCAACATTCCGTCCATCATCTTGTGTGTTTTGCTGTTCGCCCTATGTGGGAAGGGTATGCCCAGACGTGGGTCCGTGCTCACAACACCACTGGAGTCAAGCTATCCTGGCTGAAGAGGGGTGAAACCCCGAAACCGGTCCTAGGATGCTTGATTCTGGCCCACGGAAGACATGGCTTGGCAGTTCGGGCTGGACTGTTCCCATGAGGCACAGGGTCAAGACTGATTTGGATATGGCCATGTCTGAACTGGGGTGGCGTGGTGAGCAAAATAACGATGCATTAAACCCAGATCTGTGACTGGGGGTTAATGTTTTGCTAATGTGCAACATTCCATCCATCATCTTGTGTGTTTTGCTGTTCGCCCTATGTGGTAAGGGTATGCCCAGACGTGGGTCCCGTGCTCACTACGCCACTGGAGTCAAGCTATCCTGGCTGAAGTGGGGTGAAACCCCGAAACCGGTCCTAGGATGCTTGATTCCGGTCCAGGGAAGACATGGCTGGCAGTTCGGGCTGGACTGTTCCCATGAGGCATGGGGTCAAGACTGATTTGCATATGGTCATGTCTGAACAGGGGTGGCGTGGTGAGCAAGGAACGATGGATTAAACCCAGATCTGTGACTGGTGGTGAATGTTTTGCCAATGTGCAACATTCCATCCATCATCTTGTGTGTTTTGCTGTTCGCCCTATGTGGGAAGGGTATGCCCAGACGTGGGTCCCGTGCTCACTACGCCACTGGAGTCAAGCTATCCTGGCTGAAGTGGGGTGAAACCCCGAAACCGGTCCTAGGATGCTTGATTCTGGTCCAGGGAAGACATGGCTTGGCAGTTCGGGCTGGACTGTTCCTATGAGGCATAGGGTCAATACTGATTTGCATATGGTCATGTCTGAACTGGGGTGGCGTGGTGAGCAAAATAACAATGGATTAAACGCAGATCTGTGACTGGGGGTGAATGTTTTGCCAATGTGCAACAATCCGTCCATCATCTTGTGTGTTTTGCTGTTTGCCCTATGTGGGATGAGTATGCCCAGACATGGATCCCGTGCTCACTACGCCACTGGAGTCAAGCTATCCTGGCTGAAGAGGGGTGAAACCCCGAAACCGGTCCTAGGATGCTTCATTCCGGTGCAGTGAAGACATGGCTTGGCAGTTCGGGCTGGACTGTTCCCATGAGGCACAGGGTCAAGACTGATTTGCATATGGCCATGTCTGAACTGGGGTGGCGTGGTGAGCAAAATAACGATGGATTAAACCCAGATCTGTGACTGGGGGTGAATGTTTTGCCAATGTGCAACATTCCGTCCATCATCTTGTGTGTTTTGCAGTTCACCCTATGTGGGAAGTTTATGCCCAGACGTGGGAACCGTGCTCACTACGCCATTGAAGTCAAGCTATCCTGGCTGAAGAGGGGTGAAACCCCGAAACCGGTACTAGGATTCTTGATTCTGGTCCAGGGAAGACATGGCTTGGCAGTTCGGGCTGGACTGTTCCCATGAGGCACAGGGTCAAGACTGATTTGCATATGGCCATGTCTGAACTGGGGTTGTGTGGTGAGCAAAAAAACAATGGATTAAACCCAGATCTGTGACTGCGGGTGAATGTTTTGCCAATGTCCATATTCCGTCCATCATCTTGTGTGTTTTTCTGTTCGCCCTATGTGGGAAGGGTATGCCCAGACGAGGGTCCCGTGCTCACTACGCCACTGGAGTCAAGCTATCCTGGCTGAAGAGAGGTGAAACCCCGAAACCGGTCCTAGGGTGCTTGATTCCGGTCCAGGGAACATATGGCTTGGCAGTTCAGGATGGACTGTTCCCATGAGGCACAGGGTCAAGACTGATTTGCATATGGCCATGTCTGAACTGGGGTGGCGTGGAGAGCAAAATAATGATGGATTAAACCCAGATCTGTGACTGGGGTTGAATGTTTTGCCAATGTGCAACATTCCATCCATCATCTTGTGTGTTTTGCTGTTCGCCCTATGTGGGAAGGGTATGCCCATATTAGGGTCCCGTGCTCACTACGCCACTGGAGTCAAGCTATCCTGGCTGAAGAGGGTGAATCCCCGAAACCGGTCACAGGATGCTTGATTCAGGTCGCAGGAAGACATGGCTTGGCAGTTCGGGCTGGACTGTTCCCATGAGGCACAGGGTCAAGACTAATTTGGATATGGCCATGTCTGAACTGGGGTGGCGTGGTGAGCAAAATAACAATGCATTAAACCCAGATCTGTGACTGGGGGTGAATGTTTTGCCAATGTGCAACATTCCGCCCATCATCTTGTGTTTTTTGCTGTTCGTCCTATGTGGGAAGGATATGCCCAGATGTGGGTCCCGTGCTCACTACGCCACTGGAGTCAAGCTATCCTGGCTGAAGAGGGGTGAAACCCCGAAACCGGTCCTAGGATGCTTGATTCCGGTCCAGGGAAGACATGGCTTGGCAGTTCGGGCTGGACTGTTCCCATGAGGTACAGGGTCAAGACTGATTTGGATATGGCCATGTCTGAACTGGGGTGGCGTGGTGAGCAAAAAAACGATGGATTAAACCCAGATCTGTGACTGGGGGTGAATGTTTTGCCAATGTGCAACATTCCATCCATCATCTTGTGTGTTTTGCTGTTCGCCCTATGTGGGATGGCTATGCCCAGACATGGATCCCGTGCTCACTACGCCACTGGAGTCAAGCTATGCTGGCTGAAGAGGGGTGAAACCCCGAAACCGGTCCTAGGATGCTTCATTCCGGTGCAGTGAAGACATGGCTTGGCAGTTCGGGCTGGACTGTTCCCATGAGGCACAGGGTCAAGACTGATTTGCATATGGCCATGTCTGAACTGGGGTGGCATGGTGAGCAAAATAACGATGGATTAAACCCAGATCTGTGACTGGGGGTGAATGTTTTGCCAATGTGCAACATTCCGTCCATCATCTTGTGTGTTTTGCTGTTCACCCCATGTGGGAAGTGTATGCCCAGACGTGGGTCCCGTGCTCACTACGCCACTGGAGTCAAGCTATCGTGGCTGAAGAGTGGTGAAACCCCGAAACCGGTCCTAGGGTGCTTGATTCCGGTCCAGGGAAGACATGGCTTGGCAGTTCGGGCTGGACTGTTCCCATGTGGCACAGGGTCAAGACTGATTTGCATATGGCCATGTCTGAACTAGGGTGATGCGGGGACCAAAATAACGATGGATTAAACCGAGGTCTGTGACTGCGGGTGAATGTTTTGCCAACATGCAACATTCCGTCCATCATCTTGTGTGTTTTGCTGTTCGCCCTATGTGGGAAGGGTATGCCCAGACGAGGGTTCCGTGCGGACTACAACACTGGAGTCAAGCTATCCTGGCTGAAGAGTGGTGAAACCCCGAAACCGGTCATAGGGTGCTTGATTCCGGTCCAGGGAACACATGGCTTGGCAGTTCAGGCTGGACTGTTCCCATGAGGCACAGGGTCAAGACTGATTTGCATATGGCCATGTATGAACTGGGGTGGCGTGGTGAGCAAAATAACGATGGATTAAACCCAGATCTGTGACTGGGGGTGAATGTTTTGCCAATGTGCAACATTCCGTCCATCATCTTGTGTGTTTTGCTGTTCGCCCTATGTGGGAAGGGTATGCCCAGAAGTGGGACCGTGCTCACAACACCACTGGAGTCAAGCTATCCTGGCTGAAGAGGGGTGAAACCCCGAAACCGGTCCTAGGATGCTTGATTCTGGCCCACGGAAGACATGGCTTGGCAGTTCGGGCTGGACTGTTCCCATGAGGCACAGGGTCAAGACTGATTTGGCTATGGCCATGTCTGAACTGGGGTGGCGTGGTGAGCAAAATAACGATGCATTAAACCCAGATCTGTGACTGGGGGTTAATATTTTGCTAATGTGCAACATTCCATCCATCATCTTGTGTGTTTTGCTGTTCGCCCTATGTGGGAAGGGTATGCCCAGACGTGGGTCCCGTGCTCACTACGCCACTGGAGTCAAGCTATTCTGGCTGAAGTGGGGTGAAACCCCGAAACCGGTCCTAGGATGCTTGATTCCGGTCCAGGGAAGACATGGCTGGCAGTTCGGGCTGGACTGTTCCCATGAGGCATAGGGTCAAGACTGATTTGCATATGGTCATGTCTGAACTGGGGTGGCGTGGTGAGCAAGGAACGATGGATTAAACCCAGATCTGTGACTGGTGGTGAATGTTTTGCCAATGTGCAACATTCCATCCATCATCTTGTGTGTTTTGCTGTTCGCCCTATGTGGGAAGGGTATGTCCAGACGTGGGTCCTGTGCTCACTACGCCACTGGAGTCAAGCTATCCTGGCTGAAGAGGGGTAAAACCCCGAAACCGGTCCTAGGATGCTTGATTCCGGCCCACGGAAGACATGGCTTGGCAGTTCGGGCTGGACTGTTCCCATGAGGCACAGGGTCAAGACTGATTTCCATATGGCCAAGTCTGAACTGGGGTGGAGTGGTGAGCAAAATAACGATGGATTAAATCCAGATCTGTGACTGGGGATGAATGGTTTGCCAATGTGCAACATTCCGTCCATCATCATGTGTGTTTTGCTGTTCGCCCTATGTGGGAAGGGTATGCCCAGACGTGGGTCCCGTGCTCACAACGCCACTGGAGTCAAGCTATCCTGGCTGAAGAGGGGTGAAACCCCGAAACCGGTCCTAGGATGCTTGATTCCGGCCCACAGAAGACATGGCTTGGCAGTTCGGGCTGGACTGTTCCCATGAGGCACAGGGTCAAGACTGATTTGGATATGGCCATGTCTGAACTGGGTTGGCGTGGTGAGCAAAATAACAATGCATTAAACCCAGATCTGTGACTGGGGGTGAATGTTTTGCCAGTGTGCAACATTCCGTACATCATCATGTGTGTTTTGCTGTTCGCCCATTGTGGGAAGGGTATGCCCAGAGATGGGTCCCGTGCTCACTACGCCACTGGAGTCAAGCTATTCTGGCTGAAGAGGGGTGAAACCCCGAAACCAGTCCTAGGATGCTTGATTGCGGTCCAGGGAAGACATGGCTTGGCAGGTCTGGCTGGACTGTTCCCATGAAGCACAGGGTCAAGACTGATTTGCATATGGCCATGTCTGAACTGAAGTGGCGTGGTGAGCAAAATAACGATGGATTAAACCGAGGTCTGTGACTGCGGGTGAATGTTTTGCCAACATGCAACATTCCGTCCATCATCTTGTGTGTTTTGCTGTTCGCCCTATGTGGGAAGGGTATGCCCAGACGAGGGTTCCGTGCGGACTACAACACTGGAGTCAAGCTATCCTGGCTGAAGAGTGGTGAAACCCCGAAACCGGTCATAGGGTGCTTGATTCCGGTCCAGGGAACACATGGCTTGGCAGTTCAGGCTGGACTGTTCCCATGAGGCACAGGGTCAAGACTGATTTGCATATGGCCATGTATGAACTGGGGTGGCGTGGTGAGCAAAATAACGATGGATTAAACCCAGATCTGTGACTGGGGGTGAATGTTTTGCCAATGTGCAACATTCCATCCATCATCTTGTGTGTTTTGCTGTTCGCCCTATGTGGGAAGGGTATGCCCAGACGTGGGTCCCGTGCTCACTACGCCACTGGAGTCAAGCTATCCTGGCTGAAGTGGGGTGAAACCCCGAAACCGGTCCTAGGATGCTTGATTCCGGTCCAGGGAAGACATGGCTGGCAGTTCGGGCTGGACTGTTCCCATGAGGCATAGGGTCAAGACTGATTTGCATATGGTCATGTCTGAACAGGGGTGGCGTGGTGAGCAAGGAACGATGGATTAAACCCAGATCTGTGACTGGTGGTGAATGTTTTGCCAATGTGCAACATTCCATCCATCATCTTGTGTGTTTTGCTGTTCGCCCTATGTGGGAAGGGTATGCCCAGACGTGGCTCCCGTGCTCACTACGCCACTGGAGTCAAGCTATCCTGGCTGAAGTGGGGTGAAACCCCGAAACCGGTCCTAGGATGCTTGATTCTGGTCCAGGAAAGACATGGCTTGGCAGTTCGGGCTGGACTGTTCCTATGAGGCATAGGGTCAATACTTATTTGCATATGGTCATGTCTGAACTGGGGTGGCGTGGTGAGCACAATAACGATGGATTAAACCCAGATCTGTGACTGGAGTCGAATTTTTTGCCAATGTGCAACATTCTGCCCAGCATCTTCTTTTTTTTGCTGTTCGTCCTATGTGGGAAGTGTATGCCCAGACGTGGGTCCCGTGCTCACTACGCCATTGAAGTCAAGCTTTCCTGGCTGAAGAGGGGTGAAACCCCGAAACCGGTCCTAGGATGCTTGATTCTGGCCCACGGAAGACATGGCTTGGCAGTTCGGGCTGGACTGTTCCCATGAGGCACAGGGTCAAGACTGATTTGGATATGGCCATGTCTGAACTGGGGTGGCGTGGTGAGAACAATAACGATGGATTAAACCCAGATCTGTGACGGGGGTGAATGTTTTGCCAATGTGCAACATTCCATCCATCATCTTGTGTGTTTTGCTGTTCGCCCTATGTGGAAGGGTATGCCCAGACGTGGGTCCCGTGCTCACTACGCCACTGGAGTCAAGCTATCCTGGCTGAAGAGGGGTGAAACCCCGAAACCGGTCCTAGGATGCTCGATTCCGTTCCAGGGAAGACATGGCTTGGCAGTTCAGGCTGGACTGTTCCCATGAGGCACATGGTCAAGGCTGATTTGCATATGGCCATGCCTGCACTGGGGTGGCGTGGTAAGCAACATAACGACGGATTAAACCCAGAACTGTGACTGGGGTTGAATGTTTTGCCAATGTGCAACATTCCGTCCATCATCTTGTGTGTTTTGCTGTTCGCCCTATGTGGCAAGGGTATGCCCAGATGTGGGTCCCGTGCTCACTACGCCACTGGAGTCAAGCTATCCTGGCTGAAGAGGGGTGAAACCCCGAAACAGGTCCTAGGATGCTTCATTCCGGTGCAGGGAAGACATGGCTTGGCAGTTCGGGCTGGACTGTTCCCATGAGGCACAGGGTCAAGACTGATTTGCATATGGCCATGTCTGAACTGGGGTGGCGTGGTGAGCAAAATAACGATGGATTAAACTCAGATCTGTGACTGGGGGTGAATGTTTTGCCAATGTGCAACATTCCGTCCATCATCTTGTGTGTTTTGCTGTTCACCCTATGTGGGAAGTGTATGCCCAGACGTGGGTACCGTGCTCACTACGCCATTGAAGTCAAGCTTTCCTGGCTGAAGAGGGGTGAAACCCCGAAACCGGTCCTAGGATTCTTGATTCAGGTCGCGGGAAGACATGGTTTGGCAGTTCCAGCTGGACTGTTCCCATGAGGCACAGGGTCAAGACTGATTTGCATATGGCCATGTCTGAACTGGGGTGTCGTGGTGAGCAAAATAACGATGGATTAAACCCAGAACTGTGACTGGGGGTGAATGTTTTGCCAATGTGCAACATTATGTACATCATCTTCTGTGTTTTGCTGTTCGCCCTATGTGGCAAGGGTATACTCAGACGTGCGTCCCGTGCTCACTACGCGACTGGAGTCAAGCTATCCTGGCTGAAGAGGGGTGAAACCCCGAAACCAGTCCCAGGATGCTTGATTCCGGTCCAGGGAAGACATGACTTGGCAGTTCGGGCTGGACTGTTCCCATGAGGCACAGGGTCAAGACTGATGTGCATATGGCCATGTCTGAACTTGGGTGGCGTGGTGAGCAAAATAACGATGGATTAAACCCAAATCTGTGACTGGTGATGAATGTTTTGCCAATGTGCAACATTCCGTCCATCATCTTGTGTGTTTTGCTGTTCGCCCTATGTGGGAAGGGTATGTCCAGACGTGGGTCCTGTGCTCACTACGCCACTGGAGTCAAGCTATCCTGGCTGAAGAGGGGTAAAACCCCGAAACCGGTCCTAGGATGCTTGATTCCGGCCCACGGAAGACATGGCTTGGCAGTTCGGGCTGGACTGTTCCCATGAGGCACAGGGTCAAGACTGATTTCCATATGGCCAAGTCTGAACTGGGGTGGAGTGGTGAGCAAAATAACGATGGATTAAATCCAGATCTGTGACTGGGGATGAATGGTTTGCCAATGTGCAACATTCCGTCCATCATCATGTGTGTTTTGCTGTTCGCCCTATCTGGGAAGGGTATGCCCAGACGTGGGTCCCGTGCTCACAACGCCACTGGAGTCAAGCTATCCTGGCTGAAGAGGGGTGAAACCCCGAAACCGGTCCTAGGATGCTTGATTCCGGCCCACAGAAGACATGGCTTGGCAGTTCGGGCTGGACTGTTCCCATGAGGCACAGGGTCAAGACTGATTTGGATATGGCCATGTCTGAACTGGGTTGGCGTGGTGAGCAAAATAACAATGCATTAAACCCAGATCTGTGACTGGGGGTGAATGTTTTGCCAGTGTGCAACATTCCGTACATCATCATGTGTGTTTTGCTGTTCGCCCATTGTGGGAAGGGTATGCCCAGACATGGGTCCCGTGCTCACTACGCCACTGGAGTCAAGCTATTCTGGCCGAAGAGGGGTGAAACCCCGAAACCAGTCCTAGGATGCTTGATTGCGGTCCAGGGAAGACATGGCTTGGCAGGTCTGGCTGGACTGTTCCCATGAAGCACAGGGTCAAGACTGATTTGCATATGGCCATGTCTGAACTGAAGTGGCGTGGTGAGCAAAATAACGATGAATTAAACCCAGATCTGTGACTGGGGGTGAATGTTTTGCCAATGTGCAACATTCCGCCCATCATCTTGTGTTTTTTGCTGTTCGTCCTATGTGGGAAGGGTATGCCCAGATGTGGGTCCCGTGCTCACTACGCCACTGGAGTCAAGCTATCCTGGCTGAAGAGGGGTGAAACCCCGAAACCGGTCCTAGGATGCTTGATTCCGGTCCAGGGAAGACATGGCTTGTCAGTTCGGGCTGGACTGTTCCCATGAGGTACAGGGTCAAGACTGATTTGGATATGGCCATGTCTGAACTGGGTTGGCGTGGTGAGCAAAATAACGATGGATTAAACCCAGATCTGTGACTGGGGGTGAATGTTTTGCCAATGTGCAACATTCCATCCATCATCTTGTGTGTTTTGCTGTTCGCCCTATGTGGGAAGGGTATGCCCAGACGTGGGTCCCGTGCTCACTACGCCACTGGAGTGAAGCTATCCTGGCTGAAGAGGGGTGAAACCCCGAAACCAGTCCTAGGATGCTCGATTCCGTTCCAGGGAAGACATGGCTTGGCAGTTCGGGCTGGACTGTTCCCATGAGGCACAGGGTCAGGGCTGATTCGCATATGGCCATGTCTGAACTGGGGTGGCGTGGTAAGCAAAATAACAATGGATTAAACGCAGATCTGTGACTGGGGGTGAATGTTTTGCCAATGTGCAACATTCCGTCCATCATCTTGTGTGTTTTGCTGTTTGCCCTATGTGGGATGGGTATGCCCAGACATGGATCCCGTGCTCACTACGCCACTGGAGTCAAGCTATCCTGGCTGAAGAGGGGTGAAACCCCGAAACCGGTCCTAGGATGCTTCATTCCGGTGCAGTGAAGACATGGCTTGGCAGTTCGGGCTGGACTGTTCCCATGAGGCACAGGGTCAAGACTGATTTGCATATGGCCATGTCTGAACTGGGGTGGCGTGGTGAGCAAAATAACGATGGATTAAACCCAGATCTGTGACTGGGGGTGAATGTTTTGCCAATGTGCAACATTCCGTCCATCATCTTGTGTGTTTTGCTGTTCACCCTATGTGGGAAGTGTATGCCCAGACGTGGGTACCGTGCTCACTACGCCACTGGAGTCAAGCTATCCTGGCTGAAGTGGGGTGAAACCCCGAAACCGGTCCTAGGATGCTTGATTCTGGTCCAGGGAAGACATGGCTTGGCAGTTCGGGCTGGACTGTTCCTATGAGGCATAGGGTCAATACTGATTTGCATATGGTCATGTCTGAACTGGGGTGGCGTGGTGAGCACAATAACGATGGATTAAACCCAGATCTGTGACTGGGGTCGAATTTTTTGCCAATGTGCAACATTCCGCCCAGCATCTTCTTTTTTTTGCTGTTCGTCCTATGTGGGAAGTGTATGCCCAGACGTGGGTCCCGTGCTCACTACGCCATTGAAGTCAAGCTTTCCTGGCTGAAGAGGGGTGAAACCCCGAGACCGGTCCTAGGATGCTTGATTCTGGCCCACGGAAGACATGGCTTGGCAGTTCGGGCTGGACTGTTCCCATGAGGCACAGGGTCAAGACTGATTTGGATATGGCCATGTCTGAACTGGGGTGGCGTGGTGAGCACAATAACGATGGATTAAACCCAGATCTGTGACGGGGGTGAATGTTTTGCCAATGTGCAACATTCCATCCATCATCTTGTGTGTTTTGCTGTTCGCCCTATGTGGAAGGGTATGCCCAGACGTGGGTCCCGTGCTCACTACGCCACTGGAGTCAAGCTATCCTGGCTGAAGAGGGGTGAAACCCCGAAACCGGTCCTAGGATGCTCGATTCCGTTCCAGGGAAGACATGGCTTGGCAGTTCAGGCTGGACTGTTCCCATGAGGCACATGGTCAAGGCTGATTTGCATATGGCCATGTCTGCACTGGGGTGTCGTGGTGAGCAAAATAACGATGGATTAAACCCAGAACTGTGACTGGGGTTGAATGTTTTGCCAATGTGCAACATTCCGTCCATCATCTTGTGTGTTTTGCTGTTCGCCCTATGTGGCAAGGGTATACTCAGACGTGCGTCCCGTGCTCACTACGCGACTGGAGTCAAGCTATCCTGGCTGAAGAGGGGTGAAACCCCGAAACCAGTCCCAGGATGCTTGATTCCGGTCCAGGGAAGACATGACTTGGCAGTTCGGGCTGGACTGTTCCCATGAGGCACAGGGTCAAGACTGATGTGCATATGGCCATGTCTGAACTTGGGTGGCGTGGTGAGCAAAATAACGATGGATTAAACCCAAATCTGTGACTGGTGATGAATGTTTTGCCAATGTGCAACATTCCGTCCATCATCTTGTGTGTTTTGCTGTTCGCCCTATGTGGGAAGGGTATGTCCAGACGTGGGTCCTGTGCTCACTACGCCACTGGAGTCAAGCTATCCTGGCTGAAGAGGGGTAAAACCCCGAAACCGGTACTAGGATGCTTGATTCCGGTCCAGGGAAGACATGGCTTGGCAGTTCGGGCTGGACTGTTCCCATGAGGCACAGGGTCAAGACTGATTTGCATATGGCCATGTCTGAACTGGGGTTGTGTGGTGAGCAAAAAAACAATGGATTAAACCCAGATCTGTGACTGCGGGTGAATGTTTTGCCAATGTCCATATTCCATCCATCATCTTGTGTGTTTTTCTGTTCGCCCTATGTGGGAAGGGTATGCCCAGACGAGGGTCCCGTGCTCACTACGCCACTGGAGTCAAGCTATCCTGGCTGAAGAGTGGTGAAACCCCAAAACCGGTCCTAGGGTGCTTGATTCCGGTCCAGGGAACATATGGCTTGGCAGTTCAGGATGGACTGTTCCCATGAGGCACAGGGTCAAGACTGATTTGCATATGGCCATGTCTGAACTGGGGTGGCGTGGAGAGCAAAATAATGATGGATTAAACCCAGATCTGTGACTGGGGTTGAATGTTTTGCCAATGTGCAACATTCCATCCATCATCTTGTGTGTTTTGCTGTTCGCCCTATGTGGGAAGGGTATGCCTATATTAGGGTCCCGTGCTCACTACGCCACTGGAGTCAAGCTATCCTGGCTGAAGAGGGTGAATCCCCGAAACTGGTCATAGGCTGCTTGATTCAGGTCGCAGGAAGACATGGCTTGGCAGTTCGGGCTGGACTGTTCCCATGAGGCACAGGGTCAAGACTGATTTGGATATGGCCATGTCTGAACTGGGGTGGCGTGGTGAGCAAAATAACAATGCATTAAACCTAGATCTGTGACTGGGGGTGAATGTTTTGCCAATGTGCAACATTCCGCCCATCATCTTGTGCTTTTTGCTGTTCGTCCTATGTGGGAAGGATATGCCCAGATGTGGGTCCCGTGCTCACTACGCCACTGGAGTCAAGCTATCCTGGCTGAAGAGGGGTGAAACCCCGAAACCGGTCCTAGGATGCTTGATTCCGGTCCAGGGAAGACATGGCTTGGCAGTTCGGGCTGGACTGTTCCCATGAGGTACAGGGTCAAGACTGATTTGGATATGGCCATGTCTGAACTGGGGTGGCATGGTGAGCAAAATAACGATGGATTAAACCCAGATCTGTGACTGGGGGTGAATGTTTTGCCAATGTGCAACATTCCATCCATCATCTTGTGTGTTTTGCTGTTCGCCCTATGTGGGAAGGGTATGCCCAGACGTGGGTCCCGTGCTCACTACGCCACTGGAGTGAAGCTATCCTGGCTGAAGAGGGGTGAAACCCCGAAACCAGTCCTAGGATGCTCGATTCCGTTCCAGGGAAGACATGGCTTGGCAGTTCGGGCTGGACTGTTCCCATGAGGCACAGGGTCAGGGATGATTCGCATATGGCCATGTCTGAACTGGGGTGGCGTGGTAAGCAAAATAACAATGGATTAAACCGAGATCTGTGACTGGGGGTGAATGTTTTGCCAATGTGCAACATTCCGTCCATCATCTTGTGTGTTTTGCTGTTTGCCCTATGTGGGATGGCTATGCCCAGACATGGATCCCGTGCTCACTACGCCACTGGAGTCAAGCTATCCTGGCTGAAGAGGGGTGAAACCCCGAAACCGGTCCTAGGATGCTTCATTCCGGTGCAGTGAAGACATGGCTTGGCAGTTCGGGCTGGACTGTTCCCATGAGGCACAGGGTCAAGACTGATTTGCATATGGCCATGTCTGAACTGGGGTGGCGTGGTGAGCAAAATAACGATGGATTAAACCCAGATCTGTGACTGGGGGTGAATGTTTTGCCAATGTGCAACATTCCGTCCATCATCTTGTGTGTTTTGCTGTTCACCCTATGTGGGAAGTGTATGCCCAGACGTGGGTCCCGTGCTCACTACGCCACTGGAGTCAAGCTATCCTGGCTGAAGAGTGGTGAAACCCCGAAACCGGTCCTAGGGTGCTTGATTCCGGTCCAGGGAAGACATGGCTTGGCAGTTCGGGCTGGACTGTTCCCATGTGGCACAGGGTCAAGACTGATTTGCATATGGCCATGTCTGAACTAGGGTGGTGCGGGAACCAAAATAACGATGGATTAAACCGAGTTCTGTGACTGCGGGTGAATGTTTTGCCAATATGCAACATTCCGTCCATCATCTTGTGTGTTTTGCTGTTCGCCCTATGTGGGAAGGGTATGCCCAGACGAGGGTTCCGTGCGGACTACAACACTGGAGTCAAGCTATCCTGGCTGAAGAGTGGTGAAACCCCGAACCCGGTCATAGGGTGCTTGATTCCGGTCCATGGAACACATGGCTTGGCAGTTCAGGCTGGACTGTTCCCATGAGGCACAGGGTCAAGACTGATTTGCATATGGCCATGTATGAACTGGGGTGGCGTGGTGAGCAAAATAACGATGGATTAAACCCAGATCTGTGACTGGGGGTGAATGGTTTGCCAATATGCAACATTCCGTCCATCATCTTGTGTGTTTTGCTGTTCGCCCTATGTGGGAAGGGTATGTCCAGACGTGGGTCCTGTGCTCACTACGCCACTGGAGTCAAGCTATCCTGGCTGAAGAGGGGTAAAACCCCGAAACCGGTACTAGGATGCTTGATTCCGGTCCAGGGAAGACATGGCTTGGCAGTTCGGGCTGGACTGTTCCCATGAGGCACAGGGTCAAGACTGATTTGCATATGGCCATGTCTGAACTGGGGTTGTGTGGTGAGCAAAAAAACAATGGATTAAACCCAGATCTGTGACTGCGGGTGAATGTTTTGCCAATGTCCATATTCCATCCATCATCTTGTGTGTTTTTCTGTTCGCCCTATGTGGGAAGGGTATGCCCAGACGAGGGTCCCGTGCTCACTACGCCACTGGAGTCAAGCTATCCTGGCTGAAGAGTGGTGAAACCCCAAAACCGGTCCTAGGGTGCTTGATTCCGGTCCAGGGAACATATGGCTTGGCAGTTCAGGATGGACTGTTCCCATGAGGCACAGGGTCAAGACTGATTTGCATATGGCCATGTCTGAACTGGGGTGGCGTGGAGAGCAAAATAATGATGGATTAAACCCAGATCTGTAACTGGGGTTGAATGTTTTGCCAATGTGCAACATTCCATCCATCATCTTGTGTGTTTTGCTGTTCGCCCTATGTGGGAAGGGTATGCCCATATTAGGGTCCCGTGCTCACTACGCCACTGGAGTCAAGCTATCCTGGCTGAAGAGGGTGAATCCCCGAAACTGGTCATAGGATGCTTGATTCAGGTCGCAGGAAGACATGGCTTGGCAGTTCGGGCTGGACTGTTCCCATGAGGCACAGGGTCAAGACTGATTTGGATATGGCCATGTCTGAACTGGGGTGGCGTGGTGAGCAAAATAACAATGCATTAAACCTAGATCTGTGACTGGGGGGTGAATGTTTTGCCAATGTGCAACATTCCGCCCATCATCTTGTGCTTTTTGCTGTTCGTCCTATGTGGGAAGGATATGCCCAGATGTGGGTCCCGTGCTCACTACGCCACTGGAGTCAAGCTATCCTGGCTGAAGAGGGGTGAAACCCCGAAACCGGTCCTAGGATGCTTGATTCCGGTCCAGGGAAGACATGGCTTGGCAGTTCGGGCTGGACTGTTCCCATGAGGTACAGGGTCAAGACTGATTTGGATATGGCCATGTCTGAACTGGGGTGGCATGGTGAGCAAAATAACGATGGATTAAACCCAGATCTGTGACTGGGGGTGAATGTTTTGCCAATGTGCAACATTCCATCCATCATCTTGTGTGTTTTGCTGTTCGCCCTATGTGGGAAGGGTATGCCCAGACGTGGGTCCCGTGCTCACTACGCCACTGGAGTGAAGCTATCCTGGCTGAAGAGGGGTGAAACCCCGAAACCAGTCCTAGGATGCTCGATTCCGTTCCAGGGAAGACATGGCTTGGCAGTTCGGGCTGGACTGTTCCCATGAGGCACAGGGTCAGGGATGATTCGCATATGGCCATGTCTGAACTGGGGTGGCGTGGTAAGCAAAATAACAATGGATTAAACCGAGATCTGTGACTGGGGGTGAATGTTTTGCCAATGTGCAACATTCCGTCCATCATCTTGTGTGTTTTGCTGTTTGCCCTATGTGGGATGGCTATGCCCAGACATGGATCCCGTGCTCACTACGCCACTGGAGTCAAGCTATCCTGGCTGAAGAGGGGTGAAACCCCGAAACCGGTCCTAGGATGCTTCATTCCGGTGCAGTGAAGACATGGCTTGGCAGTTCGGGCTGGACTGTTCCCATGAGGCACAGGGTCAAGACTGATTTGCATATGGCCATGTCTGAACTGGGGTGGCGTGGTGAGCAAAATAACGATGGATTAAACCCAGATCTGTGACTGGGGGTGAATGTTTTGCCAATGTGCAACATTCCGTCCATCATCTTGTGTGTTTTGCTGTTCACCCTATGTGGGAAGTGTATGCCCAGACGTGGGTCCCGTGCTCACTACGCCACTGGAGTCAAGCTATCCTGGCTGAAGAGTGGTGAAACCCCGAAACCGGTCCTAGGGTGCTTGATTCCGGTCCAGGGAAGACATGGCTTGGCAGTTCGGGCTGGACTGTTCCCATGTGGCACAGGGTCAAGACTGATTTGCATATGGCCATGTCTGAACTAGGGTGGTGCGGGGACCAAAATAACGATGGATTAAACCGAGTTCTGTGACTGCGGGTGAATGTTTTGCCAATATGCAACATTCCGTCCATCATCTTGTGTGTTTTGCTGTTCGCCCTATGTGGGAAGGGTATGCCCAGACGAGGGTTCCGTGCGGACTACAACACTGGAGTCAAGCTATCCTGGCTGAAGAGTGGAGAAACCCCGAACCCGGTCATAGGGTGCTTGATTCCGGTCCATGGAACACATGGCTTGGCAGTTCAGGCTGGACTGTTCCCATGAGGCACAGGGTCAAGACTGATTTGCATATGGCCATGTATGAACTGGGGTGGCGTGGTGAGCAAAATAACGATGGATTAAACCCAGATCTGTGACTGGGGGTGAATGGTTTGCCAATATGCAACATTCCGTCCATCATCTTGTGTGTTTTGCTGTTCGCCCTATGTGGGAAGGGTATGCCCAGACGTGGGTCCGTGCTCACAACACCACTGGAGTCAAGCTATCCTGGCTGAAGAGGGGTGAAACCCCGAAACCGGTCCTAGGATGCTTGATTCTGGCCCACGGAAGACATGGCTTGGCAGTTCGGGCTGGACTGTTCCCATGAGGCACAGGGTCAAGACTGATTTGGATATGGCCATGTCTGAACTGGGGTGGCGTGGTGAGCAAAATAACGATGCATTAAACCCAGATCTGTGACTGGGGGTTAATGTTTTGCTAATGTGCAACATTCCATCCATCATCTTGTGTGTTTTGCTGTTCGCCCTATGTGGGAAGGGTATGCCCAGACGTGGGTCCCGTGCTCACTACGCCACTGGAGTCAAGCTATCCTGGCTGAAGTGGGGTGAAACCCCGAAACCGGTCCTAGGATGCTTGATTCCGGTCCAGGGAAGACATGGCTGGCAGTTCGGGCTGGACTGTTCCCATGAGGCATAGGGTCAAGACTGATTTGCATATGGTCATGTCTGAACAGGGGTGGCGTGGTGAACAAGGAACGATGGATTAAACCCAGATCTGTGACTGGTGGTGAATGTTTTGCCAATGTGCAACATTCCATCCATCATCTTGTGTGTTTTGCTGTTCGCCCTATGTGGGAAGGGTATGCCCAGACGTGGGTCCCGTGCTCACTACGCCACTGGAGTCAAGCTATCCTGGCTGAAGTGGGGTGAAACCCCGAAACCGGTCCTAGGATGCTTGATTCTGGTCCAGGGAAGACATGGCTTGGCAGTTCGGGCTGGACTGTTCCTATGAGGCATAGGGTCAATACTGATTTGCATATGGTCATGTCTGAACTGGGGTGGCGTGGTGAGCAAAATAACGATGGATTAAACCCAGATCTGTGACTGGGGTCGAATTTTTTGCCAATGTGCAACATTCCGCCCAGCATCTTCTTTTTTTTGCTGTTCGTCCTATGTGGGAAGTGTATGCCCAGACGTGGGTCCCGTGCTCACTACGCCATTGAAGTCAAGCTTTCCTGGCTGAAGAGGGGTGAAACCCCGAAACCGGTCCTAGGATGCTTGATTCTGGCCCACGGAAGACATGGCTTGGCAGTTCGGGCTGGACTGTTCCCATGAGGCACAGGGTCAAGACTGATTTGGATATGGCCATGTCTGAACTGGGGTGGCGTGGTGAGCACAATAACGATGGATTAAACCCAGATCTGTGACGGGGGGTGAATGTTTTGCCAATGTGCAACATTCCATCCATCATCTTGTGTGTTTTGCTGTTCGCCCTATGTGGAAGGGTATGCCCAGACGTGGGTCCCGTGCTCACTACGCCACTGGAGTCAAGCTATCCTGGCTGAAGAGGGGTGAAACCCCGAAACCGGTCCTAGGATGCTCGATTCCGTTCCAGGGAAGACATGGCTTGGCAGTTCAGGCTGGACTGTTCCCATGAGGCACATGGTCAAGGCTGATTTGCATATGGCCATGTCTGCACTGGGGTGGCGTGGTAAGCAAAATAACGACGGATTAAACCCAGAACTGTGACTGGGGTTGAATGTTTTGCCAATGTGCAACATTCCGTCCATCATCTTGTGTGTTTTGCTGTTCGCCCTATGTGGCAAGGGTATGCCCAGATGTGGGTCCCGTGCTCACTACGCCACTGGAGTCAAGCTATCCTGGCTGAAGAGGGGTGAAACCCCGAAACAGGTCCTAGGATGCTTCATTCCGGTGCAGGGAAGACATGGCTTGGCAGTTCGGGCTGGACTGTTCCCATGAGGCACAGGGTCAAGACTGATTTGCATATGGCCATGTCTGAACTGGGGTGGCGTGGTGAGCAAAATAACGATGGATTAAACTCAGATCTGTGACTGGGGGTGAATGTTTTGCCAATGTGCAACATTCCGCCCATCATCTTCTGTTTTTTGCTGTTCGTCCTATGTGGAAAGGGTATGCCCAGTCGTGGGTCCCGTGCTCACTACGCCACTGGAGTCAAGCTATCCTGGCCGAAGAGGGATGAAACCCCGAAACCGGTCCTAGGATGCTTGATTCCGTTCCAGGGAAGATATGGCTTGGCAGTTCGGGCTGGACTGTTCCCATGAGGCACAGGGTCAAGGCTGATTTGCATATGGCCATGTCTGAACTGGGGTGGCGTGGTGGGCAAAATAACGATGGATTAAACCAAGATCTGTGACTGAGGGTGAATGTTTTGCCAATGTGCAACATTCCGTCCATCATCTTGTGTGTTTTGCTTTCCGCCCTATGTGGGAAGGGTATGCCCAGATGTGGGTCCCGTGCTCACTACGCCACTGGAGTCAAGCTATCCTGGCTGAAGAGGGGTGAAACCCCGAAACCGGTCCTAGGATGCTTTATTCCGGTCCAGGGAAGAAATGGCTTGGCAGTTCGGGCTGGACTGTTCCCATGAGGCACAGGGTCAAGACTGATTTGCATATGGCCATGTCTGAACTGGGGTGGCGTGGTGAGCAAAATAACGATGGATTAAACCCAGATCTGTGACTGGGGGTGAATGTTTTGCCAATGTGCAACATTCCGTCCATCATCTTGTGTGTTTTGCTGTTCACCCTATGTGGGAAGTGTATGCCCAGACGTGGGTACCAAGCTCACTACGCCATTGAAGTCAAGCTATCCTGGCTGAAGAGGGGTGAAACACCGAAACCGGTACTAGGATGCTTGATTCCGGTCCAGGGAAGACATGGCTTGGCAGTTCGGGCTGGACTGTTCCCATGAGGCACAGGGTCAAGACTGATTTGCATATGGCCATGTCTGAACTGGGGTGGTGTGGTGAGCAAAATAACGATGGATTAAACCCAGATCTGTGACTGGGGGTGAATGTTTTGCCAATGTGCAACATTCCGTCCATCATCTTGTGTGTTTTGCTGTTCGCCCTATGTGTGAAGGGTATGCCCAGATTAGTGTCCCGTGCTCACTACCCCACTGGAGTCAAGCTATCCTGGCTGAAGAGGGGTGAAACCCCGAAACCGGTCCTAGGATGCTTGATTCAGGTCGCGGGAAGACATGGTTTGGCAGTTCGAGCTGGACTGTTCCCATGAGGCACAGGGTCAAGACTGATTTGCATATGGCCATGTCTGAACTGGGGTGTCGTGGTGAGCAAAATAACGATGGATTAAACCCAGATCTGTGACTGGGGGTGAATGTTTTGCCAATGTGCAACATTCTGTACATCATCTTCTGTGTTTTGCTGTTCGCCCTATGTGGCAATGGTATGCTCAGACGTGCGTCCCGTGCTCACTACTCCACTGGAGTCAAGCTATCCTAGCTGAAGAGGGGTGAAACCCTGAAACCAGTCCTAGGATGCTTGATTCCGGTCCAGGGAAGACATGACTTGGCAGTTCGGGCTGGACTGTTCCCATGAGGCACAGGGTCAAGACTGATTTGCATATGGTCATGTCTTGACTTGGGTGGCGTGGTGAGCAAAATAACGATGGATTAAACCCAAATCTGTGACTGGTGATAAATGTTTTGCCAATGTGCAACATTCCGAAATCATCTTGTGTGTTTTGCTGTTCGCCCTATGTAGGAAGGGTATGCCCAGACGTGGGTCCGTGCTCACAACACCACTGGAGTCAAGCTATCCTGGCTGAAGAGGGGTGAAACCCCGAAACCGATCCTAGGATGCTTGATTCTGGCCCACGGAAGACATGGCTTGGCAGTTCAGGCTGGACTGTTCCCATGAGGCACAGGGGCAAGACTGATTTGGATATGGCCATGTCTGAACTGGGGTGGCGTGGTGAGCAAAATAACGATGCATTAAACCCAGATCTGTGACTGGGGGTTAATGTTTTGCTAATGTGCAACATTCCATCCATCATCTTGTGTGTTTTGCTGTTCGCCCTATGTGGGAAGGGTATGCCCAGACGTGGGTCCGTGCTCACTACGCAACTGGAGTCAAGCTATCCTGGCTGAAGTGGGGTGAAACCCCGAAACCGGTCCTAGGATGCTTGATTCCGGTCCAGGGAAGACATGGCTGGCAGTTCGGGCTGGACTGTTCCCATGAGGCATAGGGTCAGGACTGATTTGCATATGGTCATGTCTGAACTGGGGTGGCGTGGTGAGCAAGGAACGATGGATTAAACCCAGATCTGTGACTGGGGGTGAATGTTTTGCCAATGTGCAACATTCCATACATCATCTTGTGTGTTTTGCTGTTCGCCCATTGTGGGAAGGGTATGCCCAGACATGGGTCCTGTGCTCACTACGCCACTGGAGTCAAGCTATTCTGGCTGAAGAGGGGTGAAACCCCGAAACCGGTCCTAGGATGCTTGATTCCGTTCCAGGGAAGACATGGTTTGGCAGTTCGGGCTGGACTGTTCGCATGAGGCACAGGGTCAAGGCTGATTTGCATATGTCCATGTCTGAACTGGGGTGGCGTGCTGAGCAAAATAACGATGGATTAAACCCAGATCTGTGACTGGGGGTGAATGTTTTGCAAATGTGCAACATTCAGTCCATCATCTTGTGTGTTTTGCTGTTCGCCCTATGTGGGAAGTGTATGCCCAGACGTGGGTCCCGTGCTCACAACACCACTGGAGTCAAGCTATCCTGGCTGAATTGGGGTGAAACCACGAAACCGGTCCTAGGATGCTTGATTCCGGCCCACGGAAGACATGGCTTGGCAGTTCGGGCTGGACTGTTCCCATGAGGCACAGGGTCAAGACTGATTTGGATATGGCCATGTCTGAACTGGGGTGGCGTGGTGAGCAAAATAACGATGCATTAAACCCAGATCTGTGACTGGTGGTGAATGTTTTGCCAATGTGCAACATTCCATCCATCATCTTGTGTGTTTTGCTGTTCGCCCTATGTGGGAAGGGTCTGCCCAGACGTGGGTCCCGTGCTCACTACGCCACTGGAGTCAAGCTATCCTGGCTGAAGTGGGGTGAAACCCCGAAACCGGTCCTAGGATGCTTGATTCCGGTCCAGGGAAGACATAGCTTGGCAGTTCTGGCTGGACTGTTCCCATGAGGCATAGGGTCAATATTGATTTGCATATGGTCATGTCTGAACTGGGGTGGCGTGGTGAGCAAAATAACGATGGATTAAACCCAGATCTGTGACTGGGGGTGAATGTTTGGCCAATGTGCAACATTCCGCCCATCATCTTCTGTTTTTTGCTGTTCGTCCTATGTGGGAAGGGTATGTCCAGACGTGGGTCCCGTGCTCACTACGCCACTGGAGTCAAGCTATCCTGGCCGAAGAGGGGTGAAACCCCGAAACCGGTCCTAGGATACTTGATTCCGTTCCAGAGAAGACTTGGCTTGGCAGTTCGGGCTGGACTGTTCCCATGAGGCACAGGGTCAAGGCTGATTTGCATATGGCCATGTCTGAACCGGGGTGGCGTGGTGAGCAAAATAACGATGGATTAAACCCAGATCTGTGACTGCGGGAGAATGTTTTGCCAATGTGCAACATTCCGTCCATCATCTTGTGTGTTTTGCTGTTCGCCCTATGTGGGAAGGGTATGCCCAGACGAGGGTCCCGTGCTTACTACACCACTGGAGTCAAGCTATCCTGGCTGAAGAGTGGTGAAACCCCGAAACCGGTCCTAGGGTGCTTGATTCCGGTCCAGAGAACACATGGCTTGGCAGTTCAGGCTGGACTGTTCCCATGAGGCACAGGGTCAAGACTGATTTGCATATGGCCATGTCTGAACTGGGGTGGCGTGGTGAGCAAAATAACGATGGATTAAACCCAGATCTGTGACTGGGGGTGAATGTTTTGCCAATGTGCAACATTCTGTACATCATCGTCTGTGTTTTGCTGTTCGCCCTATGTGGCAAGGGTATGCTCAGACTTGCGTCCCGTGCTCACTACGCCACTGGAGTCAAGCTATCCTGGCTGAAGAGGGGTGAAACCCCGAAACAGGTCCTAGGATGCTTGATTCAGGTCGCGGAAAGACATGGTTTGGCAGTTCGAGCTGGACTGTTCCCATGAGGCACAGGGTCAAGACTGATTTGCATATGGCCATGTCTGATCTGGGGTGTCGTGGTGAGCAAGGAACGATGGATTAAACCCAGATCTGTGACTGGGGGGGAATGTTTTGCCAATGTGCAACATTCTGTACATCATCGTCTGTGTTTTGCTGTTTGCCCTATGTGGCAAGGGTATGCTCAGACTTGCGTCCCGTGCTCACTACGCCACTGGAGTCAAGCTATCCTGGCTGAAGAGGGGTGAAACCCCGAAACCAGTCCTAGGATGCTTGATTCCGGTCCAGGGAAGACATGACTTGGCAGTTCGGGCTGGACTGTTCCCATGAGGCACAGGGTCAAGACTGATTTGCATATGGCCATGTCTGAACTTCGGTGGCGTGGTGAGCAAAATAACGATGGATTAAACCCAAATCTGTGACTGGTGATGAATGTTTTCCCAATGTGCAACATTCCGTCCATCATCTTGTGTGTTTTGCTGTTCGCCCTATGTGGGAACGGTAGGCCCAGACGTGGGTCCGTGCTCACAACACCACTGGAGTCAAGCTATCCTGGCTGAAGAGGGGTGAAACCCCGAAACCGGTCCTAGGATGCTTGATTCTGGCCCACGGAAGACATGGCTTGGCAGTTCAGGCTGGACTGTTCCCATGAGGCACAGGGTCAAGACTGATTTGGATATGGCCATATCTGAACTTGGGTGGCGTGGTGAGCAAAATAACGATGCATTAAACCCAGATCTGTGACTGGGGGTGAATGTTTTGCTAATGTGCAACATTCCATCCATCATCTTGTGTGTTTTGCTGTTCGCCCTATGTGGGAAGGGTATGCCCAGACGTGGGTCCCGTGCTCACTACGCCACTGGAGTCAAGCTATCCTGGCTGAAGTGGGGTGAAACTCCGAAACCGGTCCTAGGATGCTTGATTCCGGTCCAGGGAAGACATGGCTGGCAGTTCGGGCTGGACTGTTCCCATGAGGCATAGCGTCAAGACTGATTTGCATATGGTCATGTCTGAACTGGGGTGGCGTGGTGAGCAAGGAACGATGGATTAAACCCAGATCTGTGACTGGGGGTGAATGTTTTGCCAATGTGCAACATTCCGTCCATCATCTTGTGTGTTTTGCTGTTCACCCTATGTGGGAAGTGTATGCCCAGACGTGGGTACCGTGCTCACTACGCCATTGAAGTCAAGCTATCCTGGCTGAAGAGGGGTGAAACCCCGAAACCGGTCCTAGGATTCTTGATTCAGATCGCGGGACGACATGGTTTGGCAGTTCGAGCTGGACTGTTCCCATGAGGCACAGGGTCAAGACTGATTTGCATATGGCCATGTCTGAACTGGGGTGTCGTGGTGAGCAAAATAACGATGGATTAAACCCAGAACTGTGACTGGGGGTGAATGTTTTGCCAATGTGCAACATTCCGTCCAACATCTTGTGTTTTGCTGTTCGCCCTATGTGGCAAGGGTATACTCAGACGTGCGTCCCGTGCTCACTACGCCACTGGAGTCAAGCTATCCTGGCTGAAGAGGGGTGAAACCCCGAAACCAGTCCCAGGATGCTTGATTACGGTCCAGGGAAGACATGACTTGGCAGATCGGTCTGGACTGTTCCCATGAGGCACAGGGTCAAGACTGATTTGCATATGGCCATGTCTGAACTT
The DNA here is from genome assembly GCF_964204655.1 of Triturus cristatus. Classification (NCBI taxonomy): domain Eukaryota; kingdom Metazoa; phylum Chordata; class Amphibia; order Caudata; family Salamandridae; genus Triturus; species Triturus cristatus. Next base: position 872,439,711 of record NC_140579.1, on the reverse strand, counting down.
GGGTGGCGTGTTGAGCAAAATAACGATGGATTAAACCCAAATCTGTGACTGGTGATGAATGTTTTGCCAATGTGTAACATTCCGTCCATCATCTTGTGTGTTTTGCTGTTCGCCCTATGTGGGAAGGGTATGCCCAGACGTGGGTCCGTGCTCACAACACCACTGGAGTCAAGCTATCCTGGCTGAAGAGGGGTGAAACCCCGAAACCGGTCCTAGGATGCTTGATTCTGGCCCACGGAAGACATGGCTTGGCAGTTCGGGCTGGACTGTTCCCATGAGGCACAGGGGCAAGACTGATTTGGATATGGCCATGTCTGAACTGGGGTGGCGTGGTGAGCAAAATAACGATGCATTAAACCCAGATCTGTGACTGGGGGTTAATGTTTTGCTAATGTGCAACATTCCATCCATCATCTTGTGTGTTTTGCTGTTCGCCCTATGTGGGAAGGGTATGCCCAGACGTGGGTCCGTGCTCACTACGCAACTGGAGTCAAGCTATCCTGGCTGAAGTGGGGTGAAACCCCGAAACCGGTCCTAGGATGCTTGATTCCGGTCCAGGGAAGACATGGCTGGCAGTTCGGGCTGGACTGCTCCCATGAGGCATAGGGTCAGGACTGATTTGCATATGGTCATGTCTGAACTGGGGTGGCGTGGTGAGCAAGGAACGATGGATTAAACCCAGATCTGTGACTGGGGGTGAATGTTTTGCCAATGTGCAACATTCCATACATCATCTTGTGTGTTTTGCTGTTCGCCCATTGTGGGAAGGGTATGCCCAGACATGGGTCCTGTGCTCACTACGCCATTGAAGTCAAGCTATCCTGGCTGAAGAGGGGTGAAACCCCGAAACCGGTCCTAGGATTCTTGATTCAGATCGCGGGACGACATGGTTTGGCAGTTCGAGCTGGACTGTTCCCATGAGGCACAGGGTCAAGACTGATTTGCATATGGCCATGTCTGAACTGGGGTGTCGTGGTGAGCAAAATAACGATGGATTAAACCCAGATCTGTGACTGGGGGTGAATGTTTGGCCAATGTGCAACATTCCGCCCATCATCTTCTGTTTTTTGCTGTTCGTCCTATGTGGGAAGGGTATGTCCAGACGTGGGTCCCGTGCTCACTACGCCACTGGAGTCAAGCTATCCTGGCCGAAGAGGGGTGAAACCCCGAAACCGGTCCTAGGATACTTGATTCCGTTCCAGAGAAGACTTGGCTTGGCAGTTCGGGCTGGACTGTTCCCATGAGGCACAGGGTCAAGGCTGATTTGCATATGGCCATGTCTGAACCGGGGTGGCGTGGTGAGCAAAATAACGATGGATTAAACCCAGATCTGTGACTGCGGGAGAATGTTTTGCCAATGTGCAACATTCCGTCCATCATCTTGTGTGTTTTGCTGTTCGCCCTATGTGGGAAGGGTATGCCCAGACGAGGGTCCCGTGCTTACTACACCACTGGAGTCAAGCTATCCTGGCTGAAGAGTGGTGAAACCCCGAAACCGGTCCTAGGGTGCTTGATTCCGGTCCAGAGAACACATGGCTTGGCAGTTCAGGCTGGACTGTTCCCATGAGGCACAGGGTCAAGACTGATTTGCATATGGCCATGTCTGAACTGGGGTGGCGTGGTGAGCAAAATAACGATGGATTAAACCCAGATCTGTGACTGGGGGTGAATGTTTTGCCAATGTGCAACATTCTGTACATCATCGTCTGTGTTTTGCTGTTCGCCCTATGTGGCAAGGGTATGCTCAGACTTGCGTCCCGTGCTCACTACGCCACTGGAGTCAAGCTATCCTGGCTGAAGAGGGGTGAAACCCCGAAACAGGTCCTAGGATGCTTGATTCAGGTCGCGGAAAGACATGGTTTGGCAGTTCGAGCTGGACTGTTCCCATGAGGCACAGGGTCAAGACTGATTTGCATATGGCCATGTCTGATCTGGGGTGTCGTGGTGAGCAAGGAACGATGGATTAAACCCAGATCTGTGACTGGGGGGGAATGTTTTGCCAATGTGCAACATTCTGTACATCATCGTCTGTGTTTTGCTGTTTGCCCTATGTGGCAAGGGTATGCTCAGACTTGCGTCCCGTGCTCACTACGCCACTGGAGTCAAGCTATCCTGGCTGAAGAGGGGTGAAACCCCGAAACCAGTCCTAGGATGCTTGATTCCGGTCCAGGGAAGACATGACTTGGCAGTTCGGGCTGGACTGTTCCCATGAGGCACAGGGTCAAGACTGATTTGCATATGGCCATGTCTGAACTTCGGTGGCGTGGTGAGCAAAATAACGATGGATTAAACCCAAATCTGTGACTGGTGATGAATGTTTTCCCAATGTGCAACATTCCGTCCATCATCTTGTGTGTTTTGCTGTTCGCCCTATGTGGGAACGGTAGGCCCAGACGGGGGTCCGTGCTCACAACACCACTGGAGTCAAGCTATCCTGGCTGAAGAGGGGTGAAACCCCGAAACCGGTCCTAGGATGCTTGATTCTGGCCCACGGAAGACATGGCTTGGCAGTTCAGGCTGGACTGTTCCCATGAGGCACAGGGTCAAGACTGATTTGGATATGGCCATGTCTGAACTTGGGTGGCGTGGTGAGCAAAATAACGATGCATTAAACCCAGATCTGTGACTGGGGGTGAATGTTTTGCTAATGTGCAACATTCCATCCATCATCTTGTGTGTTTTGCTGTTCGCCCTATGTGGGAAGGGTATGCCCAGACGTGGGTCCCGTGCTCACTACGCCACTGGAGTCAAGCTATCCTGGCTGAAGTGGGGTGAAACTCCGAAACCGGTCCTAGGATGCTTGATTCCGGTCCAGGGAAGACATGGCTGGCAGTTCGGGCTGGACTGTTCCCATGAGGCATAGCGTCAAGACTGATTTGCATATGGTCATGTCTGAACTGGGGTGGCGTGGTGAGCAAGGAACGATGGATTAAACCCAGATCTGTGACTGGGGGTGAATGTTTTGCCAATGTGCAACATTCCGTCCATCATCTTGTGTGTTTTGCTGTTCACCCTATGTGGGAAGTGTATGCCCAGACGTGGGTACCGTGCTCACTACGCCATTGAAGTCAAGCTATCCTGGCTGAAGAGGGGTGAAACCCCGAAACCGGTCCTAGGATTCTTGATTCAGATCGCGGGACGACATGGTTTGGCAGTTCGAGCTGGACTGTTCCCATGAGGCACAGGGTCAAGACTGATTTGCATATGGCCATGTCTGAACTGGGGTGTCGTGGTGAGCAAAATAACGATGGATTAAACCCAGAACTGTGACTGGGGGTGAATGTTTTGCCAATGTGCAACATTCCGTCCAACATCTTGTGTTTTGCTGTTCGCCCTATGTGGCAAGGGTATACTCAGACGTGCGTCCCGTGCTCACTACGCCACTGGAGTCAAGCTATCCTGGCTGAAGAGGGGTGAAACCCCGAAACCAGTCCCAGGATGCTTGATTACGGTCCAGGGAAGACATGACTTGGCAGATCGGTCTGGACTGTTCCCATGAGGCACAGGGTCAAGACTGATTTGCATATGGCCATGTCTGAACTTGGGTGGCGTGTTGAGCAAAATAACGATGGATTAAACCCAAATCTGTGACTGGTGATGAATGTTTTGCCAATGTGTAACATTCCGTCCATCATCTTGTGTGTTTTGCTGTTCGCCCTATGTGGGAAGGGTATGCCCAGACGTGGGTCCGTGCTCACAACACCACTGGAGTCAAGCTATCCTGGCTGAAGAGGGGTGAAACCCCGAAACCGGTCCTAGGATGCTTGATTCTGGCCCACGGAAGACATGGCTTGGCAGTTCGGGCTGGACTGTTCCCATGAGGCACAGGGGCAAGACTGATTTGGATATGGCCATGTCTGAACTGGGGTGGCGTGGTGAGCAAAATAACGATGCATTAAACCCAGATCTGTGACTGGGGGTTAATGTTTTGCTAATGTGCAACATTCCATCCATCATCTTGTGTGTTTTGCTGTTCGCCCTATGTGGGAAGGGTATGCCCAGACGTGGGTCCGTGCTCACTACGCAACTGGAGTCAAGCTATCCTGGCTGAAGTGGGGTGAAACCCCGAAACCGGTCCTAGGATGCTTGATTCCGGTCCAGGGAAGACATGGCTGGCAGTTCGGGCTGGACTGCTCCCATGAGGCATAGGGTCAGGACTGATTTGCATATGGTCATGTCTGAACTGGGGTGGCGTGGTGAGCAAGGAACGATGGATTAAACCCAGATCTGTGACTGGGGGTGAATGTTTTGCCAATGTGCAACATTCCATACATCATCTTGTGTGTTTTGCTGTTCGCCCATTGTGGGAAGGGTATGCCCAGACATGGGTCCTGTGCTCACTACGCCATTGAAGTCAAGCTATCCTGGCTGAAGAGGGGTGAAACCCCGAAACCGGTCCTAGGATTCTTGATTCAGATCGCGGGACGACATGGTTTGGCAGTTCGAGCTGGACTGTTCCCATGAGGCACAGGGTCAAGACTGATTTGCATATGGCCATGTCTGAACTGGGGTGTCGTGGTGAGCAAAATAACGATGGATTAAACCCAGAACTGTGACTGGGGGTGAATGTTTTGCCAATGTGCAACATTCCGTCCATCATCTTGTGTTTTGCTGTTCGCCCTATGTGGCAAGGGTATACTCAGACGTGCGTCCCGTGCTCACTACGCCACTGGAGTCAAGCTATCCTGGCTGAAGAGGGGTGAAACCCCGAAACCAGTCCCAGGATGCTTGATTACGGTCCAGGGAAGACATGACTTGGCAGATCGGTCTGGACTGTTCCCATGAGGCACAGGGTCAAGACTGATTTGCATATGGCCATGTCTGAACTTGGGTGGCGTGTTGAGCAAAATAACGATGGATTAAACCCAAATCTGTGACTGGTGATGAATGTTTTGCCAATGTGTAACATTCCGTCCATCATCTTGTGTGTTTTGCTGTTCGCCCTATGTGGGAAGGGTATGCCCAGACGTGGGTCCGTGCTCACAACACCACTGGAGTCAAGCTATCCTGGCTGAAGAGGGGTGAAACCCCGAAACCGGTCCTAGGATGCTTGATTCTGGCCCACGGAAGACATGGCTTGGCAGTTCGGGCTGGACTGTTCCCATGAGGCACAGGGGCAAGACTGATTTGGATATGGCCATGTCTGAACTGGGGTGGCGTGGTGAGCAAAATAACGATGCATTAAACCCAGATCTGTGACTGGGGGTTAATGTTTTGCTAATGTGCAACATTCCATCCATCATCTTGTGTGTTTTGCTGTTCGCCCTATGTGGGAAGGGTATGCCAGACGTGGGTCCGTGCTCACTACGCAACTGGAGTCAAGCTATCCTGGCTGAAGTGGGGTGAAACCCCGAAACCGGTCCTAGGATGCTTGATTCCGGTCCAGGGAAGACATGGCTGGCAGTTCGGGCTGGACTGTTCCCATGAGGCATAGGGTCAGGACTGATTTGCATATGGTCATGTCTGAACTGGGGTGGCGTGGTGAGCAAGGAACGATGGATTAAACCCAGATCTGTGACTGGGGGTGAATGTTTTGCCAATGTGCAACATTCCATACATCATCTTGTGTGTTTTGCTGTTCGCCCATTGTGGGAAGGGTATGCCCAGACATGGGTCCTGTGCTCACTACGCCACTGGAGTCAAGCTATTCTGGCTGAAGAGGGGTGAAACCCCGAAACCGGTCCTAGGATGCTTGATTCCGTTCCAGGGAAGACATGGTTTGGCAGTTCGGGCTGGACTGTTCGCATGAGGCACAGGGTCAAGGCTGATTTGCATATGGCCATGTCTGAACTGGGGTGGCGTGCTGAGCAAAATAACGATGGATTAAACCCAGATCTGTGACTGGGGGTGAATGTTTTGCAAATGTGCAACATTCAGTCCATCATCTTGTGTGTTTTGCTGTTCGCCCTATGTGGGAAGTGTATGCCCAGACGTGGGTCCCGTGCTCACAACACCACTGGAGTCAAGCTATCCTGGCTGAATTGGGGTGAAACCACGAAACCGGTCCTAGGATGCTTGATTCCGGCCCACGGAAGACATGGCTTGGCAGTTCGGGCTGGACTGTTCCCATGAGGCACAGGGTCAAGACTGATTTGGATATGGCCATGTCTGAACTGGGGTGGCGTGGTGAGCAAAATAACGATGCATTAAACCCAGATCTGTGACTGGTGGTGAATGTTTTGCCAATGTGCAACATTCCATCCATCATCTTGTGTGTTTTGCTGTTCGCCCTATGTGGGAAGGGTCTGCCCAGACGTGGGTCCCGTGCTCACTACGCCACTGGAGTCAAGCTATCCTGGCTGAAGTGGGGTGAAACCCCGAAACCGGTCCTAGGATGCTTGATTCCGGTCCAGGGAAGACATAGCTTGGCAGTTCTGGCTGGACTGTTCCCATGAGGCATAGGGTCAATATTGATTTGCATATGGTCATGTCTGAACTGGGGTGGCGTGCTGAGCAAAATAACGATGGATTAAACCCAGATCTGTGACTGGGGGTGAATGTTTGGCCAATGTGCAACATTCCGCCCATCATCTTCTGTTTTTTGCTGTTCGTCCTATGTGGGAAGGGTATGTCCAGACGTGGGTCCCGTGCTCACTACGCCACTGGAGTCAAGCTATCCTGGCCGAAGAGGGGTGAAACCCCGAAACCGGTCCTAGGATACTTGATTCCGTTCCAGGGAAGACTTGGCTTGGCAGTTCGGGCTGGACTGTTCCCATGAGGCACAGGGTCAAGGCTGATTTGCATATGGCCATGTCTGAACCGGGGTGGCGTGGTGAGCAAAATAACGATGGATTAAACCCAGATCTGTGACTGCGGGAGAATGTTTTGCCAATGTGCAACATTCCGTCCATCATCTTGTGTGTTTTGCTGTTCGCCCTATGTGGGAAGGGTATGCCCAGACGAGGGTCCCGTGCTTACTACACCACTGGAGTCAAGCTATCCTGGCTGAAGAGTGGTGAAACCCCGAAACCGGTCCTAGGGTGCTTGATTCCGGTCCAGAGAACACATGGCTTGGCAGTTCAGGCTGGACTGTTCCCATGAGGCACAGGGTCAAGACTGATTTGCATATGGTCATGTCTGAACTGGGGTGGCGTGGTGAGCAAAATAACGATGGATTAAACCCAGATCTGTGACTGGGGGTGAATGTTTTGCCAATGTGCAACATTCTGTACATCATCGTCTGTGTTTTGCTGTTCGCCCTATGTGGCAAGGGTATGCTCAGACTTGCGTCCCGTGCTCACTACGCCACTGGAGTCAAGCTATCCTGGCTGAAGAGGGGTGAAACCCCGAAACAGGTCCTAGGATGCTTGATTCAGGTCGCGGAAAGACATGGTTTGGCAGTTCGAGCTGGACTGTTCCCATGAGGCACAGGGTCAAGACTGATTTGCATATGGCCATGTCTGATCTGGGGTGTCGTGGTGAGCAAGGAACGATGGATTAAACCCAGATCTGTGACTGGGGGGAATGTTTTGCCAATGTGCAACATTCTGTACATCATCGTCTGTGTTTTGCTGTTTGCCCTATGTGGCAAGGGTATGCTCAGACTTGCGTCCCGTGCTCACTACGCCACTGGAGTCAAGCTATCCTGGCTGAAGAGGGGTGAAACCCCGAAACCAGTCCTAGGATGCTTGATTCCGGTCCAGGGAACACATGACTTGGCAGTTCGGGCTGGACTGTTCCCATGAGGCACAGGGTCAAGACTGATTTGCATATGGCCATGTCTGAACTTCGGTGGCGTGGTGAGCAAAATAACGATGGATTAAACCCAAATCTGTGACTGGTGATGAATGTTTTCCCAATGTGCAACATTCCGTCCATCATCTTGTGTGTTTTGCTGTTCGCCCTATGTGGGAACGGTAGGCCCAGACGTGGGTCCGTGCTCACAACACCACTGGAGTCAAGCTATCCTGGCTGAAGAGGGGTGAAACCCCGAAACCGGTCCTAGGATGCTTGATTCTGGCCCACGGAAGACATGGCTTGGCAGTTCAGGCTGGACTGTTCCCATGAGGCACAGGGTCAAGACTGATTTGGATATGGCCATGTCTGAACTTGGGTGGCGTGGTGAGCAAAATAACGATGCATTAAACCCAGATCTGTGACTGGGGGTGAATGTTTTGCTAATGTGCAACATTCCATCCATCATCTTGTGTGTTTTGCTGTTCGCCCTATGTGGGAAGGGTATGCCCAGACGTGGGTCCCGTGCTCACTACGCCATTGGAGTCAAGCTATCCTGGCTGAAGTGGGGTGAAACTCCGAAACCGGTCCTAGGATGCTTGATTCCGGTCCAGGGAAGACATGGCTGGCAGTTCGGGCTCGACTGTTCCCATGAGGCATAGCGTCAAGACTGATTTGCATATGGTCATGTCTGAACTGGGGTGGCGTGGTGAGCAAGGAACGATGGATTAAACCCAGATCTGTGACTGGGGGTGAATGTTTTGCCAATGTGCAACATTCCGTCCATCATCTTGTGTGTTTTGCTGTTCACCCTATGTGGGAAGTGTATGCCCAGACGTGGGTACCGTGCTCACTACGCCATTGAAGTCAAGCTATCCTGGCTGAAGAGGGGTGAAACCCCGAAACCGGTCCTAGGATTCTTGATTCAGATCGCGGGACGACATGGTTTGGCAGTTCGAGCTGGACTGTTCCCATGAGGCACAGGGTCAAGACTTATTTGCATATGGCCATGTCTGAACTGGGGTGTCGTGGTGAGCAAAATAACGATGGATTAAACCCAGAACTGTGACTGGGGGTGAATGTTTTGCCAATGTGCAACATTCCGTCCATCATCTTGTGTTTTGCTGTTCGCCCTATGTGGCAAGGGTATACTCAGACGTGCGTCCCGTGCTCACTACGCCACTGGAGTCAAGCTATCCTGGCTGAAGAGGGGTGAAACCCCGAAACCAGTCCCAGGATGCTTGATTACGGTCCAGGGAAGACATGACTTGGCAGATCGGTCTGGACTGTTCCCATGAGGCACAGGGTCAAGACTGATTTGCATATTGCCATGTCTGAACTTGGGTGGCGTGTTGAGCAAAATAACGATGGATTAAACCCAAATCTGTGACTGGTGATGAATGTTTTGCCAATGTGTAACATTCCGAAATCATCTTGTGTGTTTTGCTGTTCGCCCTATGTGGGAAGGGTATGCCCAGACGTGGGTCCGTGCTCACAACACCACTGGAGTCAAGCTATCCTGGCTGAAGAGGGGTGAAACCCCGAAACCGGTCCTAGGATGCTTGATTCTGGCCCACGGAAGACATGGCTTGGCAGTTCGGGCTGGACTGTTCCCATGAGGCACAGGGGCAAGACTGATTTGGATATGGCCATGTCTGAACTGGGGTGGCGTGGTGAGCAAAATAACGATGCATTAAACCCAGATCTGTGACTGGGGGTTAATGTTTTGCTAATGTGCAACATTCCATCCATCATCTTGTGTGTTTTGCTGTTCGCCCTATGTGGGAAGGGTATGCCCAGACGTGGGTCCGTGCTCACTACGCCACTGGAGTCAAGCTATCCTGGCTGAAGTGGGATGAAACCCCGAAACCGGTCCTACGATGCTTGATTCCGGTGCAGGGAAGACATGGCTGGCAGTTCGGGCTGGACTGTTCCCATGAGGCATAGGGTCAAGACTGATTTGCATATGGTCATGTCTGAACTGGGGTGGCGTGGTGAGCAAGGAACAATGGATTAAACCCAGATCTGTGACTGGGGGTGAATGTTTTGCCAATGTGCAACATTCCATACATCATCTTGTGTGTTTTGCTGTTCGCCCATTGTGGGAAGGGTATGCCCAGACATGGGTCCTGTGCTCACTACGCCACTGGAGTCAAGCTATTCTGGCTGAAGAGGGGTGAAACCCCGAAACCGGTCCTAGGATGCTTGATTCCGTTCCAGGGAAGACATGGTTTGGCAGTTCGGGCTGGACTGTTCCCATGAGGCACAGGGTCAAGGCTGATTTGCATATGGTCATGTCTGAACTGGGGTGGCGTGCTGAGCAAAATAACGATGGATTAAACCCAGATCTGTGACTGGGGGTGAATGTTTTGCCAATGTGCAACATTCCGTCCATCATCTTGTGTGTTTTGCTGTTCGCCCTATGTGGGAAGTGTATGCCCAGACGTGGGTCCCGTGCTCACAACGCCACTGGAGTCAAGCTATCCTGGCTGAATTGGGGTGAAACCACGAAACCGGTCCTAGGATGCTTGATTCCGGCCCACGGAAGACATGGCTTGGCAGTTCGGGCTGGACTGTTCCCATGAGGCACAGGGTCAAGACTGACTTGCATATGGCCATGTCTGAACTGGGGTGGCGTGGTGAGCAAGGAACGATGGATTAAACCCAGATCTGTGACTGGGGGTGAATGTTTTGCCAATGTGCAACATTCCATACATCATCTTGTGTGTTTTGCTGTTCGCCCATTGTGGGAAGGGTATGCCCAGACATGGGTCCTGTGCTCACTACGCCACTGGAGTCAAGCTATTCTGGCTGAAGAGGGGTGAAACCCCGAAACCGGTCCTAGGATGCTTGATTCCGTTCCAGGGAAGACATGGTTTGGCAGTTCGGGCTGGACTGTTCGCATGAGGCACAGGGTCAAGGCTGATTTGCATATGGCCATGTCTGAACTGGGGTGGCGTGCTGAGCAAAATAACGATGGATTAAACCCAGATCTGTGACTGGGGGTGAATGTTTTGCAAATGTGCAACATTCAGTCCATCATCTTGTGTGTTTTGCTGTTCGCCCTATGTGGGAAGTGTATGCCCAGACGTGGGTCCCGTGCTCACAACACCACTGGAGTCAAGCTATCCTGGCTGAATTGGGGTGAAACCACGAAACCGGTCCTAGGATGCTTGATTCCGGCCCACGGAAGACATGGCTTGGCAGTTCGGGCTGGACTGTTCCCATGAGGCACAGGGTCAAGACTGATTTGGATATGGCCATGTCTGAACTGGGGTGGCGTGGTGAGCAAAATAACGATGCATTAAACCCAGATCTGTGACTGGTGGTGAATGTTTTGCCAATGTGCAACATTCCATCCATCATCTTGTGTGTTTTGCTGTTCGCCCTATGTGGGAAGGGTCTGCCCAGACGTGGGTCCCGTGCTCACTACGCCACTGGAGTCAAGCTATCCTGGCTGAAGTGGGGTGAAACCCCGAAACCGGTCCTAGGATGCTTGATTCCGGTCCAGGGAAGACATAGCTTGGCAGTTCTGGCTGGACTGTTCCCATGAGGCATAGGGTCAATATTGATTTGCATATGGTCATGTCTGAACTGGGGTGGCGTGGTGAGCAAAATAACGATGGATTAAACCCAGATCTGTGACTGGGGGTGAATGTTTGGCCAATGTGCAACATTCCGCCCATCATCTTCTGTTTTTTGCTGTTCGTCCTATGTGGGAAGGGTATGTCCAGACGTGGGTCCCGTGCTCACTACGCCACTGGAGTCAAGCTATCCTGGCCGAAGAGGGGTGAAACCCCGAAACCGGTCCTAGGATACTTGATTCCGTTCCAGGGAAGACTTGGCTTGGCAGTTCGGGCTGGACTGTTCCCATGAGGCACAGGGTCAAGGCTGATTTGCATATGGCCATGTCTGAACCGGGGTGGCGTGGTGAGCAAAATAACGATGGATTAAACCCAGATCTGTGACTGCGGGAGAATGTTTTGCCAATGTGCAACATTCCGTCCATCATCTTGTGTGTTTTGCTGTTCGCCCTATGTGGGAAGGGTATGCCCAGACGAGGGTCCCGTGCTTACTACACCACTGGAGTCAAGCTATCCTGGCTGAAGAGTGGTGAAACCCCGAAACCGGTCCTAGGGTGCTTGATTCCGGTCCAGAGAACACATGGCTTGGCAGTTCAGGCTGGACTGTTCCCATGAGGCACAGGGTCAAGACTGATTTGCATATGGTCATGTCTGAACTGGGGTGGCGTGGTGAGCAAAATAACGATGGATTAAACCCAGATCTGTGACTGGGGGTGAATGTTTTGCCAATGTGCAACATTCTGTACATCATCGTCTGTGTTTTGCTGTTCGCCCTATGTGGCAAGGGTATGCTCAGACTTGCGTCCCGTGCTCACTACGCCACTGGAGTCAAGCTATCCTGGCTGAAGAGGGGTGAAACCCCGAAACAGGTCCTAGGATGCTTGATTCAGGTCGCGGAAAGACATGGTTTGGCAGTTCGAGCTGGACTGTTCCCATGAGGCACAGGGTCAAGACTGATTTGCATATGGCCATGTCTGATCTGGGGTGTCGTGGTGAGCAAGGAACGATGGATTAAACCCAGATCTGTGACTGGGGGGAATGTTTTGCCAATGTGCAACATTCTGTACATCATCGTCTGTGTTTTGCTGTTTGCCCTATGTGGCAAGGGTATGCTCAAACTTGCGTCCCGTGCTCACTACGCCACTGGAGTCAAGCTATCCTGGCTGAAGAGGGGTGAAACCCCGAAACCAGTCCTAGGATGCTTGATTCCGGTCCAGGGAACACATGACTTGGCAGTTCGGGCTGGACTGTTCCCATGAGGCACAGGGTCAAGACTGATTTGCATATGGCCATGTCTGAACTTCGGTGGCGTGGTGAGCAAAATAACGATGGATTAAACCCAAATCTGTGACTGGTGATGAATGTTTTCCCAATGTGCAACATTCCGTCCATCATCTTGTGTGTTTTGCTGTTCGCCCTATGTGGGAACGGTAGGCCCAGACGTGGGTCCGTGCTCACAACACCACTGGAGTCAAGCTATCCTGGCTGAAGAGGGGTGAAACCCCGAAACCGGTCCTAGGATGCTTGATTCTGGCCCACGGAAGACATGGCTTGGCAGTTCAGGCTGGACTGTTCCCATGAGGCACAGGGTCAAGACTGATTTGGATATGGCCATGTCTGAACTTGGGTGGCGTGGTGAGCAAAATAACGATGCATTAAACCCAGATCTGTGACTGGGGGTGAATGTTTTGCTAATGTGCAACATTCCATCCATCATCTTGTGTGTTTTGCTGTTCGCCCTATGTGGGAAGGGTATGCCCAGACGTGGGTCCCGTGCTCACTACGCCATTGGAGTCAAGCTATCCTGGCTGAAGTGGGGTGAAACTCCGAAACCGGTCCTAGGATGCTTGATTCCGGTCCAGGGAAGACATGGCTGGCAGTTCGGGCTCGACTGTTCCCATGAGGCATAGCGTCAAGACTGATTTGCATATGGTCATGTCTGAACTGGGGTGGCGTGGTGAGCAAGGAACGATGGATTAAACCCAGATCTGTGACTGGGGGTGAATGTTTTGCCAATGTGCAACATTCCGTCCATCATCTTGTGTGTTTTGCTGTTCACCCTATGTGGGAAGTGTATGCCCAGACGTGGGTACCGTGCTCACTACGCCATTGAAGTCAAGCTATCCTGGCTGAAGAGGGGTGAAACCCCGAAACCGGTCCTAGGATTCTTGATTCAGATCGCGGGACGACATGGTTTGGCAGTTCGAGCTGGACTGTTCCCATGAGGCACAGGGTCAAGACTTATTTGCATATGGCCATGTCTGAACTGGGGTGTCGTGGTGAGCAAAATAACGATGGATTAAACCCAGAACTGTGACTGGGGGTGAATGTTTTGCCAATGTGCAACATTCCGTCCATCATCTTGTGTTTTGCTGTTCGCCCTATGTGGCAAGGGTATACTCAGACGTGCGTCCCGTGCTCACTACGCCACTGGAGTCAAGCTATCCTGGCTGAAGAGGGGTGAAACCCCGAAACCAGTCCCAGGATGCTTGATTACGGTCCAGGGAAGACATGACTTGGCAGATCGGTCTGGACTGTTCCCATGAGGCACAGGGTCAAGACTGATTTGCATATTGCCATGTCTGAACTTGGGTGGCGTGTTGAGCAAAATAACGATGGATTAAACCCAAATCTGTGACTGGTGATGAATGTTTTGCCAATGTGTAACATTCCGAAATCATCTTGTGTGTTTTGCTGTTCGCCCTATGTGGGAAGGGTATGCCCAGACGTGGGTCCGTGCTCACAACACCACTGGAGTCAAGCTATCCTGGCTGAAGAGGGGTGAAACCCCGAAACCGGTCCTAGGATGCTTGATTCTGGCCCACGGAAGACATGGCTTGGCAGTTCGGGCTGGACTGTTCCCATGAGGCACAGGGGCAAGACTGATTTGGATATGGCCATGTCTGAACTGGGGTGGCGTGGTGAGCAAAATAACGATGCATTAAACCCAGATCTGTGACTGGGGGTTAATGTTTTGCTAATGTGCAACATTCCATCCATCATCTTGTGTGTTTTGCTGTTCGCCCTATGTGGGAAGGGTATGCCCAGACGTGGGTCCGTGCTCACTACGCCACTGGAGTCAAGCTATCCTGGCTGAAGTGGGATGAAACCCCGAAACCGGTCCTACGATGCTTGATTCCGGTGCAGGGAAGACATGGCTGGCAGTTCGGGCTGGACTGTTCCCATGAGGCATAGGGTCAAGACTGATTTGCATATGGTCATGTCTGAACTGGGGTGGCGTGGTGAGCAAGGAACAATGGATTAAACCCAGATCTGTGACTGGGGGTGAATGTTTTGCCAATGTGCAACATTCCATACATCATCTTGTGTGTTTTGCTGTTCGCCCATTGTGGGAAGGGTATGCCCAGACATGGGTCCTGTGCTCACTACGCCACTGGAGTCAAGCTATTCTGGCTGAAGAGGGGTGAAACCCCGAAACCGGTCCTAGGATGCTTGATTCCGTTCCAGGGAAGACATGGTTTGGCAGTTCGGGCTGGACTGTTCCCATGAGGCACAGGGTCAAGGCTGATTTGCATATGGTCATGTCTGAACTGGGGTGGCGTGCTGAGCAAAATAACGATGGATTAAACCCAGATCTGTGACTGGGGGTGAATGTTTTGCCAATGTGCAACATTCCGTCCATCATCTTGTGTGTTTTGCTGTTCGCCCTATGTGGGAAGTGTATGCCCAGACGTGGGTCCCGTGCTCACAACGCCACTGGAGTCAAGCTATCCTGGCTGAATTGGGGTGAAACCACGAAACCGGTCCTAGGATGCTTGATTCCGGCCCACGGAAGACATGGCTTGGCAGTTCGGGCTGGACTGTTCCCATGAGGCACAGGGTCAAGACTAATTTGGATATGGCCATGTCTGAACTGGGGTGGCGTGGTGAGCAAAATAACGATGCATTAAACCCAGATCTGTGACTGGTGGTGAATGTTTTGCCAATGTGCAACATTCCATCCATCATCTTGTGTGTTTTGCTGTTCGCCCTATGTGGGAAGGGTATGCCCAGACGTGGGTCCCGTGCTCACTACGCCACTGGAGTCAAGCTATCCTGGCTGAAGTGGGGTGAAACCCCGAAACCGGTCCTAGGATGCTTGATTCCGGTCCAGGGAAGACATAGCTTGGCAGTTCGGGCTGGACTGTTCCCATGAGGCATAGGGTCAATACTGATTTGCAATGGTCATGTCTGAACTGGGGTGGCGTGGTGAGCAAAATAACGATGGATTAAACCCAGATCTGTGACTCGGGGTGAATGTTTTGCCAATGTACAACATCCCGTCCATCATCTTGTGTGTTTTGCTGTTCGCCCTATGTGGGAAGTGTATGCCCAGACGTGGGTCCCGTGCTCACAACGCCACTGGAGTCAAGCTATCCTGGCTGAATTGGGGTGAAACCCCGAAACCGGTCCTAGGATGCTTGATTCCGGTCCAGGGAAGACATAGCTTGGCAGTTCGGGCTGGACTGTTCCCATGAGGCATAGGGTCAATACTGATTTGCATATGGTCATGTCTGAACTGGGGTGGCGTGGTGAGCAAAATAACGATGGATTAAACCCAGATCTGTGACTGGGGGTGAATGTTTTGCCAATGTGCAACATTCCGTCCATCATCTTCTGTGTTTTGCTGTTCGCCCTATGTGTGAAGGGTATGCCCAGATTAGGGTCCCGTGCTCACTACACCACTGGAGTCAAGCTATCCTGGCTGAAGAGGTGTGAAACCCCGAAACCGGTCCTAGGATGCTTGATTCAGGTCGCGGAAAGACATGGTTTGGCAGTTCGAGCTGGACTGTTCCCATGAGGCACAGGGTCAAGACTGATTTGCATATGGCCATGTCTGAACTGGGGTGTTGTGGTGAGCAAAATAACGATGGATTAAACCCAGATCTGTGACTGGGGGTGAATGTTTTGCCAATGTGCAACATTCTGTACATCATCGTCTGTGTTTTGCTGTTCGCCCTATGTGGCAAGGGTATGCTCAGACTTGCGTCCCGTGCTCACTACGCCACTGGAGTCAAGCTATCCTGGCTGAAGAGGGGTGAAACCCCGAAACCAGTCCTAGGATGCTTGATTCCGGTCCAGGGAAGACATGACTTGGCAGTTCGGGCTGGACTGTTCCCATGAGGCACAGGGTCAAGACTGATTTGCATATGGCCATGTCTGAACTTCAGTGGCGTGGTGAGCAAAATAACGATGGATTAAACCCAAATCTGTGACTGGTGATGAATGTTTTCCCAATGTGCAACATTCCGTCCATCATCTTGTGTGTTTTGCTGTTCGCCCTATGTGGGAAGGGTATGCCCAGACGTGGGTCCCGTGCTCACTACGCCACTGGAGTCAAGCTATCCTGGCTGAAGTGGGGTGAAACCCCGAAACCGGTCCTAGGATGCTTGATTCCGGTCCAGGGAAGACATGGCTGGCAGTTCGGGCTGGACTGTTCCCATGAGGCATAGCTTCAAGACTGATTTGCATATGGTCATGTCTGAACTGGGGTGGCGTGGTGAGCAAGGAACGATGGATTAAACCCAGATCTGTGACTGGGGTGAATGTTTTGCCAATGTGCAACATTCCGTCCATCATCTTGTGTGTTTTGCTGTTCGCCCATTGTGGAAAGGGTATGTCCAGACATGGGTCCCGTGCTCACTACACCACTGGAGTCAAGCTATCCTGGCTGAAGAGGTGTGAAACCCCGAAACCGGTCCTAGGATGCTTGATTCAGGTCGCGGAAAGACATGGTTTGGCAGTTCGAGCTGGACTGTTCCCATGAGGCACAGGGTCAAGACTGATTTGCATATGGCCATGTCTGAACTGGGGTGTTGTGGTGAGCAAAATAACGATGGATTAAACCCAGATCTGTGACTGGGGGTGAATGTTTTGCCAATGTGCAACATTCTGTACATCATCGTCTGTGTTTTGCTGTTCGCCCTATGTGGCAAGGGTATGCTCAGACTTGCGTCCCGTGCTCACTACGCCACTGGAGTCAAGCTATCCTGGCTGAAGAGGGGTGAAACCCCGAAACCAGTCCTAGGATGCTTGATTCCGGTCCAGGGAAGACATGACTTGGCAGTTCGGGCTGGACTGTTCCCATGAGGCACAGGGTCAAGACTGATTTGCATATGGCCATGTCTGAACTTCAGTGGCGTGGTGAGCAAAATAACGATGGATTAAACCCAAATCTGTGACTGGTGATGAATGTTTTCCCAATGTGCAACATTCCGTCCATCATCTTGTGTGTTTTGCTGTTCGCCCTATGTGGGAAGGGTATGCCCAGACGTGGGTCCCGTGCTCACTACGCCACTGGAGTCAAGCTATCCTGGCTGAAGTGGGGTGAAACCCCGAAACCGGTCCTAGGATGCTTGATTCCGGTCCAGGGAAGACATGGCTGGCAGTTCGGGCTGGACTGTTCCCATGAGGCATAGCTTCAAGACTGATTTGCATATGGTCATGTCTGAACTGGGGTGGCGTGGTGAGCAAGGAACGATGGATTAAACCCAGATCTGTGACTGGGGTGAATGTTTTGCCAATGTGCAACATTCCGTACATCATCTTGTGTGTTTTGCTGTTCGCCCATTGTGGAAAGGGTATGTCCAGACATGGGTCCCGTGCTCACTACGCCACTGGAGTCAAGCTATTCTGGCTGAAGAGGGGTGAAACCCCGAAACCGGTCCTAGGATGCTTGATTCCGTTCCAGGGAAGACATGGCTTGGCAGTTCGGGCTGGACTGTTCCCATGAGGCACAGGGTCAAGACTGAATTGGATATAGCCATGTCTGAACTGGGGTGGCGTGGTGAGCAAAATAACGATGCATTAAACCCAGATCTGTGACTGGTGGTGAATGTTTTGCCAATGTGCAACATTCCATCCATCATCTTGTGTGTTTTTGCTGTTCGCCCATTGTGGGAAGGGCATGCCTAGACGTGGGTCCCGTGCTCACTAGGCCACTGGAGTCAAGCTATTCTGGCTGAAGAGGGGTGAAACCCCGAAACCGGTCCTAGGATGCTTGATTGCGGTCCAGGGAAGACATGGCTTGGCAGTTCGAGCTGGACTGTTCCCATGAAGCACAGGGTCAAGACTGATTTTCATATGGCCATGTCTGAACTGGGGTGGCGTGGTGAGCAAAATAACGAAGGATTAAACCCAGATCTGTGACTGGGGGTGAATGTTTTGCCAATGTGCAACATTCCGCCCATCATCTTCTGTTTTTTGCTGTTCGCCCTATGTGGGAAGGGTATGCCCAGACGTGGGTCCCGTGCTCACTACGCCACTGGAGTCAAGCTATCCTGGCTGAAGAGGGGTGAAACCCCGAAACTGGTCCTAGGATGCTTGATTCCGTTCCAGGGAAGACATGGCTTGGCAGTTTGGGCTGGACTGTTCCCATGAAGCACAGGGTCAAGACTGATTTGCATATGGCCATGTCTGAACTGGGGTGGCGTGGTGAGCAAAATAACGATGGATTAAACCCAGATCTGTGACTGGGGGTGAATGTTTTGCCAATGTGCAACATTCCGCCCATCATCTTCTGTTTTTTGCTGTTCGTCCTATGTGGAAAGGGTATGCCCAGTCGTGGGTCCCGTGCTCACTACGCCACTGGAGTCAAGCTATCCTGGCCGAAGAGGGGTGAAACCCCGAAACCGGTCCTAGGATGCTTGATTCTGTTCCAGGGAAGACATGGCTTGGCAGTTCGGGCTGGACTGTTCCCATGAGGCACAGGGTCAAGGCTGATTTGCATATGGCCATGTCTGAACTGGGGTGGCGTGGTGTGCAAAATAACGATGGATTAAACCAAGATCTGTGACTGGGGGTGAATGTTTTGCCAATGTGCAACATTCCGTCCATCATCTTGTGTGTTTTGCTTTCCGCCCTATGTGGGAAGGGTATGCCCAGATGTGGGTCCCGTGCTCACTACGCCACTGGAGTCAAGCTATCCTGGCTGAAGAGGGGTGAAACCCCGAAACCGGTCCTAGGATGCTTGATTCCGGTCCAGGGAAGAAATGGCTTGGCAGTTCGGGCTGGACTGTTCCCATGAGGCACAGGGTCAAGACTGATTTGCATATGGCCATGTCTGAACTGGGGTGGCGTGGTGAGCAAAATAACGATGGATTAAACCCAGATCTGTGACTGGGGGTGAATGTTTTGCCAATGTGCAACATTCCGTCCATCATCTTGTGTGTTTTGCTGTTCACCCTATGTGGGAAGTGTATGCCCAGACGTGGGTACCAAGCTCACTACGCCATTGAAGTCAAGCTATCCTGGCTGAAGAGGGGTGAAACCCCGAAACCGGTACTAGGATGCTTGATTCTGGCCCACGGAAGACATGGCTTGGCAGTTCGGGCTGGACTGTTCCCATGAGGCACAGGGGCAAGACTGATTTGGATATGGCCATGTCTGAACTGGGGTGGCGTGGTGAGCAAAATAACGATGCATTAATCCCAGATCTGTGACTGGGGGTTAATGTTTTGCTAATGTGCAACATTCCATCCATCATCTTGTGTGTTTTGCTGTTCGCCCTATGTGGGAAGGGTATGCCCAGACGTGGGTCCGTGCTCACTACGCCACTGGAGTCAAGCTATCCTGGCTGAAGTGGGGTGAAACCCCGAAACCGGTCCTAGGATGCTTGATTCCGGTCCAGGGAAGACATGGCTGGCAGTTCGGGCTGGACTGTTCCCATGAGGCATAGGGTCAAGACTGATTTGCATATGGTCATGTCTGAACTGGGGTGGCGTGGTGAGCAAGGAACGATGGATTAAACCCAGATCTGTGACTGGGGGTGAATGTTTTGCCAATGTGCAACATTCCATACATCATCTTGTGTGTTTTGCTGTTCGCCCATTGTGGGAAGGGTATGCCCAGACATGGGTCCTGTGCTCACTACGCCACTGGAGTCAAGCTATTCTGGCTGAAGAGGGGTGAAACCCCGAAACCGGTCCTAGGATGCTTGATTCCGTTCCAGGGAAGACATGGTTTGGCAGTTCGGGCTGGACTGTTCCCATGAGGCACAGGGTCAAGGCTGATTTGCATATGGCCATGTCTGAACTGGGGTGGCGTGCTGAGCAAAATAACGATGGATTAAACCCAGATCTGTGACTGGGGGTGAATGTTTTGCAAATGTGCAACATTCCGTCCATCATCTTGTGTGTTTTGCTGTTCGCCCTATGTGGGAAGTGTATGCTCAGACGTGGGTCCCGTGCTCACAACGCCACTGGAGTCAAGCTATCCTGGCTGAATTGGGGTGAAACCATGAAACCGGTCCTAGGATGCTTGATTCCGGCCCACGGAAGACATGGCTTGGCAGTTCGGGCTGGACTGTTCCCATGAGGCACAGGGTCAAGACTGATTTGGATATGGCCATGTCTTAACTGGGGTGGCGTGGAGAGCAAAAT